>NC_134037.1:223246596-223918679 GCF_965140245.1 Athene noctua | reverse complement strand
TTGACCATTCAAAAACATGACTACTATAAATACTGGTACTGTATTATCTAGAGGGAAAAACATTTGATAACTAGACACAGAATTCGGTTCTGTGATCACCATCTTGAAGAAGTTTCACTTACAATCTAAATTCAGTAGTCCTGGGAAACACAGTTTTTAATACTTGCTAGCAACTGAAAAAAAAAAAAAAAAAAAAAAAAAAAGTCAACATTGTTTTCCTTAAAACTACAGAGAGCAGGTATAAAGAACAAGATTAATACTAATATAATGGGACTCCAGAAACATGACTTGGGTGAGAGACAAACGATGAAGTGTTTTAAAATGCAACCACTTCATGAAGGGAAAACTTATTTAAAGGAAAACAACAAAAAAGCATAAGTCTAAAAGAAGTTGTGGGGATGGATGAAGAAGATTACAGATGAACTTGTGGCTCTGAGACTGGTGTTACCAGCAGCGCTTTGGATTTTTCAATCATAGGTTAGTATACAGAACACCAGACCTTTTGGCACCGGATGGGATGCACCTGTCCCAGAGGAGGAAAAGGATCTTGGGTCAGCAGTTAGCTGGGCTCATTGAGAGAGCTTTAAACTGGATGTGAAGGTGGAAGGGGACAAAACTGGAACTCCCAGACATAAGACCAAAGGTAGATTACTGGAGTTTGTGGGCTGTTATGCCAGTGATGACCCTCACCCTGCCGTCTCAGTGGAGGCAAGGGATGGAGAGATGCAGCACAACAAAGATGCAAGGGATATTGATGGATCAGTAACTGTGGTAACATCTGTGAACGTTCAGACTGGACTTAAGACCTCTAAATGTGAAAAGGTGCTGGAGACATCAGCTCATCTGAAGTGCATCTATACCAATGCACACAGCATGGGTAACAAACAGGAGGAGCTTCAAGCCATGAGGCAAGAGGAAAATTATGATGTAGTGACTATTACAGAAACATGGCGGGATATCTGCCATGACTGGAGTGTGCCAGTTGATGGCTACAGGCTCTTTAGAAAGGACAGACAATGAAGGAGAGGTGGTGGTGTGGCGCTCTATGTTAGGGACTGTTATGATTGCTTTGAACACAAGTAGGAGAGCACATTTTTTGCGATAGAAACGGGGAAGGCCAACAGGGCAGATGTTGTAGTAGGAGTCTACTATAGGCCACCCAACAAGGACAGAGACGTGGATGAAATATTCTACAGGCATTTGGGTGAACTCGCACGATCGCTTGTCCTTGTTCTTGTGGGTGACTTTAACTTCACAGACATCTGCTGGAAATACAACACAGCAGAGCGGGACCAGTCCCGGAGACTCCTGGAATGTGTGGGAGATAACATCCTGACACAGCTGGTGAGTGAACCGACCAGAGAAGGTGCCCTGCTGGATCTCCTCTTTGTGAACAGAGAAGGACTGGTGGATGATGTGGTGGTTGGAGGGCAATCAGGGCACAGCGATCATGAAATAGTAGAGTTCTCTATTTGTAGAGAAGCCAGGAGAGGGGCAGCAGAACTGACATCCTGGACTTCCAAAGGGCTGACTTTGACTTGTTTAGGCACCTGCTTGACAGAATCCTTTGGGAGACAGTCCTGAAGGGTAGAGGGTCCAGGAAGGCTGGACACTCTGTAAGAAGGAAGTCTTAACGGCTCAGAAGCAGGCGGTCTCCAGGTGCTGTAAGAGAAGCCAACGGCAGAGAAGGCCACCCTGGCTGAACAGAGAGCTTTGGCTGCAACTCAGGGAGAAAAGGAGAGTTTACAGCCTTTGGAAGAAGGGGCTAACCACTCACAGCGATTACAAAGACGCTGTGAGACTATGCAGGGTGGAATTCAGGAGGTCTAAAGCCCAGCTCGAAATTAACCTGGATTCAGCAATCAAGGACAAGAAGAAATGATTCTATAAGTATGTCAACAGCAAATGAGAGACCAGGAAAGGCCTCCATCCCCTGCTAGACGCAGGAGGAAACATGTTAACAAGTGATGAGGAGAAGGCTGAGGTGCTTAATGCCTTCTTTGCCTCAGTCTTTAATAACAAGATGAGTTGTATTGGGGGAATCCAGCCTCCTCAGCCAGAAGACAGAGACTGGGAGAACAACCCCCCCTCATTCCAGGAGGAGACAGTCAGTGACCTGCTACATCACACGGACATACAGAAGTTTATGGGACCTGATGGGATACACCCGAGGGTGCTGAAGGAGCTGGCTGGGGTGCTCGCCAAGCCACTTTCCATCATTTACCAGCAGTCCTGGTTGACCAGGGAGGTCCCGACAGATTGGAAATTGACCAGTGTGACGCCCATCTATAAGAAGGGTCGGAAGGATGATCCGGGAAATTACAGGCCTGTCAGCTTGACTTTGTTGCCCGGGAAGCTGATGGAGCAGCTCATCCTGAGTACCATCACACAACACATGTGAGACAACCAGATGCTCAGGCCCAGTCAGCATGGGTTTATGAAAGGCAGGTCCTGCCTGACAAACCTGATCTCCTTCTACAACAGGGAGACCTGCTTATTGGATGGGGTTATAGCTGTGGATGTTGTCTAGCTTGACTATAGTAAGGCCTTTGATACCGTTTCTCGCAGCATTCTCCTGGTGAAACTGGCTGCTTGTGGCTTGGATGGGCACACGCATTGCTGGATAAAAAATTGTTTGGATGGCTGGGCCCAGAGAGTTGTGGTGAATGGAGTTAAATCCAGTTGGTGGCTGGTCACAAGTGGTGTTCCCCAGGGCTCGGTTTTGGGGATACTCCTGTTTAACATCTTTACCGATGATCTAGACGAGGGGATCGAGTGCACCCTCAGTCAGTTTGCAGATGACCCCAAGTTGGGTGGGAGTGTTGATCTGCTCAAGGGTAGGGAGGCTCTGCAGAGAGACCTGGACAGGCTGGAGCCATGGGCTGAGGCCAACTGGGGGTGTTTAGTTTGGAGAAGAGGAAGCTGAGGGGAGACCTCATCGCCCTCTACAGCTACCTGAAAGGAGGTTGCAGAGAGCTGGGAATGAGTCTCTTTAACCAAGTAATAAGTGACAGGACAAGAGGGAATGGCCTCAAGTTGTGCCAGGGAAGGTTTGGACTGGATATCAGGAAGTATTTCTTTACAGAACAGGTTTTTAGGTGTTGGAATGGGCTGTCCAGAGCGGTGGTGGAGTCCCCATCCCAGGAGTTGTTTGAGTCGCGTTGACATAGCGCTGAGGGATATGGTGTAGTTGGGAACTGTCAGTGTTAAGTCAATGGTTGGATTGAATGAACTACAACATCTTTTCCAACCTTGATGGCTCTGTGATTCTGTGAAATCTCACATTATTAAAAGGCATATAATTTGTTTGATAAGGTGCATTTACACTTTATCAGTATTTACATCTTGTTAGCTGCTTCACAGTAACTACCTGCAGGACTGATCTTACTCCTTTGCAAACAGGAAGGTGGTAAACACATTCTGTGCGGTCACTGAACACTCAGTCATATGTCATGATACTCTAGCTGGCATTTGGCAACCTAAACCTTGGACCATGTCAGGGATACCATTTGCAGCAACATCACTGAAACCAGTTCTCATTGATACCCAGCATTCCTGTTAGGATAGCCTAAAAATATTTTGGCTGAAACATTAATTCCCTTGAATTTTAGGTGTATTCACAGTGTGTTTTTTACATGCCTAAACAAGACTGGAGTGATGAATTTTGCTGTCTAACAAAGGTGGTTTACCTCAGCAAATAATTTCTCACATTAACAACCTTTCTTACAGGAGTTGAGTGACCTTGTATAAACATATTAGCTCTTTCTATCAAAAATTAAAACATGTAGCATGATTTGACAATCCATCATTTTCCTTCCTATGAAATAATAGAAAGAAGTTACAATTCCCAAATGTGTTACATAAATTATGCATGTTGTCTGTATACTACAGAACCCTGAGAATGTATGCATTTCTGTATCTTCTAATTGGGCTTTTTACCGATAAAATGTTTCCCACTGGGAAGTGGTTAAAAATAAAGACAGACAGTTGTACCCACCCCACCATGACCCCAATCCACTAAGAAATACAAAATAAACCCACAAAGATAGCATCACTTCATGAAAGAGAAGAACTTTTTAAAACTTTTCCTTGGAAATACAGGAATTGGGTCATGTTGCCTTTAGTAAAGATGGGCCTGCAACAGTAGGGAAGATATTGTTATAATACAAAGTCTTATGATAAGGCTGAAATTCAGGAGGCATTAATATGAAATGGGTTGGGTTTGAGTGTTTGATATGTTCAAGAGTTTGAACATATTCCTAAACATTAGTTGGCAATACATACACTTCAATAAGAGAGCAAGAACTAAGTATCAAATGAGTTCCTACAATTTAAACGCTACTTAATAATATGTCAGAACTGCTTTGTAAAAGCCCTGTCCATGTCTGCTCGAAACATTAAATCAAAACAAACATTTAAAGCTAGTAAGCAGAAAATTGAGTTTCCAGAAACAATTTCCGTATTTAAAATAAAGAATCATACACAGCATTAAGCAAGATAGGTGTCCTACTAATTTCAGTTAATACTAGCGGGATCATGTAGCTCAGTACAGGGGAAAAAATGAAGACATTATTTTTTATGAGCATAGCTAAAAAGAAAACCAGTGAAAAACTGTCCCAAAAGATTACTGAAGTTGTATAATGGATTTAAAAGGAAAAAACTGAACTGTGATTTGAATAGTCTTTTATTCTATTGAGATCAAATCACTATTCTTGATCTTAACTAATGTTCCTATCACAAGTTTGCTTTTGTATTTATGATAACACAATGGTAAGACCTTTCAATTTCAAGTAATCAAAAACATAATATGAAATATAGTATTTTATTCACGGTTACTGGAATATATGTTTGCAAACATAATCAAGTCCTTCTGGCTTAACTCATTCTTGGAATATCACCCACAGAGTTACCGGCCCTGACTTATTCCTTTGGAATAAAGCACACGACAGAAATCAGTATGTGAAATGTGTGAAAGCATATGTAATTAACTGGGTCAATAGGGCTTATTTATGGCTACTCGATAATGTAAGTTCAAATAATTTCAGAACAAGCATACAGAAAAGCTTTTTTGTCATACCCCAGCTGTCAAGAAGCATTTAAAAGCAAACAAGCAAGCCAAACACCACAGTTTCTTAATATGGTAAGGATATGGAACATAATCCTCTACAAAACTACTTACATACTAAATTTAGCATTTGCTATTTCAATAGTGGGTGCAAAAGTGTTTCATGAAAAGCTAAAAGAGGCAAAGGAGATGGATAAATAAAGCTTTGATTTACAGTCAGAATTGTATGAAGAACATAGTAAAACTGAGAATTTTCAAAAATATGCTAAACTGTCTAACCGCAGAAATTTAGGTTTCAACTCAGATTCAATGAAACTTCTACTAAAACAAAAGCAAGCTGCACTGACTGCATAATTGTTTTCTGGTTTGTAGTTGGCATTTCATAATGTGACAACAGTCCAAAGACTGGATAAGATTCTAAACAGAGATGTCTAATGCCATTTAAAATGCCCCAGAGATTCCCTTACATGACAGATTATGATGTCTCTGCTGTCTCATAGGGTAGATAGAACGTAGGACTATTAGGTCAGCTACACCATTCTAGAAGAGCAGCATAGTTGGGGTATGCCCGGGCATCCCAAACTGCATGGGACAACTATGTTCAACCATCTGAATTCCACCCAAAGTATCCACATTTTTATTCCTTACTTCCCTTATACAGACATTAGCTAAGAGAATTTTTTATTGTTCCCAGACATGTAAAACCGGAAACACAATTTTGATTTCACCATTATGCACAAGCCTTTCTTTTCTACCCGTTCAGCTAATTTATTAGTGCTTCAAAATAACATCAGTGTAACAATTCCTGTTCATGTTCGTTCTGATCTTAGCCTTAATAGGTTCATCCTACCTATCTTCAGGCAACTAACTATGATACCCACATTAACTCAGGTTTTATTCTAGATTCTCAGCATGATTTAACCCACCTAATATCTGAACCACCTTCCACAGTTACCTCTATTTTTCTTTTAACTACCCAAGAAGCGCTAACTTTAGCACTTTAGCTGGCTACTTAATTTTAGAGATCCACAGATCAGTTCTCAGGTGTGGAAAAACTAAAATTCAGCAGAGATGTGTGGCAACTGTAACACGTTGGCTCTTCACCTTCATGCCCCTCTCATCTCAGATACACCAAGGGCTGATGGTTAATGACAAAAATTACTTGGTGGTTTAGGACTGGAATTGAGAATGAATCACAGGCATGTGTCCATGCAGTATAATTGGAGTCAGCTGACTGGGATGGGATGGCACTCAGAGCACAAAGGAGAGCTCTTGCAGGAGGAAGACCTCAGACCTGAAGTCTCTTATTTCTTATTAAAAATAAATCATTTACTCTGCAAAACAGCAGCACAGCTCTCAGCCTTAACTCTTTACCCATTTTAATGTTGGAGTGATTCATTGCTCTATTGCATGATAATCTTCTCAAATCATTCCGAAAATATGAAGAAACCTGATCCTAAAAGAGAGCCTCTGGAGATTTACCTAGATTTGATTAGAAAAAAATAAACATAAACTTAAGACCTTCTCCTAAAAACCCAACAACCTATCCCACTCCATACAGGCACATGGATATAAGATCAATACTAACCCTGCATTACACTGTGTTACTGCTTCAGGGCTTTCTATGCTTATCAAAAAAGTAGATGGATCATCGTATGGAGTACTCTCTCCTTCTTTCGCACTACAGTAAACTCACAAACCCTCCTCCCAGGGCCTAAAGTTTTTGCTCCTGCTTTGTGCTCTTTTTGGTGCCATGGGAACAGCCAGAAAGTACAACCATTGTAGTTTCCAGTAGAAAAAATATTTAATTCTGAGGGTTCAGTCCAATTCCCAGAATTTGTACAATAAACTGATTGGTAAAATAATGTCAAGACTTTTCTCTCAACTTACACTATTTTTCTATGCAATCTATTTGATTAGAATTTATTTAATTAAAATCACATTATCCATTACGTAAGTTAAAGATTCCCAAAAATTCAAGGTTACTTACTTTGATGGAGACAAACTAAAAATGTACTTCAAATTGTAAACAAACAAACAAAATAACAAGGGAAAGGAGCAAATGCTGGTAACTCAAAAGGAAGCTAGAAGTATTGTGAAAGGAGAAGCGGTAATGAAGCTGAGAAGATTGGAGAGAAGTTGACATTACTGGAGGGCTCTCCCAGACTGGCAAATGTGGGTTTACTGCAGTGGAAGAAAGGCAGAATAGGTTTAAAGATATAATTTCACAACTAACCAAGCTTCATCCTTTCTACCGTTCATGGAATATGTTTTTGCTGAAACTTTAGTTTTCAATGCAAACCCTTCAGACCCCCAAGAAATTCTTTTCATGCACCCACACTGTTTTCTGGCTTGAATAAGTTTGTTAGTAGATAAACACTGCCGCTGCCTCATGCTTGGAAAGTTTTGAATGTAATTGACTGTCAATGATATGATGATTTATAATGCAATCTGCTGCTACTTCTGCTGCTGCAGATAACTCTAATTTGCCTCTATTGTATTAGATATGATGAACTTGACAATCATTTTCAATTTTCCTATTTGGCTTTCATTCAGGTTGATGTGGCCAGTAACAGTGAATTTTCATTGTTCTCCCCCGAAAGCAATAAAGGAACAGGAGATTTTTTTTTTTATGAAGCAGTTGGCTGTTTCCAAAAGACTCATTTATTGTGTAATGTAGCTTCTGCCAAGCAAAATATTTAGCAGAAGTGGACTGAAAGTTTTGTTTTAAATCTTTATGTTTTACTGAGTCAAATACTGGCTCAATTGTGCTACATGGAAAAGAAGATAGGTGACTGGAAGAAAAGGAGCCTAGAAACATGATGGACACTGTACCAGCTGGTTCCATAATTCTGGTCATACTCCAACCTGGAGGCTCTGCCTTCTCTACAGAAAACAGGTGAAAGAGATCAAGATATTAATAGTTTCTGTTCTGGGGGAAAAATTAATAAGAAATGGAAAAGAAAAGTGATAGAAAAGACCCTAGTGCACATCAAAATGAATTTAAAGATATGCTTCCCAGACAAGCAAGGACCATTTGACAACCCTTGAATTTACAGCTGCATTATCTTGTAAGGCAACTACTCAGGAAGTTAAAATATCTGTTTATTACTAGCAAATCAAAGTGATACTCGTTAGGCTATGAAAAGACTTTGTGACTTTGGGTGACTGGAAACCCAGTTTCCAACCTCTCAGCTGTATTTTCTCTCCTTGTAAAGGAGAGATAATAACACCTCCATTTGTTTGAACTTGCTTTGGTATACACCAACGAACTTAAGATGTAAAAATTACATATTTTCAGTCCATATAACAGCTTCTATTTACAGAATTGCATTTGTTTCCTCATCTAGCAAAGTTTTCATAATTAGTTGCAATGCAGCTGTAATGTTACTCCAGCTATCACAGGGAAGAATGAGCTGAGTACTATTCTGTCTCATCCGTCACCAACAAGGACTGGCATCTAAGGTTCAATAAGTAAACTCCATTCTGTGAGGTAGAGATGAGAGACAGATTTAAGATCTCAAATTCAGTTTTAAAAGCTGGCAGTTAAGAAAAATTATTTTTTGACTTGCAAGCTAAACACATTTAATAAGGAAATAACTGAGAAAGAATAAATATGGAACTCCATACTGTCATTTTCACGTAGTTACGTTTTTAACTCTAACTGCATTTCAAGAATGACATGATTTACAGTGTCATGCTTTCTGTGTATAAGCATTAATCCCACTATCATTCATCCACAATAAAATATACTGATGTAGAGGTTAATTTACTTTCCAAATAATATGAAGGAACTTTTTTAAAAACAAAGTTTTCAGAAGCTTAGGACAAGTTTTGGGGAAAATTAACTAGTTTTCTCCTTTTTCCCCAATTCAGTTGTAACTAGGAATCATGCTCTGCACTTATTCTTACTTGTAATATAAAATATCACCAACAACAGCATAAAGAATGTTGTTATAAAATATGTGCAGTGCACAAATACAAATGTTGAGAGGAACTGATATTGTTTGCTGGGCATTTGTATAGTAATTCAGGATGAGAAAGCATTAAGCGATTGCTTTTTCCTTGAAAAAAAAAAAAAAAGTGGGAATCTATAAATAAACCTTAAGCATACACTTTAAACATTTAACTTATTTAGAAAAAAGAAATATTTTTATTAGTAGAATGATATACAACTGTTTCCTGAAAGGCTTGGGAATTATTTTTTGAATAATTTGTTCATAAGGCTTGTAGAAGAAACAGAAGAAATACCCATCCTTGATCAATATAGGGGAAAAATGCAAAGAATCCTATAAAGTATCTTCAACAATATGAATTTGTATTATATAATTAATATGTAATCACACAACAGTGAAGCAAGCTGCATGACTTCACCTTTAATGGATGGAGTTACTGAAGAAGGGATTTCGCTTGGAGACAAATGTGAAACTGATTACAGATTCTAACAGGGAATCAGCTAGAACAGCGAAGGTAGTATTATGATGTGGAAAAATGCCTGCAGTTACATACAGATAGGACATGAGGCCACATTTTAACAAGATAAAATCTTTTGCATGTGGCCTATCTTTCAAATAGAATTTTACTTGTACTCTCCAAGTAGAATTTCAAAGATGCTATGCCACTTCTCCTTTATTCACACAGAGCAACATTTACGGATATAAACTCAGCAATGATCTGTGGCCATACACCATGAGAGACTATATGGATTGCATTTTTCTACACCAGGTAAAGTGTGGGCTCCAAGTACATAGGTACAATATTTCCTCAGTCTTGAAACTCAATGATCAACTTAAATGCAAAAATATCAACTGACTTCAACAGCCCTCGAAGGCAAATGAGCAAAAATCACAACAGCATCTACAGAACCATGGCTCATGCGTGCAGGAATAAGCTTTACTCTTTTTTTCAAATGAAATAAAAATAAAAGATCTTTCCTTCAGTGTAAAAGCAAGCAAAGTTTGTTGTTTAGCGAAAACCTTGTTTAGTGTCACTTGGTTTGTGTCAGTATACAATGCTCCAAAATTTAGATGCCTTTCAGTCCCAGAAAGCAGAGGCAAAACAAAAAAGAACATTTGACTCAGAATGGAAATATAAAATTACAATGTAGCAACAGTGCAGAAATTTAGCACATGTTCCTAGAAGTTTGATATCATATACATGTTTGCTATTATGTTTAGGAGTTTTCAAATATTACCTTACTCACATGTTAGTAAAGTTGGAAAAAAACCTCCTGAGATACATGCTGGTTAAGGCTGACATACTAAATTGTAATTCATTCCCCTTCTGCCTACCGTGTTATTTGTAGAGAGAGGAAGTAAAAATAAAGACAAGCTTTTTTTGGTGGTTTGTTTAATCTGTTGAAACCTATTCAAGGTAATCCCTGCTCTACAGTGACTCCCAGTGGGAGATGTAAACTGGCAGAAGTACAAGCATTCCCCAAAAAAACTGCAACTGAGACATGTCTTTTAAAATATGTTCTAAGAACAGGAAGCTGAAATCTTAAAATAAAAATTAAAAAAATAATAAAAAAAACAAAACCAAAACTCAAAACAAAAAACAAACCCAACACAACTATTTTTCTACATGCAATTGCCAGTATGGCACCTCAAGTTAACATCAGAACATGAGAAATCCCCTGTGACTTGTTGTTGTGATAACATTTAAATGGCAACTTGTTAAAAAAATTGTTGAAAAATGAACCACCACACATACACGAGGTGATCACATGGTTCCTCTCTGGAGTTGGCCTCTGGGGTTTCAATTTTGTAACAATTTTAGCTATAAAAGCAGAATTTCAGCCTTCTGTGCTCTAAGCACCACAATAGGTTTTTAGGAGCTCTGTATATTTTCATCAGGACAGTGTTTTACTTTCCTGATCATGCCGATGAGATTTATGAATATAAATTTCCAGGCAGAAAAAGATATTCACTCTTTAAACCAGAAACCCTTTGAAATTTGGTGTCTTTATTCACCGCTCTATCAAACAAAGAAAACAAAAAACCACACACAAAACGGTGCCTGAACACGTCACACTGTATACAGCTCCTCTGAGCTGTGGTAAGCACTACCAGAATCCTGCAATGTGTACAGACCTCAAAAAATGAAGTTATTATTAGAGCTTTTATATGTTCATAAAAGCAATCCAGTGATGAAGGAAGAACTTCCTAGCATTTTACAGTGCAGCTTTGCTACTGAAAAAACAGCATGTAGTTAAAGAATTCAGTTTTTCTAAAGAGATGCTTCCACATGTACTTTGATGACAGCATCATAAATGTGTTCTGATTAAAAAAAAAAAAAAAAAAAAAAAGAAAGAAAGAAAGAAAGAAAGAAAGAAAGAAAGAAAGAAAGAAAAGCCCTCACGATTTTTCCTTAATGTTATTCTTTCCTTCCCTCTTTCATTGCTACAGAACACACAGACCAACATTTTCAGACCTGACACTTAACGGCTCAGCTCCTGAATCCATATGGGGTATATTTAACTGCAATTTTTATTCAGTTCACTATGGGTGCAGACACTTAGCTTTACACACCAGATCTGAAAGCACTGGTTATACTTCAGACAAAATTGTATCACTGGGTGGGAAACCATAATATCAGAACTGGTGAAAGACTGTGTTCCTTTTAGATTGTACTACATAGCAGAAATAGAAAAATATATAAAAGCATTGAAAGAGAGGTGGTGTGGTGTGGTTTTTTTGAGAAACTGAACTGTAAGAGTGAGAGAGAAAAGGGAGATTTAAGTGTCATGCAAAGAGCTGGACTGCCAGCGTTAGAGACAGTTTTCATTTATAGAGAGAACTACAAGCAGCAAAGAACACTAGCATGCTTATTGTCAGAGAACAGCATAATTTACCTTTAAAAGTACCTCTGCAAATGAAAAGAAAGTCAATATAGCTCTGATAACGAAACTAATCTTTGCAATCTCCATTCAAGTGAGAGAGAAAAATATGTATAGGGGACTGCAAATCTCAATCTTCAGTCTATGTCATTGGAGAGGTTTCTTATCTAATTTAAGTATTTTTTAGTCTTTTGTTGTTGTTGTTGAACATTTTATTATGAATAAACAGCAATAAATGTATTTCCTGATCTATACCTTTAGAAGGTGTTCTCAGTGTTTCAGTTCTCAGACGTCAAATCCTTTCTCAAACCGAAATGGCAGTGGCATTTGCTAAAACATGTATTTTGCCAAAATAGCATTTAACCAAAAACCAAGTTTGTCCTGCTTCTAAACCCTGTGTTCTATTAAACTTCACGTCCATAATGGCAGCCCTGTTGTGCCAGCCACCTGGAACTGAGGATCACCTGGCTTCTATTTTTCTTAATGCAGAGACAACAATCCCAATAGTGATGGAAATTTTGTGGTTGCATGCATTTAAACATTCCTTAGGGGCCTGATTTACCAGATTATCATACAGACTAGCATCCAGTCAGGGTGTGCACTCACACTTCTTTCTCTAGGAAGGGGTTAGAAAGGGAGAAAGGCTGACATATGAAGGTCTTGTGTTAGTTTCAGTCAGAATGTTATCAGTTGATATGTGCATCCTGCTCTGGGGCTTTGTGTAGATAAAGCCTCAGGCTCTTTCCGGGACCTGACCTTGATCTGCGGTTTCTGAGCCCAGTTTTCTAATACGGTGCAAGAATGCCAACTTAAAATACAAAATGGATTTTAAGAGAAAACAAAGTGTTTTCTTTAGGTCTTCAGTATAAAGAGCTATTTTCAGCAATGTTTGGCTTTTGTTTCATTTTTCCAACTATGCAAAATACTTTCCTGTTTTTCCTGTTTAGCATCTTGAATTTCAAAATAGTAACCAGAAAGAACATGCTCTGGATCAAATCCTTCAAATTTGTCAATGGCTCTGAAGTTTATAAATGACATCAAAAAGGAAAAAGAAAAAGAAAAAATCTCTTTTACAATCACAGGCTTTAGTGTTGCAGGCTGTTCTGGTAAACAGAATGTTCTGGTGGGATAATACTTTATAATACCAGTAAACATCATACTAGTTAAACAGAGATAACATTACAGTGCCATCAAAAAGTCTCAACACAGAAGTTAACACATGATGGTAATGGGCTTCTATCGCTTTATGGCAAATAATAGCAAATTAAAGAGAGGGAAGGTTAGGTGCCTATTCGCACAGGTTGCATGCAGAACAGGAAAGGACTGCACAGGTGCAGTTTCACCCTCCACCTAATTGCTGACTGCCACTGAAAAAGATAATCCTAGTCCTCTTCATCTCCCAACACTCCTGCAGCTAGGAGATAGTTGGTTCTTACTGATTAGTGGAAACGAACATTTTATTTTTTTCCTTTTAAGGGATACAAGATAAGCAACAGGAAGCACAAGGGTATAAGGGCTGGGAGCATCCTTGTTGGAAGCAGCCTGTAATTACATCAGATTAGGTATAATGTGATACTGTGCCCAAGGCCGTCTGAAATTTCAGCACTGCCCATTACATTTTGGTAGACAGAGAAGAGAAGCAGGGAAAGCTCTGCTGTTTACAAGAACTGCTGAACTACATATCTAGATGATGGAACTGGAGATTATGGGAGCCATTTGCTAAACAAGACAGTCAATGTACCACAAATCCTCCTGTCAACCCACAGGTCAAACCTATTATTAGCAGTATCCTAAAAAAGCCTGACACTTTAGCAAGTGTTTGTTTAAACCCCAAATTTTCTAGTGTGAGGGTACATGTACTCCTAGCAATGCTTCCGTAAATAAATTAGAATCAACCTCCAGTATTTCGTTTACTAACCAGACATAGCTCTCTGTGCTTCAATAAAAGTAAGGTTTCAAAACCGTTACCATGAATTCTTCCTTCCCACAATTAAGTCTGAGGCTGCCTCTATCGTTCTGACTTTGAAGACTCATAGATCCCTGTTACAAATAATAGCTCTATTTACTGGCCCAGGTAATTACTGGTTGTACCTGACCACAGATGGTTTTAGTCAGAAGCTACAAGTACAAACACACCAGGCTTAGCCATCCTGTTTAAAGCTCCAGTCAGGAGGTCACAAATGATACTGGAAAATTTGTCCAGCACACTGAGAGTAACAGAGAAAGACAGTTAAATAAAGCAACTTTCTCTGTTGCCCCCAGAAACTTTCTGGGTATTAACCAGCAGCTGTCATGGCTACAGAGATTAGGACAGGTGAAGACAGACATCAGTACAACTATAGTAACTCTTAAATTTATTCTTCCTTGGATGAATTGGTAAAAGCATGCTCTGGACACCTCTATTCCAAACACTGCCAAAAAAAAAGTGGCAGTGGGAAATATTTTAATGCACAGAATTGCTATTTCTTATTGAAGCTTGTGGGAGTTTTTTTTACTCCAATAGACTGACAGATCTTTCAAGGATTTAGCATCTAGCAGTGTGCTAAGCTGACAATAGTAGAAAGTTCAGGATGGGGGTCGGGGAAAAGGATGAGAATGACAGTCAATAAGGTGAAGAGAAAGGAAAAACAAATATTCTTGCATAATACCTAAAAGAACATCTTTTTCCTCCTTTTAGAGTAAAATTTGGTCTGTGCATCAGTTTCTACACAGAGGCTATAAATCCAAGTTATATAGCCACATACCAAATGCGCCAAGGGAAGCCACTTCTCTTTTTTCCTTGATAAGGTGTCCCCTTCTGCCACTACAAGATGAGTAAATTACTTCACCTGTCTAACTGATCCCCAGTATTCAGCCTGACACTGACAATGGCAGCGCACCTGTTAGTGTGATGGACAAGTGATTGGCAGCATGGCATTTGCTGCTTTCTATAATAAGTTGGTTATTATACAATGATGTTGACAATCTAGAGAGACTGGAAATATTAAAGTGTAACTAGGTACAGGTTTGAAAAAGAAAAAAACAGGTTATGGGTGAAATGTGACCCTGAATAAATTTTATGCCAAAGGCTTCTTTCATTTTGAGAAGAAAAATATCAAATTTTAAGTATGACACTTTTCCTTAGAAGAAAATGATTTTATTTATGTGTAGCCACCAAATGTCAGTTCTGAGTTTTCCCATAAACTAAGCACAAGATTGCAAGTCACTGCCTTGATCAGCTTCTCAGACATATTGCATCTATAAATGCAAAAAGTGTAAGCAACTACAGTTACAGCCTTTGTGAGAATACACCTTCTGCACCCACAGTAAACTACCACTTTGATGGAAGTATTCTGTTTTCTTCCCCATAGTCCTACTATGTGTCTCCTTTCTGTGCAAACACTACTCTGGACCAAGAGTCACTATACTGTTTGAGGACAGACAAAAGCTTCACCAGCTATTAGCAGCTGGAAGTCTGAATAGCCTTGATATTTAACAGAGTTACCCAGGATGCCTGTCTGTAGGCTATAAAACTTACTGTCCCACCTTGGAAAACAGCATACAGCTCCATTCTGGAATTTAACAAATGATAAGAAAACTTCAGGCAAATGAATGTTTCATTTAAATCCAGCATCTCGTTTCCAGCTGTTACCAGTATCATTCAGAATAAACCCACTGTACCTACTAGAAACCTTGGAGGTCATCTCATCCGAATCATAGTTTCATCCTAATTTTTAATAGTGAGAAATTAGTTTAAACCTTAAAATGATGAAATCTATCCCAAATAGTATTATTCTTGCTAGCATTACTTACTGTAATGATTGATATCCCTGCTCTTCACTTAAATGTCTACAAACTTTCTAGGAGTTTATGTTTTTATTATGTCAAACTGTAATATATGACAATGCCAAATTGTTAGTTTTCATGAAAGCATTTCACCCTGGAGTGTGTTACTGTGATTAAACATAGGCAACTCATGCAAATTATAAAAGCTGAAGATCGTAATGTGACACTCCAAAGACTATAGGATTCTAATTATATCGTTTACGTAAATGATTTCCTTCACTTTCCTTTTCCTTTAACTGTGATGTAATACATGTATAATGACATAGGTCCTGTTTAGCAAATGACATAGTATATGAAGTTTACATGGTGTTCTAATTAATTTGCTAATCCTGGTCCCAATGGCTACGTTTGTCCTAGTAACCTGAACAGCAGCAGGTCACAGTTTTGAATTCTGGCACGTCAATCTGCATGATCAAATTCTTCGCTAGCCTGTAAATTGTCCTCTGTTTGGACTGTGAAAACTTCTTATAATCCCTTGGTTCAAGCTGTCAGTAAGGCCTGAGTCTGCTCTCCCAGCAGGCAATCTTTTCTGGGGAGGGAGAACAGACAGACAAGGACATAATAAATGTTTAGGTGTACAGCTGTGATCAGTGCTGTGACATTTGAAGAATGGAATTTTCCAGATACTTTTGTTAGCCTCTAATCAAAACCAACAACTTCTAGAGGAATGGACAACACATGGAAATATATGATTTAAAACAACATTTAAGCAGTAAGCCTTAAATGTCCTCATCATTCCTATATTGTTTTCAAAAAGAAGAATAAATACACCTTGTAACCTTACTATAAACTTCCACATCTGATTTTGAAGTGCACAGCTTGAAGTTTTTATGCAAACAGAAAGCTAATTGTTGATTCATGATGTTACAATTAGAAAAAAAAATCGACAAGATTCTAGTCATAAGATCTCCTGAAAGAAAAAACAATAAAGCTTAGTAACGAAGTTATCATATTGTGTGTTCGCATGACACCATTAACAATTCATTTATTTATTAACAGCTGATAAATTAATAAAGTCTTAAAAAATTTGTAATCCACAGTAATTGATTACCCACAAATCCTGTAGTTCATCATTTAGGTTTATAACCATGGGTTTCAACCACATATTGCAACTTCTACCAATCTAAGTAAAGTGATACATCACACATGGTATTCACAACTGCAACGTGATCAGAAAATACATTGATATAGCTTCTAACCCTTTTTAAACATTAGGAGGTATTTCAATTAATTATTTCTTATATATAGGTGTTAGTAATTGTACATGCACACAGAGAGACATGTATACACACACACATAAATACTTTTCTGTTTCAAGTTTAGTGGGGGAAAAGTTACTAAATTAAAAGAATGCTGAAATAAGCAGTTACACACTCTAAATGACTGCTGCAATGCAAAATCCTGTCTCAGAAAGCTTGCATAGTGACTTGAAATCTATCATTTTTTTCCAATCCAAATTCTATTTTTCAATTCAGTGGGCCTCAAGCTTTTCAACAAACTGGATCAATTTGAAGCTACTCATTCAAAAGGGCTTCTCAAATGCCAGTCCTAGTATTCAACATGACAGAAGAGACAAAGAGTCATCTTCATCTCCAATCCCAATCAGCTGTGTGCACAGCCCCACATCTGCATAGGGCCACTGGACTGTGCTGTAGGTGCAAGTTGCTTAAGAAAGAGCAAGAAGCCTTCCAGTATTTCTAGAGCAAGAAAATTAAACAACTTTTTAAAATACAAAGTGGTATCTTTTAATATCACTTCCTTTGGACAACTCAGAACTATTACACCAGGGTACAAATGGAAGAAGTGATCACTTTTTAGCTAAGCATATAGTGTTCCCCTCTGCAGGAACACTATCCACTTTCAGTGACTTCATTTAGTAAGTGCTAAACTCAGTCACAGAATCACACAGAATCACAGAATCATTAGGTTGGAAAAGACCCTTGGGATCACTGAGTCCAACCGTCAGCCCTACTCTACAGAGTTCTCCCCTACACCATATCATCCAGCACCTCATATAAACGACCCTTAAACATATCCAGAGATAGTGACTCCACCATCTGCCTGGGCAGCTTATTCCACTGTCTGACCACTCTTTCTGTGAAAATTTTTTTCCTAATGTCCAGTCTAAACCTCCCTTGTTGAAGTTTAAAGCCAATCCCTCTTGTTTTATCACTAATTACCTGTGAGAAAAGACCAGCACCAACCTCTATACAATCACAGAATCACAGAATCATCTCGGTTGGAAAGGACCTTGAAGATCATCTAATCCAACTGTTAACCTAGCACTGACAGTTCCCAACTACACCATATGCCTAAGTGCTATGTCGACCCAACTTTTAAACACCTCCAGGCATGAAGACTCCAACACCTCACTGGGCAGCACATTTCAACGCCTAACAACCTGATCTGTAGAGAAATACTTCCTGACGTCTAGCCTAAACCTTCCCTGGCACAACTTGAGGCCATTCCCTCTTGTCCTATCACTTATGACTTGGTTAAAGAGACTCATCCACAGCTCTCTGCAACCTCCTTTCAGGTAGCTGTAGAGGGCAATGAGGTCTCCCCTCAGCCTCCTCTTCTCCAGACTAAACACCCCCAGTTCCCTCAGCCGCTCCTCGTACGACCTGTGCTCCAGACCCTGCACCAGCTTCGTTGCCCTTCTCTGGACACGCTCGAGTCATTCAATGTCCTTTTTGGAGTGAGGGGCCCAAAACTGAACACAGGAATCGAGGGGCGGCCTCACCAGTGCCGAGGACAGGGGTAAGATCCCTTCCCTGTCCCTGCTGGCCACACTATTGCTGACACAAGCCAGGATGCCATTGGCCTTCTTGGCCACCTGGGCACACTGCTGGCTCCTGTTCAGCCAGCTGTTAATCAACACCCCCAGGTCCCTCTCTGACTGGCAGCTCTCCAGCCACTCCTCCCCAAGCCTGTAGCGCTGCTGGGGGTTGTTGTGGCCCAAGGGCAGCCCCCGGCATTTGGCCTTATGGAAACTCCTCCAGCTGGCCTCAGCCCATGGCTCCAGCCTGTCCAGGTCTCTCTGCAGAGCCTCCCCACCCTCGAGCAGATCAACACTCGCACCCAACTTGGGGTCATCTGCAAACTGACTGAGGGTGCACTCAATCCCCTTGTCTAGATCATCAATAAAGACATTAAACAGGAGTGGCCCCAAAACCGAGCCCTGGGGGACACCACTCGTGACCGGCCGACAACTGGATTTAACTCCGTTCACCACAACTCTCTGGGCCCGGCCATCCAGACAGTTTTTTACCCAGTAAAGCATGTGCCCATCCAAGCCACAAGCAGTCAGTTTCACCAGGAGAATGCTGTGGGAAATGGTGTCAAAGGCCTTACTGAAGTCAAGGTAGAAAACGTCCACAGCCTTTCCCTCATCCAATAAGCAGGTTGCCTTGTCACAGAAGGAGATCAGGTTTGTCAGGCAGGACCTGCCTTTCATAAACCCATGCTGACTGGTCCTGAGCATCTGGTTGTCCCGCATGTGTTGTGTGATGGTACTTAGGATGAGCTGCTCCATCAGCTTTACGAGCATCGAAGTCAAGCTGACAGGCCTGTAATTTCCCGGATCATCCTTCTGACCCTTCTTTTAAATAGGAGTCCCACTGGCCAATTTCCAATCTGTCGGGACCTCCCTGGTCAGCCAGGTCTGCTGGTAAATGATGGAAAGCAGCTTGGTGAGCACCCCAGCCAGCTCCTTCAGCACCTTCAGGTGCATCCCATCAGGTCCCATAGACTTGTGTGTGTCTGTGTGATGCAGCAGGTCACGGGGAGTCATTCTCCCAGTCTCTGTCTTCTGGCTGAGGAGGCTGGATTTCCTCAGTACAACTGGTCTTGTGATTAAAGACTGAGGCAAAGAAGGCATTAAGCACCTCAGCCTTCTCCTCATCACTTGTTACCATGTTTCCTCCTGCGTCTAGCAGGGGATGGAGGCTTTTCCTGCTCTCTCATTTGCTGTTGACATACTTATAGAATCATTTCTTCTTGTCCTTGTTTGCTGAAGCCAGATTAATTTCTAACTGGGCTTTAGACCTACTGATTTCTGCCCTGCATAACCTCACAGCATCTTTGTAATCACTGTGAGTATCTAGCCCCTTCTTCCAAAGGCTGTAAACTCTCCTCTTCCCCCTGAGTTGCAGCCAAAGCTCCCTGTTCAGCCAGGGTGGTCTTCTCTGACGCTGGCTTACGTAATAGCACCTGGGGACAGCCTGCTCCTGAGCCATTAACACTTCCTTATTAAAGAGTGTCCAGTCTTCCTGGACCCCTGTACACTTCAGGACTGTCTCCCAAAGGATTCTGTCAGGAAGGTGCCTAAACAAGTCAAAGTCAGCCCTTTGGAAGTCCAGGATGTCAGTTCTGCTGCCCCCTCTCCTGGCCTCTCTATGAATAGAGAACTCTATTATTTCATGATCGCTGTGCCCTGATTGCCCTCCAACCACCACATCATCCACCAGTCCTCTATTCACAAAGAGAAGATCCAGCAGGGCACCCTCTCCGCTCAGTTCACTCACCAGCTGTGTCAGGATGTTATCTCCCACACATTCCAGGAATCTCCAGTACTGATCCCGCTCTGCTGTCTTGTATTTCCAGCAGATGTCTGTGAAGTTAAAGTCACGCACAAGAACAAGGACAAGCGATCGTGCGATTTCACCCAAATGCCTGTAGAATATTTCATCCACCTCTCTGTTCTTGTTGGGTGGCCTATAGTAGACTCCTACTACAACATCTGTCCTGTTGGCCTTCTCCCTGATTCAAACACAAAGACACTCCACTTTGTCTTCCCTACACTTGTGCTCAAAGCAATCATAACAGTCCCTGACATACAGCACCACCCCACCACGTCTCCTTCCTTGAGTATCCCTGTCAATGTCCTTTCAGGTAGTTGTAGAGTGATGAGATCTCCCCTCAGCCTTCTCTTCCTCAAACTAAACATTCCCAGCTCCTTCAATCCCTTCTCACAGGATTTGTTCTCCAGGCCCTTCACCAGATCCGTTGCCCTCCTCTGCACTCGCTCCAGCACCTCGAGATCTCTCTCGTACTGAGGTGCCCAAAATTGGACACAATACTCCAGGTGTGGCCTCACCAGTGCAGGGTACAGGGGGACTATCCCCTCCCTACTCCTGCTGGTCACACTATTACACGCCAGGATGCTTTCTTGGCCACCTGGGCACACTGCTGGCTCATGTTCAGCTGCTTGTCAATTAGAACCCCCAGATCCTTCTCTTCCAGACAGCTCTCCAGCCACACCTCCCCAAGCCCGTAGCCATGCAGGGGGTTATTGTGGCCCAAGTGCAGGACCTGGCACTTGGCCTTGTTGAAGCTCATCCCCTTAACACTGGCCTGCCGATCCTCAACACACAGTACTTTATCCTGCATCAATCCTAATCATTCTCCAATTATATATTGTGCAATTATACAGCACAAGCATATGCCAGAGGTCTTATACCAAGGATCTAGTAAGTTTAGGAAAGAATGTAGTTTCTGATGGCTGTGAAATCTACTGCCGTGATACTGTTCTTGTGAAGTGGGAGATGGTAAATGAAAGTTCAAAAGCCTGGAGCAGCTGTTCTGTCTCCAATGCACACCTTTATCCATGTAAACTAACTCTTTGATCTCTTATAGAAATGTGTCTGCCTTATGCTGTTTGCAAGCAGAAGGTATGTCACTGCAGATGCATTTGTATGCAGATGATTTGTTTCTATACAAATGCTTTAAAACGAGGGAAAAGAGTTGTGCTGGTGAATAATAGTACAGAAAGAATGAACTACCTGTAGGAAGCACAGCTCACGTTTCAATAAAGGCCAAAGAAAAAGAAAAGTACATTAGGATTTTTATAGGAATAGTAACAAAACCACAAAAGTGGAAGAGATTCTCAGATATTTAGAGGATTGAGAAAGTTCTCTCTGTACTGGTTTGAACATCTACACACAGAAAAAGTAGGACCAGACAGAGAGAATAGGACAATGGAAGAAGTAAAGGTCTATTCAATGAGTTTTTCCACCTCTATAAAACTGTTGATATAAAGTTTTGAGAGGCAAAACACAACAAGCATACTATTTTATTTTTTTTTTTTTACTAGGCTCTGCTGAGTATAACTTTGCTCCCTAGCCTTTCTAGTTTTGTTTTGGTTTGTTTTACCATGATCTCATTTGCTGTAACACAACCTAGCAGAAGAACTGATATGTCAACTGGACACAGTGCCCCATCTTCAACTCTTAGTTCTTTTGAGGCCCAGCAGAATGCTACCTCTGATGAGATGGCACCCCATCTGTCCAAGTTTTTGAAGTCCTGAGCTATCCCAGCCAGGCAGACAGCATCCTGGCACATCTCTCAGAGATCTCTCCACTCTGCTGTGATGCCATGGCATCTGAAGTGTAGAAGGTTAATAATATGAAAAAAAATTATGAAATATTTTAATTTCTAGAGAAAGTAAAGATACATTGAGCTGGCCCCAAAATGCATTCAGTTCTCACATTTAGCTGATGGTTTATGAACTGTGTCACATAATAAATTAAGATTCCTTAAGACAGCACACCTGTCTTGCCCTTTTGAAGCTCGGTTGCATCCAAACAAATGAGGACATTCTGGTAGGTGTCCTTTCCACGGTACAAAAAAGGCCACAGGTTTTGTTCACAGCCAGTTCTGCTGTGTTGTTTTGTTTGCTTTTCATTTTCCCTTTCTACAGTGTTTCTGATTGATAGTTCTATCAAATTTGTGGTAGTGACTAACTGGCAAACAATGCTCCAGAGTAAAAACACAACAGAATTTAGTACAGATAAAAATAAAGTTTTACAGATGTTTTTCTAAAAATGCAGAAAACCACAATGGTGTGTGGGCATCTTTTAAATTTGCCTACTTAATTTTCTAACAGGATTATATAATAAAACAATATGCTTAAAGTACTCAGGTATTATTTCCACTATCAGATATTCACTTCAACAGAGCAAGTCACTGAAATTATTACCCATGACTGCCCCTACATATGTATTTAACAAATATAAAATTTAGACATGTATAGTAAGCAGTCAGTGTAGCTCATAATATTCTATATTTTATAAAATGTTTAGAAACAAATTAGTTAAAAATAAGTTAATACAAAAGTAACTCCATGGAGCTTTATTTTGGAAGACCACCCCAAACTGTCACGATGTGGAGAAAATTGATTAAACATGTGTTGGCCACCTGTGAAAGTTACCATGTATTTTGCAGAACGATATAATTTTTTTCTAGAGAAGACATAGTAGTGTTATTTTTTTATAGGCATCCTTTTGTTGTGTTCTTTTTGCCTTACAGCCTGTATAACACACCCAGGTACCAACTAGGTTACATTAGTAATTTGATAGACTATGCATCTGTCAAGATTTCAGTCAAGAAATCTATTAAATCTACTGAAACTGAATCTTTTGACAAGTCATGCTATACTTCCAGTAACAGTTCTATTCTTTTGTTGTAATAGGTCTCTTAGCACCATCACACAATTGCAAAATCATTAAGACACAGTCCCTCTTCTTTAAAGGGTAAGAAAAATAATTTTTAAAAAAATCCCTAATAGAGGACTACATGCTATTGACTCAATTCTGTATAAAATCATGTTGTAACGAAACCACATTCTACAGTTGGGAAAGGTCTTTCTACTGGCCATTGCTACAAATTATAGAAGAGAAACAGATGCAGCATTTACTCTGTCCATGTGCTCTTTTCTTTGCCCTGAATCAGAAGATTCTTTTTTTTTTTTTTCCTCTTCACTGAAAATCTGAAAGTCAGTGCTAATTAACTGTAAGTTATGATAGCTGCTAGAATGCACAAAATCTTTTGTCACCTTGAAGACTCTCTAGATCTTTTTTGAAGTCTGGGTGTAGAGGCTTGAATTTTAACCCTAGACGCAGCATTAAAATCAGAGTACACCAATTTAAACAATCTCCTAAACCAAGAGGAAAATATTTTACTGACTTCACTGGATTTTCAATCTGGACCTTGAAGACTAGTACAAGACAGCATGACCAATGGAAGTGTCATTACGTAAAACCCTAAACATTGTATTATTCAAAACCCTTCTCTGTACAGGGGTTATTGAGAGCTTTTCTGTGAAGCACAGAGCACATACACATCACACTAAGATCAATCAGATCAATCTTTAAAAATTTTCTTCATGTTTATAAGAGGACAAGTTGAGGAAATACACCACCTTGCTGTACAGCATCTTCAAGCAAACATTTAACAACCTTCCCAAACATTATGATCCTGCATTTTGCATTATTAAGCCAAATCTATTCCGATACCCTGTTGACATCAGTTTGTAGTACCTAAATGCCTGTGGAGGGTCATTCACACACTCCCATTCAAAAATATTTTTTATGTGGACTAAAACTATAATATTACAAAAAATTCTTCTAATTATGAGCAAATATTGTAGTTGAGAAAATAAATCTAAAAATAAATAAATATGAGAGAAAAAGAAAGAAACAAGATTTCTATGCATTTCTTAGCGATATCAGTTGTTCTGGTCTGTCCCTTCAACTACATATGTCTTGTCCTGGGAAGAAAAGGTGAAGTGATGAATTTTGCATTCAGAAGCAGAGATACACTATGTTCTTTTACTTTACTCATAAATGCCTACAATGATGCAGAGAAAGAATGACAAGGGAAGGCTTATCATTAATTGTGGGCATTGTGCCAGTTGACTCCCTCAATACAATGCCTTCTTAGAACCTGAGGAAAATGAAATATGTAAAAGAGAAGATCAGAAAGCCTAGAGAATATTTATTTAAGTATTAAAATGAGAGGCAAATCAAACAAGCGTGTGTGTGTGTTTTTAAGAAATTCTACCCCACACCACAAAGAATAGGAAATTAATTAATTGCACAAGAAATATTGTATGCATACATTAGGCTTTTCTTCCACTGACTAAAGAAATACAGACACAAACATTTTTACATTGCAAATGTGCTTCCTAGGTTAAGTAAAGTCTTCATAAAAAGGAAAAAATTACTCTCAACATTGTTAATTAATAAACATTTCTGAGTGATGGTCAGATATTTAAACTAGAAAATACAGGTTTTTGCCTTGTGCATATCAAGGTTTAATACTGATTTAACATGTAATGTTAAAAGACTAGCCACTATTCTTAGTTTTCAACACTGTTCAGAAGAATGCTAGTAAAACCAGAATTGTCATTTCTATTAAAAAAACAAAACCAACCACAAAGTCACACTGGATTAATTTGTTTTAAACATTTGCGGATATCATTATTTACTGAGCAACAGTTTTTATCCAGTAAGTTTTCCCTGCACACTTTAAATGAGCAGCTCAGTATGACAGAGGAAACACAACGTTCAGAACAAGTTGTTCATATGTGACAATATAAATTATTCTTTCCAATGCATTGATGAGAAACATATTTCTATTTGTTTGAGGTATCACACATCATAGGAGAAAATCCTTTAGACTGAGTCCGTTCATCAAAACCAAGCGACTATGTTAGCAGACAAGTTACTGGAACACTACGCAGTTCTTTTTTCAATAGCAAAATGGACTATATTCAGAGGTTAAAATGTAAATAGTAGAAATTGAATTGTGACATGAATAGTATCATTGCAATATGATAGAAAAGAGGCAATAAATGAATAATCATGTAGCCTTTCTCTTAAGTGGGCTCCTATTGAAAGTTCTTAACAAAACTTCAGAGTAGCACAAAACTTATCTCACATCTGTTCATATTCACTAGCTTCCCAGCTGAATCTGATACATTATAAGAGAAAGTTAGAATTCATGATTTTAGAGAGAATCTTTTTTTGTTTTGTTTTGGGTTTTTTTTTAAGAAAACAACAGCTCTCAGTTAATATTAAGCTCATTTGAATCCTCAATGTAAGACTTTCACAATCCCTTAAAAATTAAAATATGATTTAAAAGAAAAAAAAATTAAAAGCACCAACAGCTGTATGCACTTTTAATCTTCAGGAAAGCATGTGTTCTGAGAAACATGTTTGGTTTTAAAAAATCTGTAGGCATTTTATAGAAAATTACATTCTGCAAAAACCAACACATCGCAATCACACATCATACACTTTGGTATTCTCATCTTATGCACACCATACAGATAATACATCTAATACTGATATAATGAGAGTATGCACAACCTACAAGTTCTTAATGCAATTAGAATAAATTTTTTACTTGACAAAGCTTTTATTTTTAAGAAATAGGATTATTTTAACTAAATCCTTATTTTATACTACGAATTCTACACTTTGGGTTTTTTTTAATTGCAACTGGGAACAGAAAGTAGAAAGCCACATAATTCCCATTTGAACAGAAGGTGAGGATGATGTGCATTTACAAGAAAGTATCTGTTATAGATTAGTTCCTTCTTTTTCTATCCTAACTTCAGTATAACAGTTCTTAATGTATCTATTTGGCATACACACCTATCAATCGATCAATGCCTACAGAGTTATGTAGCCAAGTCTGGGAAAACCATATGATAATCAAATCTCTCTAAGGGTATATTTGAAGCTTTCTCCTATCATCTGAACTCTCATGCTCTTTGGCATTCAGCTTAATTACACAGATGTTTTCACAGATGAATACGATTCCACCAGCTACTCTTGCGTGGAGTAGCAGGCTGCTGACAGGTAGCTGTATCATACTCTCCATTCTTACAGAGTAAAAAGCACAATGCACTCACAGGCTGGAAAGTCAGTGGTACAAGTTCCTCTTTTGCACTCTGGTGTGACTGTTTGCTAACTACAGTAACACTGCTTGCAAGCCATACGCCCACTTCACAACACAGCAATAATTCACACGCTGCTTCCAACAGAGGAGCAGCTGGCTTCCACTGACTCACCTTGCAGGCAGATGCTCACGTGCTGGTGGGAAATGAAAACTGATTCCTGCAGATACACTGCACCAGGCAGCTCAACTATTTTTGCCTGAATATGATGGAAGTGGGAAGGGAAAATGGGGGTATGCGATAGAGAAGGGCCTGCACTGGAGAGGTAGGAACAGCATCACTTAAGGCAGGGCGTCTATTTTTGCTGTTGCAGTTCTCAAGTAAATCAGATTCAAGAAAGAACACAGGTTGTTTCTTTACATGTTAAGTAGGGCACACAGATACTGTCTAGTAACAAGTAATCCATACTTTCTGTGCCTTGCTGAAAGAATCTGTCCCTTAACTATACTTCAAAACAACCCAGACTTTTCACTGATACTACAGACCTCTAGACTGAGGCACAAAAAGATCAAGGCACAAAATAGATTAGTGTTTTGGGCATTCAGAAATCCAAACACTTAATGTTCACATATGTGTCTCCACAGGCCTGAGATAAGGATACCCATTTCTTGGGCTTTGTCAGGTGCAAAATAAAGCATTTCCAAATTAGACATCTTTTAAATCGGGATAGGAGACACTGAAAAGCCTACAGTGCCAAAGGCCATTTCTTCTCTACATATATCGTTAATTATTACCCTCGTAGAGAAAAGAACTGGCCTCTTAATCCAAACATGTCTAGCAAATGTTCAAAAGTTTCTGTCAAGATTAGAATTTTATCTCTGTGCTGGCTATTAAACCTGACTATAAAATGTTAAGAATTTTTCCTGGAGCAAAAGTTAAAGACAACACACTCCAGTGACAAGGTCAAGTTTTGTGAGACAAAGAGAATGAATGTATGCAAGGTTCAGATTCCCAGCTGAATGTGAACAGTCAGAAGTGGTTCAGAGAGAGATCTAAAACAAGTCCCTCCTCTATTATTAATAAAAACCAGATTTCTATCCTCACTTCAGTAAGGAAGAATAAATACCTGGGTGGTATATGACAATTATGCTAACTCAGTCTTGTCTCTTTGTTGTCTAATCAGCATGATAATGTATGCAACTCCTCAAGCTGCCATGCTGTAAATATGTGACTCGGTGACTACAAGGGTAAATTATGAATCAAAACATAAATTGCATGTAAGAAAGGCTACTTTCTCTTTTTTTAACATACCTTCCACCATCATTTAACATGTACAGAGCAATGATGTTGGTCAAAATACAAAAGTTAAATTTGAAGTAATGTGAAATAAAATGAATCTCTCCTTCTTACTCAAAATTGAACAACATATTTTAAGCCTCACTAAAAGTTATTAAAAAAAATAGTCCCAACAGTATAGATTCAGTGCCCAAAGTCACTACATCTGTTGTGTAACTGCCTTGAGCTTTGCTATGCAGTTGCATAGCCAGATTGAGCATGCCCAGCAATATGTTCAGCAAGAGATGTAGTTAATCTGTTTCTTGTCCTTGTGTATATACCTGTTTTGACAATGTTCTAATATGAAGAACGTTGCTGTCAGAAGTAATCTTTTTGCAACTATAATGCACAGCCTTTCAGAAAACCATGCAGAAGAGCTAAGGAAGTTACTGGCTTTAGGAAACATTGTCTTAAACTGTTTAACCAAATCCTTACCTGTGTTTGCCATGTGAACTGCTGAGCAACAAATCCTTCCAAGCTAACACTTCCCATACACTGCCTAATATGGAAAGGAAAAGTATGGGTTTATACACAGTGATTTGTTTTATTAGAAACCATTTCTGACAGCCCTTTGGGAACATTAATACCTGGTGGTTATTTTCTGCTTTTTGATACTAAAATGAAGACCTTAGTTTTTATACATGAAACAATGTTGTTGTTATTGTAAATGCAGATTTGTGTTATTCAGACTTTACGCTGTTTTCACAGTAAGTCTGGTTACATGAATTCTAATTAACTTCAGCAGAAAAAAAGTGGAAGATTCTTGGAGTAATGAATTTCTAATGTATAACAGTTTCTTCTTTGCAACTAACATACAGAAATGATACAGAAGATACTGTTTCCCCTTCCAGAAAGAAAATAATTATTTTCATAGAATTTACTGCAATAAAAAACTGTTTATTTGTGTAGGAGATCTTACTAGCTAAAAGCAAGTGAGGCCTCCCAAGCTTTCAGTCTGATAAGAAAGCAGATGAATTTCTTGGAAAGCAGCTAACAGCTAAAGAGAGAAAAAGATATTTTAGATAAAAATTCATAAGAACACACAGTTCATCTCCAGAAGCAGTTGGAGCTAAGACTCTACCCCAGCAATAGCTCAGTCACTTACCGAACTTTCTGCTCTGCAAGGAATCGAGGTGACTATTTGCAGCTCCTGAACCAAAGCATGGAGTTCTGTTAAGGACCAGGTTGTTTGGGTTTTTTTTTTATAAACATTGACCCCATTCCACTATCTGAAAAAAAATACTCCTCAAAAGATATTTCCTCCAGCTCCCATCTATGTGAATTTGATTGCAAGTCTATGCTTTAAGATTTAAGTACATCTGTTACAAAAGGAATCTATCTCTATCTTGAAACATCTCAATCTACTAACCATAAATTTCTAGAAATAAATTGTTCTGACGTACTGCCCTAAGAAGGGTGGAGAGTAATGGATGAGGTAGCACAGCAGAATAAAAGCAATATAAAAGCTTTCCTCACTTTTCCTTCATAAAATTTATGGCTTTTCTACCCACTGTTGCTTGGACTCCTCCTTTTCTCAAGTATTCATAGTAGGCTTATCCCTGTGAAAACGTTTACATGAATATTGACTATCACCTTTTATTGTCACTGGATTCTTACTTCAGGTACAGGATTCCAGACAAAGAAAAAAGTTGGGAGGGTTGATTTCTTTGTTTTTGTTTGGTTTTCTTTTAAATCACAATAGGCAGTGGAAGATGCGTTTTGGGAACTTTAACCACAATACGGAATGGGTAACTACCTGCTAAAATGCATTAAGAATCCATCTGAAAGTGCCACCCCTGATTTACAAATAAACCCTGTTTACCAGACTGGGATATTAACAATATATATATCTGTTTTGAAACTGTTCTGTTTAAACTTCTGTTTCATACTACTCACACATGAACATTCTTCCAAAGAAGACATCTAGACACAGAGCAGTTCTGACCTTACTTAAAAGGTAGGATGTGACAAAAATAGAGTAGATTACTAATGTACTAATTGTAGATTGCTAACCTTTCATGAGGAAGACATGAGTAAGATATCTAGCTCCAGTATGTCAGAATATTCAATATTTAATATTCAGTACTTCCTCAGCTTCTGACTTCCACAGACAACTAAAACATCTCTATCTTCAAAGCTGTGTTTGAAATGTATCAAATGTTTGAAATTAACCAAGTTAATAAGTGAGAAAGGAAGTTTAAAAAGTGATCGCACTCTAAAGAAGAGATAAATTGATCAAGAAGAAACACAAGTATACATTTCAAGGTTAAGCATCCTGTGATACTGGTGCATTTCTGGTAGTTAGATAGCAAGAGTCATAACTCTTATTTGCTACCTCACTGGGTTTTCTGCTACCAGCAAGAGCAGAAAATTATTCAAACTTTCACGACTTTTGTCTATGAGAACTGTGACATCTGTGTTCCATTATGAACACGAGCAAGTTAATGAACACACATTCCCAAGCTTTTCCACATCAAGAGCTGCTTACAGGAAAGTCTGTAAAAGAGTGTATGACAATTAAGACATTCCTATTTAATATGTTCTATCAGTTCTATTTCTTGTGGCTTCTCTATCTCTTATCTATCTCATTTAAATTTTTGCTCTTCTACCTTCTCTTTCTTTCTCAGACTAGGAGTGCAAAATTTCAAAAACTTGCTGAAACATCAAGGTTCAAACTGAGGCAAGCATGATTGGATAGAAAATAATTTTTACTACAATTCAGGAAGTTCCCAGGCCACACGCTGGGCATTCATGCTTACACAACTGTACAATAGCACAATGGGTGGATTTTGCATGAAATGGTAGATTCCAGTAAAAACAAGAAAACAAACACTTCCCAATTTTCTTCACATCAATTCCATAGTGGAACATCTGTCTCTAAAAACTTAAGAAATGAGGGAAGTTTCCTGAATACTAACCTCTTCAGATAAATTGCCTTCAAAACAAGACTACATTATAATGACAAATGAATGAATTACTATATCAGTGAGATCTAATATAAACACTATTTAAATTATTTGGTTGGGGAGTTAAGAGCCTTCTTGAAATGAATCCTCCTCTCACCAAAGGAAACTTAGGACTTCTGTCATACTCCTGTCTTCATAAATCTTATGCTAGACTCATCATCTAATGATGATATGAGTCAGTCTGTAACACCATGTTTGAATGCTGTTGGTCTAAGATTTACAGCATAGAGTCTTAGTGTCCCACATTTAAGGCAGGAGAGAGAGTTTCATTCCACTGTTCAGTGATATAGATCTCATTGATCATAAAAAACAATAAACTGTGGCAACTGGTGATGTTTAACCACTTAGGTTTCCGCTTTGTAAGAAAAACCAAAAGCTGACATGAGCTTGCAAGCAAAGCAGTCTTCTACTTTTGTCAAATCAAATAAAATATGAAATTTAAAGATACTTTAGTGCTCCATTTTCAAAATGAATTATTCTTTTTTGTAGCACTGCTAGACTGAAAGAGAAGCAGGTTCTACTGGATATTCATCCTGAGTAGTCTTAAAAGTTGAAACTCCAGACAAGCCTAACTTCATTTAACAAATAAATATAAATCTGTTCCCTTTAATGTAAAATCTAACTTTGATCCAGAAGGGAGAATAAAAACATCAAACTGGAATTAACTAAGGAAAGGAGTAGGCATCCTGCTTTTTAAAGAGTTTCTCTTTGTCAAGATAGAGGCACCATGCTTCACAGAATCACAGACTCATCCAGGTTGGAAAAGATGTTGAAGATAACCTAGTCCATCCATTAACCTAACACTGACAGTTCCCAACTACACCATATCCCACAGCACTGTCTCAACACGACTCTTGAACACCTCCAGGGATGGGCACTCCACCACCTCACTGGGCAGCCCATTCCAACACCTAACAACCTGTTCTGTAAAGAAATGCTTCCTAATATCCAGGCTAAACCTTCCCTGGTGCAACTTAGGATGATGCCCTCTTGTCCTATCACTTGCTACTTGATTAAAGAGACTCATCCCCAGCTCTCTGCAACCTCCTTTCAGGGACCTGTAGAGGGCGATGAGGTCTCCCCTCAGCCTCCTCTTCTCCAGACTAAACACCCCCAGTTCCCTCAGCCACTCCTTGTACGACCTGTGCTCCAGACCCTGCACCAGCTTCGCTGCCCTTCTCTGGACACGCTCGAGTCATTCAATGTCCTTTTTGTAGTGAGGGGCCCAAAACTGAACACAGGAATCGAGGGGCGGCCTCACCAGTGCGAAGGACAGGGGTAAGATCCCTTCCCTGTCCCTGCTGGCCACGCTATTGCTGACACAAGCCAGGATGCCATTGGCCTTCTTGGCCACCTGGGCACACTGCTGGCTCCTGTTCAGCTGGCTGTCAATCATCACCCCCAGGTCCCTCTCTGACTGGCAGCTCTCCGGCCACTCCTCCCCAAGCCAGTAGCGCTGCTGGGGGTTGTTGTGGCCCAAGGGCAGCCCCCGGCATTTGGCCTTATGGAAACTCCTCCAGTTGGCCTCAGCCCATGGCTCCAGCCTGTCCAGGTCTCTCTGCAGAGCCTCCCTACCCTCGAGCACATCAACACTCCCACCCAACTTGGGGTCATCTGCAAACTGACTGAGGGTGCACTCGATCCCCTCGTCTAGATCATCAGTAAAGATGTTAAACAGGAGTGGCCCCAAAACCGAGCCCTGGGGGACACCACTCGTGACCAGCCGCCAAATGGATTTAACTCCGTTCACCACAACTCTCTGGGCCTGGCCATCCAGCCAGTTTTTTACCCAGCAAAGCATCTGCCCATCCAAGCCACGAGCAGCCAGTTTTGCCAGAAGAATGCTGTGGGAAACTACATCCACAGCTATACCCTCATCCAATAAGCAGGTCTCCCTGCTGTAGCAGGAGATCATGTTTGTCAGGCAGGACCTGCCTTTCATAAACCCATGCTGACTGGTCCTGAGCATCTGGTTGTCCCGCATGTGTTGTGTGATGGTACTCAGTGGTACTCAGGATGAGCTGCTCCATCAGTTCCCGGGCACCGAAGTCAAGATGACAGGCCTGTAATTTCCCGGATCATCCTTCCGACCCTTCTTATAGATGGGCGTCACATTGGCCAATACCAAATCTGTCGGGACCTCCCCGGTCAGCCAGCACTGCTGGTAAATGATGGAAAGCGGCTTGGCGAGCACCCCAGCCAGCTCCTTCAGCACCCTCGGGTGTATCCCATCAGGTCCCTTAAACTTGTGTGTGTCTGTGTGATGCAGCAGGTCACTGACTGTCTCCTCCTGGAATGAGGGGGGGTTGTTCTCCCAGTCTCTGTCTTCTGGCTGAGGAGGCTGGATTCCTTCAGTGCAACTGGTCTTGTTATTAAAGACTGAGGCAAAGAAGGCATTAAGCACCTCAGCCTTCTCCTCATCACTTGTTACCATGTTTCCTCCTGCGTCTAGCAGGGGATGGAGGCTTTTTCTGGTCTCTCATTTGCTGTTGACATACTTATAGAATCATTTCTTCTTGTCCTTGTTTGCTGAAGCCAGATTAATTTCTAGCTGGGCTTTAGACCTCCTGATTTCTGCCCTGCATAGTCTCACAGCCTCTCTGTAATCACTGTGAGTCACTAGCCCCTTCTTCCAAAATCTTTAAACTCTCCTCTTCTCCCTGAGTTGCAGCCAAAGCTCCCTGTTTAGCCAGGGTGGCCTTCTCTGGTGCTGGCTTCTTTTACAGCACCTGGGGACTGCCTGCTCCTGAGCCATTAGACTTGTAAGGGTTGTAAACAACACATATCATATGTTTTCTTCTGCACTTCCATCGTAGAGAATTTAATTTATCCTCAGAGAAACAAGTTCATGTATATTTAAAGAAAAAAAATTTTCTTCAACTGTGCAGTATTTTACTGTTTATGAATCCCTTATCTTAAAAATATACAGTTTTCCTTTCAACCAGAACTTCAAATAACCTGCTTATTACCAAAAAATATTAATCATAGCAAAAGTAGTCATTGCAGTAGAGGGAACAGACTATGGAGGCAAGAGTCTACTTTCTGTAAGGAACTGAAGGAAGAAATGCCTCAAACATTCATTGACACAGAAAACCTCAAGGACAACTTGTGGTCTTTGGATTAAAGAATGTCACCCAAGAAAGGGGGAGTGTATCAAATGATGCACCCCTCACTCCCTTGCAGTTGCACTGACAAAGTCCTTAGATAAGCCTCAGGGGGGGAAGCTAGACTGAGTGAAACCAAATGTTTCCCCTCAAACACAAGTACCACTAATCACTGGCTCTGTTGTCCAAGCCTGATACTTTGTGGCTCAGTTGTGCAAGTCAGACACCAAACTTGCCTTGCTAATGACTTTACACCTTCACCACTGAAGTGGTAACAAGAACTGAGAAGAGATGATCACTTCTGGGGTGACTGATAAGAAGCATGAAGTCAGCAGAAATCTCTGGAAACAGAGGAAACCCGAAGGCAGGCAGGGTGAGTATGACCACCGACTCAAATGGAACCCATGCTCTGCCTTTTTCCTCATCTCTCAAGGAAATGAGTTTGTAGAATACCAGCTCCTCCTAGTCTAGTAGCTAATCAGCCTATAAAATTAATTTAAAAGGTGTCAAACTTTGCTGTGTGGTGCACCCACCACCCACGATTACTGGACCAGAGACAATGCTGGATCCAGGGGTGGTGATCTGGTTTTCTTTGACCTTTCCCTTCCCTTTCCCTTTCCCTTTCCCTTTCCCTTTCCCTTTCCCTTTCCCTTTCCCTTTCCCTTTTCCTTTCCCTTTCCCTTTCCCTTCCCTTCCATTCTTTCTTACAGATTTATAGGAGAACACATTGTTTATAATTTTCGTCCACAAGTAAACCATTTTAACCAGTCGTTTCATGTCATTTCACCTTAATTTAACCCAAGGGGATCACAGAACCATTGCAAATCTCTGTGCCTCCAATCTGGGTCATGACACTTACAAAAAGAGCATTCTGAAATAACCTTCTCGCCTGGACAGTTGTTTAATCTTTAGCTACTGCAGATTATGAGTTATACTACTGTGGCTGTTTCATTTAACCATACCATGTGAAAATATCATAATTAGGCTATTTTCTCTGATGGGGTGCTGATCACTATATACTTCAGAATCCAAATACTCAATGTAACTCCTTGGGCAGAAAATCTGACAACAGGTTCCCATATATGACATGAGAGAATGACCAGGGATGCTCTTTGTGCAGTACAAACTCTCACACTACCATAAAAGGTGACACTCACAGTGAGGCTTTGATGACAGATAGCAGATTCTCTAATTTTGCAAATAAAGTAACAACTAAATCTGCTTCGATACCATAGCTACAGAGGGGAAAAAAAAAAAAAAAAAAAGACAGAGAAGAGAAGAGAAGAGAAGAGAAGAGAAGAGAAGAGAAGAGAAGAGAAGAGAAGAGAAGAGAAGGAAAGGAAAAGAAAGGAAAAGAAAAGAAAAGAAAAGAAAAGAAAAGAAAAGAAAAGAAAAGAAAAGAAAAGAAAAGAAAAGAAAAGAAAAGAAAAGAAAAGAAAAGAAAAGAAAAGAAAAGAAAAGAAAAGAAAAGAAAAGAAAAGAAAAGAAAAGAAAAGAAAAGAAAAGAAAGGAAAGGAAAGGAAAGGAAAGGAAAGGAAAGGAAAGGAAAGGAAAGGAAAGGAAAGGAAAGGAAAGGAAAGGAAAGGAAAGGAAAGGAAAGGAAAAGAAAAGAAAAGAAAAGAAAAGAAAAGAAAAGAAAAGAAAAGAAAAGAAAAGAAAAGAAAAGAAAAGAAAAGAAAAGAAAAGAAAAGAAAAGAAAAGAAAAGAAAAGAAAAGAAAAGAAAAGAAAAGAAAAGAAAAGAAAAGAAAAGAAAAGAAAAGAAAAGAGAAAATGCTGTTTGCTAGGCATGCTTCCTAGATATGCAGTCAGAGAAAAATACAATATTTTTTTTGTTTGTTTATGTACAAAATGTTTTTCCTAGTATGAGGTGGCTCAAATGTTTAGATGGGAGCACCTATACCTTACTGCAAAAGTGTGAGATATTCAGATTAACTAATTAAGAAATGTTTGAGCACATCTTTTACTCAAGAGATGTATAGCACAAGTGAAATACTTTTTTTTGCTATAATTCAAAAAAATATTTGAGAATTATTAAATATAAAACAATGTAGATATATTTGAGAGAAAAAATCTCATGAAAAATCTTTTAAGTGCAAAATGATAAAGTTATGAATATACTGAGATGTTTAAAATATAGGAATAAATCTTAACTGATGCCTTAATGAAGAGTTCTTATACTGTGCAGTATACCTGCTAGTTCAAAATGAACTCTATGTGAGGAGAAGAAAAGCAATAAAGAATGTTGAGAGATTAAAGCCAACCATTTTACAAGTCTGGAATATTTATCTATTTATTCTATTTTTAATTTATTTGATCGGCTTCTTCTGTCTGGACCATTTGCATACACTTTTTCTCTGACCTTACTGTCTGGAGATCATCTCAAAATGACAACTGAAAAACACCATGATACACACTATGCATCTCCTAGCTTACTACCCTTAGAAGAAAAAAAAAAAAAAAAAAGTGAAGAAACACAGGGAGACAAGGTCCCTTCACAATCACTTTTAAAGCAGAAAATAATAAAATGGTGACATTTTGTATGTCTCATTAGAGAACCCCATATATAAAAAAGATAAGTACTTATGTCACATCCGCGTACATAAATGACTATTTCACTTCTTGTTAAATGAACTGCATACCTAAGGATAGCATTCTCCACTAGCAACATGCACAGACCATTACACCTCTACAAAGCCAAAGAAGCTTTTGAAAAAAATCCAGTGTATCTACAGTACAGTTACACTAATACACACTTTGTCATGGACATGTTAATAATGGCCTGTAATAGTTTCACTGACATTCATTTATAATCCCTTTCCATGTATTGGCCAAAAAAACTTCCAGCATTAATATTATATGAAAGTATTTTTTATCAGTATAAAGTTAAAAAGTAATTCTTGTTGGAAGAAATTACCACCCTTGCCTGTTCTACTGCTGTCTATAGATGCCATTTGCTTTACTTAGTGCTGTAATAAACATATTTCTGCTCTACAGCTAGAAGGATGCTGCTACTACCTGTGGTCTGTAAACCATGTAGCACACTACTTAGGAAAGAACTACATATTTAAATAGGAAATGAAGAGAAAATTAGAGTCTGTTTAGAGATTGCCGATGCTTGAGTAAGGACAGTGCTTTGTTTAGCTTTGCTATTTTAATAGCAAGTCCTGTATCTATTTATAGATAATCTCAGCTTCAAATAACTGACCTAATTTCTTCTTTTTAGTTGTTATTTTTTTATATAGACATGCTGCTTGTTTTAAATATGTACTTTTCAATTTTCTATTTTTGAAAAATAAACAAGTAAAACTCATCTGGGTCATATCTGTTAGGCTTTCTTAAAAAGAAAAAGAAATCAAAGAAAAATAATTTGCTCATATATCAGTGTAACTCAGCTAACCATACACCATTAGAATACAGATTGAATGTGTACACACATGCATCTTAATTGGTCTAGCAGATTCCCAAACTGTTCCTTTACAGCTGTTGAAGAAATAAAATAAATTAGTCACAAAGCTTTATCTGAACAACTAGAGTAGGTTTGTCCTTTTTCTTCTGCTTCCCATTTTGAGTCATTCTCTTTTTTTAGGTCTGATCTTCCCAGACGGAGAGCTCAGAGAGATTCATTAAACATGGCACAGGTGATTTCTAAAACATCCCTGTAGCTACAGACAACCATTTTACATCTGAGAACTTCTCACTATCCAAATTTTCAATTTCCTCAGGAGCACATTTTCATAATCAACACTCACATACCTATTTCAGCTTGCCATCTCACTGTCTGACACTAAAAATCTGTGCAGTTCCAACCCAGGCAGTTATACTGGGGCATAGATAAGTGAAAATATGAAGCCACACACTCCTCATACACAGGCAGAAAGCTGCATTGATCACCTCAGAATCTGATTCCGACTTGCACTGGTTATAACCTGTTATCCCAGAAAGTGAGGTGATCCACGAAACATCTCCTTAAACATTGCATCGTACCCCTCTAAGCACTGCATTATGGGGATTTGTGCTCCATAACAAACTTTTTTTCCTTCCTCTCCATGCCAACATTCACAACAGGTCATTTTGGCACGTGTAGATAACTTTCCAAAGACATTAAGAAACATGCCTGCAAGTGCAACCTTTTTCTTTCAACAGAATTTTCCAAAACACACTTATATAGTATGGACAACTGGGCACTGATGACTGTGGTGGGTTGACCTGGGCTGGCCACCAGGTGCCCACCAAGTTGCTTTATCATTCCTCTCCTCAGTAGGACAGAGTGGGAGAAAATAAGATGGAAAAAACCTCATGGGTTCAGGTAAAGGAAAACAAAAGATTTATTCTGTACTTTCCATCAGCACGCAATATCCAGTCACTTTGCAGGAAGTAGGGCTACAGTATGTGTAGCGACTGCTCTGCAGGACAAACGCCATAATAATGAAAGCCCCCCCCCCCTCCCTTTTCTCTTAGCTTTATTGTTGAGCAGATGTCATAGGGTATGGAATATCCCATTGGTCAGTTTGGGTCAGCTGTCCTGGCTATGTCCCCTACCAAGATCTCACCCACCCCCAGCCTACTGGTGAGGGAGCAATGTTGGAGAGACAGCCTTGATGCTGTATGAGCACTGCTCAACAGTAGCCGAAGCACAGGTGAGTTATTAACACCTTTCTAGCTACAGACACGAAGCACAGCACCACTATGAGGACTGCTATGGGGAAAATTAACTCCATCTCAGCCAGACCCAATACAACAACTCGTGAGGAAAAGGTGAATTGCTTATTACATTACCTAAGAGAGTTTGAGAAAACTAAGCCTGTCCAATTAGGCAAATAATACATATTATATAGCATATCTGTGGCAGCAAAGATGAAAAGGTTATTGAGATGTTAGGAACCACAGAAGTGCCTGGGAATGGTCATGTAGGAATTAGGGCTTCTCCCCAAAAAAAGGTGGAAGGATCAACAACCCAACTGAAGTTTACCTACATAAATGCACTCAGCACAGGAAACAAACAGGAGATGGAAGCCATTGTGGAGCAGGAAAACTATAATGTAGTTGCCATCGTGGAAACATGGTGAGATGACTCACACCATTGGAGTGCTGCAATGGATGGCTCTGAAGTCTTCGGTAGGGATGGGTAAGGAAGGAGAGGTGGTAGGGTAGCCCTGTATGTCAGGGAGAGTTTGACTGTCTAGATCTTGATGATGGTGACAACAGGGTGAGTATTTAATGGGTAAAATGCAGGAGAAGGCCAACAAGGCAGATATCATGGTGGGGGTGTTAACAGAACACCCAACCAGGATGAAGAGGCAGACAAAATATTCTGCAAGCACCTGAGAGAAGTCTCACAATCACTAGCCTTTGTTCTTGTGGAGGACTTCAACTTACCAGTTGCCTGTTGGAAATACAATACCACAGAGAGGAAACACTCTAGGAGGTTCCTGGAGTGTGTGGAAGATCACTTCCTAACACATCTGGTGAGTGATCAACTAGGGAAGGAGTTCTGCTGGACCTGTGTGCAAGCAGAGAAGGACTTGTGGGTGATGTGATGGTTGGAGGCCGTCTTGGGCACAGCAATCATGAAATGATAGAGTTTTTGATTCTCAAAGAAGTAAGGAGGGGGGTCAGCAGAACTGCTACCTTGGATGTCTGCAGGGCAGACTTTGGCCTGTTTAGGAGCCTGGTTGACTCCCGTGGGAGTCAGTCCTGAAGGGCAAAGGAGTCCAGGAAGGTTGGACCTTCTTCAACAAGGAAATCTTAAAGGTGCAGAAGCAGGCCATCCCCATGTGTCGAAAGAAAAGACAGAGAACAGATAGCTTTGGCTGGAAATCAGGAAAAAAAGGAGAGTTTATGACCTTTGGAAGAAGGGGCAGGCAACTCAGGAGAACTACAAAGATGTTGTGAGGTTATGTGGGGAGAAAATTAGGAGGGCCAAAGCCCAACTAGAACTTAATCTGACTACTGCTGTAAAAGACAGTAAAAAAAGTTTCTATTAATACATTTTCAACAAAAGGAGAGCTAAGGACAATCCCCCTCCTTTATTGGATGTGTGGGGAAACACAGTGACAAAGGAGAAGGAGAAGGCTGAGATACTTAATGCCGCCTTGCCTCAATCTTCAAGACAGTTGTTCTAAGACCAGTTATTAATAGAAAGATGCAGACACTTGATCTGAAAGACATGGACAGGGAGCAGAATGAAGCCCCAGCAATCCAAGGGGAAATGGTTAGTGACCTGCTACACCACTTAGACACACAAAAGCCTATAGGGCCAGATGGGATCTGACCAACAGTACTGAGGGAGCCGGCAGAAGTGCTCACTAAGGCATCTTCAATCATTTATCAGCACTCTCAGCTGACAGGGAAGGTGATGCCCATCTTCAAGAAGGGCCAGAAAGACGATATGAGGAACTACAGGCTTGTCAGTCTGACCTCAGTGCTGGGGAAGGTTATAGAGCAGATCATCTTGAGTTCCATCATGTGGCATGTACAGGACAACCAGGTGATCAGGTGAAGTCAGCATGGGTTTGTGAAAGGCAGGTCCTGCTTGACTAACCTGATCTCCTTCTATGACCAGGTGACCCGCTTAGCAAATGAGGGAAAGACTGTGGATGTTGTCTCGCTAGACTTTAGTAAAGTGTTTGACACCACTTCTTAAAGCTTTCTCCGGGAGAAAGTGGCTGCTTACAGCTTGGACAAGCGTACTATTCGCTGGGTAAAAAACTGGCTGGATGTCCAGGCCCAAAGACTTCTGGTGAATGGAGTTCACTCCAATTGGCAGCTGGTCACAAGGGGTGCTCTCCAGCACTCAGTATTTGGGAGAGTTCTGTTTAATATCTTTATCAGTGATATGGACAAGGGGATCAAGTGCACCCTCACTAAGTTTGTAGGCAACACCAAGCTGAGCAGGACTGCTGATATGCTTGAGGATAAAAGGACAGGCTGGATCAATGTGCCGATACCAATGGTATGAGGTTCAACAAGTGCCAGGTCCTGCTCTTGGGTCACAGAAACCCTATGCAATGCTACAGGATTGGGGAAGAGTATCTGGAAATCTGCCCGGCAGAGAAGAAGCTGGGGGTATTGGTCGATGGCCAAGTGAATATGAGCTGGCAGTGTGCTCAGGAGGACAAGAAGGTCAATAGCATCCTGGCTTGTGTCAGCAATCGCGTGGCCAGCAGGGACAGGGAAGGGATCTTACCCCTGTCCTCGGCACTGGTGAGGCCGCCCCTCGATTCCTGTGTTCAGTTTTGGGCCCCTCACTACAAAAAGGACATTGAATGACTCGAGCGTGTCCAGAGAAGGGCAACGGAGCTGGTGCAGGGTCTGGAGCACAGGTCGTACGAGGAGCGGCTGAGGGAACTGGGGGTGTTTAGTCTGGAGAAGAGGAGGCTGAGAGCTTTATCGCTCTCTACAACCACCTGAAAGTATGGGAGACCTCGGCTGGTCCGAGGGATCAGAATGTAAGTTTGCTATTGACCTTGAGCAGATAACCATGTACCCTTAAGAGGCTTGAAAGTCCTGAGAAAAGCTGAGTAAACAAGATTAAGGAACTACCAGACCAGAACTCCCTGACCGCAAGGAAAGGAAGGTTATCGAGGTTCCAACAGAGAAGAGGTTATCCAATCTTGAACTGTTAGTCTCTAATTAAACCAATCACATATGGACACATAGTCTTAATATAGTTATAAAAAGGCTTGTTAGAACAATAAATAAAGTAGCCATTTTGCACAATTCGGTGTTTGTCGTGTCCGTTTCAACAGCGATACGAAAGGAGGTTGTAGCAAGGTGGGTGTCAGTCTCTTCTTCCAAGTAACAAGTGATAGGACAAGAGGAAATGGCCTCAAGTTGTGCCAGGAGAGGTTTAGATTGGATATTAGGAAAAACATCTTCACTGAAGTGGTTGTCAAGATTGTAACAGGCTGCCCAGGGAAGTGGTTGAGTCACCAGCCTTGGAGGTATTTAAAAGATGTCTAGACGTGGTGCTTAGGGACATGGTTTAGTGGTGGGTTTGGCAATGTTTATGGTTGGTCTTGATGATCTCACCGGTCTTTTCCAACCTAAATGACTCTATGATTCTACTCTATGAAGAATCCAAGATTTTAAAAAACCAGACAAACTATTTTGGCAAATCACCCAAGCACAATTTGGCTAAAATAAAAGTTATTCTACAGTACAGTCAGAGATCACACACATGAAAAATTTTATTCTGATCAATACTGATATGGTTCACAGAATCACAGCAGAAATCAGTCAACCAGAGTCAGCTATCGGCCAAAGAAATCTGACCTCCAGAGCTGGCATCCGATCATGTTTGAGATGCAGTCATAACCAAACAAAATACTGTTCACTCACTAATTAAACACTGCCACTCTCACCTTCTAAGGAAAAGGGTGAATGAACTAGCAAGCATGCTAACTTCAAATGGTCCTTTAAAGATAAGACATATGTAAATATCAGTGCTTTGATCAAGTGTTCATCACCTGTCTTTCTCCCAACACAGTTATACTACTTGTCATTTTAAAAAATCAATTATAGAATAGATATCTCATCTAAATATTAACTATTGGGTTGAAATACACATGGTAAGCTTTTGAAATCTGCATTCCCTAAAGAATGCACTAGGACTTTAGGTTGAGACAGTTTGTCTTTAGCAACTTCTTATGCTGAAGGAGCTTCATGGGAATTAGCCCATCTTAATCTTTAAAATGACGGATGCTATTGATAATGCTACTGGAGAGTTAAAACTTCATGTTATAGGCTATTTTCCACACATCTGGAGCCATCTCTTCACAATTTATAGAAAAATAATACTACATATAGACAATATGTTATAATCAAGAAAAAAAATCCCAAACCAAAACCCAACAGAAAAACACCCAAAACCCAGCTGACCAACAACCTCCCTACCGCACCCCCGCAAAAAAAAAAAAAAAAAAAAAAAAAAAGTGTGACTAGTATTTGAGAAAACTGGATTCTCTTCTAGATTCTGCTTGCTCTGTAGCCTTCCACCTCCACCTCTCTGGACCTGTTTCTAGCCATGCTAGATGGTGTCCAGCCTTACTTAAGGATTCTAGCTAATAAGAGAATTAATTTAGTTTACTTCCACATCATTATGCAATGTGGTATGCCATGAAGGGGATGCATAAAAGTACTATTTCTTCTGTCAGGCCACATTTTTTAGAGGCATTTCACCTAGAAAAGAAGGTCTTGAGATCTGCAAGCAATGGAAAGCACAGGTTTACTGTTCAATGCAAGACAGTGCATAGACTCTGCTCTAGCCCTTATCTCCACCATGTGCAGCACCTAGGAGGAGGCATCAAACTAGATTCACAACTAGTGCTAATTCAGGCACAATTAGCTCAGAAGTTATGCCATATTCTCCTACTCCACCCTCAGGATGAGGTCTCAAGCCATCACTGAGGCAGACTGTACAGAAAGAGGAAAGTTGTTGTCTGATTGCTTAGAAACTTCCCATAAGAAATGTCCTCTTTGAGGAGAAAGAGCATTTCTGGGTTTCTCAGGGGAATTCATGGGCATAGCATCATACCCTGTCCAGCATGGGTATCCTATATTTACCACGAAAGTCGGATTTGCTACTGTCTTGATCATTGTGTAGTGATCTGTACCTAGATAAAATGAGCATAAAATGCTGTTTTCTTCTAGTTCAGTAGCATTTTTACACTCACTTTACACCACGGTAAACGATTACACACATTGCAAGGCAGTGAAAGTCAGGTTTGAAAGGCGTTACTTTTTACCTGTCCTTTGCCATTTCTTAGCAGAACACAAGTATAAAAATGTTGCCAAACGCCTCCAGTAAGAATCACTTAGCTCCATCTGAGAATTTCAAAGCATTTTGCAAACATCAATTCCCTCCACATCCACACAAAACAAAACCCCCCTGTACTATTATATAGTCAAACAAATCAAACCATAAAAAAAGTACCTAAGGTCAAGGATAAGTCAACTGAAGAAACTCATATGTCTCCAGGAGACCTAATTCCCAATTTCCTGCCCTAACCCTTAAGCCACACCTGCACTTTGTAATAGCATTATCAGTAAAGGCCCTCGTTTCATTTTCTATGTATTGCAGTTGCTCCATCTCTCCTTTTCCTTTTCCCCAGGCCCTAGAAAGAGACATTAGTCCTCCTCTGATATAAATGTCTGTTTTTCTGACATGCTGATGTTCATATAGATGTGGGTTTGCACCTCTTCTTCGCTTTTCCTCCCAGTGGGTAAAGCTTAAGGTGTCTTTATGTTGAACGAAAGGGTAAACACAAAAGCAGAAAGAAATAAGACAGATCAAAAAGAGCAAGATAAGCAACAGCAAGCAGTGCAACAATTCTCCTCAACAGATGACGCTGCACTGTGACAAATCAAGCTTGTATAGATTCTGTCATAAGCTAACAAAAAGATAATACAACTTTCAAAGGTTATCCCTATTTTCAAAATGCTGCATTAAAACAAGATGTTGCCTTTAATTGCTTTCTTGGGCCAAGAACTATGTAGTTCTTCCCTTTTCCAAATGCTGACATGAGTCAAGCGCTTGTGTAATATGGTTGACACTCAAGGAATTCTTAGGGCAGCTAAATTCCATAGAAAATAAAAATACCAGTGAGGATAAGAGCATCAATTCCATTTACCTGATACAGGGGCCAAATCAGACCATGTTTTCTTCAAAGAAACCAGATGAATCCCCCAGTCCTTTCCAGAGAAAAGGTCAGGCTCAGTTTTCACACATGCTTATATTCAGCTGCATGTGAATTATGAACTTACCAATGCATAATTACGCCTCCAGTAGGTGCCTTCCCAGCAGGTACTTCTTTTTAAATGACATTAATTATTAGGCCCAAGTGTGGCACTAGCTAATCATATCACAGGTTATATGATTTCATCATAAAAGCCCTCTTTAATAACATCACATACATGCTTACAAGTGATTTTAGAAGTGTAATTCCAATGTGTAGCAGTAAATGCAGACTAAAGAAGCTTTAAGTGTTTTCTGTATATCCCACAAGAACTCAAAATTTCCTCAAGAGACTTTAGCAGACAACCATTTTTCTTTCCTCAATGCCATTAGTTGCAGTAAACTAGCACTTGTTTATCTGAACTGCTACATATGCCTAATGGAGATGTGATTATCTATGTCCTTTATGTCCCTTTCTCTCTCCTTAGACCAACCTGCCAGCATCAGGAAATTCACAGCATAACAATTATGATGCTTAGCACCAAAAGCATGTTGCTATGACCCTGCTATTTTCTTCAGATACAGTGAACATTTACAAGTCAACACTTTGCAAGACAGAAAGCTGAACTGGATCTCTACAGCATAAAAAGCCTACCACGTTGCAATGCGTGTGCAATCAGCCATACAGGGATTTAAACTAAAAGTGGTTTTATTATGCAAACAGCAGTCTCTGGTATGCAAATAAATACAAACAAAGCAAAACACAGAACTCTTGAATAATATCAGCTGCTGCTAGCAGTCAAGAAATAATTTCTTATAATCATCTAAAACCAAACACGATCCACCTTGTTTTAAACTTGATTGTTGTATATATAACTTAAGAGATCACAGATATGACACGAATGGATTAAAAAAAATCCAAATGTCTACACCCATTTCTTTAACAAATGGTGGCCCTCTACAAGCAGACATTCTGATTAATCTATCTTGCAACTGAGCCATCACCACGAGCACAGCTACATACTTGTATTACGGTTACAGAACTTAATCTCATAAACCAGTTTACAAAACAGAATAACCTAACATACAGGAGAGTAAACTTTAAGCAGAAGACAGATGCAATGGACAGACAAAGGATGGAAGCAGTAGGTTTTGGATCATTATTAGCAGCCCCCACTTAACTTTTTCCCCTGTCCCCCTACTAAAATAAAAAAGAGAAATACACATGGGTTTGTGAACAGCCAGAAGCCAGTACTGCAGAAGAGACTACATCACCTTCTGTCTTAGAGTTCTTGCAGCAGCTATACTGAATCTGCATTACAATGCTTTGCCTCTGGGCAGCAGCAATACCATAGTATACTACCGTTAACTATAAATGTTTAATCACTGCCTATGATCTCAGCACAGTCCACCAGTTTCATTTTGTGAGCATAGGCCAAGCTGTGCAGAAATATCCTAAATCAAGGTTTAACAGCATCAGTTAGAAATTACTCTGGCTGTGAATCCTCTTATCTCCTCTTATTCATACTACCCAGCTCTGAAGGCAGACTGCTTTTCTAGCACAACTGTTAAACCTAAAGATGCACCCCACAATGCAGAGCACGTAGACAAGCAAATTAACTCCCAGTCACATTAATGTTATCTAGACCTCAGTGATATCCACACTCCTACAAGCTACAAAGCCAGCTGTCTGTTCTCTGTAAAACTGAAAAGTCATAGTAGGACCCCAAAAAAGTGAGAAAATGAGATTGATCAAGTTCATTTCAGTAATGCTGTTTTGCATAAAAAGAAGCTTTCTGGTAAGTAACTAAAGAAGAGACTTCCTTCTTCACTGGAAGAAAAAAACAAAACAAAACAAAACAACCAGAAAACAAACAAGGCAGGATATAATAAAAGGGCCCTTTATATGATATGTTAAACTGAATTTTCAGACCCCCAGGGCATAAATAGTCTAAAGATGTAACGAACTGACATTCAACATCCTGTAGGCTAATTATGAGCAACTGCACTAGTAATCCTGAGTGAACTATTCACCTTCTTCATTGACAGAAATGCACTAGCATAACCTGACTTTAATAACGGATAGTATCTCCAACATTGTATTTTAATGAGTTCTGATTCGATATTAGTAACAGCTTGCCCCATATTAGTGTAATGATGATGGCCTCCTACAGTTTCTCTTTGAAAAGAGACTAAATTAGGATCATAGAACAACAGATTTTGTAAACTCTTGTGAATAATCTAAAGACAGGCACTGATCTATAACAAGTATATAGGACATTAATACGAGGATAATTTTGCGGGTCAGAAGTTTTAGTCAAGTCTGTGCCTGTGAAATGTGTGCTAGCTATTAACATGTCTATATTTTAGACAGATAACTAGACGTGTAAATAAATAACTACATCTGCATGCAAATATATCTCTTTGCAAAACTATATAGCCCAGGTAATGCTATTTTCTTGATACTCCAGTGGATGATTCTGCTGTACACATCTGCATTTTGTGCATTTCTCTTAGTAGTCATTTAGCTGGTTTACCTGAGTTTGGAGGAGATACCATTGAACAACTGTTGCACAATATTTGGAACATTACTGCATCATAAAGCCCCACTGCTTCAACTGAGGTTAAAAAGTACTTTTCAGAAGTGTCTTTTTCAGGGAAGGGCCAATGTTGCTCCCCCAAACAAGTACCACAGACAGTCGTGCTCAGCTGCTCTCAGACAGGAAATTGCTTTTTTCTAAAGAATGTTGTGTGATTCTTCGTCTATATATTTTTTTCCACTCTAGCAAAATGGAGTTACAAGAAGTTGTACTGGTAGAGAGCACAAGGATTCTCTCAGTAAACCAGTTAGAGTAAGCCACTCAGCCTGTAAGTAGAATCACTAACTTTATTTAAAGATTTCTCCCACACCGCTGGCCTTGTATTGGTTTATTCCACTCATTTTTATCTGACATTCCACAAGAGTTTTAAGATTTTTATATTACCCTCTGCCTATTGCTTTAGTAATGTGCATCTTCCCTTCAAAATTACAGAAAACCGTTTAGATACAGGCCTTCTCACATTTCCTTCATTTTCAAAGAGACAAAAAAAGATCCTGGGGGAGCCAGTAAGAAAACCTTGCAGTGTTTGTCTGCTTTCAAGCATTTTGCATCCTGTATAACAGGTCAAGCCTTTAACTTACTTCTGCTCTCTCCTCACTGTAACAAGTCAAAAAGAAAGGGGCCCAGATCCCAGCTGCAAAAATACAGGATGCATTTTGGAAGCCCGCTCTTCTCACTGGTCTCCTCCACTGGAAACAAGGGGCATGCCTATTTTGATATTGTTGTTGTGAAGTGCTCATTAAATTATTGCTCATAGCAGGGGGCAAGGATACTTTCGACTAAGTCTGTTAGCCAGGCTCCTGCAGTGACTCTCCTCTGGATTCCCCAGCAGGCGTCTCTTTGAAGTGCTTATAATAAATGGAATACAACTGGGAGAAATCAGAAAGGGCAATGTTGACAACTGTCATAGCAGGTTACAGCTTGAATGGCAACCGAGCAGAAGGTCTCTCTCTCTGTCTCTCTCATACCTCAGATCTCCTTAGCATCATTTCTGGTAGGCTTCCAACCTCCATTAGCAAGAGTTTCTGGAAAATTGCATTTCTCCCTAAATTTTCTCTCTCTGCTGTAAACGTAACGCACTGTTCCAGGCCACCAGGTCTTCTAGATGAAATGATTTTGCAACTGTAACAGCATATCCACTATGATAGGCAAAGTGCCAAGATATAATTGGTGATACATAACAGAAATTACAAGCAATATTAATGGAGGATATATTTCAAGGAAAGACCCATTTTCATTCCAGAAGCATTTTTATGCCATTATATAAAGGGCAAAAAAGTTAATGCTACTAAATATGGTGTAATTCCTCAGCAACCATTTTTATCTGATGAATGCTATATATTTATGCTGTACTGCAAATTGCCTCATCAATTATCTCATTTCATCAGCACTAGAAAATTCAAAATATATTACAACTTTAAAATATCCACTAACAGCTGATAGTTTTACATACTACTTAATATATTGTGAAAGCACACGTTTTTTAAGTAAAACTTTTTTATGTACTAAAATACACATGCATACTACTTTAGTTGGCAGTAATAACTATAAGTTCTCCTGCTGTCAGGAAAATTATATCTCATCCCTGTTCTGAGCATTCCAGTATTTAATAATGTCTTCAGCTCTTGTTAATATGTTGCTCAGCAATACCAACCTCTAAAGTGAGGGCTTAAAACCCCAAGAAAAGGTTAAGATACCTAACAAAAGCTGTTTGAAGGCTAAATATAAGAATCAAAGAAAGCAAAGAAACAAAGGTTTAAAAAGCCAGATTTCACCAAAAAAAAGGGGGAAAAAAAAAAATCTAGTAAGGTGAAAGGCAGAAGCCACTTCATCTGAGATTTCACTTTTTCAAATAAGTCTAGAAAATTCCTGTTATAACAGAGGCTGATGCTACAAAATCCAATTGGCTTTCACAAATCATAATTTCTATGATTCTACAAAAAATGCTAATTGAGTTAGTGGGAATTAAAGCACCTCCAACTGAAGGATGCTAAAATGTAAGCTAACACTCTGAGCAATAGCAACTCATTGTGTTCTTGTTCTGAATGATAATTTGGTGCATGTGTGAGACAAGCCTGAGGCCTAACCAGGACTTCCCACGGAGAGAGGAGGAACAGGCAGCATGGTATGAGCCCCACAGCAACACTTTCAAGTGCTGTATTTCAGAAATCATTCTCAGACTATGCATGGTAGAGAGGACACAGGGACAGCAGCATTAATTAACCCTCCAAAGAACAATTTTAAGTTTTCATCTTTCAAAAACTTTCTGAAATCCATCATTTATAGAATAACTGAAGAACAAGAATAAAGTATATCAGTAAATAAAAACATAGCAGTGATGAAAACAGAGCGCTGCTAAACTGCAAGAGATTGTGCCAAATTGGAAGAGAAATAGCAGTTTCAATAGTTTCCACAAGAATGAATACTGACAAACTATCTGGGGATTCAAATTTTACTCAACATATGAAAACACGGAGAACATGATCTTCTTGGACACTGGGGAAACAATTTGAAATAAAATGTCACATATTCTTTGAAGTCACTCCTCCTAATACAGCACTGGGTTAATGTCACTGGCCTTAAAGTTAGCTGTCATACTACTCAAATTCAAATTCCAAGCTAACCTAAGTTTTCCTATCATGTTCCTGTCCATCAAATCAGTATAATAGCTATTTTAAGGTTGGCCATGTGTGGGAGATCACTGATGCTGAAAAAACTGCATCACTGAAATATTTGTCTAATTAATTCTCAAAACAGATTGAAACATAACACAAAACAAAAAGTGCAATGGTACAGTTATAAAGCAATGTCACTTCTCATCTTGGCTAGAGACCAGGGAGTATAACTTTTATGCTTGCATAGCTTCTCAGTATGCACCAATACATCTCTCCTCCATGCCCACAACTCCATTCTCTAGTTGTCCATACTGTGGACAGGTACTAACTTATGCACTTGCCAGACCACGACTTGGATGCACATTCCAAAATTTCCCAGTTGCTTCTGACACCATGTTATGCTATCTCAAATGTTGCCAGAGATAAAAGACTCAGTACTCAAATACACAGAAGTTACTATAAGAGAGAAAAACTGAAAATCAAAAGGACTCTGTCTTTGGCTTTAGGTGATATTGGACACATATACAATCATCTTTCCCAAAGCTGATTCACCATAATTGACTTCAGCTTCCCTTAAAGCAAGACATGCTATTTCTCTACCTGCACAACAAAAAATTCCATAAATATCAGTAACATAAATGGTTGAGAAAAGGCTCAGTTGATAGTCCGGCTAGACACTGACTATCCATACTGTCCCAGCATATGGTCATGAAAGGCTCTACAAGCAGTTTGCTGTAAATTTCTATTGACTACACTGATACTTGTTTTCTAAGCAGCTCCTTAAATCTTTTATTCCATTCCAAAATGTTTGCCCAAAGACAACAAGAAAAATTACTAAGATATTCCTTCTATTTTTACCCACCATAAACATGAGATCATACTAAAACTTAACTGATGCCAAAGCTAGCCTTTCATTTTTGTCTTGTTCCAGAAGAAAACAGAAAAAAAACCCACATTTCAGTAATTCAAATATCATCATATGAAATGCAGATTTTCCGATTTGAAACGTGATTCTTTTTTTTCCATTAAATATGTATACCACTGAAGTAGAACCTAAAATCAGCAACCAGCCAAAACTTATCTGAAAAAGTAATATAAAACTGGTACGAAGGAAATTAGATCATCTTTATAAATAGCATCAATGCCTTAAAACGTTTTCTTTTATTTGAAGCTTTTTGCATTGCAGAGGTATAGTCACAACCATTTTAGTAAGAGCTTCAATGGTTTAAGATGTCAGCATCCTGCAGAACTGCTAGCAGAAGGGATTGTCTCAATAGTCCTTAATCAATTTAAGCGTAAAACCTTCCAAAACACCTCCACTGGTCTTTTAATTTAAGCTGGCTGGCTGTGTACTGTAACACTAAGACTTACAAAAATTCCTATAGATGAAAATAGCAACTTTCAACATGTGCATGGTAAGAAAGACTAAAAATTAAAATATTTTAATAAAAAAAAAAAAAAAGAGAGAGAGTGAAAGAAAACTAAGGTCGCTTTTACTGCAGCAATTATTTGGAAGGCTGTAACATGCATGACAACAAAAACAGTTGCTCTAATGCAAGCCATGGATTGATCTTCTATAACAACAGGCACTTTAAGAAGCTGGCATTTCACAAATAAACTCACCAAAATTTCAAAATTACAAATCCAGCTCTCATTTTCAAACCATTGTCTAACTTCAGGGAATCTTTATATCAGTGTGTGCCAGAAAGTATTTCACTGCCTTTAGCTGAGTAACTCAGTGATCTGTGCAAGGTAAACAGTTTGCTGTTGGATTTGTTCCCCTTTTCCAATTAGCTTGAAGTTGTTTCTGCAGTTTGGTCTTGCCAACAGATAGATATTGGAGATGCCCTGAATTTTGGGTTAGTATGAAATTTATTGTTTGCAAATACTATCTATATGTATACAATCACTATCATTTTATGAATATTTACCTTTTAAATAAAGATTTTGCCTATTTTAAGTATTTATATAGTGCTCTCTGCATCAGTCTGAGTTCAATCAGGGAGTTAATTCCAACAGGCAGTTGGACTAGATTATCAGTGGGTCCATTCCAACTGAACTATTCTATAATGTTTATTTTAAAATAATAGTAGCATTAATAATCATTATTGCAGACACAGCAGTAATAATGTTGATTGCTGAGCATACAGAATAGGTACTTGTCATACAGGATTATCAAATTCCAATTTTGCCTGCACCAAGATTTAGAAACTGAAGCATATACACATACTGTTGCCAAATAGGATGAAAGATCTTAGAAAGTTTAGCTCTGGCATTTTTATTTGGGTTTCAGACTACTATCCAGAAATTATATAATAATCTACCTCCTACTTTGGGGTACTTCTAATAATTAAAATCATTGAAAGCACTTTTGTCCAGACACACTGCATATTCAAAGACAAAAGAAAATGTATGTTGGAAATGTTTATTTGCAGGCTATGCTGGAAGTTGAAGTGGGTTTTGTACCTAAATAGGTAAATACATATTTATGGTAAAATATACGTGGTTTTTTACAAAACCGAAATTTAAAAAATGTCTTCCCAGATGCTGTCAAACCCCGAAAGTGTCCACATTACATAACTGTGGCAGAACCTTCGTTTTAGAGATTATTATTTATTCCCAGATCCCAATTCCAGTATTTCCAATATTTGATTATTTAGGGACTTACTTGGTAGGTTTGGGGACAACATACTAGAACTTTGATTTTCTTCTACTCATTAATAAGCTGCCTGAATACTCATTTTAGTAGCAATATGCACTGAGACTAAAATACAGTGCACTATTTTATATCAAGTCCTGTGAAGACAAACTTGAGATTTAAGGATAATACTGCTGTTCTGGAAGGTACAATGCTATTGTTGATTGAGCTGTTAGATGTTTATTTTCTTCATCAGACTTTAGAATCACTGATTGGACGAAACACCACATGAGTTTCATAGTAAGGAGAGCTATAAAAATAGTCTAAGGTAGAATTTGAATGCAAGTCATTAAAAATGTATATGTTGCTCTATATAATGCAACTACACATTAATCTTACCGAGCACTATCCTTTTATGTGTAAAAACCAAACTGATCAATGGGATACAAAAGGAAAAGTGGTTTTGACTTTGGAAAAGAAAAAAAAATAAGTAAGATTTGTGCTCATTCTGATGGAAGAATAAAGTTCTCTATTTTAAAAAATTATAATGATTCCTACTTGTATTATACTTAAAAGACTATATTTCTCCTTTCTGTTTCACAACAGTTAAAAAGGACTAATTCTTATTTTTAATATTATCATTTGACTAAATTAGAGGATTAACTGAAAAACCCAGATAAGATACAGCTAGTTCAATTCGTTCAGTAGAAACATGTTTTTTGAAAATATCTTTCCCTCATAAATCTCAATAGCGAAATATATAAGGAAGAGTAAAAGCAAGAATCTCTTTTACTTTGCAGATGTGAAATTAATTACAGAGATAAGTGAGTTACCAAGGGTTATTCAAAATCTTTAACGAAGTTAAAGACTGAAAACCAGATCTCAGCCCAGTGTTTTGTCAGCATACCATTTTTGTGAGTGGTACAATGTCAGATCTATTATACTATTAAAAATACACATACTTAGTCTCCTCTAAATGCACAACCTACTATATTGGGAAACAAACAACAAGTGAATATCAGGAGAAAGAAGAATAATTTTTCGTATAAATCATGAACACATAATCTTTCTTCTCTTCAGAAATTTGTATGCTATCAACACAATTTTGACCACAGAACCACACATGGACATTCTTGCTTATTTAGAATACCAGATGTAAACTGTCACAGAGCTCATGGGATACATTTTAGACACACAGATAGAATCCAGGGGATTAAACACAAAATTTACACTGGCATTTGGGATGGAGCAAGAAAGTACTATACTGGACAACAGTATACCAATTCACAAAGAATGAGGATCATAATGGATGGCAAGGCCTCTTTGTTGCTCAAATATATGGGAGCTTAGGCATATTTAACTCCCTATCACATTAGCAAGATGCAGCTCTTTTACTGATCCTCGTCACTGGATATATATTCCCTCAATTGCCCATGACAGGCCTTTTTCTTTCAGCACTACTGTGTATTTCATCTCAGTTTCATAATGGATAATAAAAGATCAGGCTAAAATAAGCAAACAAGGTCAGTGGTTACTTTTATCTGAGCCTTTCTATGTGTATACACTGCCTGAGCCCACCAGCTGTATAGGGGCAGGATTTGCTTCCAGATGGATCAAGGGCAAGAGTATCAGTTACGCTCTGGGATCCCTGTCTATTGGGATCAAATCCATAGGTTAAGGAAAAGAAATCTTGGCTGTTCAGAGGCATCTGAGGGAAGTTTGCTGTTCCCAAGGGAACTATGTCTAGCAAGCAAAGTCTGGTGAAGTATTATGGTTCAGCTACAGTTAAGTTCTCTTTACAAGTGAAAATACAATAAAACCAAACCCCAAATCCAAATATAAAAATGTCTCACACAGCTAACACTGGACCTGCATTCATAAATATTTTCACCCTGCACTTCTGCAGCATTTCTATTAGCATGATCCCTTGTCATGGGATAGATGTTTGGTGCACGGACTGATGGGTAGATTTCATCCTTTGAATAGAGGTTCTGCACCCATTTTCAATTACGGTAATTCAGTGTATGACAAGGGGAAAATGGTTAAGAAATTACAGTATGTCTGTGTAATAACAGCTACTCCAAAACATGAGGAAAAAGCTGTAAATTTGAACTTAAATTCTACATGAAAGCATGCTGCTTTATCACTGAACACTAGTTTAGTTTCCCTTCTAATGAATTCACTTCTGAGACTCTGACAATAAAACTATACATATTGAATGCACTGTTCTCCCTTTATTAAGCAAAAATAACTTGCTTCAGCCTTAATTGTATTTTCCTCAAACAGCAGGAAGACGTAATTCAAACCATAGCAAATCCAAATATTCTTTAACCCCAAAATTAAGAGTTCAAAATCCAGGCAAAACATTTTAGTGTTGATCGGTGATCTACTGCAACTGCAACCACAAACCACCTTCACAAAGACATAGGGAAAAAGATATCCAGATTAATATATAGCAGTTAAAACACACCTTAAGAATACTAAACTAAATTAAAATAAAGCACTAGGGAAAAAAATCTATTTGTTCATCCACTTCAGGCCTTTTTAAATCAAATTTGTTCTTATCATGAAGAGGAATGCCTTCTAACACAAACCTATGCAGTACTTTCATTGGTACAGTAGTAGTACAGGTAAAGCATTAAGAAAATAGTAGAAAGGAATTTTCTTCCTGAGAGGAAAACAACAGACTACAGCTTTAGATCTTAAGAAAGGGTACATCTTTACTCTGCGGGAAAATGAAGCCGAAGGGAGAAAAGGAAATCAAAGCCAAAAAAATCCACCCAACCCCCGCAAAAAAATGCACAAAACAAACCCTGCAAAACCCTGCACAGCTCTCAGTGCATTTTGACATAGAGAGACATATTATCATTGTGGTGTAAACTATACCAAAGTTGCTACCCCTCACATTTTCACATAATAGTGTATACATTTTATCAGTCCATTAAGGATTGCCCCATCTAGCAGATGCTGAGTAAACACTAGCAAGTAGCTCCCATCATGCTGCCCATTCCTACACTGTGAGTCAGATTTCCTTTGGCTAGTTTCAAGCTAACTGGGAATGTCTACTTAAGCTGCAGTATTACCACAGAGGTGGCCCACCACAGTCCACAGCTACTAGACAAGCACTAAGCAGAGAGGGAAATCTGGGATCCGGCCTGGTTAGTGAATACTACCTTGGCTCTGAAGAGGACAGAGGGACAGTCACACCAGAAGAACCTCCAGATACCTAACGCTGACATCTAATCTCCCTGCTAATATCTGACAGCCACAAGTTTTGCGGTCAACATTTTCTGCCACTGTTACTGATTGTTACTGATTTGTTATTAATTTGAGTTTATGAGTTTTGGTGATTTTGATAAGGAATGATTAGGACTAATCAATTAAATATCACTTTTTATAAAAGATAGTGGTGTAATGTTTTAAGTAGTCATAGAGATGTTGTGTTTAGTTTAAAGTAACCATGCACCCAGTTATACTGCTAGATGAGGTACCATTGTTAGAGTGTTTGGTAAGGATGATTTATAGCCCTGTATACTAGGTGTTTTAAAATTGCACTGTGAAAGGGCCTCGAAGCATGTTCAAATTACAATGTGAGCCAAAGTCCTTGAGTCAAGGGCATTGGAGGGTCTTCCTTTTAGGTCCGTAGTCTGTGGTTGTTGCAAAAGCAGCCCCCCGACTCATTTCAGGAGTCAAGTGCGCATGACTGGAAAGAGGTGGGAATAAGAAAATGAGTTATGGGAGTTAACATGTTTATGTATGAGAAACTGATTAATATGTATTACTGTACCCAATATAATCAGCATGCTACACGAGTTAGATGTGTGTTGTTGGTGAGACAATTCCCCTGTGCACCTGGCCGTTAATAAAGGAGTGTCTGCTTATCTCCATCAAATTGGTGTTTATAAGTTCTATTACACCGTTTTGGTGACACCACTATGTGTGTGGAAGCTGCTCGCAAATTAAGAATGTAATTAAGAAGGAAAAGCCTAAACTGAATTTCCACGACTATTTGAAGCATTCCACTCTCTGCTGAAAGGTACAGTAGTGGAGGACTACAGTCCTCTCACCAAAAGAGTAAAGGATAGATTATTCAAGTTAGGTAGCACGAACTTACTCGACCGTGAGTGGTTGCTTTTATCAGTTCATACATGACTAAACAGCTATAGGATGATTTTTCTCTGCTTATTTGAAGGAATATGTGCTTCGAAGACCCTGTCAGGCTATCCAGCACTGTAAAAATGAATTAAGCTTCATTGAAGCCAATAACATCCTGTTTACTTAGTAGAAACTTCAGTTAATACCACCTTCCTGCAACATTTTCATCTTGAGATGCCAAAGTGTAAAGAACCCAGTCCCACCACTGACTCAGCTGGGGATGAGAGACAGTGTCAGGACACATCCTGTAACAGATAGCTTCTAACTGCTTAAAGAAATAACCAAGTAGATGCTTCTATAGCTGTTTATCTTCTTCTCTCTCTCAGGCCTCATAGATGTAAAAGCATTAGAAGAAAGTGGCAAGATGTCATCACTGTTTCAACACCATGCAGAGGGAAAGCAGAAAATACAACTTTTTGGTATACTCATCAGTTTGAATGAAAAGCTGCACATTATTTATGAGACATGTGAGAAACAATCTGTTGTACTGAACAACAATAGTCAATCCTAGATATAAATTCTCTGCTGGTCGATAACCACTATACCCATTCCCTTAGCCATGAAAATGACCTGACAGAGCCATAAATTCACACATTGTCCATTTTTCACAGACTAGCTTCCCCCCACCAGACAGTCTGCAGTGCACCAGCCATGACATCGGTGTAAACATTTACTCATTTATTATTTTATGCTGACTGCTTTTCAGCTTCCTGACAAAGGACTGGCAACTAACAATGGTCATATAACCTGAGTCAGGTTCAAGACCCAAGAGCAGGCCGAAAGTAGGATTCAGAGATGGCACAGTATGCTAGCACTTCTTATCCCAGCAGTACACTGGAACTCACTAAATACAGATTTTCCTAACATAAAAGCTTCCATAAATCTATGAAGTTTCAATTTACACATGCATAAAGCAAATTCTCTACCTACAAGTTTCTTTCAGAGAACCAAACAGAAAACTCAGTCTAAACTTACTGAAAATCTTAATAATGCCTGGCATTGACCCAAAAATCTTTCTAAAGAGCCTGACTGATAATTAGTATATTTTCAATGATTCGCCCCTTTCGGGGCCAATATTCTAATGGGTTTTAGTGCTAGCAAATCGGCATAAGGATTTGTTCTGTGCATTAACGTGCACTGAGTGTTAAGCTACTTATTTGTAATGATACTGTTCCTGTAGGAAAGCCTGCCTTGATTGTTAATGATACTTGAGGTTCTTAATCTTAAAACGGAGGGGGAGAGAAACTGCAGGGTGTGGCATAGCCTGCTACACAGATTTATCATTTACTGAAAATAAAAACCTCACTTAATTCCATTGATAGCACTCAGAATATTATAATAGGCATTTAATTTCCCAAACAAATTGTGTTTTAAGAAGCTGGAGCAATCTCTTAAATTACATTATTTTCATTGTTTATATTTGTTGCTGTCATTTAAGATAGAACCTATTCACAAGTGATTTATTTGAAAAGACTAAGTTGAAGAAACTTGCTCTTACTTTCCACTACTTACACAATTTTATTTTTTTAAAAATCAGCAGCACAAATAAAAAAGAACAGTAATATCTTATTCCTCTTCCAGATTAAACCTTAAAGATTGCTGTATGATTAGTAGTACTTCACTGCTGCCTTACAGTATATACTGTTGATACATTAATTGGTTTCTTTACCACTTCAGAGTTTTACAACTTTTCATTCAGCTCAATCTGTTCTTGTGAACTCACCCAAAGAATTACGAGGTTCAAGAACCTAAATTAAATTCATTAATACTATAATAGATCTATGTAATAAAAAAAGAGCATGAACACAACTATTACCTTCACACAAGTAGTCCTACTGACTTCATAAGACTGATTTTACAGAGCAAAAAGCTGCCCAGACAATCAGGACCTTGAATATCCAAAATAAAATCTGTATATGCGCAATATAAGACCTCTGAGCATCACAAACTATAATAAAAGTAGACTTGAAGAACAAGACCTGTAATGCTTATTCACATGTAGCTATGGTCAAAAATGTTATGACATCCAGAAAAAAAAAAAAAAAAAAGTATGAAATCTAGGCTGACTGGTAAAGTATCATAAAATATTGTCATGCCAGTTTGCCCTGATGCTGTCAACCTTTTAAAAATTTAATCCCCGTCTTCCCAAAATATTTTGAAATATCAATCGCAGAAAATAATAAAAATGTTCTTTCTTACCTATCCAGTTTGGAATTCAATTAGAAAGTCAAATTGACAAATTCTCTGTAAAACATAAATTTCAAGTTTGTCACAATTCTGTTATAGAATTGAGACTGCACAGAGACTGCAAGAAAGGTTCTGGATCCCTTGTAAGTATCAAGCAAATTAACACAGATATACACACACCATAAGAGACATCTGTGGGACCTGAGCTTGGCTCTTCTATGGGAAGCATTATCTTTACCTTCTAAAGACAAAATGTGAAGTTAATACACAAAGTATTGTTTCACAAGAGAAGTAATTTGATATTTGTAAATACACACATATATTTATAGACATGCATATATAAAAGGGAGTACTGTTGACTAAACAAAAACACAGAGTAGTAGGAAAGCCTCTAAGCATATCAAAGAGATGTGAACTCAGCTGATGATGCAGATGTAAAGAACTGTTTCAGTATTGAAATAAGACACCGAAAGGAGGTCAAGCGACTTAGTGAATCAGCTGCTGACCTCATATCAAACTCTGCCCTAATCACAGCAAATGAAAATTGCTGTTCGTAGATGGCTGGAAAAGGCTTTAAACCACAAACCCATTTTGAACTTAATATACTACACACAAAACCTGAAGAACATATTATCATCCCCTACCCAACTCCCTGAATTATCTAGCTGCAAATGCCGTAAAATCATCCTGCATTTTCATTCCTATTAATTGACAGTCTATATCTAAATAAAGATATAATTACATTTGTATTAAAATGCATAAAATCCACTCTTAATTTAGTACTTTAGAAATTATGTAAATACCTAAGGTAAATAACCCTGTTAATTCAAATACCTCTCAAAGAGTAGCCTGCCCTTATGAACTGACTGGAGTGCCCAGGGAGGCCAAAGAATTTGGCATTTTCTGTTCTGTTTCAGCCCTAAAAAGGTCAGTTCCAGTGAGAGAATAACTGAGAAATTTTTCTCAAATTCACCATTTATAGAAAGAGAGAAAGACAGACATCCACATGCATGCTGACTCTACGGTCTAATTCTCAGAATATTCATCTACCCATACACCACAATATGTTAAGGTTTTGTCAAAAGCACTTTTGGACCCAGTAATTCACCTGTAGCTGTCATTATCCTAAATATTTCCTTACTGACTGGCAATACAGTCGCTATTTCCAAAGTGCATTACAAGTTATTTCAAAACTGTTGAATGTATGCTATCAGAATACCTGAATGCCACATGCTGAAAAAACATTATCATGCTTGTTATTGTGGTTGTCAGACATGGCTGGTTGCTCCCGACTAACTCTTGCAGTGTACATAGCACCAAACTGACTAACGCATGATTTGGATTTTTGAGGATAAATGCCAAGATAATATCCTGACACCATCCTGACGTGTCAGATGCAAATCTATTTTTGAAAGAAAAAAATCCTTCACTGGTCAGTTCCCTGGGGGAAAGATGCAATCTCCTGAAACACCGGCAATGACAGTAAACCTGGCCCCATTCTCCACCTACATCTACAACAAACCCATTTGATCGTAAGGAAGAAAGAAAGTCACCACATGTGGTGGCTGGTGTCTTGGTAACTAACTATCAGAGTCAGTTATCCATACTGCTTGTAATCAGGCTAAGACTTCCTGAGGCTTCACCATCTGGAATTTTTTGTACAGCATCTCTAACAAGTTCTTTTATTTTTTGGTTTTGGTGTTTGGTTTTTTGGTGTTTTTTTTTTTTTAGTATGACTAGACTTCACTCAGGAACAGTTTGAAAGTAAACTTGCCCACTCCTTTTCCTTCAGGTCAGGTCTACAAGCAACGCAAAATAAGGCGCTTTTTTTTTTCTTTTTCCCTTTTATTTTTCTTCCTAGAGTGAGTTGTATTAGTATATAAATTGGAAAACCAAATACATTAACCTGGAGAAAAAAAAACCAGAATGAAACAGAAAATACTATAGTCAAATCTCTCTCTTGTCTGCTGTGTCTCTTCCTCATGCTTTCTTCTCCAATCATCTGTCTTACAATAGCTTGCCACATTGCAAAAAACTCCATAGAAGTGACTGTCCCTTGAGGAAGAAAACAAACAAAAAAAAAGAGAGCCAACTTTCCCTCCATCCCTCCTACAACTTGGCTCCACCCCTGTTCCCTGCTCTGCCTAGCAAACTCCAGGTCTCTGTTATGTGACAAGTCCTGTCCTTTGTTTTCACTTTCCTCTTCCCTCTCTCCTCCTACACAATGTCCAGCTGCTCCCAGCAAAGGGGTAAACACTCTCTTTCTAGAAACACACTCCCTTTAAAAAGGGATAAACACCCTCTTTTCACCTGAGCCAAAGTGGAGAGGCCAGATCAATGCAAAACAAGAGTCTTTCTCAACTTCCCGGTTGTTATCTTTTTAAAGAATCATACTATGGTGAATTGCAACAAATAAATAATTGCTCTATTATTAGAATATTATAAAGAAATATTCTATTATAAGGGCTTTTCCATGGAAATTTAGTCTAAGGACTCTTCCAGATTTCTATTTTTCTTTACTATGCTTTTTACATCACCATTTACTATAGTGACTGCATCATATAACTTGTTCTAAATCTCCTACAAAATATGGTATTAAATTCACAGATATACAAAATTTAATTCTCTTAAGTTGTGGAGTCAACGAATTTCTTCCTCTTTTTTCTTTTTTTTTCCTGTTATCCTAATTTAATTCTTTTAGGGTTTTGACTTGTTCGTCTGTTTTTCTCAGATGTCCTTAAGCACATTTGTAGCACCAGTTTTGTACTGGCTAATTAAATATCTTTTAAATCAAGATAATCACAAAGCAACAGGACCAAGAGTCTAAGATTTTTCATACATACGTGAATGGTGCTGTTCCAAATATATTGTCGGTATCTACAGTATCGAAAAGTCTGAACTATACACAAAGTGCAGCAGACCTGTTTTAGCTGTTGTCCTGCACAGTATAAACCACAGACAGAAGTACACCCACAGACAGGTTCTCTCTGCTGAGTAGTAACCAAGGGAAGTGAAGCCAGTTTGTACATCATCCTGCAGACCAGGACAGCTTTGCATTAGTGCAACATACCATGAAAAGGGAGTTTCAGGCTATAATAAGGAGTATATTCATATATTTATGTAATAGCCAAGTTTACCAATATAATCTCATTTTCCTTGGTGTAGTCAATTTGGTTCAATTAACCACTTTAACTGCATAGTTTTTTCTAGTAATGAATGCAACTGTCTGGAATCCAAGCCAGTGAACATGTGCACTACTACTGATACTTAAAATACTATGTTATTCATGCATGTGACACAGTGTCCTGTCTCAAACTCTTGATTTAGCAGTTACTGTTATGAACTTCCTCATGACCTGGATTGCTTGGCCGGTTATTAAAAAAAATCCCAACACAACACAACAAACAACAACAAAAACACCTTTCCCCTCAAAATTCACCACTTAAATACTAAGATATTTTAACCTGTTTACCACAGAGATGCTGATTTAATATCAGTACACTTTAGCTCCAAACTTCAAACAGCTGATTCCTCTGCAGGAGACCCAAAGTTTTCCTTGAAGGAGTAAATATAGTTTTCCAGCAAAACACCCCACCGAAATTTTTTGTTATTGTTATTGTTTAAAAACAATTTTGCTGAATAAATAAAGCAGCTCTCATTCACTATATGCTGTATTTGATCAGGAAAATAAGAACACAGGGGTTTGGGAAGAGAACAAGCTTGATAACTTTTATTAGTCTCTCATAACAGTCAATTTCTCCATACATTGCCTTGCAAAGATTTGATGGTACCTTAACTGAATTTGATAAACATCAGGAAAAGAGACCCCAGAGGCTCTCACAGCTAGCCAGGAAAAAAAAAAAAAAAAATTACATCTAGAAATATCATAAAACATTTCTCAGCAAAATGTTCATTTTCATTCTTCTCTGGAGATGGGGAAACTTTGATAAATTCAAATAAAACAGATTGAGCTTAGGGGCTGAACATCAAATGCTTATCCATGCAATCTTCTCTATCAGTTATCAGGAACTGTATTTTGGAAGATTAAATAAAACCCTCCTTTCTCTCCACCTCCCCCTACCCCCCCTGACACTGACATATATGCACTCCTGTAGTAACTGTCTGAAGCAAGTAAAAATCTTTAGCTAAAAACTGCCACACACAATTTCAAATGTTTTTGGAGCTGAAGTTACACTTCATTACTAATAAAAAAATTTCAGAGTTTGTTCAGAACTTCTGCATAAAAAGCCAATGTTCAACTAAAATGTAATCCTATTCTGTAAATTACATTCATAGACAGCATAGAACAGTTGTGCATTTTCAGTATACCACAGGATTCACTATCAAATTTTCTGAATTTACAAGTCAATAGACAGTCTTTCAATCTATCTGGTCCTTGCAGACTCAGCATGCTACATGTAAGCCAAGCTGTTGTCCTTCTGGCTTTGTATATTGCTGCCAGCACTAAAGATTTGGCAGATAAAATTCCTCACTCAGTAGACAGCACAGTGGACTAGGGTGTGCTGGACATTTCCAGTTTAACAGATACTTCAGATGGTAAGTGAAGTGCAGCTCCATGTGCAGTACAAAGCAGCATCAAGTCAATTTACTATCTGTAGTGCATTCATATTGTGTTCTTCAATGCTACCAGTACTAGCTGCATAGGTCCCACAGCCTTTACAAAAATAAGGTCTGAAAAGAGGACATTATTAACATCCTAAAAGATTAATGAACTAGAAGACTATCCACTTTGTTCTTCCACAACTCTCCCAGCTTTACAAGATTAACAATAGCATTAAGGGGAAAAAAAAAAAAAAAAAAAAAAAAAAAAAGTGCCCAACCAACCACCCCCAAACCACAACAGCAAAAAAACCCCAAAAAACAAAACACCAAAAAACCACATACCCCCCTCCACCCCCTTTTAATATAGAATTTTCTTTCTTCAAATGGAAGATGCAAAAGTGATCATAAAAGAAACCAGAAGGAGCATGTGATAAAAGTTCCATTCAATCTATTTTTCAAAGAAAAGCTGTGCTTAAAATATCATTCTGCCTCAACTAACCACTTCCTTTCTAGGAAAAAAATTGAAAGGGATGATGTCATTGCTTGCAACAGGAAAAACGAACTGAACACAGAAGGTCTTCTCCAGCCTTAAGTTCCCCACATGCTGTAAATATTCATGTTGTCCTTTCTCTATATTCTGCTCTAAACCTGCTCCACAAACCAACTGTCATCCCTGATGCCTGCATCTCCGTTACCAGGAGAAAACACCAACATTATCACTAAGGATTTGCTACTGGATCAATTCTGTAGGTGTTGTAAATCAGGATAGCTTCAGTAACTTCAGCTAAGTGATGATGATTTACAACGCCCTGAGGATCTGGCCCTCTGTCCTTATTACTTCATTAATCTGCATATTCCTGCAACGTACATCAATCTTTTTTCTAAATTGCTTTTACTTCAACCCACCTGTTATAAGCCTGATGTGGATTTATACAGAGTTCAGACCATACTTTCTTACTTATTTTTGAAGAAGCATTGCCCTGAATCTGTCCATGGTGCATAAATGATCTATATGGCTGACTGAATCAAGCCTAAGCTGGTAGCTGTCGGTATGAATTCAATTTCATAAGACTAGTCCATTAGTATCTAAACACTATTAATAGAGGCAGAGTAGGAGAAGCACATTCTTTCTATCCCAGGGAATAAGAGGCTGGCCACTTCTGGTAGGAAGTTATTTGATCAGGTCTGTCAGATCCAGAAGACCATGGTGAATAGCTTATAATAATGAGAAGCTCATTCCCAAGAGAAGAGAAAGTTGGTGTTGGGGAAGCATGTTTTATTACATTTCTTCAAGATATCACTGAAGCTAAGAGCCCAGCAGGATTCAGATGAGGTTTAGATATTTATATGGATAACAAGACCATCAACTGCTACATTGGACTGCATATATTCTTTTTTGTAAGAAAACAAACTCATATTTCAAGGCATAACCCTGCTACTTGAAATGTTTGATAGAAACAGGCTCAGTGGAAACGTTGCTACATTTCCATTTTAGAGCATTCCACGGTTCCCTTTATTTCCTTCTGACACTGTCTACTGTTAAAAAAGGACCCTGAGGGAATACCATTGTGATCCTTCATGGCATGGCCTGAAAATCAAGGAACCCTGTCAGTGAACAAAAACCTAACTAACTGCTACATTTTATTTGCAAATTTGGTTTTGAAAAATAAAGTGTTGTGTTGATTCCAAGTTTAAAGTGAAGCATCAATAACCCACATCAAATTTATTATGTGGGCTTTTAAACACCTCCAGAATCCTCTGAAAGTAGCATTAACATGGAAGAAATAGTTTAGATGGAGTTAGAAGAACTATTTTTTCTGCTTAGAACCTGATGTTTTTCTAAAAGCAAAAGTCCTCAAAGCATTCTCTACAGAAATATTCAATGGTTGCCTTTAACAGGTCAGCATTTTTCAAATGTTACAATACTGTACATCTGAAATGGTATTTCTCATAAACTTAAAATAGAATGAACTGAGACCCCACATACCATACTTTATTAACAAGCCCAGGCTTTTAAATAGTATGTCCAACCATAGGAGGTATTTAAGATGGACATAGGATCCCATACACTAAATGAATGAATATTAACATTGTCTTGGAGAAGGTTTTGATTATATCAGGCTGAGAGCACTAAGGGAAAGGAAAAATGTACTTTGGATAAGCTAAAGACTCGCAGTCAGTGGCAGCAATGCTTTCCTGCACAGATCTAAATTTTGGGCAGAGTGCAAGGCATGGGATTTGTCATTTCCAGATTCACTGAAATAACTGTCTCCAAGAGAACAAGAGTTAAAGGTGACCATACTGTAATTGAGCTAATGTTAATTGTACATATGAGTTAGATACCTAGGGAGCAGGAATCAACTGAGTGTACAATTTAAAAAAAGCTCACACCTTGTTCATTTCTTAAGAGTTACTTCGTCATAGTTCCAACAGGTAAGGATATACAACTCCTTAGTTATCCCCTCTACAAAATTTATTTTGGGCTACAAAAGGATATCTTACTCATCAAGTAAAATTCTCTTCAATAATAAGGAGTAATTTACAGTAATAAATGCTTGCCTGCCTTCTGTAGGATCAGGATAAATTGTAAAGGGTCTCTAATTCATGCAAACATTTGCACATATCATCCTGCATCATAGTGTAATTGCTAACCTCATAAATTGAAATTAAAAAAACCCCTAAAATTACTATGCTCTCCCATTTGCCTATATGGAGCCATCAGTAAGATACTACTTTTAATAATTTTTCCTACAGTTTCTGAGGGCAATCATCATTGATAAATGTTCTGATTTTCCATCTTGATGAACTTACTGTTGCTATTCTCTCTATCCACTTATTGCACATCAAGGAGGAATCTCATTATTATGTCTATTCTGAATGCTTATCTTCAGTCAGGCCACCCAGCACTGCTCCCTCCATCCTTTAGAAAACAGTATTTCTTGGGATTTAGTGACTATACTGTAGACACACATGCACTGAGTTTGAATTCCCCACTGTGTTTCAGGAATGTCTTCACTGAAATTGCGTCATTCTTTTCTCCTATTTAAAAATCTTTGTTACATCTTCAGTCTTACCAAAAAAAAAAAAAAAAAAAAAAAAAAAAAAGCTACCTGATTACCTCCTAGCTACAATAGTCCCATTTTCTTACTACGTTTCCTATCTTCTCAGCCCTGGGCTTCTTATCTGAAGTCACTACATACTCCACTAGTAAACTATCACTGCTAATCACCTGCTGTGAATCACAAAGTCACTGCAGAAACTAATTAGGGACCTATAGCTAGCAAGAAGCAGTAACTGCTTTCTGCAACTCCTTGCCCCAAAATAAGAGCCTAACAGAACATACCCTGCTAGTGAGCTGCTATGCAGTAAGTGCAATTTGCATTCACTGGTCAATGCCCATTGCTTCTCAGTGATGACTGTTCACCACTGGGAGAAAAAGGTCACGGTCAGCCACTGATGGGCAACTGCTGTGTGCAGAAATGGGTCACCAATGATCTCTTACCACAGGATCAGAGGTCATTGTGTGTCCAAATTTGAAACTGGCAAACACTGCAGTAACAGCAGGTGGCACTGATGGGTTGCAGCATGGCAAATCCAGTCTGCAGCACCTGACCAACTTAGAGTAGTGAAATATCTAATTTTGTCAGGATAGACATCGCCATTGATAGTATTAATCAGCTACTGCCAAAACCAGAAACAGGGTAGTGGCAGTTAATGATAAGTAGTACCTGTTGTTCTAAATGCATGGAGTCCCCACTGATCAAGGCTAAATAATTAACTCTTCTGTAGCAATGGAGATTTATCAGCCCTTCACCTCTTTTTGTCATTTTATGATAGCGTTTTACTCTTATGTTTTGCTGCAATGTCCTCCCACCCTACTTCTGCTTTTTAGCAGTGCAACATAGTTTTCCAGCTGCATATCTTTCTACCTGCAATAACCACAACAGCTGCATTTCTCAAGACCTTCTCTTCTTTTCTTCACCAACATATGGGTACCTATGTTCTCTCTAAAAGTTGTTCTGCAGATATGCTGGAGCAGCAGCCACAGCTAACTGCTGCCCAGGCAATGATTACTTGCTCCCTCGCTGCCTTCTCCTTGCCTGCAAGCTTGAGAGGTGGTAGTCTTGGTTTATGGCAAGAACGAGGAAGGCTAAAGAAATGCCTCAATATGTCACATGAAGTATTGGTTACCAGGGGTTGGTTTAGATATGCAGTCTTTCCTAAGGTTGATTTCTTTAGAGTCCAGATAATAACAGATACGGTTGTTGTGGAGGTTTTTCCCCCCCCTTGCTTTTCAGGTTATATCACAGATTTTTGGCAAGGTCCTGTCTAAGCAGACTTACTTTAAAAAAAGAACTGGTAAAAAAAGATCTTAAGTCAGATCCTAAAGTTCTGGAAAAACGAATGCCCCAATTTCCTACTGTTTTGCATCTCACGTAATATGCACTTATCCAGCATTTTAATCCAAACATCTTACTGAGGTCATCAGCTTGATTCGTACTTTACAGATATAGAAAATGGATAATGAAGTGAATGGATGCTCAGTAAGATAGTTTCAGAGCCAGGAATGAATAACAGTGCTTTGAATCCCCTTCCAAGTGTACTGTGTGTGCAATAATAAAGAGCTGTGGAGATGGCTGTGAAATGACAGAATCACCCCAGTTCAAGTGATTATACAGAAAAGTTTGAAAAGAATTGGAAAACCAGTCCCTGGATGAGACATAAAGCAAGTAGAGAAACCAAATGTACCTTTCTCCTTTATTAACTTGCTTAATGAGGTTATATCTGACTATCAGGAACTCTAACGAGACCAACAACCATCTATTTCAAATGCCAAGCAAATGCCTGTTAAGCAATACACTCTCTCTTCATAGGGCTGATGCTCTCGAATCCTAATAGTAACTGACAAGACTTCCCCATCTGGACTCTTTTTTTTTTTTTTACTTTGCATTTTGAGTATGTGACAAAGTGCGACGCAAGGGATTGCCTTTACAAGCAGAGCTGTATGTTTTCTAAAATGGGTGAACAGCATTGTAATAACATATGTGGAAAGATCAAAATGCAATTTCTTTTTATTATTCCTATTATTGCATTCCCCTACACAATGGCAACCTCTTCAGAGACATCGTCTGCAACATAATATTGATTTAATGCACCACTTCATATGCCTGCCACGTCCTCAGATTAAAGATTTAAATTAATATGACAAGTGAACACTAAGAAATTCAACAAATCACCAGATAGGCTTATCCACACAGGGTTCATTTTATGCTAAAAAAACCCCAAAACAAACGAAAAAAAACCACCCCACCCCAGCAGCCACAGCTTAGGTATAGGCCGGATTTAATTTGCTTGATTGATCTTGAGATCTTTGAGCACAAATTCATTATTCTCTTATTAACTATTATCATTATTGGAATTTATAAGGAACCTATAAACCTATTAAACTGGTCTTAATTGTTGCAATCTATTTATTGAACACACGAGCAATGAAAAATTAATTATTAAACAACCACCACAGGAAAACATCAGTGGCCTTGTCACCTCAGAACTAGATTGATAGCATGTTACCTTCTGGAGAGTGGGGCCCTGCAACACTCAAATATAAACCTTGGAAGGGTAATGCCAAGTATGTCACAGCCTAAGTCACATTTTTAATTTAATGTTTTATTAAATGTTAGATGAAATAAATTTATCCAGGCCTCACAGACTCTGTCTTAATAAATGAATTGGCACTCTTTCAGATGTAAAAAATGGTCACAGCTTCTCAAGGGCATCAGAAACCCTGAAGCATAAGACACCAGTAAATACAAAGAGCAAAGGCAGCATGGACAGTGATATATTTGCAAGCACTGCGGGTGAGCCAACACTTTCAAAATGCTGAGGCTAACAAAACAAGGGCAGTGAACTCCCGAAATGGGAAAAGCACCTGCAGTAAGAATCTGTGCTTGAGTGCTGCTGCACAGACGTGTCCACTACCGAAAAAAAGTGGAAAGGGTGTGGGTTTATCACCCTCCTGCTACTATATTTCAGGATCTGTTTGTACATTTAAAATTTCATGAGCAGTATTAATAATTTATTTTTCTCCTGTCCTTTAATTTTCTAAGGCTAGACTTTGAAAACAAAAGGCAGGGAAATGATATATTCTCTTCCTTCTCTGCAGTTATCTACAGTGCCTTCACTTGCATTTCCCTGTAGAACTGCTGTCATTAGTAATATATAATTTGGCTAGGAAAAATGGTTACAAGTTCCTTAGTCAAAACCAATATGCCCCTGCCCTGGCACATCCCTCCAGAGACATCCCAAGATTTCCGCAAGCAGCTCGATTTCGAAAACATTTGGCTTACATAAGGCAGGACAGCTCGACACTACTACTCAAGCAATGAAAGCCTTTCACAGCATAATCGAGCTGTACTATATATTTTTACAGACACTAAACTTAATGATTGTAAATGACTGTCAAAAGTGCCAGAAAAATCCCTTTCCCCCATCAACTAAAAAAAAAAAGTTGCCATGCTTTCTTTCCACAACTCTAAAATGTTGGTGTTCAATAGCTATCCATCTCACATTGCCACACGTTACACTGTTAGCCAGCATAAGAACAACAGGTTCCCATAAGCAACACGCAAAACCACAGAGAACAGTGAGTTATGCTAAAAACGTCTTCTCTTGCGGTCTGTGCTTCTTGAATCCACACAGCTGGCATCCTCCTGCTGAATGCACAAGGACATTTGAATGAGAAGGTGAAAAGGAAAAGGACCCTGAAACTTCCTCTGAGCCTGGCATTTTTCCAGAAAGTCAGGAAGCAAATTCCCAGCGTGTAAACAATATAAAGGAAAGTGATAACAAAACAAAGTGCATGATTGTGCTTAGAAATTCTAACTACACAATATTCTTGATCTAACTACATGACACTTGCCACCCCACTCATGAGCCCTACAGCTGATGTGAGAGGAAATTAGGACTTCATTCATCAAAAATGTGACTTCACATAGACATAGACATTGGAAACATAAGCAGTGAGTTGAACTTGCTACCAGTAAAAATGACAAAAACCGAAGTTTAATTACACTATATTTAATCCTGTATTTAGCTGAACCAAGGAAATATAATATAACCTCAGATGATTAGTAGCAGTTTATAACAGAAACTGTATACTTATATGGAAATTTTATTTTTGTATTCAAAATGTGAAGGAAAAGGTATGGGAAAAAAAAATGTCCTTTTTTCTCTTTCATTCTGTGAGGATAATGTTAGACATTAGTGGGATTTCCTGAAGTGTACAGCACTGGATCCAAGAATGGAAGCCAGTTTTCATATTTATATGAAGAATACAGAGGGTTCAAGAAATAAATGAGATTAAGAATATATTGAAGTTTAGTTTTGTACTGGTTTGGGGTGGAATTGAGTTAATTTTCTTCATAGTAGCCTGCATATTGTTATGCTTTGGATTTGTGACCAAAACACTGCTGATAACACCCAGATGTTTCAAGTATTTCTGAGCAATGCTTGCACAGCCTCAAGACCTTTACTGCTCTTCACACCACCCCACCAGTGGGTAGGCTGGGTGTAAACAAGAAATTGGGAGGGGACATGGACAGGACAGCTGACCCCAAATGACCAAGGGATATCCCACACCATATGATGTCATGCTCGGCAATAAAATCTGGGAGAAGAAAGAGGAAGGGGGGATGTTTGGAGTGATAGCCTTTCTGTCCCCAAGTAACCATTACATGTGATGGAGCCCTGCTTTCCTGGAGATGGCTGAACACCTGCCTGCCAATGGGAAGTGGTGAATGAATTCCTTGTTTTGCACTGCTTGCATGGGTGGCTTTTGCTTTACCTGTTAAACTGTCATATCAACCCACAAGTTTTTGCACATTAACCCTTCTGATTCATTTCCCCATCCCACTATGGGGGAGTGAGCAAGTGACTGTGTGGGGCTGAGCTGCCTGCTGGGGTTAAACAACAACCAATTTTTAAGTATTCTGGTAACAGGTGAAACACCTTTTTTTTTTTTTTTTTTTAATGGCCACTTTCATTTCACAAGTGGTTTTCTTCTTTATTACCAAATCAAATATCTTTGGTGGTAGGAAAGAAGATAGACTCAGTTTTAAAGGAAGTTCTTTCAACAGAAATTACTTCAGACACATTTTCAGATACTAAGGGAAAACAATTGCATTAGTATTTTATAAGAAACTACTGCATTTTGATTGCATTTTTGAGGTACACTGATTTGTAATTCAGGCATATAAAAATATTAACACTTTTAAGCAAGAGCAAGTGTGTACATAAGCAAGCACATAAAGATGTTTAGTATGCATGTTAGAGCAGAAAATCAAGCACGGCATAAGTAGCTCAAAATGTTGCAGCTGCATCTAAACTTACCCTCTTGGAACATGACTCCATCTTCTGCCTTGTCCATGTGCCCTGATTTCCTTTCCAGGATTATCAGGACACTGAGAAGAGGGATATGGCAGATGTCCTTCCGTTGCCAAAATACAAAATTTGCATCCTGTTGGGAATGTGCTCTCTGACTTGGACAATTGCAGGGCTGATATGTCCAGTGCTACCGATGTATTCATAGTGTCTGGCTCCTGCTCCAGAGTGAAGAGAAATTTGATAGTGGTGGAATGAAAGGGCTTATCTTTTTACTCCAGACAAAGAAAATAGTGACTGATTGCAGCAGTTGTTACCCAAGGATACACTCTCAATCCAATGTATCTGAATACTCTCTCTATTAAAATGTCAAAAAAGTATGGGAAGTTAGGCAGCGGAAGGACTATAAAGTGATAGTTAAAATAATAAGTCAATCTTAAAATTTTTCTAGTGCTTTAACATTTAGCACTTTTTCTAGAACTGTAAAAAACAATATTCAGTAGTTACAAAGCTCACATTGCTAAATATTTTTGACATTGAAATGTGTTAGTTTACTTTCTACTAAGAGGCAAAATTTATGAGCCTGTCTAAAGAAAACTATAGCCATCAGATATCAAATACAGCCTGTGCCTTTTCTGTAGCCAACCAAAAGATCACATACTCTTGTTGAATAGGATAAATGGCTATATAAATTTATTTAAATATTTTCAAGCAGAAGATAACTTGCCTAAATATTTTTCTTGCCTGTTACCAGATAAAAGAATGCAAGCTGAAACTGATTAGTAAACAGGTATTGAGATGAAGTCTTCTGTCCAGTAAGTCAAACAGACTTATAAAAACTAGCCTAGGAAGCTCAATTTCATCCACAATATAATATACACAGTACTATTATGTCTACAACAACTGGCTCAGGTCAAATCTCAACCCAACTCTAAAATATGATGCAATTTAGGAAATCCACATACTGTCAAGAATGTATTGCTCTACTCCAATGTAGTGTACTTCTGTAAAAGTAGCCACTAGACAGATTGATAGCAAACTACCTGTACTATCAGTACTTAAAAATGAGAAACTTTGAATCTACAACCTATGACTCACATATTTGGTTTATCAAAACTAAGACTATGAACTTTCAAAACTTTTCAACTAAGCCAATTTACAGTGAATCAGGAAAATGAAAGTCCATCAAAGGAAACAGCAAGAGAAATAATGGCTGTACCAATTTTAACAGAATTTGCTTCCCACTCCTCCCCAAACCACAATACTTTTTTTATAAGGTGCACAATAATGACAGTGTTTAATGGAAAATTTCTCAGAGATCTATTGTTTTTATCCTACACGAGCTAAGATAACAGATGGATAGGCAGATAGGTAAATAGATAGATATAGATAGATAGATAGATAGATAGATAGATTGTGTGTGCATGTATGTCCACCTATAACTAGAAGGCTCCTTGGCAATCCCATTAAATGCCAAAAAGACTTCTAAATGGATGTTAAATACAAATTAAAAAATCGAAAGTCTGTGACATGTAGGATGTCTGTCCTTTAGTAACCTTTGGGTTTGAGGATGAAAAATTGAGATTTGCCATCCACTTGTACAGTGACTAATGAGCTAATAAATTTACAGACAGATGAATGCAGATTTCTTGATTTCTCTTTAAAAAGGTGCCTACAACCCAAATGAATTATTTTAATCAAAAACAGAAGAGCCATAAATACTGTGAAAGGACTGCATTTTCAAGAGTTCTACCCAATCCTTATGAACATAAATGAGATTGTTACTGTGGCACCATTACTTGTAAGCACAAATACTTGCTTTTACTAAAAGTAACATTTCTTAAAACAAATTATTTCCCAGAATTTCTGTCTATTAGAAATGCTTTCACACAGGGAAATCATAGGGATTATAGATTATAGTCCATGTTATAGTAAGAAATAACTATTATCCTTAGTGATTTTCGGCAAGTAATTTCATTCTTCTGCCTTCCCTTTGCCTTCCTATTCTTCTCCTGTGAATCCTATTTTTCTCGTAAACTCTTTGAAGCAGGAATTATTTATATATGTACTTTAGTCCTTCAGTATTGACTGGGGACTCCATGAACAACTGTAATACAGATATAATAAAAGTATGTATGGATATGCACAGGTGAAGGTGTCATACCCACGCTATTTACCTATGAAGACAATACTTGCTTTGGAGTATGTGCTATACCAAGCAAACTGGTCTTCCTTTTGTCAAAAAACTTCTACAGATTTCTAACAGTTTCTGAAGTTCACTATAGACTTACTTCATTTATAGTCCTTATCACTCTGTTCCTCCCTTTCTGCCTTCACTTGTCGCCTTTCTGTCCCTCGGCAACATATTGCTACTGTGGGAGGTATTCACACTGTCTAACTTTAGTCAACTAATTTAGGGCTCTGAATCACCCTCTAGGAGTGCCTACCTCATAGAATATGACTATATATGGAATAGACATTTTTAAACTTAGGTGTTCTAAGATGTACTTTTGTCGAATACCCAAAGTAGCTTGGCCTAGGTGGTGTCAATATTCCACTGCATAAAACACTGCCTGTCAACAGTAAGTGAAGTTATGAAGTGTTCGGGTTGCAGATATGTTTTCACTGGCTTAGCCCCTCACTTTCATTTTCTTTCACCTAGATTTAATGCAGTAAACTCACTATCTGCAGGAAAGCATAAAAGAAAAAAAGAAAATAAAAAGATTAAATGCATATGGTATTTAGCCACAGAATCTGCTAAAACATTAGTAGAATTTAAAAAGTACATGACTGCTCAATAAATGGCAGCATTCAGCCAAGGAGGCTGCAGCTGTAAGACAGTACATGAGTCCCATGCCTAACCACGTCTTGACCTTTCTTCTGAGATTGGCAGCAAAGGTGCCAATTAGACCAATGATCAGAGCAACACATTTTGTGTTGTGCTAAACATAACTGTTACCAAGGGGACAAAGATCATACATTTTGCTTAACACTGGATTCCTGATTGGCTCAACAAAGATCTTCCACTGACAACTACTTTGGTAAGTCTCAAGATGAGAAGCAGGTAAGTGTACCACTCACATACTTTTCTTTTGATTTTCTTGGGTCACAGAAAAGCTTATATTGTAAATGTCTGAATGATTTCCTGGTACATCATTGATTTTGTTTAGTTTATCATCTCTCTTACACAAATTAAGTGATCTAAGAATTTACTAAGTTCCTTTTATAGCAGGATTTAATGTTAAAACTATTTGTTTCCACATATCACAACTAATTATGTCAGCCACAAATTATGACAGCCATAAATTATTCATCTTATTTCAACATATTGAGAGCTGCAAACCAGGTATTCAAGAGCAGCTTCTGAAAGCCTCCCCTTCAACCAAACCATTAGAAAAGGTTTGTTCTACATATGCACCATCAATTTATTTAGTTAAGGAATGTTAAATGTGATAAGGTGATGAGAGACAGAAAAAGAAAAAAATGTTTTTTTCTCGTCTCAGTTGCAAAATGAAGGCATATAATTTAGGCAAAACTTATAGAGGCAAGATGAAAACATTGTATAGTTGAATATGGACTGTCCACAGCATAAAAAAGCAGTGTGCTGTGTAACATTAAGCTTTATCTTGAAGTTCCATTATTGGAGACATGTTGGTGAGCTCATAAAACAATATAATCCAAAAACCACAAATCTATTTTAAGTGTAGAGGAAAACGTTTAGCTGACATAGGCATACAAAGAATGAGTTTGAAAGAAATAAGGCATTTCTATCCATGGTTCTTTAAACTTACAAAACAAATTTATATCTAGCAGTTAGTGGAATTAGTTTTACTCAACACAACATTGTTCTTCCTTCCTAATCAGATCTGCTTTCCACCACAGTAATTACTAGGAACTGATCATCTAGGGAGAACCACAACGATATGGAAGGATGCAATATCTGTCCAAGCAGGTTTGAAGTACAAGAAGTATTTTAAATTAAACCTGTATAAAGGCATACAGACTGACAGTCATGATGGGGCTAGTTACTTGGATTTACCAATTCCTGGGAGGTGGGAAGAACTTATATAACATAACCTATTTTAAACTTCACATTTCTCAGTTAATGTTATGGACAAACTTCAAACATTTGGCTAAAAATTACAAGGCAGTTCAGAGATGTTTTCATGAAAACTAAATACTCCTTCATTAAAACCCTTTTACAGTTAGGCACAGGATTAAAATGTTTCTTTACCAGTCATCTCCTTTGTAAATTAAATACTATGGCTTTTTTTTTTTCTTTTGTTGAGAAACAATATATTGTACAATAGCAAACTAGGATGTAATATTGACACTATTGTCAACACTTCTGGTTGTACTCTAAATCGCTAAATTGCTTTCCTAAAATAAGTCTGGACAAAAAAATCCAGTATTTTGAATATAGACTTACTTTTGAAGTTATAAAAATAAGTTAATTGAATTGATATATTTTTACATTTTAAGGAAAAAGACAGTAAAACCATTATTAAGTTGCTATTATAGGTTCTTTTTTTCCCCCCTCATGTAGCCCTATCTTACTGTTGCATGAATGGCACTGTGTTGTACCCGCTCAAAGGAATATGAAATGGAATCTAAAAGTTAAAGGCCAATTTGATTTCACTGTTCAAAATCAGTGAGATCTGAAATTAAACAAAAAACAGATGAACAATGAAAAACAAATCAGAAAGTCAAGCTAGTATAGTTACCACTGCTGTTAAATAGAAGGCAGTTAACTTCTATTGTTAAACACTAAAGACTCGCCTTTAAAATAAAGATATTATTCACAGAGCAGCATTCTTTTTACAAAATTACAAAGATAAATACAACATTTAAAACCTCAGACTAGAACATCTTGAATTTTAATAATGCTCTTGTTTGATATGCTTTTAAAATGAATGGTCAGTAAGATCTTGGGAATATAGCACAAGAATTCGCAATACTATATTTAATTTTGATAGGGAAAGATTGAATATTTTCACCAATTCAGCCCTGGGTTCCATACCAATTAGGAAAATTCAAAGGAAGCATTCTGATAGTTCTGTTTTGAAAAGGCAAACCACTCTAGGGATAGACAACATTCATACATGCTGATGTTCACATGTTGCTAATGATACACTAATATACTTAAAATAATACTTAATCTGGATGAACAGGATACGCACGTCTTGTGCATAGCAAGACCTAATTATCTTGTGAAATCTGTGTTAGTATGAAGACTTCTTTCAGTAAGATTCAGCTAGGAGAGTATTTTCTTCTCTAACAGACAAATGGCATGATATTTTGTACATTACCTGTCAAATACTTGATTTGATAGATTCTCCATTTTGCAAAGTAGAATCGGTATGGAAAAAAAAATTTTTTTGAAGTCTATGTAATAATTAATGTATCTGTCCATCTAGCTTTAGTGTTTTCAGCTGTTTTCTTCTGGGAACTATATATAATTCTGCTCTGAGAGTTTTGACTGGATGGTTTGAGGATCATAGTTTGTCTTACATAGACAAGTATAATTAAAATTGTCAGGAAAAAATCAATGTCTGAAAAATAGAGTGCCATCACAAAAAAAAGTGAAATCACAAGTGATTTGAGAGTGTTCATAAAAACCAGCTTTTTAAATATATCTTTGTCACATTTGGATTAAACCTGTGTTCCACTGAAGTAAAAAACAATATTCCCATTGATTTTTACTAACACAATTTTTACTTTTAAATGAATTCATAAGAACTGAATAGAACAATTGCATGTGTTTATGTCTATGATTGTATATATGTGAAAAATCCCCAGTAAGGGCAGCATCAATCCATTGTCCCTGTTCTTGATTAAGTGCAGGATAGCTGAGTAAGGATCTTACACAGAAATGTTTTTATAGCTGTGAATCTCAGGAAGAAAAAGCAAAAAAATAAAAGCAGCTAAAATTCAGAAAGGTTACTTTTTGTGCCTCGTAATTCTATTACTTTGTTTTGCCTAAGGAAAAAGAAATCATAATGATTTCAGGGTTTATACGAACTTGAAATGCAGAGGTACTAAAACCACCACCCAAGCCTGCTCCCAGTAGTTACAGAAGCTCCCGTGACCTTAAGCTGATGGGTTTCTTGTCACAGATGTAAGGATATGAAACAGGTTCTTCCAAACAAACAGGTATGTTAGCCCATATAATCATTCACATCTTATTCCCACTGTGTTCCTTCACTTATTATCTTGTACATTAAAATTATAACCATTGATACCCCTCCCCAAGAAGAAATCATTACCAGGACTAACAGGATGGAGGGAGGGAAGGTATTCAAACATTTAACTTGAAAAATGCAGCACCTCTCATGGGTTCTGATATCCTACTGATGTCTGAGGAACAGAGGTGGATGCACAGACTTTTAAGGGAAGGAGAGAACCAAGCAGCCTTCCTGGAAAGCACTGATAAATCTTTTCTATATTCAAATTAATTTTGATATAGGTTCTAGAGAAAGATAAAAGGAACAAGAAAAACCCTGCAAAAAAAAAAGCCAATTCTGCACTGGAATATTATCAGGATATGGATTTATTTCAGACAGCATTTTAATGCTTATTTATTGATACATTTCATCATGGTGGTTCTACATGAAAAATACTGGGCTACAGGCTTCATTGAATGAGTGACAGCCTCCTAGAGATGTTGAAAAGTACTCTGTGATATTCTCCCAAATGGCAGTACACCATTAGAAAGGCATATATTTATCTCTTACTACTATCCGAATACACACACATTTCAAGATATATATTAACCCACAGCAAATGCAAAGCATGAATATTTTCGGTGTGAAGCCAGCAGCATGCACAGTATTCTCACTGTTTTCCATATGCATTGTTTCTGTAAAACTCAGCCTTCAATCACTTAAAGTTAAGTCATTTTCTTAGGTTTGGCTGGCAAACTGTAAAGACTTACATAACTCCTTATCAGGTTGCTGCTTATTTTGCAAATATATTGTGAAAAGCATTCAGCTTTGACTTGTTCACTGCAGTGATCTCATATTTTTGGTATACTTTATTTTTCATCTAAATTATCTAACTGGCATACAGTACAATTCCTGGTTTTATATTTGATTCAAAAGAGTCATTAATACAACATTATGTTCATTAATAGGTGTGACTGTACAATTTATGTTCTATCCCTGTCACCTTCTATGCTGCACAAGCACTGTGGTATTTTAGAACCTTCCAAAATTAAATGAAGAGCACCAAGTTTTCTTGCTATACTTCCTTCAAATAAGAAACTCTGTATTTTTGATGTGCTATATTAGACTGATAATTTTTTTCTGTTGCTATGCATGAAAAAAAAAAGGTCATGGTGGCAAGTTTTACTGTTACTCTCTTATAACTCAGCATCCTATATTTGACTATCTCAAAATAGCTTGCTCAAGGAAACAGAATATATATAGTGTATATATACCCATATACACACAGAAATATATATGCGTGCATAATTATATGTATGTATAACTGGTCCACAGATAGCCATAGATTATATTCCATGTTCTGCCCTGAAATCTTACTAGGGTCCAATACTAGTTGTAGAGAGTTTACCAGCATTTGAATAGGCTCATTCAGAAAACAAAGACTTGATACCTGTTGTCAACCTCCATGCCACCCAAAATAGTGTGGTTTAGGGTTGGGTAGACTATGATATGGAAAATACTGTATTTCCTTCAGACAAAACTTTGGCAATATCATGAGAAGTTCTAGTTGTCCTTAGAGTTCCTTCACCAAAGAGGTAGGGCCTGAGTTGCAGGTGACTGATCACATTTCCACCAATATATGTTCAGGATCTCTTTTAGTGTCCATTCTGAATTCAAGGCAGTGGCATGCATCTGTGCAAGGTGTCCCAAGCAGTCTGAGGAGCCTTCCTCTGTGCAATCAATCCTCTTTGTGAAGAAAGGTGGTAGAGTCTGTTGCATACTGTAGGCATTCAGGGTTGATGAAGCAGACATAGTCTCTCTCAGGGAGAGGATGGGGAACACTTGAGAGAAAGAGAGAGAGATACCAGGGTATAAGCAGGCCTAGGGGATGTCAGGACATATAAAGCCTCAAAATGAGTCTGCCTTTCCCCTTTTCCACAAAAACTTTGGGGATTCAAAATCTTAAAATATCTTGGTTTGTATCAGATTTTGAAAGAAAATCTGGAAAATTAACAGCTGCCTAGACCTTACTACTCGTTTCCTTTTATTCCTTATTGTTGCACAAATTCTTAGGCATAAGAAGTAGACTCTTACTCTCCTGCCCATTTAGACTGATTATATTCCTGGATTTTAGGATTATCACCAAGACAGTGTTAAGAACTGCTGTATTAAAAACTCGTTCGCATCTTAATTTTGAATGTGTCTGCCCAATATACTGCATGAATTAACTACTTTTTCATCCTCTGTCCTTAATTTCCATACTTGTGGTCACAAAGAGCATAGCTGTCTCTCAAAGATTTAGCTTTAATTGTGAAGGTATCCAGTGCTTAACCTTGTTAGAGTAACTGAATAAATGTGGCAAGAACAATGATCCTCTCAGAAGACTAACTCAGTCTCCATTTCAGTCAGAGACTAAGTCATTTTGGGATAGGATGCAAAATGAAGCAAAAGTTTTCTCAAAGATAAAAAAATGCATATATGTTGTCATTTTTCATTATAGCAAAAAGTTAACAGCGGGGTGCTTCAAGGCACCATACAAGGACCAGGTGTTCAAAATATATTAATTATCACTAAAAAAAAGAGTGAAGAGCAATGTGGCAAAATTTGCAGATAACACAAAAAAATTCTGAAGAAGACAGGAAACTTCAGAAGTACCTGACCAAGCTAGATGGATGAGCCATCTTAAAAGAGGTGAAAAAAAATTATTTAAATGCAAAGTAATGTATATTGGTAAAAAAAACCCAAAACTGTAGCAAATCATCCACTTTACCAGAGATCTCAATTAAGAGCACTAACTTAGGAAAAACACCTGGGCCTCACTGCAGACAGCTCAATGAAGAGCCCTGCTTGATGTGCAGCTGCAGTCAAAAAAGCAAGTAAAATGTTAAGATGCATAAGAAATGAGTTGAGGAATAAAAAAGAAAATATAATGTCATTATATGAATCAATAATTTTCCCTCCTCTCGAATAGTGTGAAGTACTGGTCACCCCATCACAAAAAAGATATTACTGAATTAGAAGGCATTCAGAGAAGAGTGATTGTGATAATTAGGCATATAGAGAAGCCTTCATATGAAAAGACTGAAAAAAATTGGAATTGTTAACCTTAGAAAAAAAAGATGAATAAGGAGGGATATGATGAAAGTATAAAAATGGTAAGTGGCAAAGAGAAAATAGATCAGGAGCTTCTGTAGTCCTGCATCTCATAATTCAAGAACAAAAGGACACTAAGTGAAAGTGAAAAGCAGCAGCTCCAAATCTGATAAAAGGACATACTTTTTAATGCAGCACATAATTAGATTATGGAACTCAGTGCCACAGGATGTCACTGATGTCAAGACCTTAACAAGATTCAAAGGACGACTTGGCACTTACAACTCTTGATATTCTTGGGAATCTTACGCAGGCTAACCGTTAAAAAGTTTTGAAAGAGAGGTTATGTGCTATGTTTCATGATTTAAAAGACAATACTTTCAAAAAGAATTTGGAGAAAAGTTCCCTGGAAGTGGATTTTCCCATCTCTGGCTATTTGATTATTTTGTTCTTTGCTTTGCTTGTTTTGTCTGCATTTTCTCTTGAAACATCTGGGCAGTCTTGGAGGTAGACTGTGTAATAATGAATCACTATCCTGATACATTTACTATTATCCTAGTAATACCCTAGTATCTCAGTATCTCCTGTGAGATCCTAGTATTAGGACTTTGGTCTTTTGCAGAAAAATTGTCCTATGCTGTATTGTAATCCACTCCATTCCATTCCAGTTAGCTGACTGGATTTGTCACACATTGTCAATTAGTATAACCATTGCCATAAGCTATATAGTACTGTGCATGTGTTTGGAGGAACTGTGACATTTTTAGATGCAGAACCAAACACATTTTTGCTGTGGCAGCTATACAATTGACTCCATATGTCCCAATTGTCTTCAAGACCTACCTTAACCTCCAGCTATGCTATTGACATTTGCAGCTGGAAGACATACGCAATGTTTCCAAACAAGAGGCACTTTGCTTCTTATGTTCTCCACACTTTCTTTACCACATTTTTTCTCCTTTCTGCCTGTCTTGCTGCTCAGAGAGATAAGGTATTCTTCTGCCCCCTTTTGTTCTTAAACTATTTATTTTCTAATTCATTAGCTTTTCTTTCTCTAGTTCTTTCCTATATGAAGTCTTTCAGTGCAAGTAAATAATGATAGTCACAAGCATAAAAGAGCTTTTCCTCAAATCAGATCTGAAAACTGAATCAAAAAGAGAGTGTAAAATATACTTGGTAGAAACAGGATCATTTATTTTGAACAGTATCTTCAAATAATTCTTCCTTCCACTTTTATTAATTTCATTACATTCTCAATGCCGGGATGGGAGGGGTGGCAGGGGTCGAGAAAACCTTTATTGTAAGTATCTGTTAGAGGGTTTGGAGGAAAATGGTAGTACTCTATTTATTATTATTGGTATTATACTAAAAGCCAGTTTAATTATATATCATTAAACCCACCTACAATTTTCAAAGATTCAGATTCAACTGACTTGTCAGAGGCCTCATTCAGTATAAGCTATTAAACTAGATAGCAGGGAGATAAACCATACTGGTGCCTTTACAAAGGTTCAGTTAACTGCTACTACTGCTTTCATCTCACATCCACCCAGCACAAAGCCTGAGAAGTTCTGTGGGGGTTTGAGTGTAGCTAGAAAGTGAAGATATTGGGAGTGGGGGCACACAGAGCAGCAGCATTTGTAGGGCTAGCTGGGTGAACAAAATGCTGAAGGTCTGTGACTCCCTTGAAGAGAAGCTGTATTCAGACAGTGCTTATGAAATGGACACTGCAGAGAGACTGTGAAGATACCTGGCCCGGGATGAATACTTGAGAGAAGATGAGCAGCCCCAACTGAGCTAAGATGTGACTAGCTGCTACAAAGAAAGATGTGGTTGTGCTTTGTCTCGTCTCCTTCCCCGACAAGCTGGAAGTTCTCGAGATGCAACTGGACAGGGTGCTAGATAATCTCATCAAGGCTCCCTTTTCTGCAAAAGGTTGAACCAAATCTTTTGAGGTGCCTTCCAACCTAGGCTGTTCTATGATTTTATGAATTGCCTCTGCTTTGGTACTGTTTATTATTTTCAACTTTCATATGCATGTGTCACTAATCAGACATGTTGCTATGATTATTTTCTCATTTTCTTCAGGAAAAAATACTAAAGTGGCATACAAATCTTATGTCCATCTTGTCCATCTTGAGCTGGTATATCCTGCACAATGCTACAAATCACCATGTAGATTACATATCGATGTTAGTGCTATCTTTTGAGATATCCACATTGCACTCACCATATGGTTTAGATATGTCTGAGGGTTTACAGTTAGTCTGCAAGGCTGGTTTTAGGCTGAATCCAATCCACAGGATATGCACTGAACACACTGTGGCATAAATATGCTATTGTAGTACAATGTTCAACAGCAAAAGAGGTGGAGCTGGTTAGCAACAACAAGGAACTTAATTTTGAAAGCCTAGAAGAGATGGATTCTGTATTATGTGGGATAATAAAAAGTATGATTACTGTTGGTCTCACAGGAATATGAGAGGTGTTTCCAGCCTATGAGTATTTACAAACATGAGCTCAAGATAATTGGTAAGTTTATTGTTCTTCACCTTTTAAGTTTTTATTAAGACTTAATTCTCATTGATAACAATTCCACAATCATGAAACAATTAAATACCTTTAATTTGAAAGCCACCTACTTTGAAAAGAGTGTATTGTATTTTTTCTTATTAAATACTACACAAACACAAAAAATATACCCTAATGCTGCATAAATACTGTGTTTCCAGACATAGTTTGTCCATTTTATTTTTACTAACAACCACTTAGTTTAAAGTTAGCTTCTTTCTTAATATTTCATATTGTGAAAGAAGTAGCAGAGCATCTTACCAGGAAGAGCAGATTTAGCTAATTGATGACTATTTTGCAACAAAAAGTTTTCACCTAGATACCCATGATACCTTTTTGAGTCTGCCAGCCTACCTTTTCAAGTCAAGTCCTCTGTTCTAAATTTTGTCATCAGTTAAAAAGCATGGCCTGAAGTCAAATATTATTTTCATATGAAAAATCTACACAATTACTGAAAACTATTCCAACTAATTTACTTTCCCTTTCTTAGCAAAGAAGCGTAAATGTCAGCCAACTATTAAAATAAAAGATAAAATATTTCATTACGGTTATGCAAAATTAGGTTTCCCACAAGAACATTACCTCATTCAAGTTACACAAATGCATGCTATCTTCTTGGTTTGCATATTAAATCTAAGCAACATATTGTGCTTTTTTCCCTGTACCTCATATTGGGTATGTGTTCTTTTGCTATACATTGTGCCAGGTATGGACAAATAAATACACTTTTCTTACCATTAAAACAATCTTCTCATGTTAGAAGTTCAGATCCAATTAGATTAGGTAGAAATGTGCATGGAATGAAATGTGGATGGGATAGATTTTAGCATCTCAGCTGAAGAAAGGGCACACTTTTGTTTGGTGTCACTGTATACTTGAAAATGAGTTTTGAAAGAAGTGCCAATGAGAAGTATATCATATCTGCTTCCATTATGGCAAGTGTCTCTTCAAAACAGAAAAGAGAATTCATGTCTGTTTTAAATGACAAAAAAAGTGAATATGTAGAATGTTACAAGACCCCATTCAGCACTTCTACAAAGTGAACCTTCCAAACCTGGAAATGTCACTTACCTAATTACAAGTTAGGCTTCAGGACCAAAGGTCAAACTTTGGGATGCTCTTGAGCATACTGAAACAAAGGCCTACTGAGCTTTATGCTCTCCAGTCTGTTACAACTTTATGTATATAATACACACAATCATATTTAATTCTATGTAGAACTCTTTCATTTGCTCGTCACTTTTTCTACACATTATTTGGGATTTGGCATACACTACACTTTATCCTCAATCCAAAAGTGATGTTTTTTCCCCTCACTACAGGAGATTGAGATATGCTTAAAGGGTTCTGAATTGGTTTCCCTAAGGCTGAAAAGCTCCTTATTCTCAGGCCTTTCAATCAGAAATGGTGTGATTGGAAGAAACCAATGGTAAAGGACAGCTTTTTTTTATTTTGTAGTTTTCATCAGGATATAGGTCACATTTCCATGAAAAGAGTCAAGCAATTGAAAAAACTTAACTATACTTAATGTAAGTCTAAATATAACTAATACTTAAATATACTCAAATATATGGTTTATTCATACTTTTTTTTTTTTTTTAATCCTAAAATATACCATAGGGTCGCAGCAATAGCAAAGATAATAACAATTTCTCTGCTTCCATTGTACAAGCATAAACTTAACTCAGTATTACTGCATAGATTATGATCTGTTACTATTTCCTTTGTCCACATCAAGTGTCTGATATGGAATTAACATTTTTTTCCAGTTTTAAAATGCTAGTAGTATCAAATTTGTAATGGCTTCCACAAAACTACTCAGGTCTCAAAATCAGCCTCTACCCAGGACTCCAAAGTGCCCAAGGGCCCAGATGTGCACCCTTTATCCATATAATTAATACCATGCTATTAACTACTTACATGTGTAAGTTGTTTGTAGTGTGAGGCCTGAAATCATGATTTTGCTCTTAGCCAACAGTTATTTAACCACGAAAGTCAGTTTTCTAAGTTCTAAGTTTATAACAGGCATTACAGAATGGTCATCTTATGCTATACAGTGGAAAACTTCTACATAGAATTTCTGTTTGTTGTTGTTTTGATTATTTATTTTCCCTGCTGTTACCATTGCTAGAAAGAGGATTTATGAAAGAGCAAAGCAACATCTGGGGCGATAAGACTTTGTTGAACCACTGCTGAGATAGACATTCTGGATCATTCCTTTACTTAGTTTATGAAATTCATTGGATTTTCAGTTCATGGGAACCAGAGCTCTCTCTTGAGCTACTTTTCATTTCCTTTCTCCTAACCTCAAAAACTGCCAGTGTTTAGACATAAGAACAGGTTTGTTACCTCACTCATTTCTTCCAGATCTCAAAGTAGAAAGCTCACCAGAAGAGGAAGCAAGTGGACACCTGTATCACAAGAGGCTTCTGTGACTTCCCAGTGTAAATCCTGAGGTGCTTAATGCTTTCTTTGCCTCAGCCTTTAATAATAAAACCAATTGTTCTTGCTGTACCTAGCCTCCTGATCTGGAAGACATGGACGGGGAGCAGAATGAAGCCCCCATAACCCAAGGGGAAATGGTTAGTGACCTGCTACACCACTTAGACACACAAAAGTCTATGGGACCAGATGGGATCCAACCAACAGTACTGAGGGAGCCGGCAGAAGTGCTCACCAAAGCATCTTCAATCATTTATCAGCAGTCCCGGCTGACTAGGAAGGTCCCAGTTGACTAGAGGTTAGCAAATGTGACACGCATCTTCAAGAAGGGCCAAAAGGAGGATCCAGGGAACTACAGGCCTGACAGTCTGACTTCAGTGCTGGGGAAGTTTATGGAGCAGATCATCTTGCATTTCATCACGTGGCACATACAGGACAACCGGGTTATCAGGTGAAGTCAGCATAGGTTTATGAAAGGCAGGTCCTGCTTGACTAACCTGATCTCCTTCTATGACCAGGAAACCTGCTCAGTGGATGAGGGAAAGGCTGTGAATGTTGTTTACCTAGAATTTAGTAAAGCCTTTACACCATCTCCCAAAGAATTCTCCTGGAGAAACTGGCTGCTAATGTTTTGAACTCATGAGCATACACTTCGCCAGGTAGAAAACTGGCTGGATGGCCAAGTCCAAGGAGGAGTGGAATGGAGTTCAGTGCAGTTGGTGGCTGGTGAAGTGCTAAGGCTTGGAGAACAGGCCCAAGCCAGAGCTGACCTATAGATGAATCCTGTATATTTTATAGCTGATAACCATTGTGCTAGTAGGTATTGTACTAAGTTATAACAACTCACTTGTGCTGAGGTAAAAAGTGCTAAAGCATTGAAATACTGAAGCCTGAACAACAGGCCCCAAGCTGAAGCGGCTAACTTAGTCTGTAATCATTAATAAAATAAACTCGCTAGTGAAAGATGCAGTTTAGACAAAATATAATCAGTAGTGAGGAGAGAACGTACCCAACTTCGCTGGTTTAGCCTTGTTCAAGGTTGAGAACCCACGTATTTGGCCTTGTTAGAAACTCCCTTGGTCTCCCCTTACAAGCCCTGGCCAGGCTTTGGGTGGAATCCAACAGGAGAATGAAACCAGAGATTTTCCGCTCAAAACAAAGGTGACAGCTATTCTGGCCTGTCGATCTCTGGTATATAAGGCTGGACCCGCTCACAGCGACTTTGGAAGCCTCACCTACGTGTGGATGCACCGCGTAGGATTTCCCCCTTGCCGGGACAGGCTCCTCGCTGTAACCGGGGCTGCCCAGCCACTGCGGGTCTGGGTGATGGTAACGTATGCAAGTGGTGATGGATCTTTCTTAATCACTATTCTCTCTCTCCTGTAGCAATGATTTGATGCATTACCCTGTATTTTCCTGTTTGTTGCTTTAGGTGCACTATTCTGCTTTTTCTTACTGCATGTTTTCTGTATTACACTGATACATTGGTTATCACCAGTAAAATACGCCTACTCTTTTCACTCTGGTGTGTGAGTTTAATTGGTATCCTTAATCAGCAAAACAGCTGGTCACAAGTGATTCTATTCAGTATTGGCACCAGTTCTGTTTAATATGTTTATCAATGATCTGGACGATGGGATCGAGTCACCCTCAGTAAGTTTGCAGACAACACCAAGTTGGGTGGGAGTGTTGATCTTCTTGACGATAAAAAAGCTCTACAGAGGGATCTCAACAGGCTGTTAATGGGCCTATACTAACTGTATGAGGTTCAACAAGGCTAAGTGCCATGTCCTGCACTTTGGTCACAACAATCCCATGTGGTGCTACAGGCTTGAGGAAGAGTGTCCAGAAAGCTGCCTGGAAGAGAAGCAGCTGGGGGTGATGGTTGACAGATGGCTGAATATGAGCCAGCAAGTGTGCCCAGGGGGCCAAGAAGGCCAATAGCATCCTGGCTTGTATCAGAAATAGCGTGGCCAGCGGGGACAGGGAAGGGATCTTGCCCCTGTACTCAGCACTGGTGAGGCCGCCCCTCGATTCCTGTGTTCAGTTTTGGGCTCCTCACTACAAAAAGGACATTGAATTACTCGAGCGTGTCCAGAGAAGGGCAATGAAGCTCGTGAAGGGTCTAGAGCACAGGTTGTATGAGGAGCAGCTGAGGGAACTGGGGTTGTTTGTCCTGGAGAGAAGGGAGCTCAGGGGAGACTTTATCCCTCTCTACAACTACCTGAAAGGAGGTTGTATCGAGGTGGGTGTTAGTATCTTGTCCCAGGTAACAAGTAACAGAAGAGGAGATGGCCTCAAGTTGCACCAGGGTAGGTTCAATTGGATATTAGGAAAAATTTCTTCACCAAAAGGGTGGTCAAGCATTCCAACAGGCTGTCCAGAGAAGTGGTTGAATCACCATCCCTGGAGGTATTTAAAAGACATGTGGATGTGGTGCTCAGGGACATGGTTTAGTGGTGGGCTTGGCAGTGTTATTAGTTGGACTCATTGATCTAAATGTAATTTCTAACCTAAATGATTCTATAATTCTATGCACTCCTGACTTGTGATGAAGGAGTAGAGGTGGGAAAAGTCCTAAACATGTTACAGTCTAAGTTTTTCAACACCTGTATGATGAGGTACGGTACATTTGGGCTATGGATATTCTGTCCTCTACCCAAGCTCAGAACTGAGACTCACAATCATATAGTCATAAATTCTCCAAGGGAATGAGTCTGCTACAATTTTAGTTATTTTTATGAAATTATTAATTCTCACTAGTTATGAAGTTCTGAAATGCCCAAGTGGCAAGATTTACTGCTAACACAGGCTGCAGTTGCAATGTAGTACGTCAAAAGTCAAAGGATAATCTCTCCGCTGTAAATGAGATGATGATTCTGAAGAACTGAGACCTGGCATCTGGCCAAATCAAAGATTTGTATAGGACAAATAGGATGAGGAAATAATCTTAATCAGCAGTAGAGAATTTGTGAGAGATAACAAAAAGATGTTATTGTTCCTGTCAACCTTAACATTATTTCTCTTTGTACTTAATTTCTCTAGCCAAATTAGAAGTAGCATCTGTTCCCAAACTGTCCATGCCAGACTGATTCCAACACAGTTAACTTCAAATAACGAATAACCTATAAACCAACCATTATTCGTGACTTTGGATGTTTTAGCAAACTTCTTCTAAAGTAGTGGTTATGATTGTCACTCTTTGCCTTACCAGAAATCTGTAACAGGTGTACATTGTCTGAAAGAAAGCTAGTATTTAGCTGATTTGTGACTTTGCTGTTTGCTACTTCTCTATCTAATGTCCCGGGCAATTTACAGATTCAGTCTTCACAAAAGTAAGATATTTGAAATAGTAGGTTGGTCTCAACATTCTGTAAAACATCACGTCAGTATCCTCCTGTAGCTCTTCCAAGCTACTTCTCACATGTCCTAATGGGCAGTACTTTGGACTTTGCAACAGCAGTTGGCCTGTTTAAGCTATAATAAGCAATCACCTGAAAATGGTACAGCTTTACTAAGAATCCAGTAAGGCGCCCACTCCTTGTTCAGTAGGATAAAAACCAGCATCATAGCACTTCTACAAGAAAACTTTATTATGGTTCACTCTGGTTTTTGCACATATTCACCAACTTCTAATTTGGAAAATTCTATCTTTTTGTTATATTGGGAATTTAATTTAGCCTATTGGCAATGAGAAATTAACCGGAGCAATTTCCCAAGGATCTAAAGTAGAGAGAACAAGTCTCTGATTGAAAGGATAGAAAGGCTAATGAAATACATACATCAGAGAATGAAGTGTGCAAGAAGGCAAACCCTCTTAGAAATTCACTCTGTAGCTTGAAAAAGATTTATATTTTTCTCTACTAATGTGTAAGCAAGTTATTACTGATCTGGAAACCCACTGATACTTACAGCCTAAAAAAAAATAATAATACAAGAACACTTAATTATTATAAGGAGGAATTATATTGAACAGAATTAAAATTTGGACATTGTTTGTGAAGGTCATTATTTGCCATTTTTAAGAGCGGTTTAACTATACCCAAATATCTATGACATTATATTAAACATCCCCCAAGTGACACTATATGCACTCAATCTGTCATTCTCAAGGTACTCTGCTGCCCTCAAAGGAAGTAATAGATAGCATTTTAATAAATGAGAGAGCTACAAAATCTCATTTCACTTTGAGGAGACTTTCCTACTACTTTACTCTCAACACAGAAGTGGCAGGTGCCTTCACCTAGGGGCCATTTTTTATGTGCTTATAGACCAAAGGGCTCTATTTGAAATCGCAGCAAGAGTTCTCCCTCTGCCCCTTCTCATTTAAAAGAAAGTTTGTACTGTGTAACCTTCCACAGGGTAGAGCAGATTCACTCTCGTGAATCCTCTCAGCTTGAGCATGTAAAACTCCTTATTATTACCATGACAGAAATCTCATTTTCCAAGCATAGTCTGTCTCTTTCAGAATATACAAGGTTTAAATGCAGATGCAGTCAAAATCTCATTAATGACTCAGATCAACAGCTGCCATTGATCGTTAAAACGTAAATGCAGTGACTTCTAAATCTTAAAATGACACAGCAGCTGTGCATTTTGGGAAATGAGAGGAACTGTGACTATAACAATCCATGAATATTTTCTTCCTGTTACCTAGATATCGCTGAGAATTTTCTAGTTAAAATGTAAAGAACAACATAGCCTTTGTTTGACATTTTCAAACTATGTATCTGATGAAAAAAATAGAAATGTTCCAGGTTTTTCTTGATATCTATCATACTCCACTTTCTTGATGTCTATGTAGTTTGCTTTCACTCTGCAAAGACTTGCTTGAAAAGAAACTTGGAAAGCTTCTTTCATTATTTTTAAAGCATAAGATTTTGTAAATCCCTATGTTCTCTAAATTAGCATATCTTACTGGACTACAAAATTTGAAATGCAATGACATTTTCATATAAATGAACCTAAAACATCACTTGCTAGTAATGGATTAGAATGCAAACTGAGCATGTTAAGGTAATGGCCACTAGTGGGACCCACTACCTCCATCACTTATCATTGCAAATAATGTTATCTGGAAATTAAAGATACAGAGTAAAATAAAATAAAAACAAAAAATAACTGAATATAAAAAAATCAAGTGGCCATCATCTGAGATCCCTAACATTCATAAACAAGTAGCTCATCTCTATTTCTCAGTTTATATTTAAATAAGAAACAACAACAACAACAAGAAGAAAAATAACAAGAGATAACAAAAGGTCATGGTTAAAAACACTTTAGATCTAAATTTCACTCATGAAATCACAATTTGTAACAGGTGTTTATGAAATCTTTTCAATTTGCTGCGACATGCAATATGTGAGCTGATTGAAACAAAATAATAACGAGTCAAATCACTGTCAAGTACCTAAAATGACTATGTCGTGCAAATGAGTTCTCGGGAGGTCAATGGGAATTACCAGGTGACTCCATCCTAAAATGCCTGTGACAAACAAAGTGCAACTGGAGTTTTGCATGGCAGTAACACTAGCCTTCTAGGGGGGCAGAATTTACAGGAAAGCTAACAGCGGCAGCCATTCTCAAATCCACCTCAGAAAGCTCAGACATTCACCTGCCAGGCGTGTTGAAATGTTCTTCCTTAGGTAAACTCCCTCCAGCACCACATGTCCCAGTCTCTGCAAGAACTGATACATCTCTTATCACTGAGGATGGTTAATGAGCAAACTCTTAATAAAGTACTGGTTTGTTTTGTTGTTTTTGTTTTTTGTTTTTTTTTTACACTTTGGCGATGTAAATACTACCATTTTGATCTGTTAGTGTTTTGGTATTACTCCATGTTAAAGAAAGACAGTAGCAAATCAGGCCTCAAGAGTTGTTCCTCATAAACTCCCTGTGATGTAAATGGCTTTATCAGGTTTAAAGTAAAAAGCAGCACATACAGGGTACACCTTGGGGGGAAAAAAAAAAAAAAATCTTTGCAAAGAACTGTAATGAACAGTACTTATCTAGTCACTGTAAATTAGAAGCCCCTCCCTTTTCTGTTCATCTCAGCCTGAATCACAGTCACTATTTCAAGATACTTACAAGAGCAAGTAGTGTGGGTATGTTCCAGGGCTCTGTACTGGAAAACTAAGGAAAACACTGACAACAAGCTGCAGATTTATGATACATGAATGAAACAAATGTTCATCACATGGCAGAAAAAGCCGCTCACCTCTTACTGCTCGATTTGTTTTGCTGTTATTCATTAGTTATCCTTTCCCTCACCATCAAGGAAAACAGAAAGACCCTTGAATATCCTCTCAATTTCTTCTTGACTTGTAGGTCTTTACCTTACCTATCAAGAAGCCACCGCCTCAGGAAGCTGTCTGTCTCTATACACCAAGAAATATTTGCATGACCAGTACAGTAATTCTGTCTCAGGCATTTGGCTTCTACAGTTTAATCATCTTCATCGCAAACAAATTGCTTAATGGCTTTGGGTAGCACACACATACAGAGCTGTGCCAACTGATCAAGAAACAGCTGAGTAGGTATGACCTGTGATCATATTTATTGGCATTTCATTTAAAACCTCTTCTGAATCATCATTTGCATTATCATCTAAGCCTGATCTCTTTTGTTCAATAAGTCAATGCTTTTTGTCTGCTTGTTCTAAAAACAACATGAAATCAAAACTCAAGACTCTATTCCTTCACTCAAAAGCTTGAGAGTCAATAAAGATGTGTAGGCAGAGATTCCTCACCTTCTTTAACAACGTGGCTGAAAAGGAGCAAAGCTCCCTAAAAGTAGAGGAAGGCAGTGAACAGCCCATCCACCAAGAACCAATAAAAGCTGGCAGCACACACTGGCATCACAAGACCAAATCCCTTTTGGCTAAAGTGCCTTAAAGATTCCTATAAATGAACAGAGATTTGACAGGAATTCAGGCAAACATTTTGCTGTGGGGCAAGTGCTGAATATCCATGGCATTTCTAACAAAATGATGTATTAAAAACAATATAAGAAAAGATCATGCTTTTGAAGCATGACACAAGTACAACAATCCATCTAGTTTTTAACATACTGCAACAATTAATGTTGTCATGCATATTTATCTTGAATGTTTTTCCCTTACTAGAGAACTTGCTTGCTGTTTCTCTTAGGAGAAACAAAGGAGTCATCAAAAATGTCCTTCACACAATCCTGTTTACTTAAAGTAAATGCCAGGACATCTGACTTTGTCTAAAAACTAGATACAAAATACAGCTTTCATACTCAGAAATAAACATTATCGGCAAACAAAAATTCACAAAACACAGAAAGATCTGTTTTGGTTTGGTTTTTTGGCATATTGACAGCCGAATGGTCATGACTACTGCTCCTGCTTTTAGCCACTCACCTTCACAGCTGCAGCCAATAAATCCACTGGCCTCTGAACTTCTATTTCAGAAATACCTTTTATTTCTTCAGGTGGGTAGGTACAAGTTATGCCATGCAGCCAAACACTTTGTGGCACAGCTTTTACTGTTTCCAGCAGGGACTACATAAAAGAGTGTTTAATTGTTCCTTCTGTGTAGCCTGAAGGAAGTGTAGTGAGCCAGCCTACCCACCAATTTAACTAAGTCTGTGAACAAAGTTAGAGACTAAGGTTAAAGAACTTAATTTAACCCACTTTAACAGACTGGTCAGACCCTCTGTCACAGGTCTTTCCTGTACTGCCTTTTTTTTTTTCTTTTTGGCCTGCCTTCTGAATTTCATCAGCACTGAAGCCAAGCTTTTCCCCCCCCACCCCCCCCCACCCCCACCCCCGCTGCTTTTTCTTTGTTTGATTTTTTGTTTCCTCCCACCTCCTCAAATGAAGAAGATTCAGTAAGTCCGGGTAGTTACATATAGCCTTTAAAATATATAGTTTTGCATGGAAGCACAAATTTCTAAGACTATTTTTCTATACTATTTTGGGTATTTTTGAGACTACTAACCTACAATGTGAAGGTCTCATATTAGATGCAGGGCAAAAACACATGTCTAAAAATTTAGCCCAGAATACTCAGTGATATATATCCCAAATTGATAACATACTCCTGAACAAAGACTGTCACTCCTATCTATATTAGGAAGGAGACCTTCTTTCTGTCAGTCATCAAAAACTGAGCATCATTTTCATCCTGACATCAAACTTCCCTCCAGTGTAAAGGAATTTTCCATTGAAGAAGTCTACAGAAGCTCAAAATATTTTAAGTTCACATGATGAAAATACCTGTCACCAAGAATAAATAGAATCACGCTTCCTTTAGATGTATAATAAGTGCTGATATTTCAGTCTTGGAATTGGCCTGGACCATTAACAATAATTAAACAAGATGCTCATGTTCATTCTGTTTTAATATTGGCTTAAGTGTCCAGAGGAAGATGGCAGTGTTTAATATTTAAATATCAAACACTTTGATTAAACATCAGAGTGTTAAACTAATATTAAAGAAAGCTGAAAACGAGTTTATAGAACTGTCCATAGGTCTTTTGGGTTGCAACTGCCAAAAATGCTTTTTCAAATTTGCCATGTAGGCATCTTTTCAAAAAGTAGCATGACCTCAAGCTCACAAATGTCAACTGTAATTAATAAGCAACATTTCAAAGTTTGTACTTAGTGCTGGGCTGCAGAAAAATATGCATGTTTACCATAAGAAATAGAATCTGCGGGATTCTGACTAAAATAATGTATGAGTGTAGCAGCTCAAAGAGTCAGGACAGAAGTTACTCAACATCAACTCACCCTACTTACTCTCTCAAAAAAATAATTAACTAGAAATAAATTGAATTCCCTAATAGAAAATATTAAGCCGATAGGCCTCTCAGTCAGTCTGCAACTTTCTAAATACCTGAGGAATTCCCATAAAATCTACCAGGGTTGGTCCAAATAAGCTTCTACACCTTGGAGCCATTATACCTCCTCTCAAGATTCATCCTTCTCCTTTCTCCAGAAATATTATTCTACATCAATCATTTATAAGAGTTCAGTCCTCTTTCTCCTGAAAACTCCCATCACAGCGGTTTGAACTCAAGCTTCCAAACAAACCTGCAGGGATTTTTCCCAACTCAAAAAAACCCAAAAAAACCAAAAAGCCAGAGAGTTCAGATTTTGAATGAATTGTTCATTGCAAAACATATCCAAAGAGGTTTGAGACCAAAAAAAAAAAAAAAAAGAAAAAAAGAAATAAAACAAAACCCAAGCACTCCCTAGAAACTAGCTATTCTTAATCCTGAAAAGCTACAGGGATTGCAAACATGGATAAACATCAATTGCCTGGGTGCAAATGTAAAAGCCTTCACATTTACTCATTTTACATCATAGCTGCAAATTATCAAAGTGCAATTTTCACTGTATTAAGGAGACAGCATATTATGCTTCTAGCTTTCAGTCACGTTTAATAAAGAGAAATACTTCTACAGAATGAACAGTACCCCTTGGCTACTCTTAAAATAATCCGTTGAGAATACTACAATACTACAATATTCCATATATAGTTTATAAAAACTATTGTGTTTTGTAAGGAATTACCCCAAAGAAACATTACTCTCCTTTCCCATGTATATGGAATAAAATTGCAAATACTGTAAGTTTAGTGGGGTTTTTTGGTGGGGTGATTTGGGTTTTTTTGGCTTTAATTATTGACAACAGTAAAAAGATTGTTTAAGACTACCTGTGTCAGAGTTTTGGATACCAAGTGTGACAGCCTCTGCAGGTGTACAGTGCTTTGCTTATTGATACAAATTGAATCTGAACATAGCAATTTATTCAGCAAATCAAACCAATCACTGCACTGCAGTTTCCTCTTTCAGCTCTCATTTCCCAGCCAACTACTCTTAACCACTTTGCTACTTCTGCTTTACAGCAAGGTTTCAACTGCTATTAGGAGTTGGTTTATGGTGAGGGTATGGGGGTTTAAAAAAATTTTAAAGGCTGTTATACCTTTCCACTGCTGCCATTAAGTGCTGCATCATTCACATCTGTTCCATACCCGTTGCCTGTCTCCAAACATGCTACCATTAAATGTATTTCTCTCCCCTAGTAAAAAACTTACCATCGTTATGCCATGCAAACCATTTAAACAGCTTGCAAGTGAAATATGTTCTAATAAACTGTCAATGTTTGTCCAAAGGAGAAGATTACATAAAATCCTTCTTTTTTATTAAGAACCATATTGAAAAAGAGGTTCTTTAATGCAGTCATGTTGTATGTTATTTTGTTAAAAGATATTTAAGCTAACCAGTCCTCCAAAGTAACAAACCCAAAAAGATCAAAGAATGAAAATTAACACCAGATTGACCAACAGATATGTGAGGAAAGAGAAGTAACCAACTCAGGAAAAGCAAAGTGGCATTCAGCTAAAGGGGGAAAAAATAGAGCAATCTTATAGTGTTGAGCCAATATATAACCCTGGATTAATAGCTAGCCTTGGCAAGGCTCAAATGTGAAGATGCTCACATCGGGCATCCCAGACTTGCTGCTACCAGAGGTTGTTGCTATGGTAACCAGTGACAGTCAGCCAACAGTAAAATGAATTTAGAAAAGATAGTTAGGAAATACTGAAAAGAAGAAAGAAAAAAGAAAAGAAGGCAAGAAGTTTGATGTCTGTAAGTAGATGCTCCATTATCTGGCACTTGCTGTTCAGCAGTGGAGGAATCCATCTCCGAAATGGAGCCGAATTTCCATTTTACCTCTGTGATATTTGAAGGATATTCCTGTCTGTATAAGTTTCTAATTGAAAGAAATTATTGTCTGGTTCATGCGACAGCTTGTCAGTGACTCAGCAATCCAGCAAATTCAGCCGCCTCTGAAAACTGCATGGAACTGTTAGCGCATTGTTCTCATCTAAACTGTTTACAGGAAGCCTGGAGTGGCCCATTTCTGTCTTTTGCCTTTAAATCAGCCTGGGGATGGTTCCCCCCTGACATGTATAAGAGTTCTATGGAAGAAGTATTTATTACTGAAACAAAGGTTTTGGAACTTTACAAATCCGGTGGAAAACTCGGTTGATTTTTTTTCAACGAGAAAGCAGAGACCTGTCATTTTAAAAGCAAAATTTGGTTCAAAGAAGGCTAGCTGGAACTGCAGTCAGTGGACCATAAATCACAGTGCCCATGCCCAGCTGTGCAGCACTGCATGGAAGAAAAGGTTTTGGACAGCAGTGTCCCTTAGTGATAGCTGCAGATGTGTACGCCAGAGAGGTAGTTATTGTTGTTTACTTGCTCTGCTATCAACGTGGTATGCTAGAAAGCACACTTTTTAGGAAAGAGTGTGTGCACTATATTATCTTATCTCTTGCAAAACATCATCCCAGCCCCCTGGAAAACTGCTGTAGTACTGGCAGAAAGAGATAAAAATGAAGTACTATGTCTGGTAAAGCTGAAGTGCTGAACTAGACTTCCCTACAAGCACCTTTTCATAAGATTGACTGTACGCCACGATCAAGAGGATGAACAAGAAAACCTCATATTCAGCCCTAGAAATCTTCAGTGGTTGATTTGTGTGCATGTGTTTTTCAAGTCTAGAAATGGCACGAAGACAGGTAGAGTCGAAAAAGCTGTGAGATAGAACAAGCATGGAAGGAGCTGTTATTTTCAAGGAATAAATATCTATAGAGGCATTTACACAAAAATGTGCTTTTACAGAAAGAGCAGGCACAACCACAGCTGGAGAGATTCGCCAAGTTTGTCTCCCCTTCCAGCCCTGGGAGCATGAGTGCCCAAATCACTTCAGTCACCCTTCTGAGGTCATGACTTGGGAAAGTCACTTAGCTGTGCCCTGCTTCATTTTTTCCACAAGTAAAATGGAAAAATACAGACCCACCAGCCTTTTAAAAGTGCTTTCATGTTTAAAGAAACTAAAAGTGCTAAGCAAATGGTAAATATTGTTTGAGTAGATTAATACTTGGGTGATCAATATACATTATGAGACTGCTCTTACTCATCATGTTTCCCAAGCTAAGGGAATGCAAGATATAATAATAATGCAATGATTATAGCTGGTAGAAATGCCCCTAGTGAAGGTTGCCAAGTTTCTTAGAACATAGGGAAAGCTGTGTTCTCATTGACTTACACTTTAATGTAACTTTTACTGTATGAAACCAAAATTATGTCTGTCATCTGAATCAGACTGGCTCAGTGTTATTATTAATTGGTGTCCTGTGTTCACTTGATTTTACCAAATATTTCAGTGAAATATTTTTTGTTCGTTTTGAAAATTTAAAAAAAAAATTAGAAGCAAGCCTTTTAGCTAACACTAATAATGAGAATTCTTCTAGTACATTCTTTGAAGAGCTTTATGAAGGCTTTGAACTACAACCTGATACTAAGCAAAAAAAAAAAAGAGTACCGAGATCACAGAGTTCTGTTTTGCTAGATCCATGAAAACAAGTCCAAATAGATTTCATCAAGTTACAAGTTTCAAAAGGTTATATGCATTCAAAATATAGGGCATATCTTTTTTTGTAAGGAAGCAGACTTCAGCTACAAGTAAATGAAACATTCCTACAAGCACAAGCAAAAAAAAAAAATTTCTACATATCTGTAGAGTAACCTTGACAGTGCAAAAATAATTTCAAATTTTAGATTTAAAACACTTGATAGCAAACCTGTCAACAAATACTCATCAGAAGTATTATTATGTAGATAATTTTTATAGAAAGTAGGCATATGGAATATTTTTTTGTAGTTTCTTCATATTCAGAAAGGTTAGCAGATATTTTTTTAACAGAGAAGAGCAACCTGTTATTTTTCAGTAGATGACTCATAATACTCACCTAGATGATTACTGTCCCTATAAAAAGCCAGGTCATCCGAAGTACAGTAAAAGATGAAAAGTAAACAGAAATCTCTCATGCAAAATCCTTTGTTCATTTATTTCTAATGCATTTGAACCCATAGGAATAAGCTCAGGGGTCTGTAAGACTGACAGCAGAAGCAGACACTAGTGGAAGCCTATCGCTTCCTCCAAAGCTTTGCAAACCTCGTGGTCTACCTGTCACCTTCCTTCCTCAGAAGACCTGTATTGTAGAAGGCAAGGGTGGACAAAGATAAAGCTATGGAGATTTTCACACTGGAAGAAGCAGTTCCTCCTTTTGCAGATGGTGGCTCCACAGTCCTTTTGCCATTCACATTCTCTTTCAAGAGCTCCAAGAGAATAGTAAATGTATGAGTAACTCTTGCACATGGACTTATAAAAATTAGGAAGGGAAAAAAACCCATAGCTCAGAAAATAAAGTTGTTCTGAGAGGACAGGTAGTTTTTGAACACCAAGGTATCTTTGCTTGTCTGTAGTTTCCCAACATTTTCTCAGTGTAGTGCCAGACCCTCCCTGACGTAAATCATTGCTTATTAAAAAACTTGGGGCAAGACAGCATAACAAAGTACTTCTATTTAGACAAAGCTACCCTGACACAGAATTAAACAAGGATACACTCATCTATAGAAAAAAAAAAAAAAAGAGAGAAGAAAAGCCAAGAGCTGAAAACAATAAGCACTTTTAACTCATAAGTGAAATGAAATAATTGTGATAATATTTAAACACTTAGAGAGGTAAGGTAGGAACTTGCTAGTTAGCCATCTGATCTAAAGCCAGTGTTAATTAAAGAGTAAGAAGAAATCCAGAATAAAATTCATGCAACACCCACTGTTGTTAATTCCAGGGATAAACATTACTTCTCAAGAAGAAAATATATTTTTTTTGCTCCTTAATTTCATTAATGAAAACACTTGTGCTTATTTTAAGTACCTTTGAAGTGTTTGGCACTAGACCTATTGCTTTACAGAAAAAAGTCCCCTTCTCAGCTTTTAAAGCAAGAACAGTTAGATGCCAGTCATCTAGGAAAACTGAGGTTTGCCTTTCCTGAATTCATAAATCATCGAAGTCCACCTAACACTGCAATAGTTCTTGTAGGCAGAAAATATGAGAATGAAATACTTTTTGCCTGCAGTAGATCTCGTTTTGTCTTTATTTTTATTCATTTAAGGAACAAGTATGTTTTATTTATCTAAATACAGCTCATGGGACAGATACTTTTGCTTATGGACCATACGTCTCTTTAGGGGTAAACCAGTGAGCCTGCCAACAAGCTGTGGATTCCAAGTATTATATTCTGAGTACTCTTTCTGTGCGAGCTAGATTCTAATACAAAAGATGCTGAGAAACTCAGAAAGACTTGCTTTGTCTTCAGTGGGAGCTAGGTGTAATTTCTGTATATCAGTTATCTCAAGATATGTATTCAGGTATTAGGGGGAAAAAAAAAGAAGGGGTTAATCACTTTGGAACTCAGCTCAAATTTATCTTTTTCAAACATTTTCTAGTTAATACGGAATAAGCATTTCTTAAATATTCCCTATAAATTTAAAAAGTAATTAATTTTGTAATGTTCTTTCTCTAATTTCTTTTTAATTGTAACTGAAAAGGAAACCATACATACACAAGCAAAATACTAAGAATAAAAAAGAATCCTGGTAAAACCACAAGCAGGCCAAACTCCTTTCATTTGATCACTTGCTAACAACAAACCAAAATACTTTGGCCAGAAATGGCTTCGTTTTGGGGTTTTTTTGGTTTTTGTTTTTTAAATTGAAACTTCTTAATTGTCTTACCTGCAGAGTACTCTGCTTAATTACCTTCATGCCGGTTTCTATATGCATCAGTGCTAAGAAGCCTCTGAACCTGCTAATCTGACAGTCTGACCTCTGATAAATCAGTGTTATAATCTTTTTCTTTAGCTGTCTGTTGCATGTTTGGATAAATATCTTCCTTGCAGGAGAAACATGAAAATCACATCATGTGCAACCGGTCTGAACTGTTGTGCAACCACAGGACACTGAGCCACTCTGGGGAAAAAGTTAAAATGAACTACAGTAGATAAATGTCAATTTCAACGGTTTTGACATTATATTATATTTAAATTAAAGGGAATGTTATTCTGGTTCCTTCCTGCTCTGAACCTGCTGGTTTTTCCCTTTCGGAAGACTCTGATAAAATACGTGATCATCCTCTGCTAAGGCTCTCAATTCTTCTTCAGTGCAGACAGCAGGGTTTATATGATAAAATTTTAATGACCATGGACCTGCATAGCAATGTGAGGTACCAGCACATTTTCAATAATGCTAGGCATCTGCGAGGACTGGCATCAGGTGATATTCCTACTGCTGAATTCTGCATGTCCTAAGAGGCAGGCTTCATGGAGATAGAGGCAGCACCAGAGAAAGCTCCATTAAAATGCAGCAGTCATATGGATGAAACATAGATTTATGAATCCCTGCCAAAGAAACTGTATTATGGACTGTAAATTAAAATGGGGGCTTAACACATAGTGAACTACATGCTAGAGAGGCTGATTTCCAGATTGCCCTGTCTATTCAGGCCCAGGCAGCTGTAGAGACCACCTCTCGTTTAAGCGGTCCTGAGCTCTCCATGAGACTCAGACATTCTAGGTATGAAAAGGCAGCTGCTAAGGCTTTCATAGTCACGGCAAAAAAGGAATTCTCAGCTGTTTCAGCAGGCATTTTACTATACTATACTATTGTAGTATGGTGACTGGGGCGTAGTGGCTTCATTCTCAGATGTAGTTCCAATGCCTTCCACAGAGAGACTTCAGTTTTACTCCTCTGCAAGTCATAGTGAGTTGCAAGCTCGAAGGACCAGATTTTGATCTCTGAATTACTGCTTCTTTTCATGATTCATGGTCTTCTCAGATTGGCCACTGCACACTGGTGATACTTCCACCTGAATCACTAAACCCAAATAATTCAAATTGTTTGCTATGTTTTGGTGAGTGTCTTTCGCAAAGGTCCTCAGGGAAAAATACAAATTTGAATGAAAAGAACTAGATTGTAAGATGTGAAAAAGTTTTTAAAAACTCTGAGAACAGCAAACCTGCCCAAAACCCTGTGAGGTAAAGGGATAAATTCTACATCGCGCTACTCTTTGTGTATGCTAGTGTTTCAAATAGGATGCAAGTGATACAAACTGTAATATATTTGAATATGTAACTGATATGTCCAATGGCTAGGGCTTTCCCAGGGAAAGAGAAATTCATAGCACTTTTTCCACAAGCCCATGAACCCAACACAATTATTGCTGTTTCACTTTCCACTCATCTAAACAAAAAGCTCCACATAATAAAACATAAAATTGATTTATCATTACACATGTCAAGTCAGCTTTGAGAGGCTCACTCTCCCACGTTCCTTATTATATTTTACTTCATTTGGAAACTGACTTACACCCTTAAGAAAAAAAAAAAAATTTGTATTAGCTCTCCTACCCTTCCCAAAAATATGAAAAAAAGAAGCAGAGAAAAATGGAAAAACTTCTCCTCGACTGCCCTGAAACAGGAAAAAGAATACAAATTAACTTTCTTTTCTGCTTATTTGTACAATTTAAAATGATAAAATTCACTTCACACTTTAAACCTCTACAAGGACACTTTGCCTCAAGTGAAATTCATTCCACATGGACCATTTTGTGCTTGTCTAATGTGTAAATGTGCTGTTTTATGTTGAAGTAACTATAAGCAACTATACAGTGCATATACAGTTACTCAGCTATCACTTGAGCCCCACAAGTGCCATGCCCTAAGGCATGCTGCAGGCCATGCTTCATAATGCAAGCAAAGTATTTTCAGTGGACTATCTGCAGTGGCATAGCATATAAGAATATATTCTAGACCTGATGAAGCAATATGTTCCAGAAAATAAAACATTTTTTCTGGAAGGCACAAAGATAACACATTGTGAGGCCATTTTTGGGGGCATATCAGTCACGTTTTAAAGCACAGAAAGATTTACTACAAAGTTCTCGGTAAGAGATACGTTCTTTCAGTTATTCTCACTTTTTCATAAACATATTTCTGTTGGATTTTCCAGAATAGGAATATTAAAGACAGCCAGCACACCACCATCTTCCTGCCAGTGGTGAAGTAGTGCTGGAAAAGCACATATGGGCATGACTCTATGAATAAGGTTCGTTGTAGTAAAGAATTTCCCAGCTCCACAGTGACTAGTACCAGGCAGCACATAGCACCGCTAATATGCAGTGTGACGGCATCTCCTCAAGCAAAGGAAAGAGAGTAGTGACTTTCAAACTTCAGGAGGTTGCAAAATGTAAACCAGACTATTTTACAGCACCTGGAACCAGTCATCCTGATGGCTTTTGGTCTAGTCACCATGACTGCAACTTCAATGGCGTGCACCACTGTGCATGCAGGAAAGGACACACATGTGGAGCACAGCATGTTGTGAAGAGCAGGTGCTACTACTCATCATTACCGTTTGCATGAACAGCCCAGCCTGTGCCCAGCTCTCCTCCCACTGGTCCAGACCTTGGCCTGACTCCCAGCCTGGCCGCAGCCAGTCAGCAGAGAGGTGCCCGAAGCTCCGGGCTGGGGCTGCCCCCACTGCATCCCAGCTGCCCTTCTCCCGGCTGGAGCAGTGGGGCCCAGCTGCCAACTCCCTGGGGACACCCTCAGCTGCCAGCCCCAGCCCACAGGAAGCCACTGTCCTGCGTAGTGCCCAGGCAGCAACCAATTCCAGAATGCAAGAGATGGGGTGACCACAAATACCTACAACAAAGCAAAGAAATGGTTATGGTTTTGGTGATAAACCAAAAAGTTCTTCTTCGCTTATGTCAGATTTTTCATATCCTATGCCCAGAGTGATGCTAGGTAAATATGAGTGTGATTTTCTTTTTTTTTCTTTTTTCTTTTTTAATTGTTCTGGTTGATTTGTTTTGCACAGCGATGCTCCTCACTGAACTGAAGCCTCCTTGTACACAAGCACCTACACCATTCATCTGTAATCATACCCTGTAAATGGCATCAGCAAAAGAAAGGAGTGACATTTTTTCCTCTTGATCACAACAGAATAAACAACATTTTAAAGGTTAAATTATTCAAATTCTACAGTTACCTGTAAAAAAAGATGACGTCTCGGCTGTACCTTCAGATTTCTTACATCCAATTATTTTGATTTTTTTATCCTGTTCCAGGCTTCCTGACTACTGCTGCTTAAGGGGCAAAAAGAAGTCTTGTAACTAGTGGCAACTCATTTACTTCCACTGATAGTTACAGCTTCTGATACAAGGCTTTCAGCTCAACTCAGGGAAGTTAGATAACTATACAGCAAGTTAGTAAAACAGAAAGAGACAACACCTAAATGCACATCACAATCCCTTGTGCACTAAGAAAATCCTATTTGGGTGTCAACTTTAACTTTTTAAAGTTCAGACAAATGTGACAGTCATGGGGAAGAAAGATGCAATGGTACTTAGACTCTGTACCTCTGATTAAGGAAAAATAAAATAAAATAAAACTAGGGAATTCAGTCTGAAATCCAGTTCTATTTCATGTAAATCCCTGGAATCCCACTGTTGCCAATGCTACCAGTCACTCCATAAGGTTGATGAAACCATACTGGCTCACACCAGCAAAAAAACTGGCCTTTCAATAAGAGAAGAGACTACACAGTATTCAGAAAACATCATATAATTTGTAAGGGTTTACTGATCTTTCATTTCCTGATCCTGTGGTTATCTATAAAAAAAGGTAAAACAAAATGAAGCATGGGATTCTGCAAAGGACCTATGTGTGATCAAGCAAGGTGAATTTAAAACCAAGATTTCCCTTCCTTAGTATCTTTCCTGTCAATCCCTTACAGCCCACTTCCTTTGCCTCCCAGGAGCACCCCTGCTGTTGATCCCCCTGCCTCTAGCTTTGATTTTGCATAGATTATCTAAGATGCAGGTTTATGCATTAAGATCCACTCTTCTTTAACTTAAAAAATACAGCAGTTTGAGAATTGAAAAGCAACAGAGTATGACAATCCAAATAATTTTGTCGATTCCTTATCAATCCATATTGCTATACCTTTACATCTAGACCTTTTGATCCAGATCATTCTTTTACCCCATTTTCTGATGCTGTTCCAGTTCTCAGGCTGCAACACCATTAATTCTTTCACACGGTTACAAAAAATAACTAAAAGGAATCAGGGAAAACAGCCATACCACACTGTGTAAAGTAACATTATGACTAAGCTCATAAAAAGAGATGCTGACTGAGGAATTTAAAGTTTTTCAAAACTTTTGATCTTGTTTATACATGTGAAGGTTTGATGTGAAAGCTTGATGTCAACTGTAAAGAGAAACATCTCTCAAGACAAAAATAAAAAACAGATCTCCTGTTGAAATGCACCCAATGATAACCAACAAGTTTCTGATCTTGACGAGAACATCATGCAAGTGTCTTGCATTTAATATTATCTTATGCCAAGCAGCCCTACTTTTTCTTCTCATTATATTTTCTTCGATAAGTGTTTGGCTTCACACATTTGATAAAAAAGAAAGTTGCTGGAGTAGATGTTCAGTAAGCCTTATTAGAATAACTACTCTTATATTTGCTTTGCACGTGGGTCCTGAGATAACATGCTGTTTTATGAGGATCCATGTGCAAAGTAAATACAACAATTACTCTTTTCATTTGTGATAATCACAATTGTTAGTAAGCAGATTCATACTAATCTCTTTGTATTTAACTCTGAGCTCTAACCCAGCTGAGGAAAATCTGAGCCTATCATTTCAAGTATTTCTAGATTTAATTTGTTTTCTGTATTTATTACTTTTAACTTTGGTTGCAAAATATCATTAAAAATAAGTTATTTAATATTTAAGTATTATATGCATAAAATTATCTTAGTGCAAATGAGTAGTTTTTCCCTTCTTATGATGATATCACAAGGCATAAACCAACATCTATCATCTAACTGGATTTGCTAAAAACTGAACAACTCTGACGATGTTATACTGATGATAAAAGACAAATGATATATGAAACATTTTACCATTACAAGGATGCCAGTAGTCTTTGTTTCTAACAAAATAATCTTTATATGTAAACAAAACTCGTACAAATAAGATACAGTATTGATTCTATATAACAGAAGAATGATTTGTATATTTGCTTCTAGTGGCAACACAAAGGGCTTTGGAAATGTCATCATTATGGAATTGTTCTGTGGGTGTGGGGCAAGAGGGAAGAGGTTGTTCTTATTTTTAAAGAGAAATCCAGAGACAGCCTCAATATGCCACATGTGAACAAAAATTGCTGTCAAATGTCACTCATGACCTGACACAGACAGGGAAAAGATGACATACATTTTGAAGCAGACAGAAAGGCTAGAGAAGTATTTTACCTTCAACTAGTTTATTCATCTTTTGTGTATTCAGAGAGTTTAAAATGCATTTCTATACACCTGTCAGTGTTCTTCTAATGAACCCTTCGGCAACACCCGCAGAAGGTAATGGAAAAGGTTCATTATACTTGCATGGTGCAACATCAGAAAAGATTACAGGACAATTTATTACTGTTTGCAAGTTAACATATATTTTACTTCTGCCCTCGGTCAGACATTCAGGTAAACTTGTACACGTGTTTTTAAAATATGTTTGCTCAATAAACTGAAGTATGACAGTACATCATCAGGAGAGTATTTTTAAGCACAAGATCTAAGGTTTTCTATATACACAGATATATTAACCCCACATGTGAATCACACACCTTATAGGGAAATAAGATCAGGAACCTTGTTTAAAATTTTTTAAATGTGAATGATAATAAACAAAATGTAGAAATTCTTTAATGACAATGAACAGAAAACTAGTGGGGAATGCAAAAAAAAGGCGCATACGGAAAAAAACACATGGGAAATAAGAGTATTCTAGAGTTTGCTAGAAAACCACAGCTTTTCGGTGAAAGTGATTAACTATACTGTGTATTTGCCAAGTATATTATTTGCATTTCAGATTTCTTTAAGTCAATGGGTTGTCCCTAAAGGCTCTATAGCAGGGATGAGTTTTGAAAAATTATTTGAATGAAGACAAAAGGCAGTGATTTAACTCATGAATAGAAGTCCACAAAAGTTAATAGTGAGATCCAGACTAAAAGCCCAGAAAGAGAAAGGTATTAGGACAAAATACAAAACAAGAGATCAGTGACACTGTAGTAAAGAGAATTAGAAAATAAGCAGTCTGTAAAAGTAAGTGACTGCAGAGCTGGGGAGGGATTCGAAGGAGACAATTTTCAGTCTAACATAAAGTTCATTTGCATTAACAGGAGTCTTTTCATTGACTACAGGGGATTTCTAATCAGACCATATGAATTTCACCTTGATGATCTGCTGGCATTTTCTTTTTCTTCAAGCCATGCTAACAGGAATACAGCCTGTGTCAAAATATCATCGTAATTCTAAATAATGTAAACTGTATCTGTGACTTCATTGTCCAAACTACAGTTCATACCTTCCATCAAAGGTTACACAAAGCGATAAATGAATGCCCTGACAACTTGAAAATTAGTATGTACTAACATACAGAACTACTCTGTTCGTTTCCAAACGCAGACTAGTATGCAGAGCTTGCTAAAAGTTACTGAGGATGTTGCTATTTCAATCTGCTAAAGTTGCCTCACTGAAATTCAGTGAAACACAATTTAACACAAAGATCAGGGACTCTCCACATAATCCAGCCTGTATTTTCTGTGTATATGTTAAATCCTACATAAACTGACAGTGTTTTAGATTAAGACACACAACATTTTACAGTAAAATGAAATGCCCGTATACTAAAAAGTAAATGTAATTCTTTTTCCTGAAATTGAGTTGTGTAGGCTGTATCTCATCCAAATTTAGGTTGGGTGTACTAGAATTCTAATAGCAGGTAATCTGAAGTGCTCATTAGAGATATGCAAGTAATTCATTACCTAAATTTGTCTAATTTAACCATATTTTTCCCTTGAATGAACCCTGCCCTAGTGGAAATTAGTGATCCAGCCCACATACTTCCAATCCTGTCGGCACTTTCAGTTTACATTTGCAATTTTTTTTAGAATTCTAAAAATTACTTTCTCTGTCTTCTCTTCTGATCTCTACTGGGTATTTATATGCAGCAAGTATAATTATGCTTTTGGCAAGCTAGTGAAAATTAAACCCTTACAAGCAAGGGGAAAAAAGAAGGGAGGGTGAGGAAGCAAGGAAGAGGAAGAAAATCGTTTAAAGTGAACTTATCACAAGCTTATTCATGTATAAGCAGAAGGCAGCTACATATTGTAATCTTGCAGCATACTTCTAGGATATGGTGACATTTGGCTCGTACTTAATGAAAGCTAAGGATGGGTATTTTATTGATTTGAACAGGGAGTGTATCTACTGAAAGATACTGAAGTAATGACTTTGGCAAGTTATCTCATTTCAAATATCAAATCATCTGCTCCTAAAAATCCAGTCTCACTGACAAGCAGAGATGTATCTTGTATGGTAGGTCTTGAAGCATTAGATAGATACACTATACACTCTGAGCTCTGATTTTCATATACATCATTTTGCATTTTTTTCCCTCAGTAACAAAATAACAACTCCTGTTAGTATAATGCCCTGCTGTCTATTTTAGTTGAAAACTTTACTTGTCTTTGTTCTTTCAGGAGTTGTAAAAACTTAGAGAGAAGCAAATAGTAGATGAGGTATTTTGGGGGAATTCAGCAGTGTAACACTTTCCTTCCTTCTTCATACAGTCCAGCATCTTCACAGTACCCAGGAGCCTGTCAGCTAGCAAATCTTGCCATGTGGTGTACAGATGCACTGCTTCAGAGAAGGAAGGGGCTGTGAAAATCCTTTTCCCCCCAGTCCTCAGAAAAGCATCAAAAAGACAACTGTTCTGTACAATGGCTAATACAGTCTACAAAATGCATCCTGCCAATGGTCTTATAAGTCTCTACAGTGCCGCCAAAGGTAGCCCTGACTGTTGTACTCACAGGACAAGCCTGGGATGTATACAATTAATTTTTGAGGAAGATTTGTGAAACTACCCTGTCTCTACTGGCTGGGCAGAGCAACATCAACCATCCATCCTGCACCAGTGTTCCTTTAACAGAAATCTTCACGTTCTCAAACACAACATGAATTGTTTGCACAGCAGCAAGTTTTTCTACTCAGACATATCTTGGACAGCTAATTCCTCTGGAAGAAGAAACCGCCATAAATTTCATAAAAATTTCACGCCATAGAAAAAACTGACAGTCTCAGCTGCCTAATTAGAGCAAAGAAAGGCCACTTTCAATGGCTGAAATGTCAGCAGCATAATTCCACAATAGTTTTAGCAGACAAAAGTATTCTGTATGAGTGAAACCATCTGAAACTGTTTTGTGGTGTCTATGAGCTATGGCTTTGTTTGGCAGAATGTATATTGTAACGTGCACACTATAGATGAGAAAAATCACAGCCACAGTTAATGGGTTCCTTCGTATATCAGTACTCTTTTCTGATTAAAGTATACTTCTGCCTACAATAGTGGTCACAGATAATTTGCAACCTGCCGTAAGAGAAATTATGAAGAGAATTAGCCATTGTGGTACTTCTCTTCAAATCCACTTGCCCCTGAAATGGAATAAATGAAATTTGGATTACTGCAAGAGAGTGTGTTTTGCACACAGAAGCCACAGAAAGCAGCATTACTGCAAGCCTGCTGGGAAAGTACAATAAAAATAAATCAGAATGAACGAAAGCACAGTGGTTAATACATAAAGATGGAAAGCCAGAATGAAAGGTTAAGAGGTGGGAGCTTAATGGTTATTGTCCTATCATATTTTAAGAACCTGATCTTCATTTTGCCAAGGTAAATGTAGTGCCAAGTAAACACAGGTCTATATTTCTAGCCTTAATACTTATGAAGATGTTAGGTGTTATTTACTTGGCAAAACAATCCTTAAAATAACAATACATGTTTTGTAAGAATGTTGTGTAAGTGAAGGTTAAACTGATATACTTGTTTATTTAGAGGGTTCTTAGTTGTGAGAAGATGATGCAACGCAGATCTAAGTGGAAGCGGAGTGGGAAACTGTTACATAGACATGAACATATCTTGTGATAAGGAATGGATAAACCACTTAATGGAAGGGGTACGGTATGACCTTTCAGCAGTAAATCAGTACGTGAGTTGTGAGTCTTTAATTATCATTTTGAGAAGCATGAGAAGTTGCAGCAAGAAAAGCTGTCCTGACAAGAAAAGGAAAAAAAAAATAAAAAAAAGGAAAAAGAGACAATATATCATGGTCAGAAAAAAAAAAAAGTTACTGAATAAACTCTATATTTGGCAGTCAAAGGATTTCACTGTAAAGTTTGAATAGTCTTGGACTAGATGGGAAGCTTTGTCAAGAGAAGTTAAGAAGACACTACTGTAAAATGGAAAAAAATGACAGGGAAGTAGTTGAAAAGTGACATTTTCCTTATTACTGCAAGTTCTATTCAGCTTCCCTGAGGAGTTCTTCTGACTGTGTGTTCACTGACCCCAAAAAATATTTGGGTCCATGCTTTCTGCAATAGATGAACTGCTGATGAATCCAGAAGAGAGTTTTAAGGGCTCCCATAAGGGAAGTTAGTCATGCCAGGGGTGCTCTGTGAAGGAGCCTGGAGACTGAAAGCGCTGAGAGGTCCAATTCTTGCTGTATTTATCTCCCATTCTGCAATGGGGACAGCCTCAAGTATCCCAATTCCTATCAGAGACACAGATCCTAAAACACAGAGTAGCTGATCACTAAACTGAAGTTGCTGGTCTGTCAAGAATGCCAGCTTCACTGAGCAACTGCAGGGAGCCTATTTAAATTCAAAACATTATGTGCTAGCACTCCTGAAACATTTTTTTTTAAATTTTGGTTCAGCAAATTGCAAAAGGTTTTTTTTCATCCAGTTAAGACTGAACTTCTTCTCAAACCATGAGATTAACAAATCTGGATTCCTTTCTTCAATAGTCTCCAGTTTTACAGACTGTTTAAATCAAACAACAAAGATTTCAGCTCTACCTTTTGTAGTTCTTAGGCTTTTCTTCACATATTTAGTCCATCCTCAGTGTGCATTATTTCCAGTATTAGCTCCCAGTTATTCCCCATTTACCATAAAAAAAGCAATCTATTATGCCATTTGAAAGTGAAGTTAGAATACCAGTTGGTTGGTTTGCTAGTTTTATACAGTACATGCAGCTCTGCGAGAGGCTTAACTGTTGAAGCCTAGTTTAATATGGCTTTATGTCTGGCATGTCAATTATCCCATGTGAGCTCTGTTTTTCAAAGCTTAGGGGGTTCAAGAGCTATCTCTTGTGAGGTCTTGGATGTCTAAAAGTATAGTCCAAATACTCTATAATCTATATATCTAATCTCTGACAAATTTGTCATATTTATCAGAAGACAAAAAAACATGTTCAATGTCTAGGAGATCAGTGCATTAATAATTACAAAAGTTAAAAAGAGCTTATAAATACTGTCAACTAAATGTTTTTTTCTCATGAAGAAATTCTAACCAGATAACTCTATTCCTGCAAACTCAGTCCTCTGCAGATTCCTGAATTTGGTCATGTGCCTGTTCCCCTGTACAGTACCAAGTTTCACCCTAAATCCTTGAAGCCAGACTGGTTTCTGCTTTCTGTCTTTCCTTCACAGCAAGAAATTATTAACCTCTGATTCTATTAAAATGAGTTTTATGTATTTTTCAGGCAGGATTATTGGCTGTAACTTTAATACGCACGTCTAGTTTCAGAGGCTACGCTAGCTCTTTAAAAAGAAGCACTTTTTCTGTTGGTTATTTGAATTTATCAAGAATTATGTAATGTAATACACCTAACTTGGAATAAACAGTGAAAAAAAATCTCTAAGATTGTAACTATCTATTACTATAGCTTTACTTTTGCAAACAATCCTTGGGGGTTTTTTCCTTTGGAATTTAATATTCTTAATAACTTTAGTGGCCATGTAATTTTGACTGTGCAAGGCATTAAAAGATATACACAAGTCCCAAACAATGTTTTACAAAGAAAAAAAAAAAGAAAAAAAAGAACAGTTGCCTTCAGTTATGTGAGTTTTGATATCCTGAGCAATATAATCATATTTCACAGGCATTTTGTACCTTTGTCAAAAAGAATATAAAAATATATTTTCCACTGTGTTAGAAGTGACAAATCTAATAAATAACTATTTACTTCAGGTAAATCTTTTTGTCTGACCATAAATACTAAAAAATTCATACAGACTTGGGGTGTTTTTCCCGTTGAAAACATGGGCATCTATTGTACAGCACACATATACCAAATAGTGAAAATCTGCAGTGAGGACAGGCAAGTTGATGTGTTTCTTACACACTATGCATGAACATTCCCTGTCTTACTGCAATGACCTTATGATCCCTAGTGCCAAGTGTTCAAGTCCCAGCTGTGGATTTAAACTCAATCTTGTTTTGAGTTTCCATTCCGTTGGCAGCAGAGTCATTCTTCACTGCACTGCTCAAGCCAGAAAAGGCTTCCTGACTTGGAGGCAGACTCAGATAAGCAATGGCTATAAGAGAAGTTGTAATTGCACAAGCTCTTTCTTTCCCCCAACAGGTATACTACAAATGAGCATCACTGAAAATTCTTCTGAGCTTCAACAGGGTAGATAACCTCATAGGCAATTGTGAATCTAACAAGGTGTACAGATTAGCAAAGTAGTCAGAAAAAAAGGCTTATGTTATTTAACCCTTTCACAGCAAGCATGGATTTTTGTGGTAGCTTTTTTGTTTGTTTGTTTGTTTTTTTTTTTTAAGAAAGCCTTCTGAAGTAACGAAGATAAGTCGGTTGGCCTAGCCTGAACATTAGTGAAAGCTGCACTACTGAAATAATACAGCAGACTATTAACATCACAAAATCAGGCAACCAGAAATTAAGGAATGCCAGAATAACCATTTTTGTTTTCTTTTCCTCTCTCTGTACATAAACCTTGTAAATGACATCTGCTATTCTTCTCGCTGAGTGCAGAGATCAGGCACTGCTTGACAAATAACAGCTATTCTGTGCTTACTTTATCCTCGCTACTCAGTGAATACACCATACACCTTTTCCAGCATGCTTTTCAAATCATAACTTGATAACAAAATACTACCTTCCTCAAATGTTCTTGATTCTCCCTTATAGCTTTTTAATAATTTCTAAATATTAACAGATTTATCCATACAATATCACTGTGCAGCATGTGGTAGCATTGCTGGGCATATTTCACAAAGGAAAGATGACATGCATCTGCTGAAACTAAGAATATAGAGGTGTGAAATAAATTTCAGAGCTTCAGGGCCTTCTTTTTCCAGTGGTTGGCACTGTGCGGCCTCACACAGGCTCTGGACAGATACCCCTTGGCCTCGGCTGTCGGGGCAAGTGCAAGGCATTCTGCACATCAGAGTCAGTGTGTCACAGGCTCTCGCACAGATACTAAGAAACACACAGCAAGCGAGCCTTTGCTGAAATGAAAGCTTCATTTAAGTGTCACCAGGCTAACTTCAGGCATAAAAAGGTTCTCTTTCTTAAATTTTCTTTCCAGCCAATGAAGAGGGTGCCTTAGCATATCTGGCACAGGCAGCTGATCTGGTTTTCTCACCATCATTATCAGAGCAATCCTACAGAAGCAAGCTTCTAGCCTTCCAGTTAAACCTTGTGAATGTTTTCTAACTCTGTGCTTCTAGTTCATAGCTCTTTGCCAGCTTTGAGCTTCTCATCAACCTACCTACCTACCTACCTACCTACCTACCTACCTACCTACCTACCTACCTTTTGCTCAGTGACCATTCCTGTCCAGTCTCCGCCACTGCTCTCCTAGATTCCTAAGACCTGTTTACCTTGCCGATATCATTTGCCACCTTTGCTCTTACGTCCAGATTTCACATTTCTGCCTAGCTGCAGCTGCAGTAAGCACCACCCATGGCCACCCTATGCCTCTCAGGTGGCTCCTGCCATTTCTTCCTCCTACTGAGTGAGGTATCTCTTCCCTCCAACTCCCCTGTTTCCTACTCCATACCTGCTCCTCACCTCATTGCAACCAAGCCAGAATGTAATTCTCAGTTCTGTTTGGACATCAAGTGGACAAATACTGAAAACAGAAGATAATCTCCCTGTGGAGACCAAGAGCCCTTTGTGAGTACCATACTGGAAGAAAAGAGATGCTCACCCTGATACACACAGATATAGCTATTTAGGGATGGTTCATGTGCAGTCAAGTCACACCAGTGATTTCTGAGCTAAAGCAAGCTCAATTCAGGCACAAATCACAGACGTTAGCTGCCAAATGCTAATGTTGCTACTGAGCCAGGGCAAACTGAGGTATTTTTAAATGTGTATGAGTGGACTACATGTGAGTGGTTTTCCCAACGTAAGAGCAAAAGATAGATTCTTACCAATTCCAGGTTCATTTGCCAAAGCACAGAGGGACTGAATTTCCTCTAGTAAACAGTTACAAGAGTGTTGTTTGGGTTTTTTACAAAAATTTATTTTAATAATACATTTTGCCTCTAGACATTTTCGAAAATCTGAGCCTAGGCAGATCTTGGCAAGGAAAAATGTCAGATAACTTAATTCTGGCAAAGTTATAAGGAACTGAAGACAGTCTCCTAGTGGAAGGTTCTTTATTCAAGAAATGGTGTTACTGCTTCATCTATGAGAGTTTGCTCATATGGGTAAATTTTCTGAATTTGTTTAAAAGTAATGAATCCTTGTGCTGATACAATCACTCATTCTGGAACATTTCAAACAGCCTTTACAGGCAAAATTATTGCACTTAATGGCCCTAACTCAGGATTCCTGATACATCCACAGTTCTGTTTCACTTTAGTGGAGTTTAGCCAAGTAAAGCATAAACTCTTGTTCATTGTTCTGATAGAGGATTAGTTAGACCTCCCAAGCTAGCAGTCCATCTGCTTCGCCAGCTAATGCTATTGTCCCAGAGACACCACCTCCTTCATTGTTCCACCGAACAATACACGCCAGCTCTTTTCTCAGCTGACACTGACAAGTACATGTCAACCCATTTGCATTCTCCCGCAAACATCTGTGACATTGAATATAGCCTTTCACGGCTTCAGACAGTTTAAAGCCTAGTAGGAACTAGAAAACATGATACTATAAAAATAATAATTTATACAAGCTTTTAATATCACCAGATTAGTTTATCTAAATGCAACGTTCAGATTTGTGTGTTTACTTTGCTCCCTTCTACCCTTCTCTTCCCAAAGACATACTAGTTAGCATTGAATGCGAAATAAAATGTTTTAAAGCATGTTACAAATTTAAAATACGCTTACATATAAAGAAAATTAGATTCCCTAGCATAACATGTTCTCGTAATTTTTAAAATACATATAAGAGTAGAACCTCTTTCACTGATGACTGCTTTTTGGGTTGAATCCACAAAATGGAAGCACCAAAATAAGGAAAGCAATTCCTGCCTGTAGGTCCCTGAAAAGCTCTTGCTAAATGAACTGATGCAATCTCAGTACAGGACTTATAGTCAGCAATGACAACAAAATTCTCATTACTCCCAGAATCTCAAGGAAAAAGAAAGAGATGGAGTGAAACTATAGTTGTTGCAGGTGGTGGAAATCCAAGATTATTGATAAGGCACGGACCAAGCTTAATGCTCTATCCCTCACCATGTCTAACACTGCTTCATTCAAACCTCAGGTGAACTTCATGTGATCCAAAAATATGGCCTTATTTGCCAATGCTAATTAGTCAGTGACAGAAAACAATGTATATTAATAAAGGCACTATAAAGCAAAAATCTAAAACTGCAGTTGTTGCCTACAACACACAAGTATTTAAGGACAGAATGAAACAATACATCTACTCGTTGGAACAGTCTGCATAAGATACTAAAATATGAAACATCTACTTCTGCTGATTCATCAGGCTCTCAGGGAGTGTTATTTACTGGATATTCGAAAAAGGAGCCAAGCCTCCAAAACAGAAAGGGAAACAGTGTCTCCCTGTTATGCCAAACGACACTCTCAATGTGTCCTTCAAACAGCTCCCTATGGTGGTTCTCAGCCTCTGATGGGGAACCACGATGACCACAGGTCTTGGACCAGGGCAGTAAGTGATGGGTACTAGCTTTAAAGCAGTATAATAAGGGGGAACCAACTGCATTCTCTACAGATAGTGTGCACTCTTTTAAAATCTTAATTTCATTTACGTCAATGCAAACCCATCTCCAGAGATTTCTCTAGAGTGAATTCTGCCTCCACATAGGAGGCATCTGACAATTATCCACCAGTGTCCCAGTTTAACTAAATTGGTTTTAAATTGGAACAACTTGTTATACGGAAGGGGGAGTTGAAGGGGGATGTAGTTTTGCCCTGCGACACATGATTAGATTCAAGCATTGAAAGGCAAGGTCCCATCCTCTGGACACAGGCTGTCAGACCCATACAGCCACTTTTTTTTTCTCCACACCACTCCTTTTTTTTTTGCCTTTTCCTGAAAAGCATTTCAGCAAATGAAAAATGTTAATTATATTTTTTTACAAAGAGGGCAAAAGCACTCCTAATTTGAAGCAAGTGCAGCAAGGTGACATACAATCAAGCATTCCCAAACTGATGTATTAAAATGCTTTTCTGCCAACTCCTGCCCTGCATCTATGATGTAAGAATTCTCCTTCATTATTTCTTTTTATTATTTTCCCATGCAGATCACTGTGACCCATGCCGATCCTTGTGAATCTAAATGGTAATAGAAAGTCCCTTCTATAACAGCAAAGCTTTTCCCTAAGCATATAAAAGGTTTGTTCATTAAACATCCAAACAGAAAACATTCCTCAGTGAGGAAATTAGTTCTCTGATTTATTTATAACAGCCCAAAGAACAGTGCTAAGAAGGTGCAAAGAATCAACAGTATTTCCTTCTTCCAACAAGAGGCTGCTAGTAATCAGATGTCAGGGAATAGAGAAAGAAAGAGGAACATTTTCAGTTAAATTATTCTATAAGAAAAAGAAACCTGTGTATATAGATAGATACATCAGCTGAATTTTGCATTCTGAGCATGGATGGCTTTCCCAACTCTGGTGTTAACCTAAGAAAACAGATCCATCTGGTCCTGACTGCTAAAGTGTAGGAGACCTCTCTTCAACAGCAACCAACTTCTTCCAAATTGCAAGGCATTCCAGCTCCCTTAGATTAGAAAACAGTAGACTGGAAAATTGCAGGAGATTGGTTTCTACAGACTCTCTGTTTACAACTGCAGTCTGTAACAAGACAGCTATGACTCGTTCTGCAAAGAAGCTCACCTGCAGCAAATGCCCCGGAGGCAAGCAAGAATCTTCTGTTTGTTCCAATAGTAGATCTCTAGCAAAAATCATTGTGATAAGTCTGGAATTCTGTCTTCCTCCCTGTCCTCCTCCAATTTTTAGTATTATTATTATTTTCACTCATGCAGTCAGCCTAAGTATCATTAAGGAGACTAGAATCTTGGCTGGATTTAATAAAAATATTATGTGGAGAGAAAAAATATCCAAGAAGTAATGAAATAACAAGGATTTACTATAAAAAACCCCTCTCATAATCAGATACTGCTTTTATCACATCATATGCATTAAACTTCTCTGAACTGATGTCCTTTTCATCCTAATGTACTAAATTAAATATCTGCTCCTTGTAGAATTTGATTCATCTAAACTAGATTAAAATCAAATCATGAACAAAATCAATTTCACTTAAAGTACAATAATCCCGGCCCACTAAGGCCCCCTTCTAATAATCACAATAAATGCTGTCTCTACCACCATTGCCATCCCTTATTTTTCCCCCTAGCCTTTCACTGGATGCATAATTTTCATATCATATTATAAATTATGACCTTGTATATCTTATTCATATCTTACTAGAGCAAGTTGGCCAAGAAGCCAGAGGCAAGACAACCTCATTCAAACATTCCTCCAGGGTTTTCAGGTCAAGTCTTTTTTTAAATTGGGATTGGTATAAACCTCAAGGGATTTCTTGATTTAAGAAAGAACTACAAATATTTAAGCTGTCTTGGGGGGATTATGCTGACATTGGATCGTGGGATTACCTCCTGCATAAGACTCAAGGGATTTGGACTGGTTCGGCAGCTCGTCAGAAAACGGGGCAAAAATGCTTCTTACGTGATGTTAATCAGATATTCAATCATTCCTCACTGTAAGCGTGTCAAAAAGTAGCAAACAAAGGGAGAAGGAAGCAGTTGCTTTGAGATCTGTAGGAAACAAAAATAATCCTCTGGCATACTGTAGCATTTCGGCTTTTTCATAAGGCATCACAATTCCTGGTGACAGTGTGCCCAAATACTGAAAAAAAGCTTCAAATCACTTATATATCAACCATCTCAGAGCTTGCCCCTTGGATTTGCAGATGATCACTACCAGCAAGGTGGTATCTACTTAAATACTTTTACTAATAATTAACAAGACTTGGCACTTCCACGACAGAGCACCATTTGTCCTGGAGCACTTTAATAACGAAGTCTGACAACAATCTTCAAAAACACGAAACTGCAATTGTAGCTGATGCAGTTGGAACTGTGAGAAGGTTTTAGGCAAAACCCCCTCTGTCCTAGTCAGATCCAGTCTCCGACTCAGATTTGAGGCCAGACTTGAATTGCAATTGAAACCATCCTGTCAAGAACAGCACTTTAATAAATTCTCTGACCATCAAAAGTAAGTGTGAAAAATGTCATTCTCCTTCAGTAATTTCCTTCTTGCTTTTCTTTTTTTTTTTTTTTTTTTTTTTTCCTCCTAAAGCAGAAGTTAGAGGGGGAAAATGACAGGAGTTAAAGTCATTCACTACTGGAACAATAAAATGAACAATAGCCAGCAACATCCAGAAATAAAAAGGCTACTTGAGAACTGTATCTGCTTGGTTCTGCCAAATGTAAAGGGTCAATGCCAGACTATCATACTGAGACAAATATTGCAAGGGAAAATGGATTTTTTTACAGAAGAAATGTTGAAAGGAAATTAGAAGTCACTCTCAGAAAGGGGTAATGTCTTGTCAAACATGGATCCAATCCCTTCAACTAAGGAATGTTTTTTTTGTAAACATATTTAAAAAAAAAAAAAAAGCCAAAAACCACAACCCTAAAGTCATATTAAGTGTCCAGTGCGGAAAACTGAGGGGGTTTTTTGTTTGTGTGGTTGAGGTTTTTTCCCTTCAGCTGCTTCATTGGAGAATGAAGAAAATGTCCTTCTTCAAAGACATTTTCTTTACTCCTTCATCCTACCACAGCATCATTAGATATATCTCTACTCTCTACCTGTGTAGCCTCACATATCAACTATACAATATATTGTGCAAAGACACAATCAAGGTTAGTTTCAAACTGCAGAGGCAGAAGACAAAGGAGACTGGACTGTGATGGGAAACTCAATCATAAGTCTGTACTTTCTAAGGGTCCCTGACAGGACTCGCTGTTGGAGAAATCTATCTCTCAATGCATAGAAAGCTCTTACGCAACAACTCCATTGAACCAAAATTTAGCTGTTATAGTCCCTTTGTTTCAAACACGGGCTTTCTTCTTTGTATCTTTAAGGCAACACAGGAATCACACTGTACATAAAAACAAAGATCGTCTATGCTAGAGGGAAAAAAAAAAAAAAAAAAGAAAAGAAAAAAGCCCAGCCCTAACTAAACTTGACAGGAAACTACTTTCCACTCGCTCATGAAGAGATTCCAGCATCACTGACAACAAGCCCTGCTGATTGGGGTCAGTCACTTTTCAAGCCCAAGGGGACCGTCTTCAATCACAGTCTTATAACTCTCCTATAAATAAACATACCAAGGAACAAAAAAAGCAGGGAGCACCAGCAGTCACAATCCACATACAACAGTGGCATCCATTACACTGCAGTAATACTGTTTGTGTTCTGAGAAGTCTGGAGAGGAAGGAATCAAGTCTCCTTCACACAGACGAAACAAGCTTTATTTGAACTATGTTTATAACTTTGAACGGTTTGGTAATTTTACAAGCACATCTGCCCAGACAAATGCATTATAAACACTAAACACCATCTGAGAAGCTTCTAACTCTTTATGTTCACAAAAGAAAAACTGCAATAGAATGTGTTAGAGATTTAACTAGCACAAATATGAAAGTTCATTTTTAATGCTGAGTTTGGATAAGAATTTGGTGCTTAGGATTTCAAGGACCCATTTGTTTCATTGAACCTACAAGTGAGTTTTCAACCAATTTTTCTGTAAAACAGGAAAATATAAATCATGATGGTTAACCAAAAAGTGTAAATTATTTCATGTTAATCTTATCCCAAAATGCTGATAATTTATAGGAGAGAGCAACATTGTTTAATTCCTAGCATTGTGTATCCTGAGACAATCCTATGTGAAAGCCTATGTGCGGGTGAAGGGTGGGAAGCAGGAAGACAAGAGATTAACATTAAGATATTTCAATTTATGGATCAAACCCAGTTATATTTAATACGTATGAACTCAAATGTTTATATGGCTTTTTCTTGTAAAGTATCTGTCAACCATTTTATCTTTTTAAGGATTTTATGTGAATAGGAAATATTCCTTTGAGCGGTCTTAAGTCATCAAAGAAAAATGCGCACATGTGTTTCTAAATTTCTTTTTTGCTATTTAAAAATTAATCTGCATCCATGGCTATAGATCAGTTTCTAGATATAGAGCAAGTCTCAGTATCAAAATACCCACAGGAATCTCTTGCAGAATCAGTATTTCTGAGATAAAAAATAAATAAAATTCACTACTTTGGAAGTCCATGTCAGTGAGCACAAAAACCCTAGGAACTGTTTACTCAGTACAAGAGAGACTTGCAAATTTTTTTCCACATATGCCATAACTGCCAGCAAAGAAGCATCCTAACATCACAGCATTACAGAAAGCTGCCACTGAAGGAATCTCAGGACATCAGCTTGTCCATCTCTCTAATGTGAGGCAGGGTTAAACATGCCTAGTAGATATCTGCCTAACCTATACGTAAAAACTTGCAGAAATAGGCATTTCACAGCCTCCTCTGTAACCCATCTCAATGCTTGGAGGGTCTTTTTACTTGAAAGTATGGTATATTGCTATATTTTGTCTAACATCTAAGTCGGCAAGCAGTGAATTACATTCTGTGTTCAGCACAAGTACTTAGCTGTTCCTTCAGTATTAGCCCTGTGTGCTGGTCATATAGCATCTGCCACAGGGTGTCTCTATAGTTATAAAACACATGGTGTCAAGCACTGGCACACAATTATCAATACTCCTTTAGTCATGCCAAATAGCATCTCCCAGGTAGTGCCTTAGTATTGCATGTGAAATAGGAGGAATCAGTAGCAACTTCTACCTGCCACTACGAAGCAGGCCATCCTCTTTTGGAGGAGCATTAAAGAAAAAGGGAGAATTTAGCTGTATGGATACAAACTGTGTTGCATTATCTGAGGGCCAAAGAATGGGCCTGTATGTTGGGGTTTTTTTACTAATATAGTCCTAGCCAAAGGAAGAGAGCATGCTTCCGTTAGAAAATAATTCATATTAATTAATGCTATTCTGTTTTTCTGCCAACGTATGAGCATAAAATTAGCATTCTGTAAATATTTAAGATGAGATTACATTTCCTCTGTGAAATCACATTTCTAATCTCTTCCAAAAAAAGTACACGCCAACTCCTTGAAAGGAGAAAAGCCTTCACCCTACTGATCACCTAACTTATTAATAAAAAGAGCAATCCAAAATTAATATTGCTGTATATGAAATTTGAGCCTTTTTCCTAGTGCTGTCTGCCTCTGGGAATCCTGTCTACCAAATGTAAAAGGTTTAACCACTTTCATTATACCTGGGTAGCTGTATAAGGCAGCTGCCCCAGCAAAGCCCATCCAGTGCTTTCTCAGCAGGTTCACTATCCATTCTAACGTTGCCAGAACAACACACAATGCTGTTCCATGAAAATGAACACTGTTGTTTTTTTTTTTTATCACATGCCAGTAAAATCTGCCTTTTCACAGGAGGTTTAACGGTGAAGGATATACTTTCCCTTGTTATATTGGTTTAACTCCACCACTGGTAACAGCAGTGTGAGTCGTGGCCTGCAGCCACTCTTCTAATCATAGTGCTAATTAGCTAAGGATAAAAGAAAGAAGGACTAGATCTTTGCAATACTCAGTGGTGACATATCTGTCTGGCACCCAGCTGCAGGATTGGGTAGATCTGTGTTACGTTGTCAGGTTCTCCTTGCGCTTTAAGCATTTGAGAACACTTTTGCAAAAGAGGGCAGCCTGAACAAGGAGGTGCAGAAAGTAATCAGAAGGAAGGAGAAGAGAAAGGAATGCGTAGATTCCACCTCTCAGATAGTATGTCGCCTAACTTGAGGCTGTAGTGCCTCTTAGCAATATCCTTCCCGTTTCTGGAGTCAAGTGCTCTAAAAGGACTAGGAATCATGTCATGTCTTGAATTCTTAAGCAAAACTAAGGAATGGGGAACGTCATCTGTCCTTGCTACTTCTCCCTCTCCATGCAAGCATGCATACTGTGTCCTGGCAGGGGCTCCAATGACAGGCTTTCTGGACAGGTGAGTAGATGCTTAGTCTGTCTTCTTATCCTGAGAAAGCCAAAAGGAAGGCAGCCCAGGAGGAAGAATACCTGCTTTGAAAATACCATATGCAAAAGACAGGGCTTTTAGCAAGTCAGAAGCTTCACTACATGAACAGCTGTATGCATACATTGATGCTGCAGCGTTGGAGGTTTTATCAGCAGATATTTTGGCACACTAGGACTTCAACACAATGGCAGCTATCAAGAGTTTTCAGGATTTCATTCCCATCTAAGTGCTGAACATACCCACATAATCTGTAATTTAAGTGATGAAAGTCCTTTAACCCACAATGCTCAATGAGTTTGTGAGGTATTTAAACTATGGCTTAGAGAATTGCCAAAGCCAGAGGAACTCAGTTGTTTGGAAAAGCTCATAATAATATTCAGAAATTCACTTCTGTATGGCATGACTCAAACTACTCCGATGACATTTGGAAATACAGCAATCGCTTACCAGCACTGGCAAAGTAACAGATTAGTAGCTACTCTGAAATTCCACTGGGTGTTTGAAAGGTGGTATTTTCTATCATGTCAGAGCATCTGACATTTCATATTTTCTTACCAACTAATCCCAAATTATTAAAGCCACCAAAGCAATTGTTTTCATTAAAATGAAGTTAGAACATGTCTTTTAAAGGATTTTCAAATGAATTCTAATCACCTAAAATACAACCTTAAGTTAATTTTCAAAATATTTTGGTAACATTTTATGGTTGTGGGTTTCTTTGATGTCTCCTTTTTATGAACTTATATAATATGAAGCTGCTGGTTTCACACTTTATACTCACTTTTTAATGCACATAATCATGTTAACTGGTGGTTAATTTGATTATGATTGTTAGAATTACATTTTCAAAGACCTTTTAATCATTTTTGAGAATGTTTTCTCCAGTCTGTTTACAAGGCAAAGGGTTTGATCTCTGCAATAGGAGATTTTTTAATGAAATCGTTATCCCATTTCAAGGTGGTGACTTCCTCTGTCCCAAGCAGTAGCACAAATACATGAAAAATTTAACAAGATGCATATGAAGAAGCATAAATGTATTAAACATCAATTTGTAAACGGCAATCCAAATAGATTCTCTTACAGTAATAATGTTGTGGAATTGAGGGAATTTAATACAATCCTTTACTTGCAATTCCTTGTGAAAACTCACGTGCCCATGATTTGTTGTTTTTCAAGATGAGAATTCAGTTTTGAAGATCTGGCTTCAGTTTTGAAGGAATGTGGGCAGGGGCAACTCACGCCTCTTCCCATATATCTGCATTAAGTAATGCCTGAGTCCTTAGGTCCGTCATTACCCAACTGTACACTCACTTTCCTGACTGTCATTTGGACAGAGGTTCTTTGTTGTATCAAATGTGTGTTTGATTCTTTTGTAACGAGCCTAGCTGGAAATTACAGAAGGGCCACGATGACTTCTTTTCACTTGCAATGTTAAGATATGTTTTTAAACTTGGCATTTTTAACCACAGCAACAAACATCCAGCGGCATCTACTCTCTCTGCTGTTACTGCCTGGGTCTTCCTCTGCCCTTGCTGCCCTCCTCCAACCAGGCACAGCTGCCACGTGGATGACAGCTACAACTTTAATAAACAGAAAAAGGGAAAGTGGAAGCAAACAGGCAAAGAAACATCAGCTTGCAGCCTTGCCAGGCTTGCTCCCTTGCCTTTTGCTTTTCTCAGACTGGATGAAGCTAGTAACTAATGGAGCCTTCAGGGAAAAGAGGAGTGATGGGAAAGGGAGGCACACTGGTCACTAAGGCCACCAGATACTTCTCTGTATAAAAAAATTCTGCACTGATGCTAAAATGCATAATGACTCATAAATTAGAGCCCAAAATTAACTGATTTGCTACAGTCTACTGGTACTGTGTGAGCCGTCAAGACTGGCTCACCGTCAAGCAATTATGTATTCAAAGGAAATAAGATACAAGCTGTCAATTTAATGCTAAGTCAAATTTGTTCCTACTCCAGGACTGTCACATCTAAAGTTAAGAATCTACTTGAATTCCCTGTAAAGAATAACCCCAGCATCTGACCTAGACAATATCTCCCAAGAAAAACTGGCTCTAAAATGCAGGGCTATCCATAGGATGCCATTAAGCATAAGGCAGTGTCTTCATTTGCCTTCATGCATCAGCAGTTAACTCATTATTCTATACAGCTTTTGAGAAATTCCTCATATAGAAAAAAAAAAAAGTATACAGTGTAAATCCACCTCACTGTGCAGCTGTGCTAGCAGTTCTCAGTGACTTAAAAAGAAGCATCATTGACAGGCTTTTAGAGGCAGCTGCATCCTGTCCTCTCAGACTTAATGCATTGCTCTGGGTAGGGGTAGCTTGTGATAAGAGGGGAAGGCTGCTGCTGCTGAAAAAGCTGGGGATATGAAGTAACCAACTTACACAAGAGGTTTAGGAAAAATCTGAGGTGAAAGGGCATGAAAATTCAGGCACATGGACATCTACTGAGCAAATAAAACCTTTTTAATACAAGAAAGCAGCTGTAGTCTGTGGAAAAAGCAGAATGGGAAAAACATTATTTTGGAGCACTCTCTTAAGTCTTGAAATTGGGCTTTCCAGAGGAACCTGGTTTATTATCTAATGAACCACCTGGCTATTTCAAACGGAAATTTTAAAAAGAGCTTAATCTTAAATTACAGTTTAGTTCAACTATCTTTTCTTTGTAAATCCAGCTTTTTATAGGAGAACCTGTAAATGGAAATAAAAGCTACCAATTAATCTATTTAACCTCTACCTGTTGCTAAGCGTTTCTGTATGTACAGTAACTTGTAAACATTTATGCTGGAACATTTTCACCATCATCTAAAAGTTGTCATTAAGCTCTTGAAATTGTTAATCTTGCTACTGATATACTCATAGAAGGACGGCCTTTTATTTTTAGGTGAGTCTGGCATCAATCATTGAATTATAGATAAACGTGGCTTTGATATTTCCAACCTTTTTCTAACCTTTTAGAGTAGATTTATTTCAGTGACTATTATAACATTACATTATTTGTTTACAGTAATTGAACTGAGCAATCAACACAAAAACAATGTGTCTGAGAGCTTCTCCACTTGTGTTACAACAGTCATTTATTAAATTACACATAGATGTCATTCAACTCCTTGAAAGGACTGCCCTCAGGTTCAAGCCTGGATTACATGTATACACTGACATTCTATTATTAATCTTTCGGCCCTTTTTACTTCCTCTTACAGTATCAAAATGAATTTTCAGTTTTCCGTATTTCAACAGAATGAACACGGTCTTCTTTGGGGTGGGAGCTGGGGTGATGGAACTGAATCATGATTATACAGCAAAGTATATTTCTGCTTCTAATTCAAAATCAGTTGGGGAATTTGACATTGTAACCTCTTGTTTTTCTGGTTTCTCCCTTTCATTTAGTACCGCTTCAGTCCGTCTCAGCATGGCAGAGTTACAACACTAAATTTACTTTCTGACAAATGCAAGCATCTCCTCCTAACACTATCGCCTACCAAAACAGGAAATGAAACTGAGCAGAGATGCGCAGACTGTAGCAACTTTAACTCAGAAGTAACTTGAGGAAATCAGACTCAAAAAGACATTAGCTTTTTTTTTTTTCCTTATTCAGCTATCAGCAATCTATGTCAGTGAATCTGCATAAACTAAAAAGCAATCTGGTGGGTAGTACAAGGAATCCCTTGCTCAAGAAGTTCTGGAAGTGTGAAGAAATAGTTTTAGTAAAACTACAACTAGAATTTGCAAAAGGTTCTGGAAAGATTCCTGTTGTTCGAGTGGTTCACCAGTACTCACACATATAGATAGAGGACTTCAAAGGTACTTCTTAACCTTCTGAGTTTTACTTCCCTTGCAGGATTCATTCCTTTATTAAGGAATATTAATATTAAAACCTGACATATCTGGATTTAGACCAGTGCTCTCCATTCAGAACAAGCTGGTACATGTCAGAAGCAGAACCCCTACAAAGCAAACTGACAAGTCCAATTGCTTTTATGGTACTGTTGGAGGGGCAAACTGACTGATAGTAGAATGATTCAGTTTTCCGTCCTTAAGTCTGTCATGAAGTTCTGGCTAGACCCTGAACTGCAAACAGAATTTAAACATAACCTAACCCATACTGAGTAATGAGACTCTGCTAATCCCAGATAACTCTGTGCTAGATGGATACCAGAACTTTTGAGGTTTCACATCTTTGGATGTTCCTTCTGCTAGCTGGAGGTAGTAAGAGAACAGACACAGCCTAACAACATATAAATGGCTAACTGGAGCATCAAACTGGCCACCAGTAGAGGAGACACTTCCGAAAACAATAAAGAACGGGTTTCAGCTGCTTGAAGCTGAAAGAAGCAAAAAAGCCTCACCAAAGCAGAGGATCAGCTTCACCTGGAAGAAGTGACAGAAGGTAGGATTGGAATCCATTTCTATGGCTCAGAAATCAGTGGCTTCCAGCTCTGAAACACTAACTGTGGGTCAGTGCTAGTCTCAGGAATTAAATCCCTGATGACCTTTAATGGCTAAAATTATTTTTTCCAGTTTTTATAAAAAAAAGTCTTTCACTTCCCACTTATACTCTAGAGGAAAGGGTTATTTGTATGAGGTTACTGGGTAAGCACAAAAGGAGAGCACCTCATGTTTCCCTAGGTACTGAGTGACCTGAGGAGATTATATCTCCTTGGGTGGCAGCATCACCACAGCCTCCCCCTGGGGATTAGTAAACAGCCTGAGTTACTGCATGAGCATGCAAACACTTTCCAGAAGGAGAAGAGAAAGCACTGCCAGGGAATAAGGACCCCCCACGCTGGGATATTATGCCTATTCCAAGCTTAAGTAATCAAAATGCCTTCAGCAACCATTGCTCAAGCACTGCATGTCCTCCACTCTCCCTCCCAGAAGGCTTTAAGAGACATTAATTGAGTCATTTGTTTGTAAACCAAAGTGTATGGATAGCATGGGATTAGGATGTATACTTAATGGTGGGTAAATGTCAAGATATATTTTCTTTAGGTAGATTAAACTTCATTCCTTTTTTTCACTGCAGTAAGTTATGCAGCTTCAGAGAAGTAACAATTGTTATGGATACCGCAGAAGGTATTCAGCCATTTAAAAATAATGCAACATTTCCAATTTGCAGTCCCAATACACATTGGCCTAGCCCTATGATTTAAAAGCTAGGCCTTAATTGTCTTCTAGCCATTACTCTTAAAATGCAGAAACCTTTTCTTTCTCACACGCATTTACAGTCTCTCTTTTCGCTTTCTTAGCAACAGTGTCCTAGTGCCTGAGGTAATAATTTATATGGTACAGAGCTGCTACTCTGGAAAACAAACCCAAAAGTTACTGTACATTAAAAAATAGGGCTTCAAAGAGGAAAACAAAAAGAAAAAAAAAAAGTATTTATTAGATTAACTTCTAATACTAGCAAAACAGGGAGACAGGATTCCTAAACTCAACTGGCTGTTCTGTGTCCCACACCAGGGGGGTTATACAAAATAGCAGTCTGACTATCCAGATCTTTTATGGCATACCTCAGGAGGATATGCCATAGCAGGTGATACCAAAGGGAAATACTCTTAGCCTTTCTTCCCCACCAGATAATCCATGCTTGCACATATCTACCGCCGTGATTTTAGAGAAATCATTATAAGGAAGATGAATCTCTAATTTCCATGGTTTTAGTTGAGACAAGGCATCAAGGCAGAACTGTACAGGCCACTGTGACAGAAAGACTCTACAAGGACCACTGGAAAAGCTGTGTACCTCAGCAGGCTCTAGCATACACCTTTTCACGAGGAATCCGCCTTCACTTCACTGGCACGAGCGCTCCAGCTCTCCCAAGTAGGATCCCCTGCCTCAAACTGTAAGTCTGGAGGTACTATCAATACCACATTCCTCATGGTCTTTTTCAGTCCGTTCATTTAAGGCATGCATTGAATCTGCCCTGGGGCATGTGGAAAGTGAGAAAACTAGATTTCTGGTATTTCCCAACTGGCACACTAGTATAATGTTAAACCACTCTATTCCTGAGTCTACAATACCACACAGAGGGAGTATAAAGCTTAATTAATTTATGTTTGCAGAGTGTGAGCTTCTCAACAGGAAGACACGGTGTAACGAGAAATTACTCGTATTAAATCAGGTATTGGGGGAAATGATCACACACTGTGGACTGAAGCTTGCTCCTCTGTTCTTTAAATAGTGAGAACGCAGGCAGCAACGTCAATGGAGACCGCATTCCTCATCAAATACTAGTTTATTCATAAAGTTCAAGCCAAAACGAATTCTCCTGGCACCTGTTCTGGCACTCAGTGTTGCAAACCTGAGCTGGGGACAGGATCCACTCTTTGTAAGTGCAGACATTTCCTAGGTACTATGTGTGGTCTCTGTGGGGGATGAATCAGTTGTCATGGGTACTTTCTGTTTACAATCCCACCGACTGAAACTGGCATCTGCTACAAAAAGACAGTCTCTTGTTGAAAGCAAAGTACTTAAGAGCAGATCCTGGCTAAAGGGATGAAAGAACTTCGAGGGGAAAAAAAAAAAAAAAAAACAAACAAAAAACCCACAACAAAACAAACAGATGAAAGGGAATGAAGAGAAGGAAACAAAAAAGAAATCTCAGTATTAGCAGAAAGAGAATTAAAACTTTTACAGAGATAAGTGAATTGCTCATGTAAATAATTTTAAAATTACTTATCAGACTCAGTTGCCAAATATGCAGTTATTTTCATGTTTGTTAATGTTATAATGTTATTTCAACTAAACTAAGTACCAAGAAAAAGTATGTGAATTCTTGATCATAATCACTGACTTTTGTTTGAGCTGAAACAAATCACTTAACCTTCCTACACAATGGGAAATAATAAGATGTGTCTGTTTAGAGTGATGTTATCAGAATTGCCTAATATTTTGAGGTGCTTTAGCAGGGGCTGTCACTCTTCAAGTATGGCACACTGCAGAAAGCACAAATGTGAGATCCTAAGTGTAAGTCTTAATAGTTACACCATTAACGGTGTGAAAGTGCAGTGAGGATGAGGGCAATGATCACTTTGTGCTTTGTCACAGCGCTACTTCATGTATCATCACTTCCTTTATCATAGCATATCTCAGTCATGAAAAGGTGGTTCCAAGCAAACATGAAAGATAACAAGCAAGAATGGAAAATGAAAGGGGAATATTAAACCATTGTTTGCTTTCTCAGCTGCTAACATCTCTCAGAATAACAATGTTACGTTGTAATTTTTTTTCCCCTTCCTTTTTCACTTCAGACTCTATCTCAGGCCAGAGTTGCAATGAATGCCCCGGCATACTGTCAAAGCACTAGTATGAAGAAACCACTAAGCAGTGGTTTCTCTTGTATAGCATTTTTATTTTATCATTAGACCAACTGGACATCTCTTCTACAGTTGCTAGGCAGAGAGAGTGAGTGTGTGTGCATGTGTGTCTGCATGTATGTGTGTACATGTAATGATGATGCCCAGCCAAAAAATATCTGTGACCTTAACCAGCCACATAAAACCTAGAAGCCACAGATGTTGAAAAAGCAAGCTAACTGTCTGCAAAGGCAGGGAGGGAGGGCAAGAACCACCCCGAATCCTCAGGAAACTATATTCCTTAAGTTCATATCCCATATATGACCACTACCTAACCTTGAACTCCTGAAGCTTATGTTGCTTGACTGGTTTATTATAAAACAAGTATCATATAATTCAGACTAGTGCATAAGGTACGAAACCCATCGAATTCATTCACCTTTCTCTAACTTCAAAAACAATTTTTAATTAGTCTATCCAGACCCTAGAGATTACTTTGCAGACTGTTCATTTCAGCATAGTCATCGAGCAGATTTTAAGAGACACCACTGAACTTCCCCTCAAAGTGGATTTTGAAAAGATTTATCAAAGTTGCACTGTCTTGAGATACAACTGGAACATTTTCTATTTGAAATTACAAGGAGGTTTCAAGTTTGTTGAGATGCATATTGTATTCCATTGCTCATTTCCCCACACCTTAAAATGCTTGCACATACAGAGAGCAATTCTTGGTGATAGCTCCAAAGAAATGGTCTAACTGAAGGAAAGTTACAGATTCCTGGAACTAAAGGAGTGTTATAAAGTCCCAGGGAAATGGCTCCAACTTCCTCTCCTCCACCAATAAATCCCCCAGGAGTGTCAGGGTGGTTTTTTTCTCTACAGCTCTCCAGCCTTGATGGATGAGTGCAGCGTAATCAACAATTTACAGAAAAACTGGGAGGGGCTTTAATTACAAATATAAACATTACCAAAGTAAGCACAAGTCAAGCCAGTTTAAACAAGGAAAGCATCTCTGTAGAAGTGTAGGAATTAAGGGATAACTCTTCTGATATTGTTTGATTTTTTGTGCTCTGTCAGCTATAACACCATTAGTGTATTTGGAGAAGTTAAGAAAGCCTAGTGCTTTAAACAGCAGGATTTGCATGCATTTATGAAAACAGCACTGCCAAAGCATCCCTGTAAACTAACTGAATGAATGCACTGTTGCTACATAAGGTTAGCAAACAGCAGGACATGATTCTTGTAGAAATGCTATGGTATCACGTTTTTGGAGTATAATTATTTATGACTTGCCTTTCAAAAAAAAAAAAAAAAAAAAAGGAAAGGAAGAGAATAAAGAAGGGAAAAAAAATCCAAACTGCTAATGCAAAACCACCTCTTCCAAAGTGCCCTAAAGCAGCCGAAGCATTCAGCAGCCAGCCAGATCATTTCATTTTCTCTCACAGAAATCACTCCAGGGTTTTTACAAAACAAAGCAAACAGAGAATATATAATTGTGCAACATTGTTTTAAAATTAAGGAAATTCAGCAGTACAACGGCTGAATGGTTACAACATTAAAGTGTTGGTTTTTTCAGCTTGCTTTTTTCTTGTTTGCAAGCTGGTATTCACCAATATTCATGTGTTTTCATCTCTCTTACTAGAGGGGTCTACGCTGTAATGAACAGTGTTTTTCAAATGGAAGAAGATAACCACATTTTCAAGGAAAAATACTAAGATGCTTCCTGAGAGTTCTAATGAAAGCAATGGAAAGATCTGCAAATAGTGGTGAAAAAAAGGAATAGATCCACTCTTTGGTACAAGAGTTTTTCCATACTTAAGATCATTAACAATTTTCAAATATATCAGCAGTTGCTATCAAAGGGAAGACAATGGATTTGGAAAGAAGAGAGTCAGCTGTGAAGTGGACACTATGGACTCAAAGCAAAGGAAATGTAGGTTAGACACTAAGAATAAAAACAACCTGCCAAGAGTAAGGAAAATGACAGACTGAAAATGCTACTTAAAAAACAAAACAAAACAAAACAAACCACCAACAAACCAGCGTTATTTTCCACAACTGGATATTTTTTTTTTTTTTTTAAACAGGTGTTTAAAATATTTTCCAGGAAGGGTTTATAGACAGGTAAATCTGTCTTTTGGCAGATTACTTTCTTGACTGGATGATCTCCTCTGTCTTCTGTCAGAGAAAACTAAGAAGATATGAAATTACAAGAAAGACAGAAAGCCATTTTAGCTTAATAAATATTCACATATTGTTCTGAATCACTGCCCTTAAAGATGACTTGTCCATGTTATATGACTCAGAACCTTCTTCAGAATTAATCTGGGAAGAGTTAAACCTATGTGTTGAACCATGGGTGCTATAACAGGGAACAGAGCTTTAGTGTGGGATTCAAGAGATTGACATACTATTTCTGATGCTGCCCATGACCTAGAAGGTGATTGTGGTCACGACCCTCCACTTGACTCTGTCTCACTTTCACAGTCTGTAAAATAATATTTACTTCCTTGTTCATGTGCTTCTAGATCTATTGGTGCAAATCCCAGGACAGACCTACATATTATTATTATTGTTGTTGTTGCTGTATTGCTGTTACTAATAGGAAAATTAATTATTTTAACCTCTCTTGGCTGACACAACTTTTAAATCAAGCTAATCAAACAACTTTTAAAACTGTACACCCATGATGCAGGTTTCTATTTGTCATTGTTCAGTATTAAGACAATGTGAAAACATAACCATAATGTAGCTGACAATTTAAGGATATCATGTCTGTTTTTAACTTAGCCTCAGCAGAAGTATCTATCTTCCTCTTCACATGCATTGGCCCAATAATTAAAATATGTCTAAAACCTCTAAGTAATACAGAAGTCATACATATGTCATTTAACGATGGAACTAAAATCTTGAATGAAAACATATCTTTGGACAACTCCATCTTCTGGGCATTCACTCAACAACACTACCACTACCAGGAAAATAATCAGTGCTAGCAAATGTACCAAGGGACTGAAAATCAACCACCTGTTAAATTACACAAATACTCCCTGGCATAGTTTTGTTCCTGGCCAACTAGGCCTCTCCCAAACTATATTTTAGCCAAGCTTTAGGAGTTAATAGTATTCTCTCCAGAGAGTTCGCCTGCACTCACCTTCTTTTGTAGACTAGGAAATTTTAATAATATGGACATGGGTCATTCCAGTACAGTTGACCTCACTGTCATCAACAGTCCCGGACACATTTATTTTCCTAGTACAAATGCTGACAAGCACTTCTTACACTAAATAATCTAATTTAGCCTTAGCTCAAAAGAAAGCAAATGGTTTCTTTTAATAAAAGTTTGCTGCAGCTAATTGGCTGAAATTTTCCTTCTTGATCCATTGGCTTGATTTACAAAGATTTGGGAACCCCTTGTGTTACTACTAAATAGGTATAACTTCATCACATTTGAGCTATCCACATACAACCTTACAATCTTCCATTAAGGTGATCCAATCACATGAGGTACTTTACAAGATCTCCTAATTTTTAAATACCCATGTCTAGAATGTTTTTCATCAGTTCAGAAAACTTTAGCTGGCTTCCCTTTAGTATAAAAGTTTCCTTTCCAGTGGTGTAAGGAAACTCACAAATAAAAAGTCAGAATCATTCCTGTTGATTCAGGAAGATGTCTTGCTTGCAATGACCATAAACTCTACCACTTTTAATGATTAAAAGTTGATTGCACATGGCCATCCTAGTGGCCAGTCTGCTTTATTATGCTACCACCATATCTTAGACTCAGGTGAAATTTTAGCTTTGCGATGTAGCTTTTGGCTACTTAATCTTGGGACTACTCATTTGTAGCACAAAGTGACCTTTAACAAAAGCTTGTCCTTTCACAGTAGTGAGATGTAAGTGGACTTAAAAAGCAGAAGAGTGGTGGTCTTCATGAACCAAAGATGTAGTAGTTTGCGTCTCATGACAAGTATACAGATTAATAACTAATGTATTATTAATATGTATTTATTTCCTCTGCTGTATCTAGTTTTATAGCAGGATGCATAATTAATGTACTATTTTAATCATGCTATAATAACAAAAGTCTCACAAAAGCAATACACAACTGGGTTTCGTGCAGTCAGCGATGTCTAGTGGGAAGCATTTTCATGTCAACTATAAATAAATAATTAGAAAGATAAACAAAATGCATGTCACCGGCATTATTAAGGCAAAAGGTCTTTCTATAGTTCTGTTAAACATCAACAAGAGACATTGTAAGATTTCATTTCTGGTTTTTGTTTTTAAACAAGCCACTTGAAGGAGAATGGATTGGAAAAAGTCAGCCACTGAATCACCACCCTGGCCTTCTTATAAGCTTTGATGTGCCTCAGTGGTTTATTTCTCATATGCTGCTCACCCAGCAATGGGGAAAGCAAACTGACAAGAAAAATGGTCAGCAGTAGCAAAAAAAGGGGAGGATGGAAGGAAGCATTGATTTCTCTAAATGGAGAATGCAAGTCTACACACTCTAACAACGAAATGCACGGGTGAACAAGAAAAAGCACTAGCCCCAGGACTGGCAGTCCACTGTACCTCTTGATAAAGTAAATGCACCAGATTTGGCATCTCTCTGTGAAGACTGTTGTGTTTCTCCGCTTGTAGCGGGACACCTTTGGAAAGATCTGCACTTAGTTATGTGATCCTAAACTGCTTTCAAATATTACTCCCTACTGTCAAAACATCTACTTAATATCTAATTAAATATTTTTTTAAAAATGACCAAGTTACATAAATAAATCTACTTACCATCAACTGTTTCAATAACGCATGATAAGAAACCTCTCTAGTAACTACAAAAATATGAATTTTCTAATATTCTTAATTGTATAGACTATTATTTTTAAAAAACAATAGCATTCAAATACATTAAAGTGATGTTAGCAAGGTCCTTTAAAATCTAAAACTAGCAATAAAAACCAGCAGGACTTCTGTCCTTCACAGATGTGATAACTCATAGAATTAGAAAATACTCTGCTTGCTTTCTATGTGAGATTAATGCCTCTGTTTCTTAATGTATTCTGTCATAATTATGGCTGGTTTTCCATTTATTTAAGTATTATAATCAGCATAACACAAACATCAGTGAAGAAAGTAACTGGAACCAACTGCTCTGCCAGTGGACATGTCCACAGTTCTGTTAATTTCCATGAACTTTTAAAAATAATGACAGGTGAAAAAAATTGGAAATCTAATATTTGGAAGCCACTTAAGTCAGTCTGTTGTAAGTGCCAAAAATAGGACCGAAATCTAATTATTAAAATTCTAACCCAAACAGTGTTGATTCCAGTGGAAAGAAGCATTAATGCTCATGTCCATGATGCAGCCTTATCAGTGCTGAAAAGGTTGCAGGATTCCTATATTAATGACAGAAGAAATTTCTATTGACTCTAGAGTATTAGGTGTGGGATGGCTTACCTGGCAGTTTTATATATTTATTTAGATGGAATTGATATTTCTGCCTAAGGGATGACAAAATTACAACCAAGCAGCCAAGCTGAATCCCTCCAAAGTTAGTAAAGCTTGAGGTGACACCATAGAAATAAAGAAGAGAAATATTCTTTTGGGAACAAATCGCATGGAGCAACAGGACGAACCCCATCTTTGGCATAGCACAGCTTCACATACTTCTTTACCATGGGCTGTACCAAACACACAAAAATCTGTATTTTTCACTTCACCCATAATCATCAGGTTTGAACTCAGGCATTCAGTTTCCGTGGGCAGGTATACGATGCCATTTACTATCTTGGTCTTCCTTTTGCTGTTCTCTGTGATTTTCCATTATGTCCATCATTCATGAACTTTTGAATTCCCCTTAAGCTTTTAACCTCTATTTGTAAAATATGAACTTACTTTTAGCTTATATATTTATTTTAATACGGCAAAGTATTTTCTCACTCTGATGGTCATGTCTGTTGCCATAATCAGTTCACAACAGAATGCATATTACTATTTTTCTTTATACTGATCTTTTAAACAAGACTTTTCTTGGGTTACTTGCAAGGAGTGGGATAGAAGGATATAAAATTTTAAAGAGAAGGCTTCCAAAGATATACTTTTATGAAAAAGTAGAATCACTTGGGACGCCTGCAGTTAGGAAGGTTAAAATGAATCAGATAAAACTATGAAGATAATGCAGAGAAATTAAAACGCATTAAACTATATGTAGATGTTCTCATTCTGAATTAAAATGTGTTTATTTTTTGTAGTTTAATCCTCCCTTAAGCACTCTACTTCTCAATAAGAGTTTCCATATAGGGCCTTAATGGTCCTTAATTTAGCTACATTAACATCATACTTATAGTTGTTCTCCCACATAGAATTGCTATAAGGTATCTAACTACTGCATTTGCTTGGTGATTGCACAGTTAGGAACATACAAGGCATATCTAAGTGGTACTATTTATAACAGCATTAATTTGAACCTCAAAACTATTAATGCAAAACTATGGACAATTCAAAGCTTATTTTAAAATCTGTACATCTTTTTAAACAGGTCTCTTCATCGGGAGATCTCAAAACACTCTGCAAAACTTGCACATATTGTTGTTCCTATTCTTCTGAAGAAGCGAAGCAACAGAATTTAGGGTGGAAGTCATAAAACAACCAGCATCATTCAGGTCTTCCTAAGTCTGTCACTTCCTGGGCAAATGATCCACAAGAAAGACAGCAACACACTGTATTCTAAACACGTTTTGACTGAAAGCGGCTGCAGTCATGACTACTTGCAGCTAAGCTTACTGCTTTCTGTGTGTGTTAAGCTCCACTGTAGAGCATCTATCCAGACCAGATCCCCATGGGATTTAGACACAAGGATGCTTACTTTGTAAATCTAAACAGGGTAAAGTGCGAGTTGGACTTCTCTTCCAAGAGAGCTATGCTTCTGGGAAAAACCTGACAAAGAAGTTTTGGCTCACTTGGAAATTTGAAAAATGAAAACCTATACCACCAAATGTCTAATTAACATGAAAATCATGAAATATGCTAACAAGTGTGAGTAAAATGGCTGGTGAATATTTGAGAAGTTGATAATGGCACAGAGATGCTTTCCAGGCTTGCTGAAAACCAGTCCAGGTTGAAAGAACAGTGAATTCTGGCATGATTAAATATCTCTCAGTCTGTCTTTTGGGAAAAAGAAAAGAAACAAAGGAGTTCAGTTCCACAACTCAATGGGACAATGCCCACTTTATGACAAAAAAACCTAGAACTAGCAGGTAGAATTGGTAGTGTCACCTGGGATTTTAGCCCTGTGGGCTGGTTGATATGGGAATTGTGTGGCACAGAGATGAGTTAGGAGATTTACTCTGAAAAAAAAAAAAAAAAAAAAAAAAAAAAAGAAGGAACAAGGCTTCTGGCACCACAAACATTGAGAGAAATGTGGACTTTTTTGGTGACATTAAAAAAAAAGAAACTGTTTGTCTTAGATATGAAGAGGGAAGCAAAAAGAACAAGGATTACACTAAGGTTATGGTCCCAGGAGGCAGGAGGGATAGTGAAGTTGTAAATGGAGACATGAGGGAGGCAGAGGAGAGGGACTGAGGGGAGAGATAAGAAATGGTTTATGTTACAACAAGTTTAAATGTCATGCACTTCTCTTCCCCCTTTTCAGCTTAACAAGCGTTCTGAACCACAAAAAACATGGATGGTATCAGGAAGGTAAGGTCTTCCCAAGGGACTGCTGTCATGGTAGGATTATTTCTTTTTACCTCCCCAACACTGACAAGTGGATTTTTATAAATGTTATACTCTTAAATCATTTAATTTACACCTTAATATTTCTAAGGTTTCAGAAAATATTTAACAAAGCAATATCTACCGTAGATGCTGAACTAAAAAACAACAGAAAAACCCCACAGAAAAAAAGGGAAGATGCATTTTCAATTCTGAAGTTATGAATGTGAAGTAAGCAGATATATCACTTCACATGTATTGCATGATTGTGTAAGAACAATAAAAATATGTATCTATACAGACAGCAAACATTTTCTTATTTGTACCTGACTTCAATGTGCAGGTGTACTTGAAAGCAGTTTAAACTGCCCTTTGCCCTTTCCCCCTTCACTCAGGGCACATTTTCCCACTCCTCCTCAGCCACAGGTACCAGTGTTCATTTGACCCCCCCAAGAAGCATACTTGGCTTACTCAGCCAGAAGAAAATTCCTTACTTTTTCTCAGTATAGTTTTCTTTCTGTGGACATGGCAAACAGCAACAGCTCACAGAGGTCAGACCGAGCAGAGGATGGGGACTTGCAGCTGGGGGCGAGGGGGGGTACCCCTGCAGGGCAGATTTTGCTGGTTCATACTGACAGGGACCCTCAACAGAGAGGATCCTTTTCTAAAAGGATCACGTGTATGTTTGCAGTTCTGCAGTTGCACAGTTTAACTTTGTTTCCTCCAGTCATAAGTTTTTTCAGTTACTCCAGAGTCCATCCATATGTGTAGAGAAGTGGCATTTATGCACCAGTAACGGCCTTCATTACACTTCTGTGGTTTATTTCACATAAAGTTGAAAAGTGAAGGATATTACCAGGTAGTTCTCAGTTCTCAAAATTGTTCTGTTGTTTCCTTCTATTACTAGTCCATATTTTGCTTTTTTTTTCTTCTTCTTTCAAAATTCAATAGTACAATTAGTGTGTGAAGTTAGTAGCGTTGACATGAGCATTTCTGTGACACTTCTCGTTACAGTGACTAGAAGTTTGCTCTCCACTGATGTTTGTTACAAAGCAAGCAAAGAGAAATGAAGACAGCTTTTTAACTGTGCCATGTAAAATCAATTGAAGAGAACAATAATACTGCTGATGTTTTGAAAATGAAATCACCTATATCTGGAACCATTGTGTAGTTACTGTACACACAGAGCTGTCAGTCTTCCTCTTACGTTTCAATAACTTCCCACACACCCCTACCCCCCCCCCCCCCTATTTTTAACTTACAGTGATTCTGATAACATCCTCAATGTACTGGGAAATTTATCAAGTTGAGGTCTTACAGAAGCATCATTCTTTCTGTTGCTTTAAGTAAGGGGAGAAAATCTACTACTAGCCTTAAATAATGCTGGTTCCTAAGTCCCCTGTGGAAAAATTCAATTCACTACAGCTGAAGGGAAAGTGTTGGAATCACACAACATCTTGCACAACTGGCAGAGAATTAAGACAGGAAGAATTTACCTACAATGCTCTGAGAGTCAATGAAATCATCTGCACAAAAGCTACCATCATTTGCAATGCAAGTCTCTCCTGCCTATAAGAGAACTCATTTTTAAACATTAAGAAGCTCATTCAGGGAAGAGGTCTTTCCAAAATTCATTTTGACCATGCCTCTACGTTCCTCCAAGCTTCCATGTTCATTCAAGCACAGCACAGCTATGGCAGAAATGGGTGCTATTTGTCTTTAGGAATCTGTCTGACCTTTATGTCTGCTTAAGTCATTGTCACTTAGAAACTGTGGTATGTGGTGATACTCTAAAAGTTTGGAAGAAATGCCAAGCCTTATAAAAAACACACAGTCAAAGAAACATATAAATACTTTATTGGTAATTCAGGATTGTTGCCAGGATGCATCCAAACTGGAATCTTAGAATAAAGAAGCTATGTTCTAAAATGATGACAGATAATTATGATAATTAACCAGACAGGTTCCAACTTCCTATCACCTCATAGAGGATGGCCCTGTTCAATTCATTCCTTCTTAGGGGAGGGGGTCATGTTCACCTTATCAAAAGTTAGCCCGAAAGCTGAAGTCTAGACTTTCCCCACAGTTACTGGAAGCAAGTACCATCAGAAGATATTTTTTCCCTCCTGTCATAAGTTCACACCTGTTAAACAGCTTATTTATCTGTATACTGTCATTTCCTGAAAGATCATTTCCAAATTTGGAGTGATTTAATAGCTTCTGCCAGACTTCAGACTACCTTTGAAATTCAGTTAATGTCTACACCTATGTTAACATCTGGGAAAGGGTCAGACAGATTTCTCCCAGAGACCTTGTCTACACAGAGACATGCAGCAGAATTATCCTGCATTTAATTTTTAAAGTAGATTATTTAAACTACATTAAATCTCTGGTAGTCGTAACTCATTTGGAAGGGAGTTAAGTTAAACCAAATCAAGGCAATTTTTATTCTGAATGAACATCTATACAGGGACTTAATTAGGTTTAACTAATCCACTTTAAATTCGTTTTTACAGATTAATTTTCCTGAAAGTCTCCATATAAATAAGCTTTTAGTGAACTAGACGTAGTTTCAGTAAATTATTACCAAAAAGTCATTCTGTTTCAAACATGAATTTTGTTTTGGTATGTATTTTCTTGTTAAACTTTGACTACCGGAATATATCACAGAGACAACATGTCACTAATCCATTTAAATGCCCATTGTAAACTGACTGGCTTTTTTTTTTTTTTTTTTTTTTTTAATGAAATGGTCTTGTTTTTAAAGGATTAGTTGTTCAAAATAATGTTTTAGAGGCACTGCCACATCAAAAAGAGGTGTGCATTTTTTTTTGCTGCTGATTTTAAAATGTCCCTTTTTTTAATTATTTTTGTGCTGTAAAATGCTATTAGACAATACACAAGATAGTCCTGCATAGCAAAGACCTTATTACAGTCCATCTTTACCCTGTTAAAATAGCAAAAAAGCAAGACCCAAATGAAAAACAAACCACTTCATATTCTCCAGTAGAGGTAATTTGCACATAAAGATTTAAGTTTAATTAATTTAATTTAAAATGAGTGTGTTAATATTTGGAGAAATCCATACAAATACCATCCTCTTTTAAAAAAAACAAAAAACCCAAAAAAAACCCAAAAAAACCAAACCAAACAAACAAACAAAAAAACCACCCAAACCCCAAAAAGCTTGCAGTTAATTTCCCTAGAAATAAGCAAGGATACTGTATCCTACTGAGGGACAAAGTTAAGGAATGGGATGTGGTTTATATGGTTCTTCATTATATTCAAGGAATGTTTCTTCTTTCTTTATCTGCATGGAAACATAACCTCAACATTCTGGAAGCAGAAGAGGGTAATGAGCATTCAGAAATGTGGCCTCTATCCCCAGTTCTATTTTAGTTTTCTTAGTTTAATTTGGGGCAAGTCATTTCTCTTTCTGTACCTCACTTTCCTAATATGTAAAAAGTGGTTAACAATATTGAACTCCTTTGTAAAAAACTCTTAGCTCTACAGTTCTACAGTTGAAAAACATTAAGAAAAGCAGAATACTGTATTACTATTTTAGTATTATGGATGAAACACTGACACAATGATATAATCAACAGATACTAGACGTGTTCAAACTACTCTCAGGGAAAAAAAATAGTGTACACTAGAAAGTGAAAACTGATATATTTACACTAGAAGCCTAAAATCATAAAACTCCATATCTCTCTGAAAAGCTATGAACCTAATACTTCCCCCGGATTTCAGCAAAATGCATTACAACAGAATTAAAAAGGGAAGGGGCCAGGGGGGTAAGGAATTATGTTCAGGTGACATGAATTGATGATAAATATATTAATACTACAACATTCACCTCCAACTGACTGCTTGGAAACTGATGAAACATTATAAACACAAAGGTCATTGCAGCCCAGAAATGAGGTGGATTCCCAAGATGGAGTCAGTAAACACAGAGAACCCTCAGTAGTAAAATAAAGAGCTCTAACATAAAAGTTCTCTCAAAATAATTGTCTTTGTTGCTGAGCTGGCTTTACTCAAACAAAACTACAGGCAGAATTATGTGTATGGGGTAAAGGCTAGGACACTTAATGGCATCAACTTCAGTGAGGAGAGAGTTCAGCACTTTCCATCATTCACCACCCCAAACCGACTGTCAGACAAGGAAAATAATGAATCTGAACTCTAGAATGTGAATTAGAATTAAGCAGTTAGCAGTAGTAAAATATTTATTATCACTTTGCTTAGTGCTATGAATACCTTCAGTGCTTTCTAACACCAAAGTCATAGGAGGATCTTACATATTTTTTTACACAACATGGAACAGGTCTCCTTGGCTTATAATAATGGACTTCTGGAGCTGCTTCCTTAAACCTTAAAGCTGCTAAAAAATGTTTCTCACATTAGTTTTCTCCACAGTATTCTCCTTTTTTTTTTTTTTTTTTTTTTTAAGAAATACTAGCATCCTCCTGTTAATATCTTACTGTGTTACTGTGAAGCCCAAATTTCTCAGAAAAGAGAGGGAAGGCTATCAGCACTGTGGTCCCTGTTCCATCAGACTCCATCATTAATTTTCACATTATTTGATGACTGCGGACTGTGTGTGGTAGGGGATGCAAGTGGGGAAGTGGGAGAAAATACATAGTTCTGATTCCATTCCAAATTTATAATAAAATTAATTTCCCTGCTCTCCTGGCCTACAGTCCACATACCTTCTCTAAAGCAGAGGCATGATTTAGCCTGCTTTACCCCTGTCTGACCTCCACAAACAGTTTATTTCTGAAGCTTAGTTAGGAATAAGCCTTAGCAGCATTTCAAGTACTAACATACACCCATAATATTTCTATAATAGAAGACTATTCTGCCATTTTCTCTAGTTTTTTATCCTCCAGTGTTTAAGAACAGTCTATTTCTCTTTCTAAGCATGGGCGCCACACTCAGTCTGATCTATGACCTGTGCATGTTTCAAAAAAATATGCCAGTCTTGTGCTTTTTTACCATCACTCAAAAGTGAAATATTTCTCCTTTTTTTAACATTTTTTTCCTCTAAGCAGGAATCATATTGAAGTTATCTGACACAACCTATACCTTATCACACAAAGCAGAGGAAAAAGCATGAAGGGACCTGTGGTGAAAACAACAGGTCTAAGTGGAACACAATATAAGGGGGTGACACTGCAAACTGAGTAACATTCATGTTCACCAGTTGCAAACAGAGAGGGAGAGAGACGATTCTAAGGATAATAACTTGAAATACACTTAAACCCTTCATTCAGCTTCTTCTAAGACCAAAGGTTAAAAGTAAGTTTGACACCTTGTTCTATTGCCTGTGCTCACCCTCAGGTAATAAAAGAACCAATGAAATATAATAATGGGTCCCTCTGTGCCAGGACACTGCATCACATCTATTACATACCTCAGGAATATCAAACACACTCTTACGGGGAATTCAAAATCACTAACATGTGTTTTAAAGAAAAGCAGCAGCCACAACATTTTTAAGTGTTTTTCTTCATTCTTTCTCTCACTGTTTTTTTTTTGTTCTTTAATTATTTATCAGATTATCTGACATCATGAAGTATTTATTTTCTTTCTAAACAATGTCCATAAGAAAACATCCAAATAAAATATCTAGTATTCTCACAGTGGCTCTTATACCTTGTTCACAGGTTTTCTCACTTCATCCCTGTTTTCCTTAGTTCATAGGTCCCTCTGGAAAGTAAGCTGTATATTAATATATAGTTTGGATTGTTAATATCTTACACTCACTTTGCATGAGAGTAAATAACTAAAGCAAAAGAAAAAAAAAAAACAACACTAAAGGATCTCTTGAAGTAATCCCCATGTGATCTGATAGGAGTTATGAAGGTGTACTTGACTCTGTTATACTGATTTAATTCAATACTGACAGTCTTCCCTTTAAAATTCTCAATACTGAGAATTTTAAAGGGAAGTAATGACATGAAAATAAAGTCAGTAATGACATGAAAATTTAGATGTTTATCTCTTTGAACTACACACACATAACAGTTGCTATTAATGCTAATGAAATATAGTAATAAACCACAATTCCGTCGTGTTGAGAATTTTACTTAGGATAGTGTATAAATGCCCTGAATTAAGCTTCAAAACACACATAGGAACTAGGTATTATTCCCAGCTTACAGACAGGAAAACAGGCACTGCAAGATTGGTTTGCAGAGTTTAACATTCAGGTTTCATTCCAGAAAGGTATTACTGCAAGTAGTGGGGATTTAACCATGTGCTTAAAATTTAACACATTCTAAACGCTTTCCTGACTGTGGCCTAGGTGTGTGTCAGTGACAAAGCCGTAACACAAAACTTTGGCTGCCAGTCTCAAGCTCCTAGCCATTTGTGCAATGAAGGTAAAGACTTGGCTTAATGTCTGCATATTCTAAGTGTAGATATTGTTCAGCAAGCAGTAAAAAGCATGAAAGGATAAAGTATGGCTTATAAGGTAAGCACTGTAGCTTCTCCTTGGTTTTGAAAAATAGTAATTCAGATTTCTTCCAAAATCATGTTCTCTCTCTCTGTTCTATATTCAACTCCCTATTCTTTCCCTTTTCTTTCAATCTCCTTAAAAGCTGCTAACATCAGCTGCTTCTTTGTGGATTTTTCTTTCTGCTTCATTGCCTACAAATTGCTCTAAGCTCTTCATTCCCTACGAACCTGTTCAGCTGGAGCAGAGCAGCTGTACAGCAGGCTGTTCCTAGCACACCTCTGGAAAATGTATAGGAAAATGATAACAAGCCATACAGACTAAAGTTTTTTGTCTTCTGAAGATTTGAGAGGGGATATATATTTATATATATTTAAACCTGCATGCATCTAAGGAAATGTACAGTTGGGAAATATAAATAATCATTAAAATACTGGGAAAATTTCTCCAGAGAGTAAAAAGTCTAAAATTCTCAGTCTTTGATTTACATCCCTCAGGGTGTCAGAGTATGTCTAACCATGTCAGCTGGAGTGGAAAAACGCTGCATGTCAGCATGAGAAGGCCTGATTGCTATAAAACAAATGTCTTTTTAGTTCCTCACCTCCTTAACCCCCACCTCCATACAAAAAACACGTTCATGCAACCCTCATTCTTTAACTTCTTACTTAGGTTCAAAAGATAATGAACTCTGGTACTCATTTTACCTCAGAAGATAAATACATTTTCAGAAAAAGCATGGTTGTTTTGTTTTTCTCTTTTTATTTAAGTAATCAGAAACAGTAAGATGAGAAACTTGAATACAAGTCTCTGAATAAAGGGCAGACTTTTGCTGGGTAGAAGAGAGACTGTGTGAAGAGGACAGTTTTGTTTGAAATTCTCCAAAATGATGCTTCTAGCTGAAGAAAATCGACCCTGAGTTTCTGATCAAAAGCTCAAAGAAGGAGATGGAAAGATTGCTACTGACTTCTAAGTGTTATGTCTAAAGGACCTGGTTTAATCCAGGAATGAACTTCAGTTTTCCCTGACATAGACCTGCTAGTTCAAACACATAACATGGGCAAGGCAAATCATCATTTCTAATGCTGGTGCTTACTGCTGTACTTTATGGGTCTACATGAACAGGTTGGATAAATCAGGCTTCACTAATGGTGTAATACCAGTGACTATAGTGCTATTAGTTAGCCTTAGAAGGGGTGGGTTCACCTTTGCCAGATGTACTTAAACTCTGTAATGATTCTTTATTGGAAGCTTTTGTTAGAACAATATTCTGATAGCCTTATAACATTCAGTAGAAAATAAGCCTTTTTTTGAAATGTTTTTTTTTTTTTTAAGCATTTCTAACTGTCTTGGAGAAACAAACAGGAAAGTTGCATCAGTGAATGACTACAAATGACACAAAAATTATTTAATTCCGATCCTTCTGCAATATCACAATACAGGTTTTTTAGTGCCCTTTTCTTCCCTTTCTTTCTGTTCTCCAATTGCTTCTCTTGATTTGAGGCAGTGCTCCCCTGCTGGCCTCTTCAGGCTGCCAGGCACAAGGGCAAGAGAGTGGAGGCAGCTACACCCTTCTTCCTATACTAACTGGTTGCCCTTCATCCTAACATCAAAACACCTCAAACAGGGCACTTATGAGACAAGCATGAGACCAAAGGTAGCCTGGGGGCTCTGAAGGAGATGAAGCATTATTTATGCTATGGCTAGATACCAGAACATTTGGAGGTCCCAGTACACATGGAAGATCCTAGCACTACAGACTTCACCAAAGCCAAAGTGTCCTTGGGTCTCTGAAGATTGACACGAAGCCCTATTGATTCTTGTCTGAAATGTTTAATGGTGTAATGGTACTTGGAAGATCATAAAAGACTCAAACAGTATTAAAAGATTTTGGTATAGCCCATCATTACTGAAAAACACAGCATTTCTAGAGCTCATGTCATCCAGTGCTCACACATAGAAGATCACACTACAATCTGAAAATCAAATAAAAGCCCAGAGCAAACCCCTGATAAAACACAAAATAATAACTATGGGATGGCTCATTAACTTCCAAAGTTCCTAAGAGGTTGAAGATCTCTGAAATGTCTGTCCTTCTGCAGTGCCTGCAAGCCTGATAGGAGATTTAATGAGTCCTCTGTATCAACACAGAAAGAAAGAAATGTTCTCTCGTTTCCATTTCAGCTAGCTGTCTTTTTACCTCTGTAAAAATACAGTTATGCCAGGGATTTAACTGCAATTTAACAGTACAGTGTTCTGTTTCAGTACTACGGATAAGATCAACTTTTTAACAGTTAAAAATGGATGCTTTTATGTAGTAGAGAAAAAAACCTGCAAATAAAATTTATTCTAGAATCCATTTTTATTACTATTTTTCTCCAAGAAAAATAAAGTTGATAAGAGGAAGAGTTTCTCAATACAAGTAGCAGGTCTTAATGCTTCACCATTCAAAGTGCTGAAGTTGACTTCACTAAATTCTAGCCCATGACAATAAAATGATGACCTATACACTGGTAATTCCACACATAGCATGTTCAGTATCAACTGTAATCGTATATACATTTTTGGTTTATTTTACTTCTTATGCAGAATTACCTTGGAAAGTTACAATATTGAACTGAGACTAATTAATGCCAAAGCCTCAAGAAGCAAAGGGAACAAACTGTGTTAAGCTTAAGAAATACTATTGTAACATAACTGCTGTGGGGGTGGGTGTTAGGTGAACAGAACCTGGGAGTGCAGGGGGAGAAGAATGAAATTATTTCAGTCCTTTTCAAAAATATTCAACAAATGTTGTGGCCCTGAGATATTATGGCCTAGATGGATTCCTCCTAATTTCCAGAATCCTGCTAAACCACTAAAATACTTCTCTCTCAACCTGACTGAGAAGGACCAAAGAACTGGTGGGGTTTTCTTTCTTCACAATAATCTGGCCATAACACTTGTCCTCGACTCTGCATTATCAACAACAAATCACTGTGTAAAACAAAATAGGAGGGGGGGGGGGGGCTTTTTGTCTTTTCTTATATATAGATATATAAAAATATATATTATATATTTTTATTATATATATATAAACATATATAAGATACATAATATATATATATAAATTATTATAGTAATACCTAGACCTTAAGGTTGATTAACTGAACAGATACAGTAAAACAGGAAAAGATAATATTATTATGGAGGAAAATTGGTTATTAGAATTAATGTGTATCTGAGTCAGTGAACAATGTTTACACATGTTCTGTGATATATACTGGTTAGTTATTTAACTCCTGAAAAGCTTAGATTTTATTTTGATTGCCAAATAGTTTCAGCATCAAGTTCTACTTCAGGAATTACACTGACCCCATTGCACACTATCTGCAGCAGTTTTCAGCATTACCTAAACCCAGAATTTGCACAAACCTGCAATTTAATCAACTGATAAATGCAAGAGTTTTACTGGTAATGAAACACAGCCTAAAAAAGACACGAGCAAGGTTTAGGAAGAATGGAGGAATTGCAAAAAGTCTTCTCATGCTACACTGCCCCCAAATAAACAATGAAATCTGAGACCTTGTTTAGGTAGGGTAGATTGTTTTCAGTTATCAGGAGGTGGATGGGACTGTTGCCTCCACTCAGTTCTGAGATTTAACGGAAAGGTTATACATATTCTGAAAGGTGGTGAAAGAATATTGTAAATATGACAATAATGGAGGGATTAACACAATATGTTTTCTCAAATACAAAGCCATAAAGTGAAATAAACTGGGGTTTATTTTGTTATTAGTTGGTTGGGGTTTGTTTGCTTTGTTTGCCTGTAATTGTAAACTATTCAAAATAGTATTTGGCAAACAGAATGATGAAAGCTGCAACATACATACTCTAGCATATGTTGTTGACTCTTTCAGGATTAGCTTGGGGACACTGATTTCATCCTTGTGATATCTGGGGCTGTGATAATCTGGTATCATCTACACTCAGAATTACCTGTCTGATGATGCTAACAAACAACATGGATGTTAGGTGCCCAAGGCTGTAACAGCATTTCACTTGTTTCACTTGCTGTGCTGCCTACAGCAAGTTGGCACCTGACATACCTAACCAAGCAACAGCAAGCAGTTGCCGGTATTCAACCAATAAAATAAAATAAAATAAAATAAGCCCCACCTTGGTGGCAATAGCATTTAGATATTGCTGAATTACTTTCTTTTTTTTTTCCCTCTTAGACTAAATCTACTGTCACTGTAAAATAAAATATTTGTTTTCTATTCCTTAGAAAATATTGTAGCTACATTTTAGTCTGTTAAAATCTCACAAATAATTTAGATATCTTTGGCATGAAATTTAGTTATCACAGCTTTAGTAAATTGCCTGTAAGTGCTTATGATACATTAGCAGCCCTGGCATCATTGACAACCTGTATTATAACAAAGGGCAAGTTTTTCTTCCAAGTTGTCTAGATACAACAAAACATCCTGAAATCTTCTATGACCTGATAGCAGAGTATATTACATTGTTATCTGATGCTCTATATCATTTTACTTATACATCCAATAAAAGCCTCTTGATATATGCATCCTGAAGAACATATATTGGAAGTTGAAAGATTCAGTTTAACTCTTAAGTACATTCTTCCACAGTCGTTTCCCTCCTATACACACACCAAAAGACAAATCTCTCCTCTAGCTGTGAAGTCTTCCTTTCAGTTCCCCAAGGCAGACTTAATACGTTTTCAGCACTGTAAATCTCAGTCTTCTCTAGCCAGGAAGCACCTCTTCCAGTGACTAATAGTAAATACAAAGAGTCCATATCATAATGTTCAACACTCTTGTCTCAGCTGAAGACAAAAAGATCCAGGAGTTTATTCTCTTGGTTGCCAACTTTCCCATTCTTCAGCTTGTAGGCAGCCTGCAAATTGCACATACAATGGTAAAACCTCATACTGCTTCAGGGGGTAGAGAAATTTTTGAAGGACTCGCTTCATGAAAATTCCGTAAGTGTCCCCATTTAACTGCTTTAACCCATCTCCAGGCATCCTGTTATTGTGCCATAAGGAACAGTTGCTTCTAGAAGGTCAAATGAATGCTACTGAAATGTTATAGAAAATGTTGTCACAGATATTACAAAAGCCAATTTAAAGTTTTTAATCTATTTTTAATTCTACTAATGAGACTTTCATGTTAAAATCATTCTGAGATCATGCTGCTTGAGTGAGAATGTGAGAAAGAAATGTATTTGCAGTAATTCTTATGGAGAAGGGAGAGGAGAGGAGAGGAGAGGAGAGGAGAGGAGAGGAGAGGAGAGGAGAGGAGAGGAGAGGAGAGGAGAGGAGAGGAGAGGAAATAGTTCAGCCTGAAGGGACCTACAACCTAGTCCAACTGCCTGACCACTTCAGGGCTGACCAAAAGTTAAAGCATGTTATTAAGGACATTGTCCAAATGCCCCTTAAACACTGACAGGCTTGGGGCATTGACCACCTCTCTAGGAAACCTGTTCTAGTGTTTGACCACCTTAGAATTGCATCCTAAAGTCCAGTCTAAACCTCCCTGGCGCAACTTGGAACCATTTCCACACATCCTGTCACTGGATATGAGGGAAAATACCTGCTAAGTATTTACATTTTTAAAAAAATATCAGGAGTAAGTCTAAAGGGATGATATTAACAAATTATGAAATTTAAACAAGTGAAGGAGAATCAGTTCAAGTTAATTCTGAAAGAGATAAGATAGTGATATTGTTTTTATTCTTGTTTGGGTTTTTTTAACACTTTCATGTTAATATCATGTTTCATGATGCTCTCATCTCTCATGGTAGAACAGTGTCCTGGTTTCAGCTGGGATAGAGTTAATTCTCTTACTAGTAGTTGGTACAGTTCTGTGTTTCGGATTTAGTGTGAGAATAATGTTGATAATACGCTGATGTTTTAGTTGTTGTTGAGCAGTGTTTATCCTAAATCAAGGATATTTTAGTTTCCGGTGGTATGCCAGTGAGGAGGTGCACAGGAAGCTGGGAGGGAGCATGGCCAGGACATCTGACCCAAACTAGCCAAAGGGATATTCCATGCCATCATGTCCAGTATAGAAACTGGGAGGAATTGGCCAGGAGGGGCAGATCGCTGCTTGGAGACCATCTGGGCATCAGTCTGCAAGTGGTGAGGAATCGCACTGTGCATCACTTGTCTATTCTTGGATTTTATTTATCTCTTTTTGCTATATTCATTATTACTATTATTATTATTATTATTATTATTATTACATTTTATTTTATTTTAAGCATTAAACTGTTCTTTTCTCAATGAATGAGTTTAACTTTTTTTTCTGACTCTCTTCCCATCCCACTGGGGGGGAGGAGTGAGCCAGCAGCTGCATGGTGCTTAGTTTCTGGCTGCGGTTAAACCATGACAAACAGTTATGACTGAAAATTGCTAGATGTGCTAAAAACCATTCCAGCATATAAAAGGTCCTCTGTAGTAGACTAGAGAATCAGGAATGTTCACACCATCAAATTCTCTGACTGACTGATCATGCCAAAGTGATTTCCAATTGCTGAAGTGTTCACTTTCATTGTGTGTGAATAATGAGGGGCTGAATGTGTCACTCAGCAAACAAAACTGTCAAGTCTCCAGAGTTCGACTTCCTGACTTTGGTTTGAATGCCTTTTTTTTTTTTTTAAAAAAAAAAAAAAAAGTAAAAAAGGAAAAAAAAGGTGTATTGACTCGTATAAAACTTTCCAGGAATACCAGTGATTTGACTTTTGGCATGAACATGAACACAGGAAGGTCAACGAAAAAAAAATCCCTTCTGTGGAAATTTAAACTGATCTACTGGGAGGATAAAACATAATTAAAATATCTGCATCCTGCACTAATCAAACTGAATCTATTCAAACTGACTAAGAGGAGGACAAAGGGAAGTGTTGTTCTGCTATCCAATAGAGAAAAAAAGTTACTGACAGATGACACTGTGAAGGCCAAAGTGTTTTATGTCTTTTTTGCATTAGTTTTAATTAAAAAGGTCAACAATGAGGAGGTGACTAGCATAATTAATACAAACAACAAAGGAATGATTTCAATTAAAAATACAGACAGAAAAGGTTAGAGAGTACTTAAGTAAATTAGTTTTCAGAACAGATGTGCCTGATGAAATTCCTCCTAGGGTATTTAGAGAACTAGTAAAGCCATCTCAGAACCATGTTGCCATCAGAAAAGCAGTCTGTGAAGGACGCATGAGGTATCAATAAAATGGAAAAAAATGAAAACATAATACTTATCTTTAAAAAAGGAAGCAGGTGCATAGAAATAACAAATATCTCTGTCACCTATTAAGTCTCAGAAAAGTTCCGGAACAAATGAACAGCATGGTTTGTAAGTAGCTGGAAATTTGAAAAGGAGGTAAGGAACAGGCAAAACCAATCAATTATTAGTCAATCCTTTAAGAACAACATGTCAAGAGAATTAAATCTCTCCACAAAATGGCAACAGAGCTTGTGGAGAGGTGAGTTGGAAACAAGGTCATCTATGTGGCTGGCTTTTGCTTCATAGAAAATTCTCAAACACACATACAAAAGAAAAAGGGAAAGCTTGTCTAAGTGGTACTAATATAGTGTGGCTGCAAAACTGTTTAGATATCTGTACGTATAGTGTAATCATGACTAAGGTATTGCTAACAATTTATTAATTTTACTTTTTCTTTTTTCTAGCAGGCCTGTTTAAATTTTTAATAATAATGTGAACGATGGAGAGAGTGCTTACTGCGTTTAAAGAAAATGTGTAACTGGGCCTACCAGTGTGTTTGGAAGGTCAGTTAGAATGCAAGTTCTAAAAGGCAGGACCAATCTGCACAAATACAAGATATAGAACAACCAGGTGCGTAGAGGTTTTTAGGGACAGATCTGGAGATCCAATCTGGAGATAAATCAAAAGTGTCTTTCTGTTGCAAGAAACACATTCTTGGATATGTAAAACTGAGAACTACCTGCGGGATACAAATGATAAATCTTCTGCTTTGCTCCAGTTTTGGGAAAACCTGAGATAGATTGTTTCTGTCCTGTTCTGGGCAGCTCAAAGAGATACAAACCAACAGGAAAGAGTCCAAAGAACTATCATGAGTCTGACCAACAAGGAAAGATCTGAGATTTAACAATTTGAGATTGCTGAAGCTAAAGAAGAGGGGGCTGAAGATAAAGATGATAGCAATCTTTTAATGTATAAAAGGTAGCTCTAAAGAGGAATGTGTTATCCATGATAAAGAATTAGTGAAATTAAATTGCAGCAAGATGCTGAAAATCTTTGTAACAGTAAGGAAGGTTACTGAAACAGTAAAACAGATTGCTGAGTGAGCTCTGGAGTTCCCACAGTTGGGTGTCTTTAAGAAACAAACATCTGTCAGAAATTACCTAGGTACAGTTGACCTTGCTTTGGAAGGGACTGGATCATCAACCATATTATTTTTCCTGATTTTTTTTTTTTTTCAGTTCAAATTGGAGAGAAAAAAAAAGTACTTTTTTTAGAGAAAGTCCTGTAGTCCTTTACACACGTAGCCTGCCAGAAATACTACCTGTATGTTTAAGAACTACTATAAATCATTTCCACAGAGTCAAGCCCTCACTGTGGTAATGCCATAGGTAGCTATCTATATCTGAAATTATAGAGAACTCTGGAATTCTTTGCTACTTTCTCAACCATTATTTGATCAGACCATTTGTTTTCAGACGGGAGAATAAATCAGGTTCAGACAGATTCAAATTTCACTGAAAAATTGCAAGAGTGATTCGAATATGGTATTTTAAAGCTCATGCATACAGTTTGAATACGAAACTCAAAAATGCGTATAAGAAATTCAGCTATGAAACTAGAAACGACCACAAAAGCTGATGCTATAAAAATACTTGCACACACAGAATGATGTGATAATGAGCCATACATCAGAAAAAAATTATAGCAGACAATATGAATGGAAAGCATACTTAAACTCAAAAGGACACCTGTGCCAGCGTTAAAAATGATTTATTACATGAATTGCAGGTCAGAGCAGACAATACGTGCCTACAAGAATAAACTAAGAAAGGGTCTCATTCCACTCAAAATTGGACTATTACATGCATTTCTAAATCAGTGTATCATCTAGTGCAGTAAAATTAACTCAAATTAGCATACTATAAACAGCACTATTAAGAAATTTAAAGGCTTTGACTAAATGAAGAAAAATTCAGCTAAAGTCATCACACAAATCTTAATTAAGGCTGCTGTCTTTGAAATACAAAAGGAAAACAAAAACAGAACCCTTGAACAAGTTGCTGCTATTCTCATGCAAGTCAGTCAAAAAATGTACTGTAGCTCTTTTGGCAACTAGTTAAGTCAACAGTTACATCACCTAGGCCAAATAAAAAAACAACCCTTTTTTGTGTGTGCAATCCATCATCTCTGACTTCACTTTCTCATCATAACTCCAGTATTATAACAACTGCATAAGTAACAGATATATACATAATCAGGCATACATATGGTTGAAGCAGACTGATACATGATGGTACAGTGTACCATTTCAGAACGGTAATTGCATACAACAAAATTTCTGGGTTTTTGTTGTCTTTTTCCAAGCAGATGTGGTATTTTTTATTAAAGATTATCAACACATTCTTAATTTTTAATTTACATATATAGTATCTATTCTTAGAATATTTCAATCATTTCACAATTAGCAGATAGTATTTTATGAATATGCTCCATAAAATTTATTAAAATGTTCTCGTGGATAAGAAAAGGTCCAAAAAAAGTCAATCTCCGTCTTGTAATTTTCCATCTTCTTACTTTTACATGTATGAAACATTCACAGGGGAATATCATGCAAGAGACAGGTTAAAATAGCACAGACATCTAAACACATGGCTTGAATATTCATTACCCCAAAATTAGAAAGGACTATTCAGAAAATATAAATCCTACAGATGTGACATGGAGACTTCTGAAACAGATAAGAACATACACTGTATTCCAGATTTCTCATTGTCCTTAGATTCCCTGTCCAATACATTGAATCATGAAGAGGAAGCAATATACCACAGAGGGTGGAGAAAACAATGGGGCGTTTCCTGAGAGCGGGAAAATGGACAGACTTCAACCCAGCTAAGAGTATTTCAGTCACATTTAAGGACTTTTTTCACTCAGGATTGAAGAACCTGTGTTAGCAACAGCATCCCTAATTCTTACAGAGTTGCTTCAAAGCACCCAATATAGACCATGAGGACTGCACACAGCCAACCTATTGTGTCGCCAGTTACAAACTCTTCGTTGGGGCTTTCATCGAGCCCACTTTCTTCGTGATTTTAAGAGCTGAAGTTTCCCTGAAGAAGAAAACAAGTGAAGGAACAATGTGACTTGAATTAATCTTTGTAGATGAACTGGTCTTGCTGAATCTAGATCAGAACATGTGAAAATGTGCTCTAAAACACATTCACTTTTTAATATTCTGCCACAGAAAAAAGGATAGCTCTTCTTGTATCCTTGACTGAAATCACATGAGAGAAGACTAAATTAAGGAATAATCTCTTTACATTGTTTCTATATATTTACAATTTCCTTGTATTTTTCATTATAAATTACCATGCCATAAGACTACTGCAGAAAGATCATGTTCAACAGGTGGCAAATACCAATCAAAAAAAAATACCTGATATTTAGGATACAGTGGTAATCAGCTTGGTTGTCTAGGCAAGCCTGTGAAATTCAACATATTTTGTTCTGCACTGATCTACATCAGTACAGTGTTACACTGAGCTCCTCCTAGTCAAATACCTGATAAATGAATCAGTTACAAGAAGCAATTGAGTATAAAGCAAGCCTCTGAACAGGTTTCCATTGCATTTGTCACTGCAATAAATGAATAAATATTCAAATCACTACTTCTGTTGCATTCCCAAAAACCCTCATCATGCAACCTGAATTACAGCATTCTGACATATAGAAGGTTGCTTCCTGACAAACAACAAGCATGCTAATTGTCTTGCTTTGCCTTTCATCCTCAGTAATTACTTTTGTTCCATATGGTGGCAAGCTAAGTGCCTTCTATTTGCATGTAAAAAAGCATGATCTTCTGATACCAAAACTGCCCACATTTTGTGTCATGTAAGAATTTGGATTACCAAACCAAGTGCAGTTGTGTGGGCCTGGCAACATCATGACAGCTTTTGCTAAAATTTTCCTTTGTCACTATTACAGTTGAGCCTAGTAGAGATAAAAATAATGGAAAAGACAGTATTAAAGAAAAGTTCATTATCTTTTTGCAGGATTGCTGGGATTCTCAGTTCTCTCTACCCTGCTTAGAGTAACAGGTGCTGATCATTCAGAGAACAAGGTCTGTTGAGAACAACCAATTCTGACTCTTGCCTGTGGAGCTGATGAGGGGCAAAGGAAAGTGGGAAAGAGCAGGAATGTTAAGTCATTATAATAAAACAACAGTGCCTCTTACTCCTCTAGCTTCACCCTGTGCTTAGCGACTTTAAACTTGTCTTGCTGCAAAGACTTGTTTATCTGTTTCTTGCTTTCCTTGCTGTTACCAAAACTGGAACTAAAATAGTGAGAACAAGAAAATTTTGAAAAAATCCTGGTGCATATATAATAACCAATGAAAAGCCTTTCTATACTTGCTATAGTATTTTATAAACAAAGGGAGGAAACTGCCACTTTTGGGCCTTTCTGTTAGAAAAAACCCAAACAACAGCATGTTAAATCTTGAACACCAGTTTCTTAAGAGCTAAACTACGATCAGCATCATTTCATCTAATTCCTAGAGCAAATAAATTTCACCCAAATTATTTACTGCAAGTCTGGAATACGGACAGACTGTCCAAAAGGTTAATTTAATTTTCCCCAGTTTAACTCGCTCTCTAAAACCCACACAACTTTGAACAAGGATCTCAGGAAACAAATTGCTAAAGTATGAAACAGCTTTATTAATTCTTTGTAATCACAGCCAGTACTTAGGTAGAAAGAAAATTCAGGAATATGCCAATGGCTTGTTCTTAATACGGCTAAACTAATAAACTTGAAAAACTGTTCATCAGGTTTTCTGTAAAATAAAACCAAAAACTTAAATATTATCCCAGGCTATTTTTGTATTTTTGAATTAAAATCTTAGATATAAACATTTGCTTGTGAGAACAACCCAAATACTGTGAGATTGAGCTAAAGCAGGCAGCTAGTAAATTAAAATAACTTGAACATGTGTCTCAATGTGCAAACAGGGCTTAAAGAGTAAACATGGTGAAATATTTAAGATAAAGAGTAAGTTTAATGTTTAGCTTCTTTGTAATATAACAATCTAAGGAGTAAAATTAGTATTCAAAGGTTATGTACTTCGGCAGTTATGACATTTTTAAATAAGACAAATTTCATAGTCAGCCTGTACCTCACTTTACAAATCACCATATTAGTAGGTATTATACCAACTTTCCCTTAAATTAACCCTAAGCACATTTTTCATCTGGCGGTACAGATACAGCCTATAACTACTATTTTTTATTAGCACCTATCCACTCCCACATCCAAGTATGTAGCTCTCTCAGATGAACACACACACACAAAACAAACTTCTTAGGCACTGGAAATAATGCAAAGATCAGACTGTTACTCTGGTGTTTTGAGACTCTCAAAGCAGAGTCCTTGACTGAAAAAGCAACCAGAATACACTCAGAGCACAGTAACAGGGAATAAAGAAAAAAGATTTTTTTTTTCTCTATTTTTTTCCCAGTCTTCATCTTGGAAAATTGCATTATTCAATTACAACTCCCAGGAAAAGAGAAATTTAACTAAAATGAGACCCCTGATGGGGTTTAACAGGACTCTTGAAAATTATCATAGGCTTCTTCTAAACAAAGGCTGTATCCGGAGCTGCCATATCTGAACTTAGTGCTAATAGTTTTAATCTTTTGCACTTTAAGGCTAAACTGAATATTTTATAGAGAATCAGTGTAGGATACTCTTGAGGGAAAGTAGCCTAAGGGATTCTGATGAATCAATGTTTCCTTATGTATATTTATTTTTTTCTCACAATGCTCTCAAAAATGGCAGGGCTTTTTTTAAATCAAAGCTTCTCTTCTTCCCTTAAATAAAAGGCCAAAGCAAGAACAGATTGTGAAGCCATTATATTCATGAAGAGAAAAAGAGAGGTTAATTCAAAATTCTATGGTCTGTTGAACCCAATATCCGCACGTTCCCCAAAGCAACAACAAACGCACCACGGAAACTCAATCAAGGCATCAAACCCACTCCAGCAAATGTGTTGTGCCAACCCATTATTAATGTTGCCTCTCAGGGAAATTCTGTATCAGCATGAACTTGCTGAAAATATTTTTCACAAATTCACATTATACTATTTCCTTGACATTAAATGCCAAAGACGGCAAATTAGGAGAGGCCTGAGAGAGGGGACAGATTCAAGGATGAGTTCTGTTCACAGAACCGATCTGATGAACAAACTGCACAAGTACGTTCAGAAAGGGTTTAATACACTGACGTTAGCTGCTGGCAAATTTGACAGGTTATAGATAAGTAAGTTGTCCTTGTGAAGAGGGCTTCTGTGGACTCATTTTCCTGTATTCCTCCCCATGCCAATCACAGGAACAAGAGTGAAATATTGGTGAACGAACATAGCTGAATTAAGCCATTCAGCACAAGAGTATGGAGCTTAATTGTGTTCCCTTGCATCTTTTCCTACTGCCAAATAAAAACACCATTGTCCTTGCTGAAGATTCCTTTTCATGTGTCAAGGATCTCTGCCAACTTAGTTGTGAGAGTCACACTGCGTGCCCAAGTGGAAGTGAGGGGATCTCACGTCTTCAAATTTATCCCTTCACCCTCTTTTAGGCAATAGAATTTGAATGCGGTAAACCCTGCTGAACACACCGAGAAAGTTCATTCAATAGGTGCCTACACAAAAAAAAAAAAAAAATTTGTTTTACAATTTAGATGCAAGCAACATGCATGTCGTTTAAATATGCCTGCTAAATGATTGCCAACTGCATCTCAGCCACATAACTTCAGAGCACAAATTTTATGTGAGGTGATAATGCAAACGTCCACTTTCATAGATGAATGTCTGCGGTAGGTGACAAGGGAAGTAAGAAGGGAAATACCTTCCATAATGTGACCTAAATGAAACTGTCGATTATAAAGGAAATTGATGGCACAAAAGTTCAAATAATAAACACATATTTTTAAAGATTCAAAATCATGTTGGGAGGTGAGTATTCGTTAGCAGACTCTAAGACCAGGGAACATTAAGAGAGAAATTTCACAGGAATCTTCTGTAATGCCTTCTGCAATCCCATAGGGCTTTTTGGAAAAAAATGTTCAATAAAACAACAGCAACAATGAAACACGTCACATTTGAAGCTGTGATAAATCATTATGGCTATCATCTGGCTATCACTGACACAGTATGTCTGTCACACACATGCATTATTTAGTAAACAAACTCAAGTTTTACATAGGTTGTTAGTACTTTTTTTTCCTTAAAAGATCACTTAGTAAAAGAAAACATGACATGTAAAAACATTTTCACTGAGGTGAAAATGAACGGTGACTTTGCTGAAATATTAAATAGCACGCTGAAGTATTAAAAACCCAATAAGGATAATGCATTCAGTAGGAGAACAAATAGAATTCTGTATTCATTTCTTTAAATGTCTGTACTGAAAAATCAGCTCTTGGCATGTGTCATGCAGCTGGGACAAAACCAGTCTGTAATTTCATTCGGTGCTCCAGTTGGATTTGATTTCCTAACACCTCCTGCAATAAGGACAAACTGTTGTTTTTGCAGAAGTCTGGGCAACTAACCCTACAGAAAGCCTCTAAAAACACACTGGTTGGGAATGGAGGAAACTGTGAAATGCACAAGCCAACAGTTTTATTTGGTAATAAATTTAATCTTTTGGCATAATTGCCATATGGCACATGATTTTATTTTTTTCTTTTTTTCAAGTTTTAGCAGTTTTTCATTAGAAATTAGTGGTTTTCTTTTGTTCTAAAAAATCCCTTTATTAGGGCAAATATGATTTTCTTACTTTCCTTTAAAGCCCAAGAGTCTGTCAAAGGTAAGCACATATTCACAATATCCTGCCAGTTGGATGTATGTTTTGTTCAAAGTCCTTTTAAGAAGAAAGCAATATCCAGATGAAGATGGACCAGAACCAGGACTGTAAATTAAATCAAACACATAAAAAAAAGAGATTTATAACACATTTGCTCCTTCAATCTACAGCTCATTTACTCTAAATACCTCTTCCTAATGAGTAATTTTCTGGATGTCACCACAATTTACTAGGGTCAGCATCCAAGTGTAGTACAAGCAACATATTTAAATTAGTTTATTTGGTCAGGAAAGAGCAATATAACCTGGCATATATCAAGAAATTACTAATTTGGCTGTACTCAGGGACAAAAACATTGCTGCTGCAATAGAGGAGTGGCAAGCTGGAAATATCATATCCTTTTTGTTTGCCTGAGATTCCTAAAACGGTGCTGAATAAATATTGGTCTAGTGTCATTCTTCCAAGGAGGATATTTGGAAGTATCCAGCTTCTAAATTTAAGTCTTTGGATTCAGACTGTGAGAAGCATGAACCAAGATTCAGGCTGTTCTGCATGTATCAGGCAACTTGGGTACCCAAAGAGAAAAATCCTGCCCCTCAGTTCTTACTCCTTCTTTACACCCAAGGTACTGGAGAGCCTTTATCAAATTATTTCCATGTAGTCCAAGAAGGGAGAACAAATACAGGAGAGTGAGACAGCTTTCAGTTTCTGACTTGCCTCTTCTACAGACCAAAACTGGAAAAAGTGTCTCAGGCTTAATATTGTTCTTTTTGCTACCAGTTTCCTCATCGTGTATTATGAAACTACCATTTACATGCGGTCTAGGTTTTCCCTGAACTGGAGAGAAAGGGAGATCAAAAATCTTTTAATTAGAAAGCTATCCTATTAATGCTAAGAAGGACAAAATCTTATAGCCTTATTAATTGAAGAAAAGCATTATATGATTTCATAGTTCTGTAGTTCCCCATTCATGACAATGTGCAGCATATTAACAGTAAAGAAGCTATTTCTTTAAAAGAAAGCATGAAAATACTTTAGGTAAAATCATAACTATCCTAATTTCTCAATTCAGTGGGAGTTTTGGTGTGTGCTAAACTTGCAGTAAAAATGAGTTATGAAAATAGCTGTCATACAGGCCATTTTCAAAACATGAATAATTCAAACAAGTTCCTAATTTTTTTCCTAAAAAATATTAAACTATGTAGCTTGTACAATTAATGCAGCTGAAATAGTGAGACTTTAAACCCAACCACTTATTCTATACAATAACATTTCATTGGAATTTTTATTGTGTTTATTTTCATGGATCTCAACAGACAATATATCCTGTGCAAGGAAAAAATGTAATCCATTTTACCGACAGTGCACAGTCAAAAGAGAGATGGAGTTTGCACTTCGCATGTTGTGAATGAAAATTGAGAATATATGCAATAAGCATCTCTAAAGCTTAATGAGTTATTGAGCTGTATGTCTCCTAGTGTGTCAGTGATTCTTTTTAATTTATTTTCTAGTTTCTACACAACTTTTCTGTAGGAAAAGAAAGCCCAAATTAAATTAAAATGAAAATATAAAATGAAGTAAAATTAATAAAAATCAAATGCTATTGGAATTTTAAAAAGTATTTGCACCAGAGTAAATGCATGGCGAGAATCAAGCCAGGAGTGTCTACGGCACTGAAACTCAACCAGAATTGTCCCTGGGACTTCCAGAAAAGGGTACTCCTCACAGGTATTGTCTCCAGAGACACATGTGCATAGGGAGGCAGGAATGATAGCTGCTGCTAAAAATACTGAACATTTTTTTAAACATCAAAGGCAAATAATTTTATTTCCCCTCAAGATTAAATGAAGGAACTCAAACAAAATACACATCTTGTCCTTGCAGTTCTTCCAGCAACTACAATTTTAGTAAAATAATCCTAGCTCAGAATTTAGATGGAAAACATCTAAGTAATAAAGAGAAGACAGAAAGAAGTATGTGTATATGGGATAGAAATACAAATACTGACAGATTTTCAAAAAATCTAAAAGATTGTAAACCAAACCTGTGGACCAAAGATTCTGTTCAAATGAAGGGCAGGGTTTGGGAAACCACAATTAGGTTCCCTCTTCCACCACAGGGTTACATATAACTTCTGCTGTATGTCTTAGGGCAAGTAAATTCTTTTGTGGACCCTTCAGTCCTAGAGCTGGAAGTCACCTCTACCTATAAGAAAACAATTCTTACTGTGTTTAACATGTTCATGTCTTCCAGATTCACAGTGACAGCAATATCACAGAACAGTTCTGCTGCTTAACCATCTATGCTACTGAAAAGCTTCTCTAAACATCTAACCTAAAAACCCCTTCCTTCTGTCTCAAATCAGTATTTTTTGCTTATGTAAGCTGGCTTACGCAGGCTCTGAAATGACCTTAGTATAGAGACATACCACACATGAACTGCGATACATCAACAGATCATGTCTAATTACACTTCAATTAACATTGACTAAGAGTACTTAACGAAGTCTACTATTGAAGCTCAGAGGATGTGCAGTGATCATGAAGCTTCTGTAACTCAGTCATATGCCTGATCTGGTCATGAAATCCATTCCCTTGCCTTCTTAGGACTGAGTGCCTCCTTCTCTCGTCCATCCAAATCCATGAAGGAGGCTTACTACATCAGTTTCGTTAGTAAGCATTTCTGGATCACACCTAACAGATCTGGCACCCCACATGGATAGTTGTTGCTGTTTCATCTAACAGGTTGGGGAACGTATTCTGAACCAGACTGAGGCCATTTTTTCATGATGGGAATCAAAACGGAGTGTTTCCGTATCTACGTGGGAGATATTCAAGCCCAAGTTGTATGATCTACACAGTGAATTAAAGTGGAATTAAACTAAGAAAAGCTTAACCTAATAGCAGCATTTCACTACTACATCATTGCTGCATTCAGAAGAGAGGGACAAAGGAGAGGTGGTTGGAAAAGTAGGCTAATGCTCTGGAGTCATCAACCGAGAGATGACAGCCAGTGGTCAAAGAGCACTTGCATACAGTCAGGTAGAACTGCACAAGTAAAAATTAAAAAACAAAAACAAAAATAAAAACAAAACAAAACAAAAAAAATGGCATTATGCACTATTTTCCAAAGTGATTAAGAAGCATTTGCTGTCATTAGCCCAGAAATGCATACCACTTTGCCACTGCTTGTGTGTGGTGCAGTCCTGCAGTCCTATACCTACAGCACTACCTTGCAAGCCTCAGTAAAGCCCTGCTGGCATATCAGGGAAGACTTCCTAATGATACCAAGTCTGCCAGACTTGAAGATGATCTCTCAGAAAGAATGGCTTAAACAGAGACACTTAGCACATATAAGATAGATTCAGTCAGACTGCTAGAAAGCAGAGAGCTGCAAAGAGTACTGGATACAGAGACAGATGCCTTCTAACATCCTTCTTCGATGAATCCTGAAATAAGCTAGATCTCCTGGTGAAACTGTACAATTCTAAAAAGTCCTAGAAGATTCTGACTAATAAATAAAAATGCAAATTTATCTTCCCACTCAAAGATTAATATAAAAATCTAGTCCCTCCCTTTGTTTTTTCTCGGCTTAGTATTCATTACATATTTGACTACGCTTGTTAAATGTGATCTGTAGCACTCAGCCTAACTTAACAACTTATTTACACCTACATCATGAGTATCTGGCAAATCCAACTTAACATAGCAATGAAGAGAAGTTATGCACGTTCACAGGCTTACGGGGAGATCTGGCCTGCTTATACAACTTAAATCTCTTCAGTAACTGCATAAAAATACAGGCACTTAGGTCAGGAAAAATAGTTCAGTAGGCAACAAATATTAAAGCACAAATTAGATAGTGACATTAGAAAATTGTTCCTGAACACCTCTTTCAGAAAGATAACTAAAAGATTTTCCACAGCCATTTACTGTGATAATACCCAGCCCTCAACAGTTAAACAAAGGCCCCCAGTGTGGTATCTCAAGTCACATCACAGCTTTCTGTCTTTTTACTCATGACTGTCCACGGGGAAATATTTTTTTTTTTTTTTTTTTTTTTTCCTATTGCTCTGCTAGATTTCAAGACAGATGAATGAAGAATTAAGTCAGTATCACATGGAGGTTCAGTATGGTTTGGAAAGGTCTCTTCTTGAGTATACTAGCTCCTATCACTGGGAGGGTGGTAACGCTGATGAAAGAATGATTTTGTTATATTACGCATATTATACTACACACATCAAATATACACATATGCACATGTACACATTTTTTGCACTAATGTTATTTGCAATATGTTGTATAAAAATAAGTGAATAAAAATCAAAAGAAACTACTTGCAAAGAAAATATTCTAACACTATTTCCCAAAACATTTGAAGAGGTACCAGAGTATTAAGAAACATGGAGATTAAATCATCATAAAAAATAATTATGAGCAAGGGCATCTAGGTATTTGTGAATGAATCTATCTGCTTTTCATTTAAAATTCATAATTCCAAGCCAGCCAATGGACTCATGTCTATACGTACCTCCTACATAGCATACTAAGGTAAATGTTGGTACTATTAGGTGACACATAATAAAACACAGCATCTGCTTGCCATGTGTATTGGAAGACAATGTAGTGGAATTTCCAATCAAACTAATTTTTGGGCAAATTTGAACATACTGGTTCTGCCAAAATTCTCAAAGCTTCTTCAAACTTTGAGATTCATAAACTTGTGGTGATAAGTATTAGAGAAAATATGGAGAGAAAGGCAAAAGGAAATTTTGAGTAAAATAGTTAAATGATTAGTTACACATCTTACAGTAAGTTAAGGACAAGTTAATTTAAATAGTATCTCTTGTTTCTGACAATTTCAGTCTGGGATTCTCCTGATCCCAAGACAGAACTTGGACAAGTTTTCATAGGTAGTCAAGACAAAATAACAATCCTGAAAACCCAGTTTCTACAGTATCTGTTAACCCACCTACCTTTCTCAGGTGCTTTATCTTGGTGTATTGGGTGTACATGGCAAGACTTTGATACTAGAATGCTGCAGCGCGGCCTCTGTGAGGAGCGGCCAGGGCTGCCTTGTGCCAGAAACAGCCGATTCCAGCCGGCTCCAACTCACACACCACAGGGCATGGCTGAACCCCTCGGGTGGTGGTGCCTTGGGGAAAACAGCTTTCAGAAAGTGCAAAACGCTGCACAGGCAGTCAGGACTGGGGGGGGGGGGGGGCGGGGGGGAAGTGTGTGGGGAAAAAAAAAAAGTGTGGAAGATCCCATACCAGAGCAAGTTCATCCTCAAGGACCACAGCCCATGGGATGGACCTACGTTGAAGCAAGGCAAAAATGTGAGGAAGAAGGAGCAGCAAAGAAGAGCTGTTATGGATTGACTCCTACCCCTCAGTCCCCATCCTCCTGCACTGCTCGGTGGGGGTGGGAAGGTGTTGTTTTAATTTGTCTTTGTTTTTCACCATCCAATGCTATGTTAATTGGCAATAAATCAGATTTATTTTCTCCCAGTTGAGTCTGTTTTGCCCGTGATGGTAATTGGTAAGACAATCTCCCTGTCTTTACCTTGACCCATGAGCTTTTTCATCTTATTTTCCCTCCGTCCTGCTGAGGAGTGGGAGTGAGAGAGCTGCTGGGTGGGCGTCTGGCATCTGGCCAAGATCAACTCGCCACACTTCATACACTGAAGATTTTCACACATTTAAGGTCCTGGTTCTGAAGACACAGGGAACAGTCTCAGTTTTTGTCAGAGCTCAGCAGTTTCACACCCAGAGCAGACTTAAGCCCCATCAGGATCAATAAGCTAGATGTTCTTCTGCCTCCTTTTTCTGAGGGCTTGAACTTACAGGCACTCTTGAGCACCTGTTACAGAGTGCCACTGTAAGTACCTCTTAAAAAATAAAACCTGGTTGCAAGAAGAACCATTGGTCCCAATTATCCAGTAGTTCAAGCACTGATGTAACATGTGAGAGGATACAGTTCAATTGTCTTTCAAGAGTATTCCATCTCCTATTGCCAAATAAAGTGCTGTAGCCATTAGACTATGAGCTTTGATGGGGTATTTTTCATTCCTGCCACTGAAACCGTAGATGATAATGCATGAGACACCCCCTTCTCCTTGCTATTAGCTTTCTTAACTAGCTCTCTCCTCATTGCAATAAATGTTGTGGATTCCACTCCAGACACGGCACTCTCCCTGTGCACTACATTGGTGGCTACAGATACAGCCAAGGTTCAGCCTCAGAGATGGACACGCATGCAAGAATTTGGCATGGCAATGCTCAGGATACAGCCCTTGCTTCCTTTTTCACATCTCAGCATGACTGCTTCCACCACGACTTACATTAGAAAAATAAGCACTGTTGTGAATTTAATGATGTCTTTGCCTTTCACTGACAACAGATTATGCTTGTTAAAGAGTTTTTTGTTTGCTACTGTTTTACATCTAGTTTCCAGCACTAGCAGTTTTTATAAACTTTCCATTCAGCTGAGCAAAAAAGCTATAGTAGTAGCTTGAAAAAAAACCCCCAAACCACTTCTTATTCATTTTTCTCCACTGCCTGGGAACCAGATTTATGAAACACTATGAAACACATATGAACTATTTTATACTACAGAATCTGCCCCTCCTCCACAATGGACCCTGCATTTTCTGTTAGCACTGGAAGGGGGATAAGTCTGTTTATATGAGCCAGGGCACTCCTGAAAACAAGATTATAAACCTCAAGTGGCTACAGCAAAGAAATATTTATTTTGTTCGGAATAAATGGAGAAACTCTTGGATTATAACTGGAGTCATATGTTATAAATCAGCTTATTGAATAACACAGCCTTGGAACAATCACTGTTCTGGGACACAGCCTTCTACTACATAGTGAAACTTCCATAAAACCAGATAACAGTCTATGTTGCTAATAATAAACATTGAACAACTAAAAATGTTTTTCCTGCCTTCTTGCTGGCCCTTTTTAAATGGCTCTGGGCCTAACCCTTAGGAATTACACAAACCAGACATAAACTAAAAGCTATCTTGAAGGCTAAACCAATAGGAATTTCTTTTATGCCCTTTCCTGAACTGGTGCTTTCTCTGCTATCATTAATGTATTATCTTCCATTAGTGGGGCTTATGCTTTTCATGCTGTGAGAACCTAAACTCCAGACAGAAATGCTAAGATGCTACATCTGCAGGATAGGACTCTCGTGTGCTTGTTAATAGTGTAAAGAAAAAAGCAGTACCAAATCTCATTATCATCAGAAGGACGAGAGAGTCTCAGGAATTAAAAATAAAAATAAAAAAATGGAGGGTCCTCACTGTCAAAACAGGGGCAGTTAGATACCCTGAGTTTTCCACCACTCCAGACACGTCAATCAAAGATAACACAATGCGAGAATATCTGAGTGACACTTCAAGCTGCATTCATAAGCAACCTGCCTCATTCAAAGTCAATGAAGAGACAGGACTTACAAGCCCACACTGGAAAGTTATTGAAATGTGACTGACATCTCAAAGGAAAAGTGTCAACGGGATAGCATGACCCTGTGCTGAAACACTGCAAGGTTAATCAAAGTTATGGAAGTCTGGAGCTAGAAAGACCCTACCTTAGACGAATTCTTGTAGCCACAGTAGTGTTTGGGCCACTATCTCCTTTTCACTTCCTCTCCCACTGACATTTGCACCCCAAGTTTGTATCATTTGTCCACTCATCTTTTGGTTTCATTTTAGAAAGGTACTGGTGGATGTCAGCTGAGAGAAGGTTTTATACACCTGAGAAACGATAGATCTCCCTTTTCCTCCTCTGGGACTCACTGTGCTGTTAACATATGATACAAGATAGTAAATATACCATTGGGAGGAGATTAAAACAAAGTGCTCCAAATTGTAGAGTTATTGCTCAGAAGATAGTAGGTAAAGTCTGAGTTAAAAGTAGAAGTCCTCTGAGCTTCCATGGAGCAATAAAGGGATTAGGTAAATCCCCAGACTGTTTCTTAAAGTTTCCTATCTCCCTAAGTCCAGAGAGTTCCTGACAATTCATTATTTACCCGTATCACATCAGCAAATATATTACATATCTCCTTCTCTCACCACCCTACCCCCTAATTTTGTAGGTCTATAAAGACTTTATTTTTTCCTGTGAATTTGTGTAAATATGTCAGTAACTATCATTTTTATTCAGTGCTATTATGATAAATGTAGACGAGAACTATCCACTTAGCCTAAGCGGAGTATGCAGAGTAACAAAGCTAGTAATAGAGATAAATTAAAGAATACAGGATACAGCCAATGCAATAGTTATGTTCATGCGCTCATGGTTACAAAATGCAACACTTAAGTAATTTAAATAAGTGTGATTTACTTTTATTAAAAAAAAAAAAAAAAAAAGGAAAAAAAAAAATTCATTCTCTCGTTCATTTTCTTCCTGGATGGCATATTTTTGCTTTATTGAGTTTACTTCATATGTTTCTTGTTTTCTTACTCTGTCAGCCCATAGCAATATCTCACAGATACAAATAGCACCTTCTCGACACTGCATATCATTAGCTAAAAATGCTAGGGGCCCTATTTTGTTGGTTTCATTCTCTGCTCCTCCTTCTTTTCTAGAAGGCAAACAGTCCAGAAAGTAAATATGCTTCTTCCCTAAAGCCTAAGGTCCTAGAAACCTTTTTCCTTCCACAGACTCACTGTCTCATTTCTAAATCACTGCCTGCACTGAATGTCACACAACATTTCCATTATGGAATCAGTCCTCCAGTCGATTATTTAATTAAAGGAAGCTTTACCAAATAATACTCCTTTCTCCTCCAGTAAAAAGATAAAGGCAATATGATAACAAAATATTTATTTCTTTATTATTAATTTTTTTTAAAACCAGTGATGGGGAAACTTTGGAGAGGGGAAAGATCACCTTGGGAATATATTATATCAAACATGACCAGCAAGGACTCTTCTTTTAGGAAGAATAATGGTTTAATGTTTAATTAATCCTATCCATTTCTGCATTTATGGGAAGGCAGAGAAGAAGAGTCTGCTTTATAATGTGGAAAATTAAATATTAAAAACTTTGTGCCTATTTGACTTTACATTTTCTTGTTATGAATGGGTATTTTCACTTTATTTCACTTTCTTCAAACTACAAGGGACAGAAGCAATTACTGCAGCTCTGCTGAACAAAGGTATTCTCAGTGTACCTCTGATACTGCCTTGCCAATCCCAAAACAAAACAAAAAATTAAAAACCATTTAAAGTATTAATGGAACCTTTAAAACTCACATTCAAAGTGACGCAGGTTACTCAAGATTAGAGAAGGCCAGGGAGAACTTCAGAAAACCTGAACGAAGTTATGTGTTCAAGAAAGTCAACAGATAAAATTCAGTGTAGACAAGAGGCAATACACACTGGATGAAATTATGTGAATTGCCCCTATGTACGAATGGTTTCTAAATTAAGTGTACCTATTCAGAGAAAAAGATGTGCAAAGTATTTTGGACAGTTCAATAAAACCATTTGTTCCACGCACAACAGTAGTCAAAAAGCCCAACAATATTATTAAGGCCTGAAGAATTCAGAGTACTAAAAGAGAGAACAATAATTAAATTAAAGCCTTTAAATACAGTGACCCTAAATAGTCTATGTTTATGCGTTGTCTCAAAGAGCATAATTTTTTAAAAGAAAGGTCCATCCTGCGGAAAGCAACAAAATAATGAAGATGCTTAAAAATATGACAGCTCTTGAGCTGGAAAGAAGGGCAGAGCAGAGGTATGAATGGCCTCTCTGAGTCTCTCACCTAGCAGCCATTTCTGCTCCCTTTCCACTTCTGAATGGTACCTCTGAGTAGTGCCCTAATATCCCACCACTTCAAGAGCCCTGACTCGCTATTGCTCTACCACCGAGCCCACCCTGAGCCCAAGTCCCCACATGGTTCACAGCCCTGTGCTGCCCATGCATGCATCCCCCCCACACTGTGCCTGCAGCCTGGAGCAAGACACCCCACAATGGGAAGAGACAAGGTGCTGGGGTACACCCACCTTCACCCCCTACTCACCACATGGACACTGTGCAGCAGGACAGGCTCAAGCCTAGATGCTAGAAGTGTGTGAGTTTTAGGACATACTACTAAAAGTAGTACAAATAATGAAATCTTTACCGTGGGCCTTCGATACTGCTGGGTGGAAAACTTCTAAAAGGAAACTTCTCCCACATTTCTCCCCTAGCACAAGATGGTCCCCTCCTTCCCTTGTGCAATCCTTCCTCCACTTCATCCTCTCTCATGTTTCAGTCATTTTCTCCTGTATCCACTTTTGACTCAGTTATCCTTCCTTTTCCATCTCTCTTTGTTCGCTCCTTACTTTCTGTGTCTTCTCTTGTCTTCACGAAGGTCCTGGAGGTTAAATGGAGCCTAAATAGAACACAGTTTTAAGCCTCCCATAGTAAATCATCTCTCCCTTCCACTGCTGAGTCCTTGATCTTCCTCTCAAGAGATGCAGCCCAGCAGGCTGCCAGCAATTGGCTGCGCACTGTGTTGCACCTGATGCTCTGGATCTGACTTGTTCAATTCACATTCAGACCCCAGTCTGACTACAAGATTAAAATCCACTGTCTTGTACCATCTACTAGCGGCCACTTCTTCACCACCCTCACGTGCACTCTTCTTGCTCTGTACAGAAAAATTATCCTAACTGAACTGAAATTTAACATTAGTTTAGTTAAAATTTGCACGGAAAACCTTAACCATGTGATCTACTCTGGTTCACTTTAAAATTAGTCAGGAATGTCACATAGCCTTATTAGGAAAATATTAGTTGTTGCATTTAGCTTTGTTTCTCAGTTTGATTTAAACTGGAGTGTCCATGTCACTGTTCCATTCTGACCTCCTCCCTCTTGTTACTCAAATAAAGCTGCAATATCAGTGTACTTGGCCTCTCCCTGCGACCACTTAAACTTTAGACTACTTCACCCCTCATGCTCCCAGAGGCCTACTCACACTCCAGAACTTCTGGCTTTTTATCCTTAATTACTGTCAATTTTCCACCTTCTTCCATGTTGGTCCCCACCGCCACCACCACCACCCTTTCAATGGTTAACAAAGCAAGAACAAGAGCCAAATCTGCCACCCAAGTGTCTTTGCCATAAACCCCATTAATTTCTAGCCACTTCGCATTTGTTTGAGTGTTGCTGGTGTTATATTATGCACCCATTATGAACTGTGACACCTGTGTGTAAATGTCAAAGGACACAAACCTCTGTAAATGCATGATACTATTAATATTCCATCCAGAATAGACACTGAGACAACTTTCATTTTACATTATTGCCTGTAAGTGAGATCTACCATAGACAGCCCTGAAAGGCAACCTGGAGGCCTGAATTTCGAATTGTAATTTTGCTAGTGGTTTTTTTCAGTGAAGTTAGGAGAGCTGCATCCTTCTCTTCCCATCTGTAAAACACAGTCAAGGTTACCTCCTCTAAGAAGGTTTTAAATCTACTCAAAAAAATGCCACAGTAAGAACTAAGTATTTATTATTTTTTTAATAACTGAGAGGTTTTTACAGAGTCAATACCAAGGTCATACTTGAGTTCTGCTGATCAACTGCTGTTTTATAGGTATGTATAGCCAGTATTTTGTATAAATATATTGGTTTCTATGTCTCTGAGGTGTTCTGGCTAAGAGTCTGGCTACGTGTTTGGTTGTGACACAAGAGAAGATTTGTGACGGCAAAGCCCCCTAACTTTTCCCTAAAAAAGGACATCCTTGTAGAGAGGCTAATTCAGTATGAAATTTAGAAAATGGAGTTGTCAGGCAAGGAATTTATTATTACAGAAATCTTGAAAGAAAATAAAGGTTTCAGATCCAAACCAGATATTGCGGCCAATAAACTGAGGATCATAGACAGGCAAGAATTTGGCCTCCCTTCTAATGAAAGTCCATTAGGGACACTGATAGACTGTGACTGCTTTTCCTACTAACTTTATTAATTAGAACCCTCAGGAAATTTAAAAGTAAAAAAAGAGGGTGAGAGGGAATGTTTGCCAGAATTGCTGCCACATGTCTCAAACTCTCTCACTTTTAAGAGGTGTACACAAACCAGTACCATTTTATCTATTACAGCACAACTGAGCTCAGTGGGAAAATTCCACAGAGTTCAGTTCACATATCAATTTACACTTAAGGGTAAAGTGGTTAAGTGTCTTGTCTAATTGAATTGTTTTTATTATGGGTTCTGGTTTGTCTGAACAGCATGGCATTCAGTACATTAAGGATGCTGTACACGGGTAGATCAAACAAGTTAATTCTTTTGGAAGTTATGAAAAAGAGAAAATCATTTAATACTTTTTTCTTTCCTTATTGCTTACTTTTACGGTTTCCAGAAGCAGGGTCTTCAAGGCACTACTTCTAACAGGCATTAAAAGCAACACCTTGCATGCTAACTAGGTTTTTGGAGTTTTTTCGTTTGTTTTTCTTTTTCTTTTGGAAAAAGCCCAAATAGTTAAAAGCAAAAAGGGGGAGAAAAGGAAAAAAATATCTAGGGCAGAGGCTATGCCATTCTTGATTTACATCTGCCCAACCCTGATAGCTCAATGATTACCAAATACATTTTTAGAGCAAGTAATCTGGGGAGTTTGTTTAAAAAAATAAACATGCATTTCTGATTTTAAAAGTTCAATTTGTTGTGACAAGAGCCAAAGGCAGCCAGACCTTTGAAGTTCTCCCTTTACTTCTATTGAAATGATACTCCCTTGCAGTATAAGGAGTACTCAGAAAACTCCAACAGGTTCTTAATCATTAAAGCAAGTTTTTATTTGAATTTACACTAGACCAAATATTTGTTAACAGACAAAACTCAGAATAATCTAAGTAAAACAGCAGAAATAAAATGGGATTATAAAGAATGTTCCCTTCAGTGTACCCCAAATCACATATTTGAAAGCAATTCCTTCTCTCCAGGCTTGGTTTCAGACTCAATGACTTGATCTGGGTTGCAGTACACTCTGTGCGGTATGCTCTAGATGCCTCAAAAGTTTTCTTTGCATCACCTCCACATTGCTGCAGCATGTCTGCTCCCTGCACTTTTCACCAGTTCCCTGCCCTCTGCCCATGCTAACAGGGTCCTGCTGAGCTGCCACATGCTCTCTGCCCTCTGCTCTGGGATCTTCCCTACACAAGAAAACAAAGCTACCTTCCTCCCACCCAGTCACTCCCCTTTCAGAGGAACAAAGAAATGAAAATAAATGCCATCCATCACGCAGATACATTCAGGAACCAGCGCTGTTCTCTGTTCTTCTCACAAAACATCAATGCAGGCAAGAAGGCTTCATGACGATAATTGGGAGAACCACACTGGAACATACATCACTGTCTGCATCTAGTGCTATTTCATATGCTCCATGCGAGGATCTGAAGGGGTGACATTCCAGTGGACAAATGGTGTTTCAAAATAATACTAATTTATTCTGCAGCCTTGCACAATCTGCACTGAGAGCTAGTGGCAACAGATTGAACGGTACTACAGATCTCTCCAGCACAGACTCTTCTCCTACAAATGCAGAATTAAGTATTCATGAAGAGATTTCAAAGGTCTAAAATGACTGTAGAGCTTTCAAGATGCGACACTGAACTAAGACACTGTCAAATAACAAGTCATAACTGGAAAGGCAAAATTTATCTCCTGAATATAATAGAAACATAAGAATAAATGATTGGCACTAAACAGAACAGTTTTCTCCCCTCCCAGCCCTTTTTTTTTTTTTTTTTAATCTAAGCATACAACAAAATGGCTGCTAGTTACATTTTTCTGATCAAGAAAATACAAGATTGTCTTAAAAAAAACCTTTTGAAGCTTTTGAATCTCAGATTAATCCTTCATAACAAATGTTTTATAGAGAATACAATTTTTGAGACCAATTTTTATTACATACTTTTTCAAGCACTGCCAATGGCTGCAAAACCCCCCAGAAACGAAAACAAAAAAAATACTGTTTTACTCAAATTGCACGCACCAATTCCACCTAAAGTTTCCTTAAATAGAGCAATATGGAACTGAACTAACAGGTAACCTAAAGCACTCCAGCACAGCTGGATACTTCCCATAAAGCACACCTGAAGAACCAGGCTGAACTCAGGAGTTATGTATATTCATTGGGGTCACACTAATAGGTGTACTTGTAGAGGAATAAAACAGATGGAAATTCAGTGTGGCAATACTAAGAAAGCCACAAACCATGTTTGCTTAAATTCCTCATGCCTGGAATAATAAAGTCCAAGAGACAAAGAGCCTAGACCAAGCGAAGGGTGCTGTCAGTCCAGCTCTACAGTAGTCTCCACTACAGAGGATCATGTCAGAATATAAAGCTGAATTTGTGGCTTTACTGGACATTTGAGGAGAACTCTTCTTCAGTGAGTGCTCAATGAATACACTGTTTGGTAGTGTGTGGCTGCACCCTGTTGAATGGACTGCACATCCTGTGCACACCATGCAGAGGTGCAAACACACATATGCAGGTCACGTGCCATTTCAGATTTACTGTTTTTGATTTTTCATTACTTTGCATGTAGATTCAAAATAAACCGTACCCACGTAAAAAACCACCCTTGCTCAAAACCCATCTCCCATAAGCCTAGATTTCATATTCCTGAATAAAGGAACGGAGGGTAGTTTTTTAACTGCATCAAATTACAGGACACCGCTTCTTATTTGAGGGATTGCTGAGAGACGAAAAGTGACTTTGACTTCAGTTTTGCTTATTATCTGGAGAAGGATGGAGAAGGGGAGCATTTATTTGTTTCTTTGCCTGGAAGAGTATTTTATTACACATAAGGTGGCAAATGCATTGACGTATTTATTTCCCAAGGGAAGTGACAAATCAGTATATAGCAGGAGAGACTTTGTCACTTCTAGAACAATCCCCGCTGTTGCTCTGAGTGACTGCATATGCTCTGCCAACAATTTTATTTTTATTTTTTTGGTACAGCTTTTGTGATGTTTGCCATTAGGTTACCAGCATCACAGATAAAACACCCCCCACACAGAGCCAACACACACAGACACACTTGGGAACTTGAGAGGGCATTGGTTTCTTAGCTCAACTTAGAGAAAAATCAAAGCTACTTTATTGTTCTCTGTCTGGCATCTTCAGCATCTCTTTTTCATTCACAGTATTATGATGTATAAAATGTTTTTCAACCACAGATTTACAAATAAATGTCAGAAACAAAGCAGTCTTAGTGTATTAGTTTATCAAGTCTTTTTCATGTATACCTTCTTATATATCCTGTTACTGTGCCTTATGAGAATAACACAGTGGCTATGGGTGAACCACTTTGCTACTATAAGTAAAAATATTTCAAAATTAGGAACTCAATTTCTTCTACAAAGCCAATTTTTTTAAACACGGAAGATGATTATCTGTGTCTGTGTATTTAGATGATTACACTTATTTTTCATTTGTAAATTTGCATTAAATTATAATTCTCTAATTTGATACCTATAAATACCCTTTTGTTTATTTTTCAGTTCAGGTTTATTTAAAGCACATATTACTTTAACTGAATACAATGCATAAAATACTACATTCAGAGTCACAGGCTCTACCCTGAGAATGTGTCCTTTCCACTCTCCTTAACCTTCCTGTCAGTCTCCTTAAACGTTTTATTGTTTTCATCTTGTATTTTTTTACATAGATAAAATTCTGTATTGTGTGGAGTTTGTGATATTGGTGGGTTTTTTGGTTATTGTTGGAGGTTTATTTGAGTTAAGTTTCCATAATGTGTGCACAGACACCTCTACGGAAACATTTTGCCTCAGAAAGTTGGTATATGGCATGGCTGCTGAAATAGAATGGACCAAATTAGATCAATGGGTTACATTCATACTGAAAGTAAAAGAGCACAATTCTATTGCTTCCAATGAAATTCAATGAAATTCAGGATTATAGGAAAGCACCTTAATATAAAGATATCTTCTGTGATATACCATATCTGGCAACTATGGAACTGACAGAATAAATGACAAAATCTGTCTCCACAAAGTATGCTTTCTTCAGGGAGCTGCTGCACTGATTATAAAAGCTGCTGGAACTTGTAACATAGTCTGTATAAGTAACACACATGCAAGCAGGTGATGCATCAGTAATTTACTTGAATAGGATCTCTTCATTGCTACACTTCAGTTAATAATGAAAATGCAGGAGTTGTTTGGCACAGCAGAATTCTCCCTTAGCTGGAGAAAAACAGTTGGGTCCCACTATTCACAGCATTTGATATTAAAACACTAGAGGGCTGCACACCTTGAAATGTCTGTACATTTCCATCCTGTTATGCAAGCTGGCTTTCATAGTCTTTGCTGGCTAAAGACATTTCAAATTTTGCTTTTCTGTAGTGTTGTGTTGTATCCCTCCCCATTCTGCAATGGCAGAGGTAGCATTACTGTAACTCAGCTTGAGTTGTACCTGCAGTGGGATAGTAAACACTCTTTTTTTATATAAATTTTTCTTCCATTTAAAATAAGTGTATTGTGGTCCTCTATAACACTATCCTCACTCACAATGGCTTTATGTATTTCAGGCTCAGTTCTGAAGTCACATAATCTCCAGTGGAAAAAAAAGGACTCATACAATGAGGATAAACAATATCTGCACAGGGGAACTTCAATTTTTGTTTTGTATATGAGACGGATTGAACTATGTCAAGCTTCCTGTTGTAGCAACAGATTATTTGTTGTGATAAATCGTCCTTTGCCTCACCTTTGCTGAAGCACAAGTGAGAATAAAATGACTGAGTAAAGGACTGCAAATATGCCCTTCTCTTTTTTCTTGCTCTTCAGTAAACAAAAGGAATAGTCAGGCCAAGGGAAGTTGCACATTTCAAATTTTCTTTGGATCAGCTTTCAGGATTTATCATATATTTTGTAGTCTCTTCTGTGTTTATTGACTCTTAGTCGTAAGAATACATGTGTTTTTCAAGGGAGAAGGACGTGTGGCTTGTAAATAAAATATATATGCAGCTCCCTAGTTGCAGGGAAGAGTTTGAAAATACCACCCAGGTGGGCTCAAAATGTTCTAAAAACAAAAGGCAAACAAAATAAATATGAACTTGGCTATTTTTATACACGGAATGTTTTCTGAGAAGTCTGGAGTACTTGAGGTTGTCACTGTTTGTTTTTCTTGCCAGAAGACTACTGATTTGTGATCTCTGCTTTGCTTGAGGAAGGTAAAGACAAATTAAAGTCGCTGAGTCTTCAGTAGGTCACCTTGAAAGGGGCAACCCTTAAAGAAACTAGTTCTCTATGGGAGATGGTTTCTGAGAAAGAAAAAATATATGTGGCTTAAGACTCAGGAAGACAAAACAGAAATGTATTTGAGAAGATAAGCATATAAAGCAGGTATTTTCTGGATAAAGCAGTATGTACAATCAGATAAGGCGGCATGCAGTTACACAGCTATAGACTTGGGGGAAGAATGGCTCCAGCAGTTTATTTTATTTGCACTGAAGTGAAGGAAGTTAGTTATGCACACTTGCTAAAACTGGTCCAAGAGCACAGTTTAGAGGAGAGAGGTGGGGAAAAATAGAGCCTTACAGCACTGAAACATTCAGTAATCCATGAAGGAGAGGTGCAACTGAACGCAACAAAACCAAACTTCAAGTCAAGGAACTGGCCAAATACTTTTAGTTCTGGCGTTGTCTAAAGTATATGCATTCAACATAACATTTCAAACTTTAATTTTAATCTAACATCTACTGAAATTTAAAAATTCTGTTGATCTGAAAAGATTTTTTTCATTTTTCTTATCAGATATTTTAAATTGATATTCAAAAATAAAGGATGCACTTAGTGCAAATTCTTAGTATTTTAGTTCCATGGAAGTTCATAAATACTTTAAAAAATAATTCCAAGAAACTTCTGCTTTTGTTTCTCAATTTTTCTGTCAGCCAGCACTCATCTGCCCCAGATAGCAAGGAAGTGGAGTGATTCTAAGGATTTAACTTCTGAAATGGGACTTAAAGTATTTATGATCAATAAGGCACACAAACTTTGAAGGCATATACAGTTAAAAAAAAAAAAATTAAAAAGCAACTGCCAGTCTCCTTCATTTAAAGAGAATGAGATATTCATCTGGTTACTCTGACCAATTCATACACAATGACTTTAATAAGCCTAGTGACTTTCCCACAGCACATATATCTATCCTCTAGTGACTTACCTGATGTGGACGTGAGATCTTGGGATGCAAAGTTATTATGCTCTTATAAACTAAAAACCTGTCCTCAGCAGTTAAAAATGTCACAAATTAAGAATAAATCATAAATCCATCTACTATGTTTCTGATAGTCGTGACTGAGTTAATTTTATTTTCTGTGTTTAGACAAGGCAGATGAATTTTTATGACAGATATTTATATTTCTTTTAGGAAGCCCAATTTAATCTTCCTTGCCTTTCAACTGTGGACCACAATAACCTCACCTGTTTCAAAGCTCATCTTTCAAACAAGGATGTTTAACACAGCACTATATATCTACATTTGAAGAACTATATTATGCTCATTATTTTTTTTACAGCAGACCTCTCCATTTATCTTCTTCCTTTTCCTTTTCCTCTTTTGCTTCAAGCAGAAGAACAGTGGACAACCCACAGATGAGAGTTTACAGTGGAAGAATTGCAATAGTGAATATTCAAAACCTAATCCTCCACCCTTTCATTCATAGATATCTACAGAAGGAGTGAGCGGAGCAATTACTCGTCTGTTTTTTTACATCTGTCCTGATTTTTGTCATAGTTTTTATCAATGTAAACCACGTAAGGCCTCCAGACAATCCCTCTTTCCTTTGCCAGCATGCATTCATCCTCAAACCATTTCTGCCCTGAACACAAAGACACACATAATGTCACATGAAGAGGAAGATGTACTGCTTCAGAGAAAAGATGCAAGAGACGTTTCACTCTTCCTTCGCTCTAGCCACACAGAAGCTTCACTGATCACAGTAAAATCTTAGGACAAACCTGAAAACAGAGTCATTCAAGTATTTTTAAGGAGTTAAAGTTACAAGGATCACTGCTTGTTTGGGAATTCTGTGAATGGGAAAGGTGTAGACTCCTGTGAAAGGAGTCCAAACCTATTCAAATGCAACTTTGAAAAATGTTGCCATCCATTTAGTCATTTCCACCAAAGACAATGCAGCCCCCCGGGTTCTTATCTTTATTAAAAGAACAAAGACCTTAAGCAAAATGTACTGGATGAAGAATCTATTGCACATTGGTGCCTAAAAGAACGGCTTAGCAACAGTACTCAAAGTACCTTCATAACAATTTCATTATGAATTGTGATAATTTACTTACATTCTGACAGAATTAAGGATTCTGTCGTTTTAACACTAATTTTTAAAAAATGAATTTTCCAAAACTGGATGAAGGCAATAAACAGCATAAAGGGTAAATCACAGAGAGCTTCATTTTCTGATGTATAATGTAATGGGAAAACCGACAACTAACAGCTGACCTCTGTTTCCTCGCCTTCTGTACTGTGATCATTGAGGTGAAACTCTCAGACATATTTTCCTTTAATTTTTCAAAAGCAAGAAAATGAATAAAATACCCTTTCAGTGATCATGTATTTAAATAAATGACATTTATAATAGGAATGCACTTTTGCCTCCACTTTAGAACCCTTTTTTCTCCTTTCTGAACAGCAGTTGCCTATGACAAGGAATGACAGACCATTTCCATTTCTATCTCTGATTCCTGTAGCCAGGTCACACTGTCACATGCAGAGGGAGAGGGAGAGGGCAGCTCATTCTGGCACTAAGGTCTTATCTGCCGTAGCCAGTGAGCTGACAGACTGGCATCCGAGACTGAGCATCCAGGCCCACCTTGCCCACATGCGAGCATCCTATAGCAAAGCGATTCCATTAATAGCTGAGCCTTTTGTTTCTGCACTCAGCTGTATTTGATGAGGACAGAGCCCATGATTCTTTGTGCTAAGATGTTCCAGCATTTGCTCCTAGTCAATTATGAGAAAATTTGGCTGATCTTCAGGGAGAATGTAGAAAGGCACCAGAGGACCATCAGTATTTGCATGGCTTTGCCGACGCTCTTCCCAGCATGGGGGCGAGTTCTGACCCAGGAGAAGGGAACCCTCAGCAAATTCCATTTCTCACCTTCAGTCTAGACCTACCAATCTAAAAGCGTTTATTTAAAGAGAAATGACAGGCAGATACGGCTAACTTTGAAATTAATTGTGCAATGTATGCATATTTGTGAATTTATTATGTAACTCTCTTTACCATTTCAATGGGCTATTGATACTAGCTTAGATGAAGTTTAATAAATGAATACAGTCTTTGGACTAGTTTGGAGTTTGAGGCTGCTGGCAACTATATAAAAAAATCCTTATAACAAACCATACAATTCCTCAGCATTATGATCCTATACATCTAGGAAAAGCTATTGTGAGTGTCAGTGGCTGTCTAAGAATATCTGCATGTTTATTGTTCTCCCCTGAGGCAACAACCATTGTCTGAAAGGAAAGCTCTGTGTCTTGACTATCCCTTGAGAACTATAATTACAATAATAGAGGAATATACCATACTGACTGTCAAGTAATTGAAAAAGACTGACAGGCAAATGCTTTCTATGTCCATTGCTCTGGGATCAGATCCTCTGAAAGTTAAAATGTACAGGCAATGGGCCAGTCTAGTCTCATAGTTAGAGGATTGGATATATCGACATCAATAGAATTATAGCTTTTCATATTGTTCCTGATTTTGGCCCAGTGCCTTCAAACAGAACCAAAATAAGTACTGAAAAAAACAAGCACGGCATTTCCAACGTTGTTAATTCTAAATAATAACCACCACTTTTGGCATACAGCTGAATGCTTTTTCTAACTTAACAGACCATATCTCCTGATAGAAACCAAAGTCTATAGACTTGACAGAGAAGCCAGGCTGAGGACATGACTGACTGAAATACACAGGCAAAGATAAATAGAAAAATTAAAGAAGCTAAATCATGCTCGAACTACATATTTCATAATAAAAATCCTTGAGATTATTAGGAAAATATCTCAAGCCACAAAGATCCACTCCTAAAACCAGAGAGATTTAAGGGAATGTCAAAGTACAAAATATGTATGTGAAGAAAATAATATGGACTAGATTACTTCAGATTAAGTTGTCATCAAGATGTAAATGAATAGGAGCATTTACATTCACGGTTCTCAGAAATTTTTTCTGTAGACAACCAGGATAAATTAGTGGTCACCTCTAAAGCCAAAACAGCTTTATAATTTATTGCAATGGATTAGGATTTTACCCTTGGTTCAAGTTAAAATTATTTTTATGCTCTCAGTGAATTCCATGCGAGACAAAAGATTTTTGACAAATCCAGTTTCATCTTCTGAGTCAACCATCTCAAAGACAAATGCAAATAGAGTCAAATGTTATATCATCCCACCTTTTCCATTTATGTATGCTGAAAAGCAAGTAATGAATTGTTGGTTTGCCATTTGTCGGTTCACATAGATAATGGAATTGATAAAGAATTTTACTAATTATCAGCTAAGGTAGTAATAGTTTAAGAATTTTAATTAAGACAGAACATTTAGGTATTTTAATAGCTAGAAATGGACTGTCATTTTTCATAAGAACAGTTCCTTATATTTTATAAAGCAAGTTAATCTTATATATGAATATAATCAGAAATCTCATCACCAACTTTATGAATGACTTTAACATAAACTCAACAAATTTCTTCAACATGCTAGAAAGAAAATTCTCTAGCACCGTATACAGATATTAATCTCATCTGAATGTGAAACATAGAGCTGCATTTTCTAATCAGAAGTAAAACACATCATACTTGGGATGCTCTCTATAATTTATCAGTAACTGAACATGCAGCAACAGAACTAAAAATATTCATGGATATAGCATAACGATATTAGTATCTAATTTACATGATTTTAAAAACATCAGAATTGAGGGTGAAATGTGAATCAATGAAAATTGAAATGTAAAAGTGGTCTCAATGTAAAATATGTCAAGATGTAAAAGGAGTTAGTATTTTGCTTTTTTAAAAATTAAGATTTGCAGAGTAATGCAGAGACATGGGTTCCCTTCCATCTTTACTGTTCCAGTTTTGAAGTTTTTCAAAGGAGGTCTTTTTCCATTTTGAAACAAGTAATAAAACAAGTAGCTAGAAGTAATGTTAGTAAAGGTGATATCATCCAAATCACCAAGATTTTTAAAAAGAGCTGTTTCACACATCTGATATTGCCAAAATGGAGAAAAAAAAAAAAAAGGCTATCAACCTTGCTTTGAAATGCTCCATTAGATTTTGCTCTGCTAAATAAGCATGTCAGTTATTCTGAAAGGGAAGACAAATTTAAAAAATTAAGTATGTGAGCACAAGAGATAAATAATGGTCTAGGCCAACATGAGAAACAGCTATTTGAGCTTAACCAGGCTAGGATAAACCAAGAAAATTAATTTAATAATCTTGAAGGACTTTAATGAGAACAAGGATTAAGAATGAGAAGCTGGCTGGCAACGGACGTCATCAGATATGAATGATAAGAATTCAGAAAGAGGACCACACAAGAAACGGTCTTCTTAGTTGGGACCCCCAAACCCTCCTAATCAATTTTATCTGTACCTCAAGGTGTCCACACTCTTTTACCTCCCATACTCCAGTGTATTTTCTGTTCCCTAACTTAATTCGATCTTTAGGTTGCTAACAATGTCTGACTGATTAATAGCCATACTTTTCAGACAGGCACAGAGAAGAAATTATCTTTTAAAAGGCAGCCTAATATATCCTTCTTTGTCAAATCTCTAATCATTAAGGTCTGTCCATGTTAAAAATTGTTCAGTGTCATGCTTGTGTATGACAATAAACACAGGGTTACATTTTGTAAACAACTAGAAAGTCTTAATTTGGAATTTTGTTAAAGATTTGGTATTATTTACTGAGTTTCAGTGCTTTCAACATTTATTGTACTAATCGCAGCTGCATTTTATTTTGACAATGATATATGGCAAACTATATTCTGATACATTTATAATGCTCTGTAGGCATACAATAGATTGAAGAGTGGCAGAACAGAACATAATAGAACTGAAAAGACAAAATACTTGAGCATCATTTTATCGTGCTAGAAAACCTCACTACTCTCATGAAGACAGGAAGAGCAAAGGTTTTATAATGAAAACTTGAATGGCTTAATGACAGCACTTCTCAACTCCTCGTCCCTTCATATGATGCTATAAAAGCAGACTGACCAACCAGCTCTTCAGAGAAAAATCCTTTTGAGAACTGGTCTTTCTGAGAAAAAAATGTTTCATACTGCTCCAGAATGAGTCAGACCCAATTTTAGTAAAACTGTGTCTGGTATTCTCTTCGTTGGTGACCTTATTTCAGATGAACACCTGCTCTTCCCTTCCATATTCAGTCTCGTCAAGAGATACCTGAAAAAGCTGTAATGTCGGCCTCTCACACAAGCTTTTCTTCTTCTGATTGCTCTTTCCATCCTACACTTAATACTTTGTAATTTAAGGTACTTCATGGGTAGAAGTATTGGGGGGAAAAGAAATAAAATCTCACAAATACGACCAATATTTCCCAGGACATAATGTTTTTATATCTTCTTATTACCACAGAAAGGTCTCAGTGGCATCATCAACTGAAGACGGACCTATTAATTAAAGAGGAATCGTAAGGTACAAATCCAAGCACAAGCTAACTTCAATTCCAGTTCTCTCTATTTCACATCATTCTTAGAAACACTGGCTCCACCTCATCTTGCAATATATGTCATTCATGTGAAGTCTCTAATTTTAGCTTTCATTTTCACCTGATTTGTTTCTTCTACCATAAGAGTAATTAGCATGTTAGGATGGCTATATCCTTTACACTTCTATTTGCATAAATATAATTTCCACTACACATAAAGTGTTATGAGACTAATTCCCACATTAGCATAAAAAAATAATGTATTTTCCTTGATTTTTAAAAAGTCTTCTAATAAATAAATTCAGACGGATGACTAAAATAGCCCTCATATTTCATACTGTGGCAATAGTCCTGAGCCTTCAAAAATTTACCAGTTAGCAGCCCTGTTTCACAGAATCACAGAACAGTTGAGGTTGGAAGGGATGTCTGGAGGTCATTTAGTCCAGCCCCTGTGGGGACGCCTAGCGATGGTTGCCCAGGACCATGTCCAGATGACTTCTGAATATCTCCAAGGATGGAGACTCTCAACTCCCTGGGAAACCTGTACCAGTGCTTGGTCACCCTCATAGTGAAAAAGTGTTTCCTCATGTTCAGAAGGAACCTCCTGTATTTCAGTCTATGACCACTGCTTCTTGTTCTGTCACTGCATACCACTGAAAAGAGCCTGTCTCTCTCCTCTCAGCACCTTCCCGTTAGGGATTTATATACATGAGTATGATTTCCCCTGAGCCTTCTTTTCGCCAAGCCAAACAGCTCCAGCTCTCATCCTTTCCTCATAAGAGGTACACAAGGAAACACATATCATCATCACATGAAGGGTGATGATCATGTGAAGGATGTTAATGATATATAATTCATGATACATATTTTTCTTCAATTATTTTGCTTTTTCTTTGTACTGCCATTTTTATATGGTTAAGAGTAAGAAGACTTCAATGACAGGCATTGGTTTTAGCTAAGGTAGACTTAGCACCGAAGAATTCCTCACAACATATTGTTTTGGATTGCTTGGAAGCAGTTCACACTAGTTATGAGTGGAGTCCTAAAAGTAATCTTCCTTCTATTTCACTGTGAATTTTTTTACCAGGTTACAACTTTATTATGAAACATTTAACATTTATTTTCCCATTTCTAAGGCTATATTTAAATATAAAAATATTTTTGTGTCACTATTGAGTAGGTTTCCTCTCCATGGCCATCACAAATGCAAACTTTTATCCAATTCCCTCTTCTTCCCCTCCATTAATAAAAATATATTAGCATAAAGATAATGTATATATAATACGCATATGCATGTATGTGTGTGAGTGTTCTAGAAGATTGTATATTGCAACCAGTAGCTTAACTGATGTCAGTGCAGCCATGATAACTTAGATCAACTAAAAATATGGTCCCCTTTTCCAAGACATGCTTTTGTTCATTCAGCACTGCTTTTGATGTGCTAGGATTGAATTCCCTGAAAAACAGCCAAATTTAGAACAGGCACAACATAGGATCAGTGAGCAAGCTTTTTTTTTGTCCTTGCTTGCTCTCTCCTTCACTATATCCTTGACCCAAAATAACCACTCCTATGCATAAGATTGTAAATGGTCTTAATGCTCATTCAGCTTTCCTTTTATTGTTGTCTGTAAGCTAATTAATGCACATGAATTTTTACCTACACAGCAGAAATTGAATTGATCCAATATTAAATTGATAATATATGTATAGAAGAGACAGCTAAACAGAAATTTGTTTAAAAAATCTTTTCAAAACAATTTTCTTTACTAATTTATTCTGATGTATTTGATTACATAATCTATTCATATTCAGTCATATTCACATTGAAATTCTAATTTGAATTAAGATTCTATGGGTTGTCTTCCAGCCATCTGTAAAAACTTAAAGACAACCACAGGTAGACTGAAGTAGTTAGTTTCCATGCCACACCTTAAATGATTTCTGTTTCTACTATCCATCAACATGGGGAGCATGGAGAGCAACTATTACAGGCTTTTTTTTTCTGGTGTTGGTGGCAGTGATGATGGGGACATCATCAAAAGAGAGAAGAAAGCAGCCATATACAAGATACACAGCCCAAAGGACATAACAAATCATCACTTTTTCAAACTACTTAAAGGTGTTTGCTAATATGGTAGCAATCTGCTGTGAAGTCAAGCTGTAAATAGATTCTTTTGTGTTAGATTTGCATGCACAAGATGTTATCAGTTGAGAAGCTCAGACATTCATGTTCCTCAGAATTATAACAAAAAAGCTCTCTGACATCTCTATAAATGGAAATACTCTGAAAGAATTGTAGAGAGCACTTTGTCTCATTTTTATGTACAGAGCATCACCTATCACATGTAAAAGATCAAAAATAAAAAGGAAAGCTTAAGTACTTGGCTAATTATACACTAGTGCACAAACTATGTGGACATTGTTTTGTTACATTCCACCTACACAGAGCTAAAATTCAGCAGCTCAGGAGATGTGACCTACCTATAAGCATTTGGATTACCAAGCAGTACACTTTCTGTCATAGTGTACCTGTTCAACATTCATAAGGTATATGAGGATTTCAGTGGACTCATAGTTATTGTAAAAAAGGGGAAGAGAATAAGGATTTCAAAGATTGTTTTCTTGACCACCCTTCATTTCTAGGAAAAGACAGTTCTTATGCCATTTATCATCAGATTATAAGCAAATCTTCTAGTGAGAGCAGTTTCTATATCTCAGATGCCAAATTATAGATTCAGTTACATGGTGTGCTTCACTGAGTAGCTTAAACATTCAAATTCTATGCTGCTATTTTTAATACATGCAGTTATCAAACAGGCAGCTGAACTTAAGTTCAGCTCTGACCCTCTCAACATGTTGAATTTCTAGTCTTGTCTTCTATATGAACAAATCAAAGACCTCATGTATGGCTATTATAACTGATTGTTTGAGGTCTGTGCTTACCATGTACACAGAACCTATTTTAGCACCCTCTTCAGTATATTGGCCATTCTTATTCACAGTTTTTACTTCAGAAGTTCATTCACTCTTACTGTAGAAGAATGGAGCAAGAATCAGCTTGCTTATGAAGACACAGTGATTATTATGGTTTTTAATTATTTATAATTTTTTTTTTAGTATCAGGTGGAGCAATTTGGTAAGCTACGCAGAGGAAATCCCTGTTTTAAAAAACTTAATACCTAAGGCAAACAGTAAAGTATAAAAAAAAGTACCATGGAACGTGCTACCTCTTCAAGAATCATGAAGTGAGAAAAGAATAAGAACGTATCTCTTGCCAGGTGAAAGGGATGTGCAGCAAGAAGTCAGGACAAAGTTTCTTTAACTGCAAAAATACATGCTGGGGGGCAAAAAAAAGTTACCCTAAACAGTATTCACTTTCATAGTATCACCTTTCTGAATGTTTTTTATCTCTGCAAATCCTAATGCAAATCACCTTACCAACTGTCTCTTCATAGCATTGTCTCTATCTTCTGTTGGTTGCAGACTATAGGGAACACCCAGGTCTTCAGATCACCCCAATGACCTGAGTGCAGCTGGAGGATAGATCAGCTCACAGGTAAAACCCAGATGGTCTACAATTTTCCATCCAAATTTCCACAGGATTGCATTGGTATAGGATTCCTTTTATGCTCCCATGTAATTCCTCAGTGACACTTCAGATTGTGCAAATAAAAAAAAGTATCTACCATAAAAGTGGGTACTTTCTTTTTTCCCATAACTGCATCTAGGGCAGGCAGATGTTCCTTCCTCTCTGGAGCTATGTACTCAGATATTTAATAGCAGGTCACCCTGGTGCTCAGCTGCCACGGGAAAATAACATCATTGTATGACAAAATTTACGATGGAATTCAAAAAGACCCTGACAAGTTGAAAAACTCATACTCATTCCATGACAGTGGAAGTATTACTTTCACTTTGCTTGTAGTAAAGGAAGTGAAAAAGGAAAAAGCTGGCATATCCCCTAGGGCTCCCACCTAGGTAAATTCTCACCTGGCTGCCCCCTCACCTGTGTTAAATCCATGTTACATCTTAACACAGGTCTGCTTTTATAAATGATGATGTAAACAATGGAATCAAGACAAAAACTTCAAGGTTTCCTAGTACAGGCATCCAGTAAGGGTCAGATTGCAGTAGGATATGTTGGGTGTCAGTTTGGAGGGGGTGAACAGGTGTGTCCCTTGGTCCCTGTTCAGAGACCTTGCTGTGAGAGCACGGGGGTTCTGCCATAGCAGAAGATTAAGCAGTCAAGGCAAGATAAAACTATCTTATCCTTAAACAAATGTCCCTTTCAAAAGCTTAATACAAAGCAGGTCTAGGAAGTCTGCAGCTATAATGATTTCATGTTTTGCTGATCCCAGCCTTTTCTACTGAAAGACTTTTTAGTGGTCCCTAGTGGAAAGTTGAGATCAGCATTTAAATGCAAGTCTATCTTTTTAACATAAGTCCTCAGCAGCCCAGTAGCTCTCAGTGATACTGAGAATTTATAAATAGTTATGCATGGATATAGATATAGATACAAAATGCATATCACACTCCTTTATGGCTGATGGCTGCACATTCGGATTATTTTTTTGCAAAAGAATTGTAATTTCTGAGGTTTCTTTCTCCTTTTCTCCATTAATGAAAATGCAAAACCACTGCCTAACAAAATCATTTTTCTTGTTTGAAACACCTCTTTTCGCAGACAGTTAGGGACCAATTACAGACATTTCTCATGTCCTTCAAATTTCTACACCAGATGTACCTGCCTTCTTCTCCTAGGTAACAGGAATGCTACACATGTTGTGGGGAATACGAGGCAAACCCACTATGTTCTTTCTAGCTCTGTATAAGGAATCTTTACCATCTATTTTAACATGATAGATAATTTTTACTGTAAACTAGAACCCTCATGAAAGAAAAGCAGAAATCTGAAATACATCAGTTTAGCTTGTGCAACTTGTTCTCTCCTATAGCTGTTATTTTCTTCCTCATTTCCTTTCTGCATAAACTCTAGACAGCAGAACTCTTCTAGGCAAAATCCTAACAAAATCCACTTCCTTGTGCTGTGCATCCTGCTGGTTACATGATTTAGCACTAAAGAAATTTTCTTTTTCATTGGGAAGCCTTCTGGAAAAGGTTTCATGTGCTAAGGTTAAAAGGGCCACTAGCCTGCTCATTCAGCTCCTTCTCTTAGTTTGTCGTCTGGAGAAGCCTGGCTAAATCAGTCTCAGCGCCCCTAAACACAGTATACCAGACAGGCAGGGTCACTTGGTGATTCTGTATCTGCACATTGCATCTTTACTTCCCACTGTGCCAGTAAGGCAATGCATAACCTTGTCAAACCTCATTAAGTGGTGAAGCTGAAGAGCAAGATCCCCAGCCACGGCTCCCACAGCCTTCAAGTCCTGGCTTTGGAAGGGCTCCTCCACACCTTCCTTAGAAACAGTATATACTGCTGCTTCAACACATGGAAAAGTTTCTTGGCCTTTTTTTAGCCCATGCTTTACTTGATCTAGTAAGAATCTCAGTGCATTTCCCTGGCCTTTCGGTCAGTATATGCCTCCTTTCTCATCTGCCTACTTTATCTGCCAAATTTCTGGAAGATTCAGTTCAGAGTTGACCATCAAGAGCTCCCTGAGCTTCTTAGTGCTTCTATGTTCTCTACCTGTGACTGAACACAAGGCATTTAACCTTCCAGGTTTGATTTTTGTGACTTATAAAATGGGAAAAATAATCTTTAGTACCTGCCATGAAAGAAGTCATTATTTACCATTGATAACTAGAGTGTACAACCACTATATAGTCCTTGGGCCTTCATCTTGCTTCCCTCAAAATCAATGCAAAGTTCTTATTGACTCAAGGAGAGCAGCATGTAGCCTTTTTTTCTTCATCCACCTAGAAATTCTGTGATAACTGAGATATTAAAAACTTGATAGTCATTGGCTTTTAAATAGACTTTCAGTAACAGTCATGACTTATCACACTACTTTCTCAGAAAACAACCAGGACAATGAATTCAATTTTAGTTTTATCAGAGAAGTAAGCCTTTTTTAAACCAAAAAAAAAGTGCTGTAGGAGTTGTACCTTACTGCATGCGGAAAAGCTGATCCTGTTCACACAGCAGTCACTGAGAGTCTGAACTGGCTTCAATGCAATAAGAATAACACTTTTATTAAATCTTGTGTTATCCCACAAATTAAATGATCAGAAGGATTTCAATCTAGCGTAATACCAGTCTGCCCAAATCTGGAATCACAGCAGGGTTTTTTCCCAAATCAGCAGATCATGGATATTATTACTTATCGTTGCTCACCATAAGCTACTTTTTTTTTTTTTTTTTTTTTTTTTGATTCACAGACAGCAAAAGCAACCAAAAAAACAGCTTTTTCAGTTCAGGAATTTCTAGTCTGGAAACACAACAGGGACAGAACTAAAAGGCAATAATGTACAACAGAAGTGGGAGAAACACTAGTTAGTCGCACAGATTCCTGTTTTGACTTTATTTTAAAGGTTCCGTAAGTATTTTTCTGAGGAACTTTATGGTAGTTCAGGAAAGTATCTCACTTCAGGAAGAGTTCAGTCAGAACAGAAGAAACTAACGTAAAGATCAATAATGGAGGTATTTCTAGGAACTACATATAAGGGTTGAGTTAGGTGACCTATGGTATAGCCAGGGTATCATGCACCTCTACAGAAGCAGACCCTCTGTCTTTTCAACCAGGCTACGAATTTAAAATGTTTGCTGGATGCAAGCATGCTTGTATAAATACGATCTGAGATAAACTTAAGAGCCATACCATGTCACCAAGCTTATAAAGCTCCTGAGCCTGCCTCATTTGACTCTAACACATGCAGAAGAAAAATACAAAAGGAACAAACACTCTGCTTGCTTTGGGCTGAGTATCATCCCTCAGCAAGCTTCAGAGATGAAGTCCTGAGTATTTTGAGGTTGCTCCAAGCAGACAGAGGGGTCAAGCCCAGCCAAATTCTCTGCTGCAGTACCAACATGGAACAGTGAATTCCAGGTCTGGTTCTCTCTGAAATGATAAAATTAACAATATACTTCTCATGTCTATGTGTCCTCAGTATCTGAAGCCATGCTGTGCCATTCAAGCCGCTTTATCAATAAAAAAGCAAAACCGAAGGAGTGTCTTTTTCCACAAACGTATGTATTTTTGCTTTTATTTTACAGTGACAACATAAGGGCAGTCGAATTCATAGACTCCATGGACAGGTAAAAGAAATTTTCAAATTTCTGATTAAATCAAACTTTTTTTGATATGAAAAGACCTGAGGATTTTCCTGAAAATATCTTCAGCTTCAAAATGATTGATGTCCCTGCTGAATGGCAAGACAGGAGAGCAATCTGCAAGCATTTATGTCTGAAGGAAGAAAGAAAGAAAGGCAGGAAGGAAGGAAGGAGGGAAGGAAGGAAGCAGATGTATGGGGTGTTTGTATATCAACATGCATGTGCACTTATGCACAAAAAACCCCTTTTTTTAAGAAGGATTTTAACAGACATTAATATTTTAGAAGCCTTGAGTACATAGGAACATCAGCAATGTATGTTGTTAATACTGGTGTCTTTTATAACATAAAATAGGGAAACTGAGGAATAGGGGATACCTCTGAAAAAGTGCTATTTGCACTCCACAAAAGAATACAATTAGATTACCAAAAACACCTCAATGACTAAAATTTAATAATATTTTCCCGTTTTAAAACAAAACAAAACAAAAATATATACAGAAGATAGATAGCCATCTGACTGCTATTCTCTATTTTTCACCCACTGAAGCCTCCTACCAAGTTAATGCACCCAGGTTGCATGCATGTACGTGGCTAAAGAAAAAAAAAGCTGCTTTTTAACAGTGACTATTGTAATTAGACCTGTCCAGACACGCAGAATGATCAGTGCATATTAATCATATTAGCTTTAATTCTCCAGCTATGACAATGTTTTCTCATCAGAACTTTTCAAACACATGTGGTGTCCTAGAGTCAGTCATGCTTGTTTTACCCTGTGTCCTAGTGTCCCTTTTGGGCCTGGTCTCCAGTTGAGTTAGCATCCACAGACTTTGAGTTCTGGGTATCCATGATTAATCTTAGGGGTTCATACTGTTGATTCAGTATAGCAGGCAGAAAACTACAGTAATATACATAGCTCATTTCTCAGTATGTAGTGTGCCTTCTTATGCTGTCCTTGTACAATACAAAATGAAAGGTTCATCCAGCTTCATAAACTAAACAGGGATGAGACACATCCAGTATGTTTAGCAGCACAGTCCTTGTCAGTTTCAAGCAAACTCTTGCTGTCATAGAGCACACCATGTCACAGTTCGGGGGTTACCTTGGAATGGGGACAGTTCCCAGACTGCAGGACAGCAGTCATCTTGATTTTGGGAAAGACAGTCTAGCCGCATGGAGGTGATCTGTGACATACTGCTTGTCCTCAGAGCTAAAGAACAGGCTTTAGCTCTTTTATTTACTAGTCTTGAAACAGCCATTGAGAAGTTTTTTGCATCCTTTGTGGCTTTCTAAAATTACAGATGCATGTAAATGTAGGCATATCTATTCAAGTCATTGCTTAAAACCTCACTGGGTCACTCAAGATGATGCTGTCCCTTGCCCAAATCTATAGAATCTATGATACTGTATTCTTTATGAAATCTTCCAAAACAGTGCCATTCTCCAAAAAGTGGCATTTTTTCCCAGTGAAAACAGAGAATGGCATATTGCCATAGGAAGAATGAGGATAAATATGGCATTTACCTTATTTATTTTTGAGAGCAAGATGACTGACATGATGCTACCCTTAAGTGTAAGGTTGAAGCATAGCAATAAAACTTGTGAAAAATACAAGGGAAAGGAAGGGAAGGGAAGGGAAGGGAAGGGAAGGGAAGGGAAGGGAAGGGAAGGGAAGGGAAGGGAAGGGAAGGGAAGGGAAGGGAAGGGAAGGGAAGGGAAGAGCAATAAACCAATTCAATATTATTCTGGAAATATTCCAACATTGCCACAACTGACAGGGGAAAAGAGAAAAAAATCAGTGAAAACCATTAGCATATATTTTAACCAGAAAATCAACAAAGGACTGTCTTCTCACTGAAGTTCATGTATGATTGTGTCTCAGCTTCCTGACACATTACCTTTCCAAATCATTGCTCTCAAAAGACCAGTTTCTTACAAAAAGCTTTCCTAAGCATATTGCCTTATAGCTTGAAATTGTTTTCTGTAAGAACACCAAGTCCTTAAATAAGTCTGGCATACACATTTGTCAGGGCTCCTAATTTTTATATCTACTTTATTATAAGTCAATGCCATTTAAAGCTGTAACATTCTTCCTCTATAGCTCTACAGTTCTTATGTGGGAATTATGTCCATGAAGACATGTCTGTGTGTACTTGTATTGATGTGAAACTAATTAAAGAGACAATATAATTTCCCACCATATTTTCTCTCTGCACCCATTATCCATCATGTTCAGAGGCACAGTAACGTGGTAGACTTCAGAGAGCTGTCACTCAGACAGATACACATATTTGTACTTCTTTTATGCACAGCAAGCACAAATAACATTCTTAAAAATAAAAGTAAAATAAGTTATTTGCATAAAGGATGAGAAATGCCTAAATTGATCAGGCTTATCTGTAATGTGAGTGCATGCCACACCATGTCCTAGGTATTTGATCTGCAACCTGTCATTTAAGCAGTCTTAGATGTCTACTTTCTGCAGGAATAATGCAGAATAATCCCTACATTTATCCCTAAAATTTAATTCGAGCATATTTCAGGTGAGGGGGGTGGAAATTAATTTCCATTCTTCTTCCCTTCTTTTTCTTTACCTAACAACTTTCTAATATAAAATATCTGAACAGTGCAATGATCAGATCTCCAAGACTCCTGTATCCACAGGGAGTTCTTCAGCCACTAAGATAGAAAACCAAGCACCTTCGTGTTTGCTGTCCTAAATCCATGAATCTTGAATCCCTGGGCGCACAAGTGGCCCAGTTTCAATAGAATAAGAACATTTTAGGAAGGGTTTTTTTTAAGCTTAATGCTTTCCCTCTGTTTCTTGTTCAGCATAAAGATTGATATACCATAGGCATTTTACCCTTCCTCATTTTTTGTTCTTTGATTACTAGAGAGGTGTCAGAGTAGCAACTGTTTGAGTGCTAAAGCACTGACTCACAAAATTGAAATTCAAGTCCTTGCTCTGATATAGACTTCCCCATGTTACCCTGAGCAAGCCATAGAAGCAGTGCGTGCCTCAGTTCTTAACTGTAAAATGGAAAACAGAAAAATCTTTAAAATCATGATACATAATATAGTAGAGTATATGACATAGTACATTGCAGATATGAAAGGCAATTATATCCTATGGCAATAGCAGCTATATTCACACTGTAAATATAAATTAAGGCTAGTTAATCCCAGAAAGAGGGACATATTTTTCACAGAAGTGTCACAGATTCCAATCAGCTATAATACCAATTGACTATAAGTCACTTGTGATCCTTCTATTGGCATCAGTCTGCTTCAGGCTAAGCTCTTTCACAACCCTGTGATATTTGGGCTTCCAGTACTGAAGGTATTTCAATTAATTTTAAAAGATCACTGAGATTTTTTCAACAATAAATAATTCTATCCACTTCTGTAAAGTCCTTTGTTTCCAACCCTTTATTTTTCGGCATAAAATACCTGCCAATCTCCATTCTCAGTACTGAATGAAATACAGAATGGAAAGTGAAACAGAATAGGAAAAAAGAAAATGGTGATGCTAGTGAGAGTTGCAAAAATGCAGCATTGATAAAACTCACGGGATAAAAAGCCAGTGTGAAAGACATGAAAAAAAGGAAAAAAAGACTCTTGCTACCTGGAGTGGAAGTTAGATAGTACTTGAGTAGCTGCTAATCAAATATTCACTGTTAAGCAAAAGAAGAAACTCACTGTAAAAAGAAAACTGAAAGCACATGGGAGAGAGAAAGTGAGCGTCTTTGAAACAGGACAAAGAACCAAAGGAGGAGAATACCTTACATGCGAAAAGTCTCAGAGATTTGCCACATCACACATGGATGAGTGGTGAGTGAGATGGTCCTTTAATGCTCAGCTCCACTAGTTTTCACTGACTTCAACAAAACTGCACATTGTACCATGTCTCAGCCTGTCATAAGATCCTTAGTTGCATCTCCCATTATTTTTTGCCCTCTCTCAACTCTGCAAACCCATTCGAAGTTTTGTAGCTGCCTTGCCTCTTTGTCCATAGGTGCTTCCTTACAATCAGGACAGTTATAATTCACTGTGGAGCTTCAAGTTTGTCAGTGCATTACAGAGCGCAGTTTTGAGCCCCACTAAGGCCTCTAATCTTTTCCAAACCAGCCCTGTTTCTTATAGATAGAATAATACCTTGAGCTTCTTGAGACAAGTTGTTCGGTGTAGCTGAGCGGCATTAGTTTTTAGGGCACAGACAGTATTACCATGTCAGGAAGCAACTTATGTTACAGAAAAATGCCATCATTCACTGTGTCACTAGGTCACAAGTGCTCCTCTTTCAGGAAAGCCCAATGAATTTAGGTGTATTACTCAAGTCCTTCCCACACGTCTCCCTCTCCATGTTCATCCCCAACGAGTCCAGAGAAGTCCCAGTCCTGCCCTGCAGCAGAAACACACCCCTGCTCTTTGTTCACCTGCTATAAAAGGAGTTGAAAATGTACAAGTCTGTCCCTGGAGACATCCAGGGCTGGTGGGACACTCAGCGTCGTGATGTCTGTCCAGCAGGACACCTGGGTTCAGACTCACCTCGTCAGCATTCTGCTGCAGAGGACGTGCTGGCAAGGGAGCGTACACCAGATTGTCTGATTGGTCCATGATGCTCCCTACTACTGGGAGCCCTCTTTGTAGAATACAAGATATTTACACGTACAAGAATGTTTTCATTTCTCGGGAAAGAAAAGATACACTCAGCTGGCCTCAAAATGCATTCTGTTCTCACATTGATCTGAAACTTAATGACCGAGGCCAAGATTAAAGATGTAAACATTCATATACTTTGGCAGCAAAAGACTAGATTAAAATCACAGAATATGATTTATATTTGAATTTTATATGTGAATTTATGTTTGACTCTATATGTGAATAATGGTATAATTACTTGTATTGAAGACTAAAATCAGTGTTGGCAACTTTATCTGTATATTTTTATAGCCTCTACAATACCACCACAACAAGATTTTCTACTCACATGGCCTAATTCCTCTTACAGCTCTGAAAATTGCCATCTAAGTATCTAGAAGGTTGAGAGACATGTTTTTCTGCAGATGGCATGAGAGAAAAATTAAGATGTGACGTAGAGAAAGATGTTAAGTAGCAACAGACTAATGGAGAACATTTTGTCCTACTTTTGAGGAGCACATCAGGAACAGCTTGTTTTTATAGTGGATCCAAAGTATAATCACTGGCACTATATGATTGCTGTAAGCATTGCTCTGCACTAATCACTACCATATTATTGGGAGTTTTTGCTGAGCATTTTGTAAAAGATACATTGCGTTCCTTTTTTTCGGCACTTATCTTGAAAGTGAATCAGACATACCAAAAGCTCTAGACAGTAAATAACGATTAAGCTGTACCTTTTAACATTCTTGATAAATTTCAGGGATTTATTGCTTTACATTTTAACTAGTTACCAAGAATCAAAGCACTAACTCTGCCAAGAATCAAAACACTGACTAAATCAAATATATGCATGCATTTTCTCTAGGTAAAACACAATAACTAAATAGTGGAAGTAAGAGATGTCTTTGACGCAAAAGCACCAAAGCTTTGAAGAACCTGTTTCTAAATCTGCAGCATTCATCCATTTTTGCCATAGTAAAGGCCAAGCATTTTGAAGAAAGGTTTTGCAAAATTATATTCACAAATGTCTATTCAGATATTGATCTAATATCCATATAGAGTCACTGCAAATACAAACCATGAGAAAGCTATTTAAAATCTTTTCTTCTAAGCAGACGGCTTTCCTTCAGTCTTGTCATCTCAGCTTGAAGGAGTAAAATAAAAGAATCTACAAAACCAAATATTAACTGCCCATCTAATTGTCCTCTTGGCAAAGAAGGAAAGAGAGAAAGAGAAAGAGGAAAAAAAACCCAAAAAACCCCAACCAACAACCTGCAAGTAACACTTGCTAGTCATATTACTGTAATTCGACTGAGCAGTCTCATTTAGTATTTGGAGAGTTAAAAACATCCAAGCTGTGCAAAATATTTTGCATACATCAAACAGGGATACACTGTGTATGTTTGACTGATGAGTTGGGGGATCATGTTACCTGCTAAGCTTCTAGCCATGCTAAATGTGAACTGGCTCTTCCAAAATCTGAGCAGAAGCAAATATTTATGAAACAAATATTTATAAATCTAATCACTGTTTGCCACCTGAGAAAACTGGCCATTAGGAGTGAGCCCTGACTCTCTTGAAATCGTTGACAGGGCAGCCATTTGCTTCAACAGATCAGTATTTTACTGTGGATTAATCCTGGTATAAAATTAATGTTATTTCCACCAAGCTGATTTTCAAAATGGTAAAAGAAACCTGATTATTCTTTTAGTAAAGCATTCAGGGCCCCTTGTGTTTTGCATATAGTCTTTATTTTTGCTATTTGGACATGCGAAGAGAGGTAAAGAAAGGGTTTCCTCCAGGATACATGCAGTTTATTTTCTGTCAGTCTCCAGTGCTGTTCAGAATTTGGCACAGGATCCCCTACAAGCTCAACATTTGAGAGAAAGCTCACCACAGCCACTTGACATCTTCTCAGTACTGTTTCTAGACAATTTAGATTTTGCCACAAAGCCTTTTTCATCTATACCAGATTTCCTTTAAACAAACAAACAAAAAATCAGAAAAATCTTTTGTTTGTTTCTTCCCTTGCCCTCTCCTTAACTGAGGAAAATATACTTCACTGTTTCAAAAGTCGAAAAAGAAAACATCTCACAATGCTCCAGTATAAATCTGAAAGCATAAATAATGGCATGTTTCTATATCTGTATACACTTCTATCTATATTCTATTTATATATTCTATTCTATAGATATAGATGTGAACGCATATATATATATATATATATATATTTGTTTTCAAGCATGTAAGGAACAGGATTTCATTTCATTGTTCGAATAACATGTTACTAGCTGCAACAGCCATCAAGTCCCTCTGGCCTTTAGCCAACTACAGGCAAAAGTTTATTTGTATCAGCAACTGCAGCAGCCTAAGTAAAGGGCACCCTTGGGCTTTGGCTTGTGTAAGTCGGTCTGTCGCGGCAGAGGATGCTTCTGGGTCCTTTCCTGCGCACCCCTGTGGTGCTGCAGGGTGGCAGGTGGGTATAAACGAAGAAGTCGTTTGCCCAGCAGTGTTGTGGTAAGCTTGTACTCCCTTAAGAAATGCTTTTCATCACTTCAAAAACACTATCTGTGGGAAGATTGTTCCTCTGACACATGAAGCAAGCTCTCCCGCCCCAAACTGGGAGTGTTAGGGATAAATGCTGAGTGTCTGTGTGTGTGTGTATAACATCCAGCCTCTTAAATTTTAATCGAGTTTATACATAAGTTTCTCTGGTGATGGTGTAAGCATCGGAAATACAAAGCATGCACACACACCTCCTAGCAAATGAAACGTGTCAGCAAGTGCTGTAATCAATAACAATATAATATTCTTTCCTAAATAATGGTACAGCAGCAGAAGTGTGTAAGACAGTGATGAATTATTCAGCACGTCTGCTTTGCTGCTACATTGCTCCTTCCATGCTTTAAGCTTTCCTACAGCTGAAACACCTGGCACAGCACTCTCTGACTTCATCTTCTTCTGAATACCTAAATCTCTTTCTTCCCTTGTACAAAAATTAAGTTACCTAAGTGCCTAAAGCTTTAAACAGTCTTCAGTGGCAAATTGTGTGATGTCTCGAAGTTTTTAAGTAAGTGCCTTATTTCTACTTGATAGCTTCACATGAAGATTTGCTATGTATGTTAGCAGGCAGCTGCATGTTAAATATTTTTTAAAGTAAATGCTTCAGACTATGAAGAATTTCATTCACTAGAGGGTGTATGACATTCTGGACAAAGTATTCATTAAAAGATGCAAGGCAGATTCATTCAGCTGGTTAAAATGAAAGTCCGGGTTATGAAATGCTTATTTAGATCGAACAGCATGCTACCTCCATAGAGCTAGAGTTGGTGTAAGATACTGTGTGGCATTAGCTAGACTATAATACACACTAATTTATCTTTGTAAAATAAAATGATGCAAGATCATTTCAGTTATCATCTAGTGCTCTAAAAATGCATATGTAAGTACATGTATTGCAGCATGTAATTTAATACAGATTATTATATGACCTTTATAACACTAAACAAGTGTTATAAAAGTTAAGCTATACATGCAGAACTATGGTTCACAGAAGGAAAGTAATTTTGGCAAGAGGTACAGGGAAAAAAAAGTGAAAACTTTTTTTTTAAACCTCATAAGTTAATGCATTTTGTTTCTGCTGTGTTTATTTAAGCTATTCTGGAAATTATTTAAATCTTTTTCTGGGTAGCGACACATTTGTATCTAGAGATGTTCATCTAATCTGTCATTCTGCTAGAGATGGTGAGATACCTCTTAACGTATTTCATGTGCTGTGCGCAGCTCACTTTTAAATGCCACAAGCAATACAAATCCGTCATCTCTCCTTGGGAAGCTGCCTGATTCTGTAATACAGCTTACCACTAAGTAGTTTCTCTGATACTCAAGCTATATTTCTCCTGCTTGATTCATGTTCTACTTTCCATTACTTCACGTTAACTCCCTCTGCCCCTGCTATCAAATGGAGGAGGTTTGATTCCTACCTGTACTAACTGCTAACTTCTCTGAATGGAGCAGCCAGAAATAACCCTCACCTCAGAAGGTCACCTCTGTGATCTCCTCGTCGTCATGCCATTCCTTCGACAGTCATTGCTGTCCACTGTCAGAAGCAGGACCTTTGCTGTGACCCCAGAAAGCTATTTTCCTCTTCTAGGAGACACTGCTGGATAACTACTGGAATACCTCAGCACTTCTGGAGGAATATGATGTTTTTAAACAGGCGGCACATTAACTCTCGAGTTCTTGCATAAGAAAGGTTTATAACAACCGTTTCAGGCGCAGCCAAAACTGTTCGGTGCCACGTGCCTCTCAGCAGCTGATCTACGAGCTGGCAGTGCAGCCATCAAACAGCACTGCTGCCGAGGAGCAGAAAGAATGCACGTGGAGTAAGGTCACAAGGTTTTGACCTAGATTTCAGTCAGCAGGAGACTGCATCAGAAAATAAAAATTGGACGTACTTCAGTGCCCTTGAAGAAAAGGCCTGAGTGAATGAGTAAAATAAGGTGCAACCTTGCCTTTGCGCCACTCTATGCGTAGCAGGAGGATGAAAAGTGACCGTGCATTCGTTTGTCTGCAGCGCTCTCTGTGATCATGCCTTCAGAATAGAAGATCTCCTATGCCAAACAGACTGCTGTCTCTAGCAGAGAAAATAGCTATCTGACTCATGACCACTGAAACAGAACATTTTTGTTAAACAAGATGTTAAATTTTAATAGCAAAGTTTGGAGAAATTGTCTGGGAAATTATGCAAAAATACTTGTGCAAAAACACGTATCCACAAACTATTCTTTCCTATGAGAATCCTGTCTTGTCTCCCTCTTATTGCAGAAGCTAGGAGACATGACCTGTCTAGTCACCCTCATCACTAGAATAGGTTGACAAAGAAGCAATTTTCTTAGAGTGGTTTTTATTAACTTTGGCAAATGGAAATTAAATTAATTGCAAGTTTTCACAAATGCAGTTACTCTAGCCACTCCAGAACATGAAGAAGAAACAAAATGCATTAAATATAAATAAGTGCCTGAAGATCTTAACTGTCCCTCCTGTATCAAAGTGAATGAGAAAATAACATCAGTTCTTCTACCTAGAAAATAAATATTTTCCATAAATCTTACATGTCCTCAAGACAAAATAAAACTCTTGTTTCTGTTATATAAAGGAGCATAATTTACTAAGGGAAACAATGACAAGACCACATATGAAAATATATTGTAAACTGTTACCTGCAATTCTTCTGTGAAATGATAAATCAGGTTATATAATCTCAGGTGACAATTCAGATCTATTACAACTATTATGTGTGTTTATCCAAACACTTCTAATCTTAAATCATCACAACTATTACTTCACTTCTTCAAGTTCCACTGAAATTTGTGTATTAAATAGGCCTTATAAAACAAAGTTACAATTCACCAACTGAAAATGGTACAATGAAGTGATCTAATCTTATTTTAAAGGGCTTTTGACAATAGCTGCAATAGCTCATTGCAACTATCCTATTTGCACTACAGCATCTTCACAGAAAAGACCTAATTCCTTTTAATTTCTTATATTATTTAATTTATTATAAGCACTGAATTGAAAGCTTCCCTATCTCAAGTTTACCAGTGATAGTTTTTCCTGTGAAGCTTACAGCAATTTTCATCAGTACAGATTGTAACTAAAGCAACAGAGGTTAACATCCAAATGATTTTCTGAATACTAATGGATAGCCAGTACTGGTGATGAACAGAAGCCAAACTTCCAATAACCTATTTCAGATGGACATTCAGGGTCAAATCCAGTTCTCATTCCCACCTTGACACAGGTAGATCCTGTTTATACTGAAAAGGATTTGCTTGAAAAACAAAAAGCACTTGCAGGAAAAAAAGTCCTTGCATACGTGGACAGATGAGGGAACATATAACCTGCAACGTGTCTTGTCATGTGAAGGAGACCTTGGGTGTCCAGACAAAGAGCATGTTGAGACATTAATGTGTTGGGTGGGAAGCTTTGTTAGGAACAGAGAAGCCAACAAGGATTTGAAATATTTTTAAAACTGAAATACAAAACCAGATGAGAACTTCAAATAGCAAAAAACCCCCAAAACATAATAAAAAGACAATGATGTCTGTTCCCTCCTAGATAAACCATAAGGATTTTTGGTGTGGAGGTCTTGCACTTCATGCCGCTCTTTCCAGTTCCTTGGTAGTTAGACAAGACTTCCTTTTCACAGATAACACAGCAAGTAGAAACATTCATCCTAAATTAACCAATCCCATAAAATTATCTCTTCACTACTGGGTTCTAGGAATTATGTGACATATAACTCCAACTTCAGCAGAATTCAAAGCTCTTCTCTGTGCACACTACTGAGACACCTGTCCTAATGAAAACCAAATAAAATGGAGGGGTGGGGATTTTTTAATCATCTTATTTGATAAATAACTGAATAGGCTTAGGGAGGCATGTGTTCATTTTCTACTATAACTAAAAATTTCTTATGCCATCTTGGCCACACCACTTAATTCAGCATGTTTGCCAGCTTAGAGGAAAGGACAACAACTTCCTATTTCACAGGAGATAGTGATGATAGCTAAATTCAAACTTTAATGCTGAGACAGTACAGTGATAAGGTCAACAGCTTCTAACCTCATTTTTGATGCCACCATGATGGCACATCCATTCCTCACCACCATGTAATACCTCAGCCTCTGGAGAGTCCTTTCCTGAGATACAGATCTAGGTAATACAGTATCTTTCTTACACAGACTAAGTGAATCCAGAAGTCCAGTGCTGCATAGGAAACTACATTGTCCTGACATTAATTTTAAAAAACAATAAAACAATTAATACATAAAAATGCTAATTCCCTTAGCAAATCTTTTTGTTTTGAGGAAGAATAAAATCTGTGTAAAAACAGGGGTTTGTCTTTGTATATACTTCGAAATATCTTCTTTCCACATGCATTAAATTCTTCTTTAGCTACAAGTATTCACTCATAGACACTCTAAGATTGTTTAGAGCGCATTTAAAAAAAATTACAACTGTAGACATTAAGCCTGTATACACCAGTTCAAAACTGACAGTACTCATTTAAAAAAAAAATCAGTTAAATTATATTTAAAAATAATTTCATTTTTCACTATAATTTCTTCATGGTAAATATGTAATTTTAATTTTGTATTACATATGATATGGTATACAAATATATTTAATGCAGTTTGTTTTGCAGCAGTTCACATTACCTACATGCCCAAACAGAAAAAAATTCCTTTAAATTTATACCATTAAATGGAGAAGAAACAAGGTCTATGAACATCTTTAGACACAATTCAGCCCACTTACAAACATTTCAAAAGCTCTTTGTGGTTCACCTCATAAAGCTTCTGCTTCTGGTCCACAAGACTCCTGTTTCAGAAATCTCCAAGTAAGATGCATGATGTATGCACAGAAGGATACATGACTCCATATAAAGGGCTGTATTTTACAGCACCTACACAACAAGATTTTAACATAATGTGGAGCCTTTCGGCGCTACTGCAGTAAAAAACTACATTCACCATCCAACTATTGGTTAGATTCGTCTTTCACAATATTAATGTTTATGTTATAAGTCAGAGTTGTCACTAAGCAAAAAAACCCAGGAATCCCTGAAAAATGATCCATCTCATTTACTTTGCCTGCCTGGTTTAGGATGGATGATGCTTTGGAGGTGCTTCTGTCCATTGACTGCATAGTGAATCAGTGACCACTGTGTTATTAAGGTAGGCAGCTCCCTGAATTAGGCTAGTTCCAGGCCAGCATCTGTACATTGTATCTCCTGAAGCACATAGCAAAAATGATCATATAGCTTCTCCTCGTCTCACATCTTCACAGTCCCCACCTCCTTGCTTCAACAACTGTGATCTTGACACACTAGCGCTCACTCAAAATACTTATGCAAAAGATAATTGACTTGGTCTGATTTTTTCATCATATTCCTTGCTTTATGCTCCTTTCAAAGGTTGTCTCATCTGTATTATTTACTTTGCCATTATTTTTTTTAATGTGTAAGAACTTTCACAGCTGACCTTCAACCTTTCCATCCATTTTTCTTCCATACTGAGAATTTGACCTCTGTCTCTGATGAGCCCAACTTCTGTCTTTCAAATACCCCTCTATATGTATATGAAGCTCCACTGAAATGCCTCCTAGGTACTCACTTAGAAACATAGTTCATTCTTTTTTTATGTATATTTTCACTTATAGTTGCCCTTTATCATAAAAGAAGTCCTCATTTTTCAGTTTTCCACTGTCCCTTTGATTTTATTCAGATTTTAATTCTACATTATATGCAAGTGTTGGGGGCGGCACACAACTTTTTGATCTCTACAGAACCCAGTCAACGGATTCTTGTTTCTAGGTGTTATATAGTGAAAAAAACAGATAATAGAAACTGCAACTTGAAAAATTAGCATTCTTTACTGAGCCTCATGTCTTCCTTTGCAAATGGAAAGCATACTGTTCTTTTTCTAAATTTGCCTAGCCTTCCCTTTTTACCACAATTTAACACTGGAGAGCTCTATGAATTGTTTTTGATAGGTACATAAATTTACTGCATTACAGATTGAAAAAAATGTGTCCAGCTTTGTCAAATATAATTGAATAAAAGCATCCTAATTTTGGTTCTTGTACTGGTGTCTCAGCAGAATGTTCTTCTTGTTCCCTGTTAGAACAATAAATATAGAACAAGGAGTTTAATGGTATTCTTTTTCAGACCAAACTGATGGGGTGAAGTAATTGCTTTTGGTGCTCACAATATCTGTAGCTAGATGAATTTACAAGGAAAGCACTTTAGCCTTAGAGCAAAATTATGAATATGTATCAGGCTCACGCATTACATTTATTGTCTCAAGTACACAAAAATCAACTTTGGCATAACATGAAGAGAGAATAACCAACAAACTATCTCCTGAAGTAGAAAACTATTATTTAAAGTGACAGTCTCACCCCTCTTTTCCTCTAAATAAAGGACAAGGGTCTAAAATAATCATCTATTTGTTTTCACCTCTCTCTGTAGTCTGTTCACAAGGAGACTGCCATTAGGCATAGCACTGCTGACACCAACATTTTTATATGATACTTCTGATGACAGATATTAATGCACCATCAATAGGAGACTTACAATACTAAACATGCATTAAGGAGCTACTACTTTCTAGCTGTCTGGAATTTCTCTAAAACAGTCAAGGGAACTGGCAGAAGTCCTAGTTTTCCATCACGTACAAACCAAAACAATTTGCATTCATCTAAAGCAGCAAGGCTTTCTTGATGCTAATCAGGGGGAAAAATACTCTTTAAAAGGAGATTAATCTTCAGATTAATAAATGGTTTAAGATCATACATTCAGAGAGAAGATGACTGAAACCTAAATAAGTGGATGAATGTACAGCAACTGATAATAAACCTTCAGATGAAAAAAATATAACTGAAAGGATTGCAAACCGATAAACTAAATATGATGGACTCTCACTGTGGATATCACGTACTGTCTGACAGTATTGGGCAAATCTTTTGCACGTTACTTACAAGCCATGACAGAAATGTTATTCCCCCAGATTTTTCTTATCATGGAATATATGATTTAGGAATAATTTAAATACATAATGCCTCTACTTAACTTCCAGATGATATCACTTTATGGCACTACTCTACTACAGTAACATAGATTCAGAAGGCTGATATAAAATGCTTATAACCAAAGGAAAGGAAACAAAGAACAAGAAGAAGCAGAGACAGATGAAAAGAGCTGCATGTACATTTTGGAGAAACACACAATGGAACTAATGCAAAACCAAGAAACATACAGAGAACCACGGAACAGACATCCTAAGCCATATCAAAGCTATGTTTTTATGCAGTATACTCAGAATGAGTACTATATTCAAACTGCATGCCAAAAAATACCAAGCATAATGAGACAACTCTTGTCAAAGTCTATTCCTAAAAATACAAGCTTGTTATATTTAAAAATTATTATTTTCCATATGGATTTCTTCTTTATTTTGCTTCAAATTTTCCAGTTTTGTAAAGGGTTGTTTCTGCCTGTAAGGCTATGTTCATATCTGGAAGCAGAGCCTAATTAGGAAAACTAAAAGACTGATATTTTCATGTGCATCTATATACCTCTCATAAAATCCAGTCTGAGTTTTGTTTTCATTTGAAAAGGAAAGAGCTTAGATAGTTGCTGAGAAATTAATCCTTGCTTTCACTCCTTGTTTTGGCCCCTCAAACAGAAACTTAACTTCTGAAAGGTTGATTTTTACTATAATTGCTATAAAGAGGCTGCCCTATTAAATAGCCTTGTTTCCTAGTCAGACAATGGTTTTATCAGAGAGCTTACTGTCCAGCCATTGAAATGTTCATGTCAATGTCAAGTTGAAATACCATCATACTCATGCCAAGTTAACAAGAAAGAGCATTCAGGTACTTATTGGAGCTGAAAGTCTTACTTTTCTCTCTTTTACAAGCTGTTTCTGAGACAGCTTCACATTTGATACAAGCCAAAATTGTTGGGAAACAAAATGTGTGATGGCTTTGCTGCCGTATAAGGAAAAGCACTGTGAGCAACCATTCCTAATTCCCACTGGATAACAGGAAAATCTGAGGAGAAGGATCTCCTGGATCTTGCAAAACCACTGTTAGTGACATAACAGCACGTATTCTCTTCCCAACCAGTGAGAGTGACAGATCTTGTCAGACTTTATGAGAGTCAGCTTTGTCTCCATCATGCTCCCTCCTTTCTAGGCTGAAGAGAGGACAGAGAGAACCTGGGAATTTTGTAGGGTAGTCTTTCTCTCTTAGGAAATTGAAACCTCTCCGTGACGGTTCAGAGCAGTAGATCCGAAAGAGGTAAGTGACCTCTTATCCATTAAGATGCAAAGGAATGGTGCCACTGGGTCTGTTTTGGAAACACAGCTATTGTCTCGGCAGCAGTCTTTGGAGGCTCAGTTTTTGGGGGAGAGGACTGGAAGATGAGTGTGCTTTGGACAGTTCTAGAATGGGGAGAATCCTAATTCACTAGGCATGAGATCACTGCAAAGTCATCAGTCCCAGGTGCTAGTATTTGCAGACACTGCAGTAATTTTGTCTTCACAGGAGCCAACCCATGCCATCTTATGAAATCAGTCTACAGAATGATAAATTACCTTCCTCTGTACTGAACTGGATCCAAGATGGAGCAGACTGTACAGGAAACTATCACTTCAAAAGTGAAAGAAATCCATGCAAAGTACATTTTTAGGATGATGTCAACCAAGAGATATTACATTGTCTGAAGACTGTCTGAGAGAGACAGCAGGAGTCAAATAGCTACTGCTTTTCAACCAAAAGTTCTGGCCATTAAATTCCCCTGCTAAAAAGTTATGTGTATGGTGGGCTGGACACAGGTATGACAGTAGGAATGACACTATAAGCAGCTTCTTCTGTGTGTTGTACAAGATAAACAGAGAACTGGCTGGAGGTTTTTAGATTGACAACAGAAAGTTGTCAATCAGAGTTCTAGTGAGACTCCTTTGAAAAATACTCTATATTCTTCCTGTCATCACAAACCAAAAAACTGTCTTTTAAACAATTTTAAAAGAAAAAAAAAATAATGAAAGTTCCCTTTTTCATAAGTAATTATGAATCTAGTACACCAGTGGTCAGCTAGGCCTACAGAGAGAGAAAACTTTCTGTTACTAGGAATTTCTGGTATTTATTACACAGAGAAGAAAAGGAATGTTTTTTTCAGTCATGTTCATCTCAAAGTTTGCAAACATCTGTTTACAAGTATTACAATGCCCAGGAGCAAAGTAGTCAGAATGGAGATGCTAACAACTCGTGTTTCAGATAGGATGCATAGCTCTGTCACCCTTCTCACTGAGGGATCCCCTGGAGAGATCTGGAAGAGATTTGTGTAAGTCACTTGCCCTGGACAAAGCACAGGGCATTGAACCCATATATTTCTAACATATTTGCCATTAAAATATAAGGAATTTCTTCCACACTTGAAGCAAAGCAACTCTGCAGTGCTTCAATGCATGTGGATTGAGCTGTAAAACTATATTTCACATTATATGTTTTAAAAATTGAAATGGCTTTCTTAAATGAAGGAAGTCTTACTCTTTCAACCTGAACTAAAAGTTCAACTCAAGAGAAACTACTCTACTGTGGTGGAACAGATTAAATGGAGAATTACTTTTTTTTTTTTTCTTTAGAAAAAGTATTTTCTGGTAAAAAAAAAAAGACAAATCTTTGTGGAATAAAAAAGGGCAGAACAAGCAACTTGCATGTAATTTGCACAATAAAGAATTGCTCTACTAAGCTGAATAAATCAATCAGTTTTAAGAAAGAAAACTTTCTTACCAATTAGACAGATAATTTTTACCCCCACAGAATTTATTTGCCCCAAACTGTATTGCGTGCCTGTTGTCAGCCAACACCACTTTTCAGTAAAGTGAGAGAGGTTTCCACATCTTTAAAATATACATATAACTGGATTCTTCTGAAAATGTCAGGTATTTCTAAGTTTACAGTTTATATAATGTGACGATTTTTTCATTTCACATAGCTAATTGCATAGCTACAATGTTGAATTTTATCAGAAATGTACGTATACATACACATATACATTAAATGTACACATTGACACAAATAGCATTTCCTTGTGCATTAATATGTATTCTGAGCATCAGAAGAAGTAACAGATGCTCCAGTGTCAAATGACACAACTGAAAGCACACACAGGGCATTGTACTGTGGCTGACACATACCCAGTTCAGACTTTCAGATAACTCTTCATATAAGTTTCTGTGTATGAATGACAGCGTAGAGTTGGTGGTCTGCTGGCAGAACTCATTCCAATACAATTTAAGAAAAGAGCAGCTATTTCACAAGAATTTGATTCTCTAAGGAGCTATGATTCACTTAGATTGCTGTATACATGGTATGCTGTACTGGAAGTGATGAGGAACGAAGAGAGATGCTGTGGTCATGACATTCTATGTACTAAATGTGACCTATATGTCCTTTAGTTTAAAGTTCAGATTTCAGGTGAACTGTGAATGCCAGATTACTATGTGAATTTATGATCGTCACTCCTTTTGCTCCAGGGATCCTACTTCCCCCGAGGACCTCATAAAAATATTTGCCCTGTCTCTACCTTTCATTTTGTTCAGCAAAGATCCATTGAAAGGTATCTGTATCACAGCTGCAGTCCAATGTCAGCCAAAAAAAAAAAAGTACAAAAAGTTCTGCTGAGCAGCAACTCACTGCACTCAGCTGAACAAAAGCTTCCTTCCTGAAGAACTGCAAAGGCTCTACTTCTGACAAAAGCTTGCTTTCTTTCCTAGCTCTTTAGGATTCAGCATCATGACTTCAGGGATAGCCGTAGACATGCAGAGCTTATGTGGAGATTTCTGAGATCCGAGATTCAGTTCCTGTTATATTTCATAAATCACTGTGCTACCTTTCTATGATACTTTTATTTTCAGGTAGAGCAGTCAGCCTGCTGAGATAAACCTTTCTGGAGACAGTTGTCCTTAGAACTGGCGTGTTGCTTTGGAGTTATGTTCATCGAGTGCACTACCACTTTACTTAGAGATTCATAAATTAATTTCATGTATTACACAGATGCAACTTTAAACATGGGTTTAGCAATGACTGTCATTTGATTCTGCATCTGCAAACACTGTGGGTCCATTCCTGACAAATGCTGATGCTGAATTTCTAGACAAAATCTGAGCAAGGCTGAAATGTCTTGTAAGCTCCTTCCTCGATCTCTTTGTAGTAAACACAGTGGGAAGAATCTCCTACGATTTTCAAGACCAGTAAGTGCTACTGTTAAGAAGGATCTTTTTGCTTCAGTTTAAATGATGGGGATATCCCTCACTGTAATGTTGATTCATGCAAAAGAATAAACCAAGCACAGTCTACTTGTTCTTTTTTTTTCAGCACCTTAAGCAATGGAAAAGAAAATAATTTGAAAAACTTGTTCATTTTAAACTTGTGTCAAGAGGCTAAACTATACTAGATGCAATTTTAATCACAGAATATACTCACATTTGTCTGACTTTATGAGGTACATGAAGTATAGCGCCTATTTGAAAGAGAAAGGTCATAAAAATGGGTCATAAGAAACCAAATGTTGTCCAAATGTAGCAAGCTGGCTCAGGTTTCAACAGAATTATTTGGAGGAAACAATATTGAACTCTCATATTAGAAAAGAAATATGCAAGGCAGAAATAGAGTTCTGGTGTAAAGATTAATGCGGTGCAAATAAAAGATTATTGTTTTAAGTTAAGCAAAACTGTCTTAGCCTCATCTCATAAATAGCGTCACATTTACTCTAACATTTAATTTTCATTCCCATCATAACAATTTCAAAGTTAAAAAATGCAGTTCAAAATTTACAGCACAGCAGACAGAGGTGTTATTTTTCAAACCCATTAGCATAGAATCAGACTTAAAGCAACTCACATTTAGCACGTATTGTATTTTTCCCCACTGAGTTTATACTATTAGGTCAATTTATTTTCTTAAGTGCACATGAGCTGTTGAAGTGTCCTGCAAGTACTTCCACCACATTAAAAAAATGCCAAGGAAAGCATTTATGTATGTAACTGAAGTCTCTTATATTTGACTTCTTTTTTGTATCTGAGCAACTACCAGGAGAAAACATTATCCGTTCCTTATCTTGTGAGAAGGCCAGCGAAGTGCGATTACAGCTGGTGGATCACTAGTAACAACCCTGACACAACCTCTGGGGAGAGATGTGCATGCAGATGCAGCTCAAGTGGTGAGATCAAGGCTAAGGCAGCCTTGCCTAAGAGCATTATGCTGCCTGTAACTCATACAGCCCCTGGGTGGCAAGAGGTGCATCCAAGCTCTAGCTCTCACTACTGCAGCAGTGCAAAGGAAGTTTTGCTTTCCAGTGAAGTACCAACAGCTTCTCTTAGTTCCCAGAGATGGCCTAGCTTTCAATATACGGTAAGGTATTTTCTGAGATGTTTAAAGTATATAAATTCTTGCTCACCGGGTTTTGTGCTCAGAACGCTGACACAATACCAGATGCATGAAACAATTTGTCATACTCACATAGAAGGTTGGACATATTTACCATTCGATTATTGAGTTTTCAGCTTGAAAATTACAGGACTTGTATAAGTGCATTCATACTGTTTTGAAGAAGGAAATGTTTAAAATATTCTGGGCAAGTTATTTCTATGAGGTAAAAAAGATAAAACAAAGAAATGAACCCTTTAAATTGTACCAAACATGAAAGGAAACAAAATGTTGAAATTAAACTGTCAGTGGATGACTGCTTTCAAAGTTCACTGTTTTAATTAAATTCCCAATGAAAGGGTCCAAAGGCAGAACTTACCTAAGTATACCTAATTGGCAACACAGAACTTTTTTAAGATTTATGCTTGTGTTCTACACAAAAGCATAATCTAACCATGTCATATCTAATGTGTACACAGTAAACATTGACAAGAGCACATACAATGGTTTTCTCCATCTCCAAATTATTAGCTTAGCTAAAATGTTCTGTGTGTGGGAAAGTTACAAAGAATTTATGGAAGGGCAATGTCTAATTAGTACCTGAAGTTGTACTGGGCTGCTCATTCTAATTAATAACACTTCCTAAGTGTGTTCAAAGGCATTTAAGTAAAATGAAAGCCTTCAGAAATGCATTGAAGCATTTAATGCCTAGATACTGTAGCGATAAGCCTGCTATAAAAGCCTAAAATAGGTTAGACAGATTAGACTTGCAGATAAAACAGAGAAAGCAACCATAGTCAAATAAAATAGTCAGGTATGAAAGAGACAAATATGCTTGAAAAATAAATAAATACAGAGAGACAAAAAAGTGATTCAATTTGAGGAAAAGCTTGTACTTGGTTATAAAAACACTGTAGTAGCATAGTTTTAAGTATCTTGCAAGCTATAAAGGAAAATGTATCCATATAACATAGATGCCACATTACACCTTTTTTTAGAAAAGCTTTAATTTTTATTTTTTTTTATAAAAGCAACTAACATTCCCTGGGGGAATGTGTTATTACATGTGTTATACTGAACCAGCTCCTTTTCTGATCAAATATATTGAACCCAAATAATGTGATCCTGTGAGAAATATTAATATGCTACAGCATTAGTATGCTTAGTTGGTGGAGCAAAATAAGGAATTGTTGGTTATCTTGTGCTGTTAAAAACGCCAAATGACTTGTGACACCCTGTTCCTTGTTTCTTTACAATTATATACAGACCTCAAATGTAGTGTCTAACTGTAGACAGTTAGGGTTAGGTGAGAGGAACCCCACCCTGAACATGGTTTTGGCTTTCAGGTGACACAGCCTCTGAGTAGAATTTCACATGCTTACGTAAATCAGCACACAAGGGAAAAAATGCAAATATATTACACACATAAAGTTTGGTAATGTGAAGAAGCAAAAGGTCAAGCTGCAGTTGAAGATCCATGAGATCACATGCAGGGTTTTCCTTCTTTCTTGCACACCCAAGGCAGTAATCAGGGTGTCTCAGGGGAACAAAGAGATTCCTGTTTATTTATGCTGCCGGGTGTCCAGGAAAGATGGTAAGAGCCCACTGAAGTTGCTGAGTGACGAAGAAGTGAATTATACCTTTCCAGAGACTGACAGAGTGCGTGACACCCAGCCTCCTGGGATGTGTATTCAAAGGTGTGACAGTCCTAAGAAACCAGTGTGCTGTCCAAAGGCTGTGCACTAGCATCAGGGATGACAAAAGAAAAGCTCCAGAAGGGCTTGGGGACTTTTTCTTTTTTTTTTTTTTTCATTTTCAGAGCAGCCTGAACACTGATGGAGAAACAACTCTGAAGGGATACTACTGAAGGTGGGGGGGGTGGGGGGGTGGGGGGGGTGGGGGGTGACTGCCACAGAGCAACAATGAGCCCCCACTCCCCACGCTGAGCAAAAGGCTCATCAGCTGCCCACTGGCCCAGAGACCTGGCCTGTTTTAACACTTAACCAGATTCCCCAGGGCCAGCCACCTGATCAGATCAGCTTCAGCTAAAGCAAATGCAGCAGAGCTGAAGGGAGGTGGAGAATTCTTAGCTCTGCAAGGCAGAAAGACAGCAAGGTGGAGGTTAAGAAAGTTCCTCATTATATGACAAGCAATCCTCCCTTTTAACATTTTTATACATCTCTAATAGCCATTCCCCCTGCATAAACTTCAAGGAGGCTGGGTCTGTGTAAACATCCTCCTCTCTGCTGTGCTGGGCCTCTCACTTATCCCCTGCCGCCAGCTGTGGCTTGGGAGGCAAACAGTGGTCATGCTGTTCTGTGCACAATGACAGACAAATAAAAGAACAAGCAAGCTTGGGAGTTTTAAAATCTAGAGCTGAGGGACTTCTCCGAGTTTCACTGCGGCTTTGTGATCCTCCCACTAAATGCAAGAACTGTTTTCTTCAATAAATGAAGCCCATAATAAACATCTCTCCTTGTGTCTCTCCAGAGCCCTTAGGGAACTCTGCAACATCAGAGCGTAGAAATTTGCAGAAAGGTGTCCTCTGATGGATTTGACTTACATGACATCAGTTGTTATAAACTGCCAAGAAATGGGAAATCGGATGTCTCATGACACCCATGGACTCTAGCCATTAAAAATTGTTATATCAAATGCATATTTGAGCTTTATTTCAAATAAGTGTTTGATTCCATCAAACTATTTTTGAAGCATAAAGGATTATTTATAAGGACGTTTTGCCTTTCATACCTTCCTTGTACACTCAATTCAAAGTTCCTCTCCTTAAGGACATGAAAAAAAACTTGTGCGTTAATTAGCAAATTTAGATTTCAGAAAGTGTTTTCACAGAGAATAATAAAATTGGAGTATATTAAGTTGAAATTATGATGAAGATTTTTTCTAAAGTTGAAAAAAGCAAGACCAGGTGGTAACTGAATGTCACATCTGCACAGTCAGAATAAGTATGAGGGAGGACAGGTTCGAAGTGTCTGGTCTCAGCAGGGTATTATCATGATACATACTGTACATGCAGAACCTTACAAGCTCACATAAATGTACTTACAAGAACCAAGAAGTAAGTGTTTATAATCTGTAATCAGCCCAACATTCAAAGCTTGCTGAAATTAGAGAGGATCTTCTTTTCAGTAGACTTAAGGTCAGATCTTTTACATTCAATGTTAAAGAGTAAACTGAGGAAAGTCACTGACCAATTCTTGCCCTTCTCCCTCATAAGGATATCTGCTGAGCCATTCTAAAAATCATGCAGGTCTCCTTTGACAATAAATACCACGTTTATACTATCAGAATTAGACCTCATTTAAAACTGAGCTGAATTTCTGTTCTATCTTGTGCATCATCAGCAAAATGATTTATGTAAATCTGAACTGCAGAATTTTTGTTAGTAAGCTAAAAGTGAAAGTCAGAAACACGGATTTTCAGATACTGTATTCACAGAGCTAGCAATTAGAAAAGCCATCTCTAATTTCTTACCTGCACAGACAGAAAAATCACTGAGAGGAAGTTCAAGACTTCTAAGCTTTTCAGAGTAATTTTTCTGATCATATTACCAGAAACCTTATCTTTCTAAAATATCTGCATGCAACTTGGAGTGATGGAAATGAAAACTACCATCAAGAAGGAGGTAAAATATCCCCAACACAGTAATTTTAATGTTTGTTTACAAAGATATGTTAGCTCTCTGTACACTTAGCAGCTCAATGCTCCACAAAGTTAGTGATTCCAGTGTCGTTAAGTTCTAACTATCTGATCGCACTGTGTAATTTGGATTAGATGTGCATCCAACAAACTCTGGGAGAGTTCTGAACACCATTTGGACAATCTAGATAGATGTGTTACACCAGTATGCCAGCTCCCACAGCAATCATTCACAAAATCTCTATTATTATCAATGGGAACATGATAGTTGTTGCTTCATCTTGAAAATAAAAACAACAACAACAAAAAGTGGTTTTAAAGTCTTCAATATTTATAAAACAGAGATTATACCTGCACAACAAAAACTGCAACGTCATTAAGATGAGCTGGAACCTTATGGGAGGAAGTCACACAAAACTATGTAACAATTTTCTGAAACACAAAGGTATATAAATTACTTACCTGAACAGGGAAAATGTAAGACACACCCAATATATCATCTTACTTAAATTATAAGATACATGCAGACACACCCACACAGATTTTAAAAGGGTGTTCCATACAAGTTTATTATATATAAGGATATATAATATAAGATCAGGATTCCTAATTTCTTATATGTTTAGTCACTTTGCCAATAATGCCGTAACAGTAAAACCTTGTAAATAAATGGATTGTAACAAGAATCTAAAGAATAAAAAGACCTTCCAAAAAACTCCTAAAATGGAAATAGGTAGAAAGACTAGATTAGGGATACCCCATGAAACAAACTTCTGAATGGTTCTTATTCTGTTTATTAAATATTAAAATTAAATCATACCAAACATTAAAGAACTTCTGTGCTATATAGTTCATGCACATCAATGCTAATGACTTACAAAAGACTGGAAAGTATCTTTGGCAGAGTTTTATCCTCAGGAATCTGTAACAACTCATTGTGTATCCTATGTTTATATATTGTGAAAGGACAAAAAAAAAAAAAAAAATTACCTTTGTATCATTTTATTAACTTCAGTGGATTTTTCAGTGATGGAAGAAGTGGGCCTTTTATCTTGCATTATTATTGATTATATTATGGTCTTAATATCATTTCCTTTAGCACTGGTAGCGTGGTTAATGCTGTAGACAAGCAAGAACTGTATCTTCACTGACAAGGCTATGATTGTCCACTAACAGGTAACTTTGAAATGCCGGTAGATTTTTAGTTTGCATACATATTTATATTTGAGTCAGATCTTTGGGTAGTACATGTCAGAGGAATTGGATAAAGATAAATATCAGTCTGTCTAGTGTCAGTAACTGCATGCACTAATAAACAATCACTTTGGCATTGATCCTTCCCTGTGCCCTGGGTGAACACAGGAGGTGATAAGAAACAAGTTCCTGGTCCCTTCTTCTAACCTTCAGCCCCCTACCCAGTGCTTACCAGGCAGCTCAAATTTGTGTCACTGACAGAAGGCTCTTCGTGAGCCCAGAATGAATGGATGCCTCCACTGTTGGTTGTTCCCACTTATGCTCCTCTCCTGCACCCAGCATACCCCTAAGGAGACCAGTGTCATATTCTGAGTTGGAGGGAATTGCTTGGGATTTTTGGCTCTTTGTGAATGGCATGCAAGTTATCACACATGTTAATATTTAGATACACTCTATGTATATTTATTATTACTATCAGAAAAAATATTATGAACAATTATATAAATTATATAAATCATATAAATTAGAGTGGGTGAGGCTAGATTTTATTACTTACGGTATGACAATCACTTTTATTTTGTTTTTATTATGCCTTCCACTCAAAAATATCGATAAACTTCTGTGTTTCAAGCCCAATCTCTGATCTCCATTACAGCACTTCTGATATTCATATGATACAATACAGACCAAGGACAGCTTTTAGTTTAAAATTCTCTGACAGCTGCATCCTCCTACAGTTTTGTTTACCACCTGACATACTCTGTCTCTGGTTTCCTAAGTTACTTCCCAACTGGGAACTTCATTTTGAAACACATATACACACAACTTTCTTTAATTTGCTAAAAGTGATTTTCTGTAGAATTGGCGCCAATGCTGTAAGATGTTCTGCAAATGCAGAGAGCAAGGCACATGGGATCTGGCTGTGACAGTACGCTCTTGAAGTTATTGTCTACGTAAACAGTGTCTGTAACCAAAATACTAAATCAGACAATAAAAATAATGGGTGATGGAGTATTTAATCTCTTTTACTGATAAATTGATAAATGAATATACTTCTGACATTTTAGCACATATTGCCCTGAAAAATTGAAATAATGGATAATTTCTCTTTTGGTGCTTTTATAAATCTTCTTCTCTCCTTGCATCTCTTTCTACAATCTTTATTATCCCTCTTTTCATATAATACTCAAAAATGTCAACTCAGGATAGCCTTTTGATTGACCTTTCCACAGAGAAATATCCTCTAAAGAAATCCAACTTATATTTTCCAATTTCCCACTTTCAAATCATCAAGAGCAGGAAATATATGAAGAAATACTGTACTGGTTCTTGTTCTTGAGCTCAAAACACCGAATTACCATTTGACCCATTTTAATAATGTAAAACTATTTTTCTTTTAATCTCAAAAATGTCAATTAAACACTGTCAGTTATAATGATATCAAATGACATATCCTATTTCCTTTGATGAAAATTATTAGTTTAGAAATGCAGATCCATTTTTATGCATTTGTTAATTGTATCTTTTAAAAAATGAATAAACAAAGGAACAGGTCTAGTACTTCCAAATACCAAAGACAAAAAGTACATCATGGTATCAGTGAGAAAATCACAGAATCACAGAATCATTCAGGCTGGAAAAGACCCTTGAGATCATCGAGTCCAACCATCAGCCCTACTCTACAAAGTTCTCCTCTACACCATATCCCCCAACATCTTATCTAAATGACCCTTAAACACATCCAGGGATGGTGACTCCACCACCTTCCTGGGCAGCCTATTCCACTGTCTGACCACTCTCTCTGTGAAAAATCTGCAGAATATTTGGACTGGGCCCATAAGGTTAGACCAAACAGGTCTGGTCATGCTTCATTCTTTTTTTTAATGGCCGGAAAATATATAAGAATGCTACTTAAAGTACTACCTTTACACCAGTGAAAATGGTAGAAGTCAGGGGAGGCTTGGGCCAGCTGACCATTGCTAGCTGGTGACTCACTGTACTAAATTTAGATTTCTAAAAACCTAGCTGGAAAAATAAAGGGGAGGTGGGAGAAGGGAAGGTTGAAAGTAGCCAAATTGTGATTTAGAAATAATCATAAATTACATAAAATAAGAAAATTATCTACATATTTAAAAGCTGGTTCATGGAAGGAGACAAAGGGAATCCTATATGAACACTCACTGTTGTGTCTCTTCCTATCTCCTCCATCCCAATTGACTTTAATATATTTTTCATATGCAACAACTATGAACTGAAAATCTGTAACTGCAATATTTGCCTTAGGATTGATTCATGTCATTGGAAACCCTTACAAATACTACTCTCTGATATTTCTAGCTGTATACAAATGAAACAAACTTCTTCCAAATCCCACTGAAACTTCCCTGAGTCTTCCCTTGACTTTGCTCCGGATCTGGCCAAATGTGAAGAAAACATACCAGATAGTTAAGAGTTCCTTGGCAACAGTAGATGGTTAAACAAAATAAATAAATTAAAAACTATAGATGTACTTTCTGTTGAATGTAGTTCAGAACTTTTCTGCCAAAAATTTATAGCTTTAAACATAACTTCCCAGGGGGGGAAGACTGGAGAAGCGAGAGTTAAGACAAAAGATATGGGATAGAAAAGATAGACTGTTTTTTTCTTGTTGTTGACTTAATTCTTAAAATATTTTGGTTTGTTTTCCAGAAAATCTGTAGAGCAGGACACTTTCTGATAAATGGCATAGGATCATACTGGCACCTCAAATAACTAAAAAATGAAAGGAGAATTCTGTATCATAGACGAAACTAAGACAAGTGAATAAAGATGGGATGTGAGTATAACTTTTTGAAAGATCCCAACCTAAATATCACTCAGCAGAGAGACTGTGGTGGTATCATGTCAAAAGAATCTTCTCCTATTGAGATCTGTATCTTTGCTCAGCAGAGGAGATTAGCAGCAGTGAAGAAGAATAAAAGAATCACTGTTTCAATGTTTAGCAACCTCCTTCAGTCAATCAAGGAGCAAAGTGGACTTTCTACATAACAGCATCCATACCTCTTCATCCAGCAATCTGGGCCTGGCCAGAAAAAATGAGATATCCTGGAGAGTATCAGTGAACTAAATGAATATAAATTAAATATTTACTCTGAGTGAGTTCAAGTATTTGCTTTCCCAGATGGAGAGAATTACATACATGCATACAATGACAAAAAAAATATTGTGTTCTATGCACTTAGAGTATTTAATGACACCAGTTGTTTCTTAGCAAGACCTTGCATCACAATTGCCTCACTGAATATTCCTTTAAAAAAAATGCAAATGTTTTGATTGAAAAATCTCTGATTCCAAAGTCTAAAGTGCATGGCTGCACTATAGTTTGTGACAAACTGTGATGACTCCAACCAAGGCTGTCCCCTTGACATGATAAATAATGAAGAAAACTCACAATGTTTTCATTTATCTCTTTCAGTTTAACTGCACCTTGAAAGTCAGGATGTCAAATCAGGAAAACCTGATTCATAGTGACTCGTGCATCAGATCAGTACATCACTGCTTCCTTCCCACTTGTAAATTGTAAAAAACTTCTGATAAACAACTTAATTTGATTTTAAGTCAGTGCGGGTGCTAGCACATACTATTTTCAGCAAGAACTCCCTGTCCTAGACTCCTAGACTCTTAGACTGAAGTCAGGACTAGACTTTTTCAAAATGAATGCTGATAAACCTTCCTTGAATTAGTGGAAACTTAGAAATGCTGGCCTTAACACTTTTGATCCTTAACTCCTGCAAACATAGAAAGATAAAAGGTTTAATATTTGGAAAGTGTTTTGAAATACTGACAGGAAAGAAAGTATGGACAGTATCCAAAGCCTCTTCTAGAAAAGTGCAGCCACAGCCCTGTAACTACTGTTATTTCTAAGATAAATGGTGACTCAGATGGCTCTCTCAGGCTGCAACATCAAGCAGACTGGGGAAGACATTAAGTGACTGCACTCCAATGATTTTAATGGGGCAGAGACTCCTGAATCCTTCTGTGGGAAGGACCTGTAGAGCAGAGTCTGCCTAACCTCAGATATCGCTAACTCTTTCCATTGACTGCATAGGCAACCCTGGGGAGTGGGATGTCTGAAAGCTTACTGCTGTTTCAAATCTAAAGCAGGTATGTAAAAGTAATGCCCTGACTTTTGCTTCAGTGATTCTGATGAGATAAGAGAAAAAGAAAGTAGTTTGGCTCCAAACTTCATTATGATTTTATGTAAATTATTTTAAGTAAGGATTCTTACCCTCTGGTGCTCAAGGATCCTGAAGCTGAATTACTTTTTAAAGCTAGTTTAGCAAACTTCACATTTGCTTGGAAATTCATGCTGAAGGCATGTGTGTGTGTTCCAATATGATAAAAACCACCTTTAAATACCTTAAGTGTTTTTTCCATCTACCTCTCCATACCTGCATTATAGAAACAGTAAATTATCTCTCACTATGAAAGAATCCCAGTGGAGAATTACTTACTCAGAGAAGATATTTTTACAACATCTATAGGCTGATTGTCTATTTAGTTGTTATGAAAAGTTATTCAAAAGTCTCTAAAAAGCACTACCTACAGGACTGTCTAAAGAAAAATCTAAAAAGATTGTGGTGGTGGACAATAAGGAATGAAAAATTTGGGCAAGTTAACTTGCACAGGATTTCACAGATGTTTCTATAGAACCCTGTTCTTTGTACAAATTTTATAGCATTTTTTCATAAAGGTAGATCCTTACAAATTGTCTTGTTACCATGCCTGAAAGTGCTCTCAAATTACAAATATATACATATATGCTAGAAAGCATTCTCCTGAGGCTGAAGTTCTGGCATCAGGCTTAGACAGAAAAGGAAGCCATGGAAAACAGAAACCTCAGTCGCAAATCCTAAAAGGTTACTGTTCTCAGTAAGAAAGCTCAGCCTTTTACACACGAGGCACAACAAGATACCAAACACCTTCCCCATAGCAAAAATGAGTACCACATCTGGCTTTGAAATTCATACCCTTTCCAGCAAATGGCTGTACTAAGTTAGAAATTTCAAAATGTCTATCACTTTACATATATAAATTTAATTTAAAACAAGGCTCGTTGTATAAAAGCATTGTAGCTTCAAAGACAGGCTTCTTCAAAATTATAGTATGAGAGCTTCCCATGGTTTCCATGGAAATGACCTTTCACTATTTCCATGGTAATGGATCTAGTTTTATATATTTCTCTTTTATGAGACTTTATTATACCAACAAAGCTAACATCCAGAATACAGTCCTTAACTTATGGATGCAAACTCACTGAGAGAAATAATCTGACTCCCAAGCCCCATGGGCATGCTAAGCTTTTGTATGTCTTTTTAATACTGTGTGAGTAACAAGAGTTTTGAAAAAGATCACCTACTGCATATTGTCAGTAGAGAAATGCTGATATATTTTGCTCATTGCTATGTTCCTAAAGGAGTCTCTGGATTCATCTGCTGCAGTCTTTTCCAGACTGCTTCACTGCTCCCAAAGGCAGAACAACTGGAAAAAAAAGAATGGATTGAGAGCTCAGAGACTTTTATAAATTTCAGGCTGTTGATCATATCCTGCTGTGAAATAAATATTTTGCTATTGCATGTATTGAAAATCTATAGGTCTTTGAAATTACATATCCATAGGCTTGTTGATCTCTCCAAATTTATTCTTGAAATTGTTTTTCTCTTTCCTTTTTCATTTTTTTATCATTGTGGTTATTATTGTTACTGTCATCAAAAGCTAAAATCCTCTTCTTCACCCTGGCAACAAAAATAATGGAAGCAGTGAATTCAAAGCTGCAATACGGAGAGTGGCAGGGCAACCAAGGTAGCCCTGTCCCCAGCATCCTTGACACCTAAAGAAACCAGATAGACCTAAGGTGTTAAGTGCTTTAAGGTGTTATGGAGATGGAACTTGGACAGGACTGCACTGCCACTGAGGTTCACAGATAAAAATCCATACCCTCTGGAGTGATGTTCAAGTAATGAAATTTGGAAGAAAATTCCAGAAATATTTCAGTAAAGCTTCTTCCATCCCAGTCACAATATCTAGTTTTTAATAATGAAGCAAATCCCATCCATTCAGAAAAAGTAAACAAAAGAAATCTGTGAGGAAACCCTTACAGAGGTGCAAATTCCTCAGAGAACAAGAAAAACACATAAACCTGATTGAGCAATTTAGTCTGACTCATCTATAATTGGTGACAATGCATAAGAAAGAATTCTAGCCTGTCATTCTGATTTGCGTTTTCTGGGCTAGCTGTTAGAAAAATATCAATTTATAGAGCAAGCTAGACACAAATCAGACCACAGGTGGCTACAAGACAATGATTGCAGGTGACAAAGGTGAAAGAGCCGCTTTTCAGCATAAAATTTAATTTTAATGCTCTTTTTCTTAACTAAAAAATAAGTCAAAGTAGTTGGTGGTTAGAGGACTGCTTTTAGGAATGTCCTAAGAATTAACTCCTTCACCTGCTTCAAAGGAGATAATGACCAACATATAAATCAGTTGTCATTTAGTGGTCAACTGATATAAAACCACATATATTACTTTACATTATTGTTAAAGATTAACTGAAATGCTATGTTCATCACTTATGCTTTTTGTTAAGGTACTGCAATCACAATGACTGTCAAGGCTTCAGCCTGCCATCACTGAAAACATTCAGCTCCATTTAATTCTATTCCTTACACATTTCTAAATGAAGTGGCACTGCAAATAATGACTTTTATTCTATATATTGAATTCACAGCCTTTGACAGAGAAGTATTGAGGCTGGAAATACTTAGAACACTCAAAGAAATACAAGGTCTGAAAAAACTGGCATCATCTAGTTTTAAATTTCTACAGGGTTCATGTCTACACATGAGGTACTTAACATTTAGGGTTAAATTCACAGGACTGATTTTGGGCACCCACTTCAGGATGAAATGAGATCAATCAAACCCACAAATTGTTTCTCTCCACTAAGTATAAAAGGTGTCTAGGTGATTAGATCATTCAGTCAGATGAATTTAATCCAAGATAATTGCAGAAGCAGGCAGCTGATAATACTAGAGAACAGCATTTATTTCTCAGAAACTATTCCTCTTACACAGAATTTTGTGTTACCAGTTCTTTAGAGAAAATATTTACAAAAATATTACAATGACTTTTCTTCATGAAGTTCATATTTTTATTGATAATTCTAAATTTATTTAGGGTTTTTTTGCAAATCCTTAAAGTAGGTCTGTTTAAAGAGGGTTCAAAGCCTTTACTTAAATGACATATTTGCTTTTGGCCACAGCTATTTTTGGATATGAGAGTGAATTATTTTTTCTCTTGAATAATGCTGATTTCCCATTTATTTCTACTGTAGCTTGACATTCTTGTCACACTTACAAAGACAGACTGCCTAATTTCTTAGCAAAGATGTTTACAATGGTATTTGTATAGTGATTTGGATCAGAACAGTAATATATTATGTCCATTTTTAAAGGTATAACTCTAGGTGTTCTCAACGTTTGTCTCCAACAACATAATACTGTGTCATCCTGAAAAAGAGCTATATCACCAAAAGATACTATCTAAGAAAGAATATTAATTAGTAAGGAAAAAAAAAAAATTTTGCAAATCTGGAAGGACTAGGCCAGACTAAGAGAATAGAAAGAAAAAAAAAAACCCACAACAAAACAAACCCACAAAAAAAGCCATGTCAAAATACTTCCAAAATAAAGCATAAAAATGCAAAGAAGCACAGAGATTTAACACTGTTGAAGCTTTCGTACTGTACCCCTGTGGTATGCAGGTATGTCACCACAGAGCCTTAACTCTCCTATCAGAGAGGAGATAATAATTGCAATTAATACTCTTCTATAAAAAGAAGAGTATTAATTGCAAAAATAATTGTTTTACAACCATGGTTTAAAAGTACACATGGAGATAAATACTGAGTGTACTGGTTGTAAAATGATGCCTCCTAGCCCTGTCATTGAAGAACTCCACCTCCTTCTACTGCTATCTCCCACAAAGGACAAAGTAGTGACATTCCTGTTTGCAAAGAAAAAATATCCTAGGATAGGTTCTGCAACTGGCCTCTGTGGTCACCCTCTCTTACTAAGGAACGTATGATTTTCTACCATGAAATGACTCTTCTCTCTGTGATCTCTGAACATGCCTTTGGAAAGGCTCGCTTTCCAAACTACTGATAATGCTATTGTCAGGCATATTGCTGTGTACTATTGGACCGTAAAAGTAATGTTTCTGACAGCAAAATGAGCTCTTACGTTATTTTTTAATTAATATATGTTCCAAATGATAGATTGTGTTTCAAGTATTTAACATTCAAATAAGAAACTAAAAGCAAAAGGAGGGATGACGTAACACTTGGAATTGGATTCACTGGTATAATCTCTCTACACTGTATTTTCTGATCCATCTAAATAGTTTTGTAACTGGTTAAAGCATGCCCTGTGCCTCCCAGCTGTAGGAACTGTCATAGCCACTTGGTTTCAGAACAGGATTATCTTCTCCACTGTTTTTAATTAACATATTTCTGTCCACAGTCAAAGCAGTACTGAGCAATTCCTATTTAACATTTCTCATGTATCTGAATTCTAATCCACCCACTCCTTTTGATAAGACGTTGAGTAGTGACCTGAAAACAGGGCTGCAAAGAAGTTTGCGAAAGAACTTGGGGGTGGGGGGAGTGGGGGGAACTGCATTGCTAAAAATCTGTTAACCATTGGTTACTAATTTAAACTACTAATGATCTAATGGACTGGGAGCTAAGACTCCTATTGATTAGTTAAGGTTGGCAAAACATTCACTCCTAAATATAACTTGCTGTATATAGTTACATTTAGAAGGGAAACAAGCTATAAAAAGAAGAACTATGCCACATACTAGTGGCAACGAATGCAATAGCTGTGAAGCTGTGAAGCTCGGTGATGGGATGTGACATACATTTCTCCATACATTTACATTTTAAAGTTTTAATGAAAGCATATTGTCAGGGAATGCCAAGCCAACTATGTATCTTCCCTTTGCAGTGCTATGACAAGATCCTGCTTCATGTTGCAAGCAAGAAAACATTTTGTATTAAATGCAAAGTGAATATGCAAGAATGAAATTGAACAAGTTCCTCCAGCAAATCTGATCCCCATCAAAAATCTAGGGGATGCCTTTTTCAAAGACAAAAACATTTTACTCCATTTCACATGAAGCTGGCTCTTATCAGATATTTAGAAACGGACTCTTTCTTCAAGAAAGCTGCATAGTAAAGATGCTGGATCACTTCCTGAAACTTTATCAGCAAAATACTTTCTTCTATTAAGAAAATAAAATTGACATAAATACATGCATATAGAGATAACTGACTGACTGTTAAATGCCTTTTAACATCTAACTTCATGGATTGATCATATCACTTGATATACAAAAACCTGCAACAACTAAAAAAACGTAACATTCCTAAGATCAAAATAAGATTTAATTTAGAGCTCTTTCTTTAGGGTGTTGTTTTTGAGTTTATCTGCGTTCAAAAACTAAATTAAATAGTTCCCCTGGGTTCATAATAAACTATGTTTTTCTTTTTTTCCTTTGATGATGGCTATCAGTGAAGAGATTTTAGTTCATCCTATCCCACCTTCTGCTACAGCTGGCTCCCATCTATCTGGGTTTTTTGGAGGGCAGAATCTGGCTCTTATTAATTTAGACAAGGTTTATTTTGGTATATCGTATTCAGCGTGAATAAATGGCATAGAAACTTGTGTGTATCAGCTCTTAAAAAGAATTCTGATCCAAGAAGTCTGTCCTAATTAAGGAAAATTACCATATCCTAATTTGACTACACCTTTGCTTTTATGACCATTTTATCAAGATATTGCAGTATTATAAAACTTTATAAAATGCAACTCAGGATGGGACTTCTTATGGACACCAGGGATCATTTTCCTGTCACTGAGATCAAATTATTTAAAAATTAATCAGAGGCCCTCAACCTTGGCTAAAGTCAGATTTCACACAGAGGAATCCACCTATTCAGCTCTGGATGACACAAGCCCTGGCATGCCAGTAAGCTCTTGCAAGCGCACTGTGCGGTATTGGAACTAACAGGACCCCTCGCAGATTTAGCTGCCAGCTAACATGAGCCTAGGTTACACCATCAGGTTCTAAATTAGGCTAATCACTTAAATTTGGCAGTAATATTGCAATAAAAAGATTCATAACTCATAATGGAGAAGGCGAAGATGTGAACCTTAGCAAAAAGACACAAAGTCATACATCAAGAGACAATTATGGGTCTCAAACACCAGCAAGCTGAGCAGGCAATGACTAGCATCAAACCAGGCAACAGACAATGTTCTGACTTTCATTCCTGATGACAGTCAGTGTCCCGTTTATTGTGTTGTACAATAATGTTGGTATACTATTTCTGGTCTCTGGCTGTATTTGCAAGAAAAGTACATGATCCTACCTCCTTTTGGTCATCTGTGTTTCCTCACATGAGAATACTTGAACATCCATTCCCATTTCCAGAATTAAAAGTGAAAATGGTTCTCTCGTTTGGAGTATCAGTGCTTCACCGTAATTGAGTGTTGAGTTAGCCCTACAGCAGCTCTTTAATGAGATAAATGTTATTAAAGACTGAAAAAAACAGCTGAGTATGGTGAAACTATCTAACCCTTTGGAGATCTGAGGGCTCTCTTTAGAGCCTGAATTTCAAATTCTTTTTTTTTTGAAGACAATTCAAAACTGTTCTTCAGTCTTTTATGAAGGAGTCACTCAAAAAGAAAGATCTGATTTTCTGCAGGAATAGCACCATTAAATTCGAGGCATTTCTTAAGTAAAGTATTCAGCTGAGTATTATCTGCCATTAAGATAATTAGGTCTAATTTTGCCTTGGACTTTAGTTGAAGCTTTGCAGTGGGAAATAATTTCTGGAAGAGTTTTACCTATTTAAACAGACAAGTTAAATAGGGGATTTTGAAAGCCATATAGATTTCTAGCTCATTCTCCAAATCAGATTTATTTGACATCAGAATTACATTTTTAATGTGCAAAAGTCTAGCTAACCATAGTTAAGGAGTTGTATTGGGATTTCTGAGTGGGAGCTATGAAGCTATGTATGTTTTCAGATATGCAGATCTACAGTGCCATTGAAAATTACAGCCTCATGATAATACAGGTATGCCGTATAGGGTTGTCAAACATGTACACCAATGACCTAAAACTGTGCCACTAGCAATTTTTATAGTGACATCAAAGGAAAAATGCTAAATTTTAAAATATCCATAAAATTAAAATCCTAATCGTCTCTTAGTTAAGGAAATAACTATTTTATCTTCAAAATAAAAACTATACCATCCTCTTGCTTAACCTCTTCAGTCACTGCTAAATAGAAACTATATAGCTAAATAGAAACTTATCTTTCTGAGCGAAACAATGGTCACTTTTTTCCCTAATGGGGAAGGACAGAAATGAAAAATAATCATTATTCCAAGCTCTGCAGAGCTTAACTATCTCTTTACTCAGGCAGATTCCCCATTGAGGCCACCAAGATTTTTACCTCAATAACTACTGAATCATCTAATAATAAAACAGCTTTAAGAACAAAAGACATAGAAAATAAAAGTGGAAGTTTGCAATAGATTTGACTGTATACTGTACCACTTCATCTTTCTCCAACACGGCTATATTTATTTTTTGTTTCCATTGGAAGCTATGAATGAGATTTTTAGATATTCTAAAATAAAAATGTTTTTCTGTATATTTACCCCATTATTTCATCCAACTCATTCCATATAGTCTCCTGGATTGAGGGGATATGCAAAATAAAGTATACATTTTATCTCACCCTTCAAGTCCAATATGGAGAGTTTCTTGAACCCAGACTCAATCTCCAGGAGAAATTATAGAAGTGCCAGGAAATGCTGTGTTCAATGGAGCAGCAATCCCTAATTTAATGAAGACAGCTCTTAAGTAAATGGACATACTGTATTTTGTTACGTGGCACACCTGATTTAAATCATGATGATGTTAAACACAGATTTGCACATACTCGAGGAATGTGGAACTGAGTCAAGGTACCAGTTTAAAAATATTTCAACAAGAAAATTCAACACAAAGCCTCAACATTGTACAAAACAACTTCTGAAACTTTATTGTGAATTTTAAAGTACATTTAGAAAGGATCTTATCCTTAATATCATTAATTAAAAATAAATTTGAAATAAATCCACATACTAGTAGTTTAAGCAAAGTTCAGTACAGACTTTTTGAAGTCACAATATATACATTGCATGAGAGTGCAATAAGCTTCCAATTACATTAGGTATATATTTTTAAAATAAAGAGTTTTGATTTGACATGTGTGAGAGGCATACTGTTTACAATGAAAATGTTTTACAAAATATAGCAAAAGAAAAATGGAATTTAATACATTTTGAATGTACAACTACTTTATATCCTTTTTAGGTAGTTCTTTACTCAAAGTGTACAAAGGTCCATTTTTTAAAGGACACCTGTTTGTTTGCACTGTCCAACACTGATTAGAAATTATAGTTTTAAAGATTCATTACTATACATATCAGTGAATTCTTATTCAACTCAATGGCCACTACAATGAAGAAAATATTACAGAATCATTAACAGCATCTTCTTCTCTCCTAAACTATGCATAGATAAATACATAGCAATGGTGCCTATTACTACAATAAAAGTGAAACACTCCTGATATTTGCAGCTATTCTGTGCATAAATATAATGCATTATATATATATTAGTTTATTTAACAATCAATTGATTGCTTATTTTAACACTCAGTAACATATAGAAATACATACACTGCTATCCTTAAATATTTTCCACTCTGTAGTGGCTCATAAGATTCAAAAAATCAACACTTTAAATTCATAATTCTCAACCTGGGGAAAGAGCATCCCTCAGATGGACTGATACTACTTATACAAGTTAAACCATACTATGAATCCATAGCGTCCACCTCCAAAATACATAACAGGAGTAATATAGTATACTGTGGCTACTAACTACTGCATAATCATTATATAGGAAATTGTCACATCAAGTGTTTTACATTTATGATTACTCATTACATTATATCACACACAGAGCAAAACTTTTCCCAACAGATGGACCTCCTTTTCCACATTTTTTCACGTTTTAGAGAAAAATCATCACATAGTGACAAAGTTATGTCTTAAGAAATATGCAAAATATGTTTCCTTTTTCAGGATAGAAGAGTGAGCAGCAAACTATTAATTATTTTACGGTCAGGATGTAAAATTGCATCTTTAAAGAGAAATTTAAGTTTTTGGCACCATAATTAAACAAACCATGTATTGCGGGTGTGGGACTGTCACTCAAAACTGTAGGAAAAGCATACCAGAAAATTAGTTAGCCAATAATGAAATAAAAGTTGTACTTTCCTTTCAAACAAAGCCTAGTAGGGTTACATGATTTGTGTCCAATCACTCTGCAATGTGTTATCTGAACAGCTCAAAGCACTGAAAGGACAAGACAGCTTTGCATTCATTATTGACAAAATAAAAGGAATATTCTGAAATGTGTAATAACCAATGGTGGATTTTTAACGACCACCAAGGATGTCTGGGACATTAAGATCAGCAGAAGAGAGCACACTATTTCTTTTAAGAACATGGGTAGAGAGAACAAAAATCCATGCTATGTGGATTTGCTTACCTACTTTTCCTGGACTTCTTCACCACGGTTAAAATGAAGCCTCTTGCACCAAAGAGCCTCACTGTCTTTTCCATATAACTGTCTCTTCTATGGAGAAACACTTCTCTGCAAAAGACTACCTAATAGGAATGATCACTTAGAGGGCAGATGCTGCAATTCATATGTAGCCCACTTTTGGCTGGGCTACTAGTCCTGAAACCTCTCTTTGCTTTTTCATGCTAAATGTAGTAGACTAGGCTTTTAGCTGTCCTCCCCATTAACAGCAGGAAGATATGGTAATAATTTTGCAGATCCACCTGATGTTTTTCACTTTTGCCATTTACTAACCCACCAGAAACTTCATGGAGAAGAGCTGTAAAAATATGCGCCCTGATTTTGCCTGATATCCATGCAAGAAGAGTGCAGCATGCCCACCAACTTCAGTCATGCCACGCTCGCCTGTCCACCACACGCAGTGTGAGACCTATGGATTGCCTCAGGAACCCAAAGGGAAGGGAAACAAGAAGTCCCTGGCATGGGTCCCAGAGACAAGACAGGTTTAGAGACAACACTAATGGCGTGCTGACAGGCTCTACTTTAAAACTGCTTTTTAAAAAAATACTAACCAGAAGCTTTACCAGTCAGAAACCTGCCCAGTGTTTCTGTATTAAAGTGTCACTTTAGGTTAAAAAGAAATCTTTTAGCTTACATTAGTGGCACATTTTTTCCCTATTTCTGTTTTAAAGACACAAAATAGCCCACCCCTTCCTTTGATATCTTCAAAGAGGATAACTGAAGCCTTCCAGGATCCTTGACAGCTTAAGTATACAGTAGGAATAGTTGACAATTACATTGCTTTTCCCAGTGTGCAGAAAGGATAGCTAATGGAATTAATGAATCATTTGCTGTTCCACTAGTAAAAAGTCTAAATAACAACATGACCTTCAATCAACACTGCCAAAGAAGCATTTCCTTAAACAATTCACAAAACATGCGAGATTACCTCAGACAGCAACTTATAAATGTGTTTGTGATTTTTCTTAATTTTCTCTCTCTTGAGTAGATTTGCATAGGTAAAAGTTTAACCATTTGCACCAGTTGCTATTTTCCCTAATGACTAAGGGTTTATACCAAAATGGGAAGAAAGGAAAAGTATCTTGCTCCTAAAGGCTAAATTCAGCTAACACGAACACAACATAAATCTAAAACTTCCACATAAGTCAAGAAAATAGTCCCAAGTTTAGATTTTTTTCTTATAGAACTAATAAACAATGTTTAATAGATAAGTTCCTTTCCAAACAAAAATTAAGAGTTTTAAAAATAAAACTGAATAGCTCTCTTCTTGCTTCTCCTTGTTTCTACTTTATGTAAATACATTGCCATCAGGGGTGGGATTCTTGGTTTAATCCAGTGTGAAAAGGAATCTAGTATCTGTTAACAAATTTCTGATGTTTCATAGTTCTGAACAGTTTGTTTTAAAAAAATTAATATCCCATAAGAACTTGGGGCTAAGATTGTTGTTGTTGTTTAGAAATTGATGTTTAACAAAGGGATAGAGGGGGTTTATTTAACATCAGATCAGCACATGAATGCAGACTGCAAACCAATTTTAATATATATATTTTTAAATTCTAAAGCTGGAAACACTCTTCCTAAACAGGAACTTTTCTTAATTATCTTTGAAGAGAAGGGTTGGACTAACCCTACATTTTTAATCTTTTTTAGGATTTGGTTTAGCAGGATAAGAGGTTATAGCAGAGTAAAAAAATGATTTAGTACAGTGCCTACAATCCACTGATGCTTAATATAGTTGATCATTGAAATACTTAAAAAGATAGTATTAAGTGATTTATACGGTTATGACATAAATGTTTATGACAGCCTTAGCCACATAGTTGCATCTGCTTGACTTTCACACACTTTATTTGAAGACATGGATGTGTAAAGATCAGTAGCAATTGCCAATTTGCCTGATGTACCACATCACCATACAAAAACTGCTACAGATTTTCCCCCTCAGGTGCAATTTTGTCATACTCCATTAATCCTTTCAATCCCCACCCCCACCCCCAATCCTGTGGACTTGTTATTTAGTAATCCCTGATTGTTGTGGTGAAGGAACATTGGAAAGTCTCTGCTGTCCACAAGGCAGAAAATTACAAAGGTCGTCTATTAAATTTGGCTCTTAACAGTGCCCGCTTGGATCAAGCCTGCTTGTCACAATCACAACCAGGAGCAATAACATCAGGACAAATTATCACTGACATCCAAAATGTCAATTTTAAACTAATTTTGTGTCTCACAGTGTTGCCTCTTTAGTACCGAGACAAAGGCAGAAGCCCAGTTGTATTTTTAAGGAGAGGGAAAAAAAATCTTAAATCAACACATCACATAGGGTAACTTCATTCACTTATGCATGTCAGGTTTTCAGTTTTCAACTCCCAACTGGGAACTCTCCCGCATGATTACAACCTATTGTGCAACTGAACAACTTGGCTTTCTTCCAGTTGAGTCGGTTAAAGAGAGATTACTGGGAGCGTTCTTTCCAGGGCTGCTCTTGTTAAATACAAGATTCTCTATGAACACCAGCATTTTTCTTTTTAATTCAACATTTTTACATGGCAAAGTAATCTATTTGTTTGGATTTTCTCTCTCACAAAGGCACACACACATGCACCTGCACAAAGCCATGGGGTTTCTACCCCAACTCAAGTACGTGTCTCCCTATCTTTTTTTCCCATACAGACAGAGGTCAAATTCACCTATTTTTTAAGGAAACAAACAAACAAAAAACAGCCTTTCAGCAGCTTGATTAATTTAAACTTGTAAACCTTGTTTTAATTCTACTGACATGAAAAAGTAACAGTTACAAGCTCCCAGCCAGGATTTGAGATTGATTATCTAGTGAAGCCTTTACAGAAAAGCTTGTTTGCTTATTAGCTGTACTAAGGTCTGTATTCAGTAACATATCCAACCACAATCTTTAATTAAGAAAAAATTGAGTAAAATTTAGGTATTTTAATTCTGAAAGAAAATAAATAAGTAAATAAATCACAAAAAAAAAAAAAAGAAACCAATAATACGAAACCAAAGCTTCACAATCAACCACAAAATAGGAAATTTAAAAATAAATCTCTTCTTACCTTTCTCAGACATATAAAGTTGTAACATTTTTACTTCTCAGACCTGACTTGTCTTTTGGAAGTATTGTTCTCTCACTACTATCTCAGCCTTCAGAAGTCCAGCAAGATCTCATCCTTTCCACTAGAACAGCAGTCATGAGTGTGATTACATGATCTACAACCTCGCCACGCATCACTTAGATTTCTTAGCATACTGTTGCATGAATGAGCCTTACTCACCCATGGGTGCAGTGTATGCTGCCTCCACATCACTGAGCTAGTTTTGTTTGTTTTGACGTACACAGAGCATAACATGTGGAAAATTCTGTGCAGAACAATCATATATAAGCTTGATGGGACTACTAAAGTCTAACCCAAACAACACATTCTGGCAAACTGGAAATAATTTTCTGTGACTAGGTTTAAAAATATCTAAGAACTTACTGTCAAATTTCAACAATTATAATACTAAATATAATCGGAAATTATCTACCAGTAATACCAGCCATGTGTCCTTGCAATTTCATACATGAAAATAGGCTCAATGCTATTAGTTTAAGAGATCTTAATGCATGCTGAGCAATGATGCACAACCAATATCTGATAGAAAATCTTACTGGAAAAGAAAGTTTGAGTGTTTAATTCTGACCCTAGCAGTTCTCTAAAGGTGATACTAGTACAGGCAGGTACCATGTACTTCAAAACAAGTCACACCAGTCTGCACTGCTGCCTATATTAGCCCAAACTACATTTACATATGAACTTTGCTCATCAACAAGACAGGACCAAAACATGCCATGACTAACCATACAAGCCATGCTGATGACAAGGTGTTTATCTTGTAGCACAATGCAATAGTGCTATACCCCTTCACGTGAAAATTGTGGTACCTGTCAGCTCAGTCTCAGTACCAGCATGGTGTTTCCCATATGAAGTTTTAAAAATATCTGCTCATCTCCTACAGGACCAAAAATCCATGTAGTTGCAATCCTGGAGACTTTCCCATCAAGAAACAGATAGTCAATGCAAGTCAACCCAAATGCAATAACAAATATTAATGTGGAGGTACCATGTGATCTCTTCCAGTTAGAAACTCTCTCCTACCACATGCTAGCCAATGCCTTAACGACATCACTAGCTGTTTTAATTCTCCTTTAGTCTGTAAGCAGCAGGGACACAGTCAGGGAACTGTTTCCTAAGGAGGAGACTGTCAGTTACGAACTGTTTATCTCTTCTGCCTTTTATCATGCTTTTGTCTAAAGGCATTCCTATAGAGTAGATTCACCTCTGACGTATAGAAAAGAATCATCTAGGTTGGAAAGGACCCTGGAGATCATCTAGTCCAACCGTTCACCTAGCAGAGTTCCCACCTACAGCATATCCTTAAGCTCTAAATCGACCCAACTCTTAAACACCTCCAGGGATGGGGACTCCACCACCTCCCTGGGCAGCCCATTCCAACGCCTAACAACCCGTTCTGTAAACAAACGCTTCCTAATATCTAGTCTAAACTTTTCCTGGCGCAACTTGAGGACATTCCCTCTTGTCCTGCCGCTTTCTACTAGGCTAAAGAGGCTCATCCCCAGCTCTCTGCAGCTTCCTTTCAGGTAGTTGTAGAGGGTGATAAGGTCTGTCCTCAGACTCCTCTTCTCTGTATATGCCATAGGTCTCTGTGGGATAAGCTTCATGTTGATTTGGACTGCAATTGCACTACATTTTGAGACAGTTCATTGTAACGTCTGGCATCTGGTTTTATCCTGTAAAATAAATCTTCAAATGTCCTTAAATTAAATCCTCAACTGTTTTCATAAACAAAGAGAGCGTCTAGTACTACCTGAGGACTTGGTAGACTTCTCAGCTTGAAAACGTAAAGCAGTTTTGGGTTAGTCATAAAAGAAGTAATGTTGGTCTTTCTGAAAGTGTTGAAAATTACTTTGAACTTCCTTCCTATGGCTCTTTAGCTATTAAATACATACCAGTGCATATTCTTTAGGCAACATGTATAATATACCTTTGGCCAGCATTGTATCTTTAAGGTAGAATCCTCAGTATCACAGAATCATCTAGGTTGGAAAAGACCTTGAAGATCATCCAGTCCAACCATTGACCTCACACTGACAGTTCCCAACTATACCATATGCCCAAGCACTATGTCAACCCGACTCTTAAACACGTCCAGGGATGGGGAATCCACCACCTCCCTGGGCAGCCCATTCCAACGCCTAACAACCCGTTCTGTAAAGAAATGCTTCCTAATATCCAGTCTAAACCTTCCCTGGCACAACTTGAGGCCATTACTTCTTGTCCTATTGCTTATGACTTGGTTAAAGAGACTCATCCCCATCCCTCTGCAACCTCCTTTCAGGTAGCTGTAGAGGGCGATGAGGTCTCCCCTCAGCCTCCTCTTCTCCAGACTAAACACCCCCAGTTCCCTCAGCCACTCCTCGTACGACCTGTGCTCCAGACCCTGCACCAGCTCCGTTGCCCTTCTCTGGACACGCTCGAGTCATTCAATGTCCTTTTTGTAGTGAGGGGCCCAAAACTGAACACAGGAATCGAGGGGCGGCCTCACCAGTGCCGAGGACAGGGGTCAGATCCCTTCCCTGTCCCTGCTGGCCACGCTATTGCTGACACAAGCCAGGATGCCATTGGCCTTCTTGGCCCCCTGGGCACACTGCTGGCTCTTGTTCAGCCGGCTGTCAATCAACACCCCCAGGTCCCTCTCTGATTGGCAGCTCTCCAGCCACTCCTCCCCAAGCCTGTAGCGCTGCTGGGGGTTGTTGTGGCCCAAGGGCAGCCCCCGGCATTTGTCCTTCTGGAAACTCCTCCAGTTGGCCTCAGCCCATGGCTCCAGCCTGTCCAGGTCTCTCTGCAGAGCCTCCCTACCCTCGAGCAGATCAACACTCCCACCCAACTTGGGGTCATCTGCAAACTGACTGAGGGTGCACTCGATCCCCTCGTCTAGATCATCAATAAAGATGTTAAACAGGAGTGGCCCCAAAACCCAGCCCTGGGGGACACCACTCGTGACCGGCCACCAACTGGATTTAACTCCATTCACCACAGTTCTCTGGGCCCGGCCACCCAGCCAGTTTTTTACCCAGCAAAGCGTGTGCCCATCCAAGCCACGAGCAGACAGTTTCGCCAGGAGGATGCTGTGGGAAATGGTGTCAAAGGCCTTACTGAAGTCAAGGTAAACAACATCCACAGCCTTTCCCTCATCCAATAAGCAGGTCTCCCTGTCGTAGAAGGAGATCAGGTTTATCAAGCAGGACCTGCCTTTCATAAACCCATGCTGACTGGGCCTGATCATCTGTTTGTCCCACATGTGTTGTGTGATGGTACTCAGGATGAGCTGCTCCATCAGCTTCACAGGCACCAAAGTCAAGCTGACAGGCCTGTAATTTCCCGGATCATCCTTCTGACCCTTCTTATATATGGTTGTCACACTGGCCAATTTCCAATCATATGTATTTCAACAAGTATATATACTCCTGTACATACAAGCACATGTATATATCTGTACATATATCTACACCTGTACATGCATAGTGACAAGGCAAGATGATGAGTGACATCATATTCTCCTTGCTTGAATTATTTTAGTCCTAACTAAACTAATGCAACTAAAATAACTATAACAAACAAACAACATTAACAGCATTAAAGCAAGCAGCTAAAAAATATGAGTCACTCTTACACACTAAAAGAATCATGACTTTGAGATGATGATGTAGTATGAAATTTGATCAAAATAGCCAGTTCATGGACTTTCTCCATATACAAAACAGCACCTACCTGTTAAAGTTTTAAGACAGTGAGGCTGATGTCCTGCTACTGTCATCACTAATGTTTCCATTTAAAATGTTCTAACCTCCAAATTAGATCACCTTTCAGGTGAAATATCAGACAACACCCTTAGGATTTAGTTCTGTGATCCTCATGAGTTTAACATAAAGCAAAAGGGTAGGCTTTTCAAAAGCACTTATCAATGATAAAATTCCCACAGATTTTAATGGACGTCTTTTGATAACCCTAAACTGTTCTGATACAAATTTCATCCCTCTAAGAACTTAGGATTTAGTTTTCTTGTACACAGAAGCCAGTGCCGCTACTTGTAGACCAAATGTTACATATAGTCAAGTTTTCAAACCCAAGCCCAAGCAGGTAATGCTATCGCTGTTACCTTAGCAAATAAGAGAGTCATTGCAAAATAATGACTATCACCTTAAAACAAATGAAGGGAAAGTCAAATCAAAAAGCAGTTTGAAATTCACCTCTGACATGAGAAAGATGTTCATTTCCAGCTGTTTCCATTTTTAATTAATGATTTTTTTATGTACTGAGTGAAAGCCAGCCAATTTTCTTCAGAGAAGTGCTGCTATTCTCTTAACTCAGTAAGAACTATATGCTTCTTATTGGTCGACTGCACCATGGGAATGGGATAAAATATGAAAGCAAGGATTTCTTTATTCTAGCTTGGAACATTAACTGTTAAGCTCAGTGGGGGCAGAAATGAAGGTGGCATTTAGATATAACTAATTTAGTATCAAACCAAAGCAGAGCGCCTTCTCAGAGAAGAAAGAGACCAAAGGGAACACAAAATTGTACCTGAATTATTTCTGAGTCAATTCCTATAAAAGCAGAAGAACTTTCTTTTATGCTCAAATGGGTTACACATTTCCTTTTATAATATGCACATTGTTCACAGTTTTTAAAGGTAATGTAATGAACAACAACTGCTAAGAAAGAAAGAATGATTTTTTTTTCAATACATTAAAGTGCAAGGGTCATCTGAAGATAAGGCCTGGACTGCTTTTTAAAAAGCAGGTTGTGGGATAGATCCTCAGTTGATACGAAATGACATAGCTCTGTTAAGTTTATCGTTCAATTAGAATGTAATGTAACTATGATTACAATTTGCTTATATTAGCATATGTTAATAAAATAACAAACACAACTTGTAAATTTTGTCCTTTGTTGTATTTTGGCTGCTTTTAATTGCTTGGATTTTCTTTAATTGTAAAGAGTGTATATTTGAGGAGATAAATTCTCACTTGTGCTGTCAGACCCAGCTAATCATTTCCTACTTATCCACATTTCTAAAGACCTAAGATTTTGCTTGAAAAGAGGTTTAGAAGCAATTGTCTTGTGTTCATTAATCCATAAACATTTGATTTCAAATCAGATTGCCAGCAGACATAACCTCTTTGCATTGCTACAACAGAGACTTGATTTGATTAATCAAACAGCTCTGATTCACTGAATTGTCTCCAGAATAGCTGTCCCTGACAATACTATGCAAATAACTGCTGATGTTGTTGGCATTCTCAGCTTGCTAAAACTGTGTTTTCCTCCATGAAAATATAATTCAACAACTATTCCACTTAAGGGCCACTGCATCTAATGCACCTAGTCTTTAATCCACATTCTATCCTTGGCTTTAAAAATGTTACCTTTAAGACATCGTTTCTCTATACCTCAGTTTACTCGCTACTAAAATAGCAATAATGTATTTCTCTATTCTAAATAATGTAAATTTATGTAAATGATATACACATTTCTTTTAAAAAAATCATTTTTAGGGACTATGCAACATTGTATCCCATATAAGTACTTCTGTCTGTTCTGTTTGAAATAGCTCTCATTTATACAGAATTAAATGGATTGATTTAGGAAATAGGAAAGCTTCATAGTTTAAGATTCCAACCCCGAATGTGATTAAGCCTAGTTAATACTAACTGTGGCTAAAACAGCATAAGCCAGTAACATGAAACAGACGTGTGATTCACCTCGTAACAAATAATGGTTACTCTGCGGGAGTAACCTTTCTCCTGTGAAATAAAGCAAAGGTGAAAAACAGTAAGCATGCAGTCCAGGCAAGAGAGGAAAAAGGTAAGAATACTCTTGTTACCTTTGGTTATACAATAGGAAGAGAAGCACAAGCGCCTTAAAGAGACAGAAAAACTAAGTCTGCATTCTCAGCAAAAAGAGCAGGAGTCACAAAACTTTCATCAATAGATTTCTAAAAAGTGACAATTCCCAAGCCCCAGAAAAAAAAACTTTACAGACTTCGAAGATCAACAGGAATCATGGACAGAAGGCTTCAGGGGAAGCAATAAAAACTGTGAAGGAAGCAAGTATTGATTTTTTCCTGGGCTCTCTTAAATACCACAGCTCCCAATTCAGGGTCTGTGCAAGTACTGATGCAACCAACTGATTCACCCTGCTGGTTGACCCTGAGAAGCCCTATTTAACTAGACCACCAATAAAGACTCCTCTGAACTTAAGTTTTGCTTTCCAGGAAAACACATTCACAATTAAAATGGTCAGTTCTTCAGTATTGTGTCAAATAGCTATCTTAACTGAGAATAGGCAAAAAACCTCAACTAGCCTACAATGACTCTGCCAAAGTGCAGATTGGTTAGATTACATTATTTCTCACTTTCCATTTGACACAATCTGTTTCTTCTTATGAGTCAGAGAACTGAAGGATGGACCTTCTGGTATGATCTTAGTCTAATCCCACCATATTGTTTTGGTAATCTTCTTAACAAATTCTTCTGTATATCAAAAGGAGTATTTTTAGTATACCTGGGAGATAAATAAGGTTACAAGCATTCATTTTACATGCAGCCTCCCCTCATTCACCATGTGATGAGATGATACACTAAATCACTCATGGGATTACTGACAATGTACTTTTATTTCATAAATTATATTTATTAACATAAAAAATGTGTATGTTACTACTTGCATCAGTTACTTGTTTATGATTTGTGTTAGATTTTCCTTGCTGAAGTTCTGTGTATTTACTGCATTTTCAACCATAGTGTGTGTATTCAATGGTAATTGCTTAAAGAATTACAGAACAGTTGGTGATTTCTTTTCAGATTTTTGGCAGAGATTGCAGTCTCAGTACAAGTGGAAAAAAAAATGCTCATTTGTTTTAGAAATAAAAAGTGCAACTCTTTTCGTTATTACACTGGTAAAAATCTGAGTAATTTCCCCTGAGGAAAGGAAGCAAAATGAGGAGAAAAGGACGCCAGAGTTTCAAGGAAGAGGTGCAAGACTCTCTGCACGCCTCTAGAGGTAGCAAGCCTTTCTACATTGTCAAATTTGGTTCAAAACAGGGATGTGGTCAAAAGTTAAACTTCTTTTAGACTTTCAACTACTCCCAACTGGGTTTTTGCCCAGCAGACAGATTAGCATAATACACTGTCTGTGGTCCATGACTCGAAACAGCAGGAGTGCTGAAGTCAGAACAGAGTTGCTTGAAAGAACTGAATAAGGAAGTCTGAACACTGCATTTATTTATTTTTGTTTTTATTAACAGGAAAGATGTGTCCTATCATACACTTGTATTCAGTCCAAGCATCTATCACCTAACTTTGTAAATGATGTTACACTGCTTGGAGATGATTCTCGCAACCTAAGATTAAAATAAGAAGTTTCAACTCAGTTGAAATGCAAAGACAAAATACTGCATTCCTTTCCCAGCTGAGCTTTTATTTAATGTGCCAGATTAAGAAGCTTGCTCCACTTTACTGGATCAGAGTCAACACAGTTTGTCCAAGAAACGAAGAGATAAGGGTAAAACAGGTCTTAATTTGGCAAAATTATCAATTAAAAAAATGGGCATTTTGCCCAAGTATGTTCTGCAGAATTTATCACAATATTTTTTGCCCCAACGAAGTCTGCAAAAGTGGACTGCTGCTTTCACACCTATATTTTGGGACAGCTATCTCAATCCAGAAGAGAGTAAACTGATACTTCTCCCTTTCTGATGTTTGTTTTTATCAAGCTTTAATCAACTAGGAATCCCCAAAAGAAAATTTACACAGCAAGTTGAACAGCATAATCTGAAGCTCCAGTGGGTTTGGATTAAGTATCATGCATCTCACCATTTTGTTAAACTACCTCAAAATACCACAGACCCATGGACTATAAATGTGATTATTTTGTTCCCCACGCTTAAAAAGAATGACATCTCTTTTATAACAGATGATGCTAAAAACTATGCTCAGGACTATTTTATTTCTTAAAACAGTGGATGTAGCCTGATTTGCATATTCAACTGTTTTCATTAGTATATGCCTCAATTTTTTTCTACAAATTTCATCCTGGAAATGTTTATCTTTAGACAATATTTAAAAAAATGCTGTCTATATACATAAGTAGTTCAAAAGTGCACCCTGACAGAAAGTGTCTATGTATTATCAGAAATTATTTCAACGTGCTCAAAACTACTCGCTGCAGGTCACCCTGCAAACAAACTAAACCAAGAAGTCAGCTACATATTAGGTACACAGCTGTAGTAGAGCTATGCTTAGAAAAGCATCAGATAGGCAACTTGATGGTTAAACTGGTAATTGGGGAGAGGGACTGTGCTCCAGTTTTCCTAATTCTCGCTATTTAAATTAATACTTCGTATTAAAAATAAGAGATTACTCAAGAAACTGCAAGACAAAGATGGGTGCCACAGGAAAGAAAAAAAGTCTTAAGAGATCTCTGAATCTCCTGCAGTTGCTTGGGGGAGGAAGAAAGAGGGATTATTGCACAGACATGAGGAGACGGATTCAACCGTTGATTGCAAACAAAACCATCAATACAACAGCTGTAATTTCACAAATATAAAATTAATGGATGTGAAATCAGAATTGGGTTCAGATAGCCTTTACACAAAGTAAATGCAGTTTACATGCATTTCTAACCTTAAAAAAAAAAAATAAAAAAATTCACTTGAGAGTAAATGATATTAGCATCTTCTTGGCCTTTTTCCATGACTATAAAATGGCATTAGGGTAAATGTGACTCAGACTTGGGATCCCTGGTCACTGTTGCAGCCAAGAGACTAAGTATATGAAATCTCCTTGGCTCTGGTAAAGCACTACTGCTAAATTCTGGGAAATGATAACACTGATTCATCTCAAAATAGTCTATATATAACAGCAAGACTAGGCACACATAAAATTATGCACTATCTTGCCTCAAGGTTAGCAACATATTCCTAGTAGAAGGAAAAATGTTATTTTCATTCCCTGCAATCATGTGATAAATAGCTGTAGGGCAGATTCAGCAAGATCTCGAAGGTTGTGATTTTACAATATAATGAATGTATGTCTAGCTTTTTGCCACCTGAAAAAGCAGCAAAACAAAGCAGGACTTGTCAGTATTTTGCTTATGGCAGGAATCAGACATTGTCCAGAACCCTTTATGAGACACATTGCTACCTTCTTAACTAGTTTGATTATAACATTGACTCCAATACTTCAACAGCTCTGCTTTCCAGCATATGGCATAATTGGAAGCAGCAGCCAGCTGGTATCACATGTGAATGGGAAATGTCTCACGCTGGGTAACTACTGACTGTGAACCAAATACGTGGTCTTGTAGGTACCTTTGTGGGGGGAATAATAATAATAGAAAAAAACAGTATATCGAAAACGAGAGAATCCTTAGATGGGTGGAGCATCTGTGCAGGTTATGAGGCAAGCAAATTACCTTGAAAGTTCAGAACAAGAAAGGACCAAAAAAAAAGTCATTGAGTTTAGATCAAAAATTAAGAGATGACACAACAGTAAAGGAACATTTTAAGTGGTATAAAACAACTGTTCATCCAGATTCCTTACCTAAAATAAACAGCAAATCTTGAAGGTGGTTTTAAAGGAATGGTAACCCTTTGGTTGACAGCAATCCAAACCTATAGACAATTTCAGGAGACACTTTAACAAAGGTGGGAGAAATACACTGAGAAGTGTATTCTTAGGAGCAGACAAACTAGAGCACAAAAAAATTGAAGAAGGCAACTCATGCTCAGGACTGCTCACCTCACTTTCAAAGGAACTGACATTTGTTCCTATTCTACTCATTTATTGTCAACATGGAGTAGACTGTGGATGAAATGTTTTATTCTGATCATGCTTCCTATAAAATACTGTGTTTTAATGAAGTAAAAATTGAATATAGGCACATCTATACCATCGCCATCATGACTTAATGGCCTGTGTTGAATTAATGTTTGATTTTGATGCTTCATATTACTTCAGTCTGGGGGGATGACTAAGTTATAAACATTGTATGCAGCTGCAATCATTGATGCAAACGTGCATAATTTGCAAAATGGTATCGCCAACATTGAAGAAGGTATGAAAATGCATTGGAATTATACCAGATGGTAACGCAAACCTGGTGGGAACTTTTAGGGGAACCACTGCCAATATCACCAGCGATATATGTGAAGTCCAACAAGGACTTTAATTCAGCCAGAGGACCAAATTGTATGGTTTTGCCAGACAGCAGGGCAGAGATTCATTTTGCATTGCTTTAGAAGTGTAAAAGGACCTACAGTAAGTACACATGTAATTTATATCCCCAAAGGCACCTTTAGATTGCAAGATAGTATAACATGATTTTACACTGAAATAAGTAATGCAGTATAAAATCCTGCTAATGATAAGGTATTGTACTTTCACCTGTACACAGCCAGTTGAGATCAGCCCCAGGTGTATTGTTCAGGGCTGACCTCGACCAGCTACATCAAGGTATGAAATACCCGCTTCTTGTCTACGCAAGATTTTACATTTAGACAGATACCTCACAATAGCAATCTGGATGTAGCACACAACTTTTTTTTTTTTTTTTTTTTTTTTTAGTGAAGGTAGAGCCTTCACAAAAATGAGAAAAAGGCACATGATGTTTAAAGAGTTAATGAGTACACAGCACAGTCCAAATGTAAATGAGATCAAGTCTATCTCGGTCAACTGAGTTGTGCAGAATTACACAACAACTGAATTTCTCCCTTTGTATTTTAGAAGATTTCTAAGAGCAGCAAAATTTACAGGAGAAAATGTCAAACAAATTGGCTTCACAGATATAAAAAGTCATATGAATTTTTTTGTGTTTTCAAGAGTGCATCTTCTGGTGCAAGAGTTAATGCACTTTGTGAAAGTTATGCTGTGGTTTATAAGCTTCAGCTGGATGTGGTGGCAGTTCAAATTTCATGACAGAATGCTAACTTATCTTTGCTATTGAAAAAACTAATGAGGTGGTAAATAGTTGCAGAGCAATGTTACATGCAGTGATATGCAGGTTTTGCGGGTTTCTCATTATTCTGTGTAACTGTACACACGTAAAAGTAATGAAAACCCAAAACAGGCAGCAAAAGCTTAAGGCTTTAAAACTGGAATAGAATTGCGTTAGTATTTTCTGACAGAAATATGATAAATTTAAGTAATCTCAGAAAAAACTCTCTATTTCAGCTAGAGTTTTCTGCTAGGTCTAAGGTCTCATGGGCAGCGCTTAGGTGAAAATCACAATTAAGCTAACATAGCCAATTTATTCTCATGCTGGTTTTATTCTAGTCCAGGCAATGGCATAATGTTAAGCATTCTTAAGGATTCTCTTTGTTATGCTTGTTGCCTATGGCTTTTAATTGAAGGTGCTATCACAGCATCCCTATCAGACACCAAATGTCATGAGCAGTAGCAAGCAGCAGCACAGTGCAGAGGGCTCTCCTGACCCCCAACTATCTTTACTGAGGACAGCAGGAAGTAAGATATAACACTCGTCAGTAGCTAGAGGCTTCCTGAAATGAACTTCAACAATACTGAACACAAGCTAGGCTTGTATTTATCACTAAGACATGAAAATGTTAAAAAATACCAAGTGTGAGATAGTGAATGTAGAATGTTTTTTAATGTGGTCACCACTGGTCCAAAGAATGAAAGTTCTGAAATTGGGAAGTACTTCTATGACATATTTATGACAGATAACAATCATAAATGGCAACAAGAAGTACTTTGTCTGGAGCTGATCTGCACCATCTATAAAGCATCTTAGTAGGCATTGCATGAAACTGCTCTGCTGAAAAGTGCTCAGCATGCCGCTTTAAACAAGCAGACACAGGGATCACTGACATCCTGTATATCACAGCAGCACTGCCAGCTTTCTTATTAAAGGAGGAAGTTTTCCTACAACTCCAGACATCCACACTGAGCTTTTAACCATTTGAAATGTAAAGACACATGAATGTTTTCATCTCTCATCCCAATCTCCCTTTCAAATTGCTGAATTCAAGAAGCACTATCCAGTTACTGAGTTGTAATCTCCATTGTTCTGCTTTGTGATTTACATTTTTTGCTGTTTTCAGAATCAATTTTCTATCATAAGTCTCAGTGAGATACCACACTTATTACAAATTGTGAATGCATTATGCCATCTGTGAGAAAGTATGAACAATCTTATTAAAAAAAAACCCAAACAAACCCCAACAGAAAACCAACAAGTAAGCAAAACATATATTAAATAAATATTTTGTCCACTTGTTTTAACTATGACAGATACAGGATGGCTACAAAAATAGCCGGTGAAATCCAGCAGGCTAGCTGGTACTACAGCATTGCACTGGACTACAGCAACTGTAGGTGAAGATAGATACAAAGGATTTTGGTTGAGTATGTCTATAATACAAATGCTCTGAAGGAAAATGATTCATACAAGCCATTATACCATATGAAACTAGCTTCATTCCTCCATAATGCATATCGAGGATGCCTATATAATATCAATTACCAGTGAATCAGATTTGATCAGTATTAAAATGCAGGTGCATAGCACTACAAAACCCACCATCTCTGTTCATCCTACACCTGCTTTTATTACTAACAAGTGCACTAAACATACCTCAGATTTTGACATGCAACTTAACACCAGATACATTTACCCTCCTAGTTGCAATTCTAACTAGAAGAAGCTGTCCCGCCTAACATCTCCGCAAATCCATGGTTATGAAGTTAGGTTTTTCCTTTGCCACACCTTTAGCTCGGTTTTGCAATCCAAATGCAGTATGTCACCAAGCTACAGAGGGTAAATATGTTACATATTGCAGGAATAGATTTTCTTCTCAGATTTGTATTAATAATTAAAATTCATTCCTATTTGATTCTTTTAAATCTACTGGAACAAGTTAAAGCAAGTACCTATCTAGTTTTGAAAGTGTTTTACTTCCCATATTATGTTTCTACCCAGATATACTTCCAAATGCTTCACATCTTTGAATCCTGATGAAGCCAGTTGGTTCATTGTAAGTCCTTACCTACAGCGACGTGTGGTTACGACTTGGGTGTGCTACAACAGATCGTACACAAAATGTGCCACTACTCTACTGTGACAGTATTAATTTGACGGGAAATCTCAGATTTCTAATATGTTTTATGGAAATAAGTGTTCTCAGAGAATGAAACAGGAGATTAAAAAGAGAAACAAGAAAGGACAACGACAATATCTCATAAAAGAATGAGATGTATTTAAGCATCAGCCAAATGACACTATTTTTCATATCATTTATAGTGCAAGCTTGAAGACTAAAATACTCCACAAGCCATTAGTTTCTTGGTACTGTGTGACGGATTAGAATATTTCTTAATCAACTGCTAAAGCACAGAAGGCAGCCAAAGCCTAGATTTGAGCAAAGCTGAGTAATAGTGAAAGGCAGGGATGTTCAGTAGGGATGCTATCAATAGACACATCACAGAACCACAGAAGTGCATCAGTTTCTTAAAACTCTTCAAGAGCGCCTACCATTCTGACAATTTCTTAGACCAGAATTTGAAAAATCACATTAAAAAACAAAAGTTCTGATTTGTATCAGGGAAGCAGATTAGAAAACCAAAAATGTCGCTAGACTCAAGTTACTTGCCAAAGGTTCTGGACCACCCCTTTGCCTGGAGGCGCTCTGAAAGTCTACACAGCCCACCCAGAAGTGGTCCTGCTCTACTGCTTAAATATTATGGATTGTGAGGTTTGTTGCAATGTATCAATTCTATCGCAAAAATGAAGAAAAACAAAGTAAATGTATTTAAATCTCATTCATACAATATAGTTTAATCTCATTCACACAAGACTGACATTCACACACAATTCATAGTGATAGCCACCTACAGATTTACTGTCCACCTGGACTGTACCAGTACTCTCAAAAGGATGGCCACCAGAAGTCACAACAAACAGGATCGGGACGAACCAAGGGTGACTTCCCTTCACTATATTCGTGTTTCTTATCTGTTTCTACAATATAGACAAGCATTGCCATTTTTAAGTCATTGCAGTTTGAGGAAGAAAAAAGGGGTTGTAAAATAAAAATAAAATGCCAATCATAGTAGCGGATCACCTATCTTGTCTCATTTTGTATTTCTGCTGATTGACAACCTGGTGCTCTTGTAGCATACAAAGGCAAAAAAAAATCAGGCATTCATTTCAAACTGAAATGTTTGACAGATGTAACAGCTTTCTGAAATGAAACTGATGAAATCTCAAATAGGAAAGTCCATCTCCTGTACAGGGGAGAGATTAAATTTCAACAGGCAAGGTTTACTGCCCTTATACAGATGCAGATTTCATTTATTTTTTTATTTATCTGGCAGTTGTTAAAAAATATGGGAGATGACTAGGATTTTGCTATTGGTGCACAGTCTACCTCCTGCTGCTCTAGATGCTGCAGACTTCAATGTAATCCTCGTTTCAGGCTACTGTTGTCACAAACTGAAGGCAATTTCAAATTCTCCTACTGGTAACACTAGCATTTCACTGATATTTTGACCTGTATTTTTGAAATGGCTAAAGTAAAACAATCTGACAAGTGACTGAAAATTCATACTGCTATAGACACATACCTAAACCAGAGAGGTAAAAGAAACGTTTTTGCACTATAATGCGAACAGCCAGATATGACCAAGGGTAGAGATCAAAAGTTTACAACTTCCTTTTTCTCTACTCACATTCACAGAACGAGGTATCAAGGAACATGCAGTGTTGAGGAAAAAACGAAATACTCAGAACAGAAAAAAATAACTGGTGTTTCATTGCACCGTCTTCCTAAAATAGACAGCTGTACAAACGGCCAGATAACAATTTAATATAAACTCAGTAAGGGCCTTTCTGTTGATTCAGGAGCCTCTGAATTTGAACCATAATCTAAAGAAGAATTTCTCAAAGGCAGCTGTGCATATTATACATTTTTGTATGCATATAAACTATTCAAATAATGCCTTTACTTAAAGAAATACATACCCTTAAAGCCCTTCTCTTGAGTTCAGTGAGAAAAGGGGACTAGATCATACTCTGGATCGTACTCTTCACTGGTGTGGGATGCATCTCACCCAACTGTATACATCAGCTTTGGGAAACAGTTTAAACCAGCATATTTTCTTCAGGGTGAAGTATATCATGAACCCAGTGAAGCAAACTAGATTTGCCATACAATTAGAAGTTAGATGAGATGAATCCCACCATGTCAGCAGAAGCAAAATCAGGTATTGTGTGCACAGGTGCTAGCAGCTAAGTACACTGTTGAAAATTATACAAATCATACTTTTTGTGAACACCATTTACAGAAATTAGGCTAGATCCACAATCAGAAGTTGGGCACCTGAAGCAACCATAATGATCTGATATATTCATTACATGCTGTAAGGACAGGGACTGGCATAACAACAGTATTCCCAAAACCTACCCTACTGAATGGAAAGCTGCTAAAAACAGGGATTAGATCTCACTTCCCTTCAGGCTCTGCATCTTATGCTACACAGGAAGGAGGTGTTCTCTTAAATCAAAATTCATGAGTCTGCATCCCATTCTGGAGCTCATGGACTCCTTCCTGTAAAACCAAACTTTTGCTAAAACTTTCTTCCAAAAAATACTGGTAGGAGGAGACGAGAGAATCACATAAACCTCAGTGGTGAAAGTATTCCACTACGAAGTTCAGTAGCAAACTGTTTCTTTCTCTTAAGGAATGGGAGTAAATACTCCCTATAATAACCTGATATATATGTCATATATACGTCATATATAGAAACATATGTATCTTACAGACACCTTTGCATTAGAAACACAATTACCTCCATAACTTTATGTATTTTGAAGGAGCACAGGTTATGTAACAGAAGTTTGCATGTCAGGTTTAGCCATTTAAGAGATACCACTGTTAGCTACCAATCAGCAAGAGACTAAGAATGGCAAATACCATTCATAACTGAAACATGGTCTTCCTCTTACTTTTTTTGCTGTTTTAAAGGCTATATGACCATATAAGGCATAGGCTGAAATCACTCATTTGATCAAAACCACTGTACAGATAGATATTAAACATTTTTTTTAACATTTAAGAAAATCAGTCACAGAATTTTTCTTACTAGACACATGAAAGTCTAGGAGGTGCTAAGAATATCCTGCAAAATTACAAATAGAAGTAGTTGCATTTAACACTTAATCTGGCTGGAAGGAATGAGGGAGAATGTATGAGTATCAGTTTGAGGCTACTAAGTGTTTTACAAATCAATATCAATAGCTATCCTCTTTCAGCTATCAGCCAGTGAGAATATCCGATTGTTTTGGAGTGGGGAGAGGTTGCTATTTTAAAATGCTACCTAGGTCTTGTATCTGCAAACCTGGGGGAGGAAACAAATGAAGGAAGAAAAATCTGACAGCTGATCCTCTACATGTTATCAAATTCAGCTCAAAATAAAATGATCTTTAATTCACTTGACTCCCAATTAATTTTACATATTTTCTAGATTTTGGAAATATTATCTCAACATCATCCTATTGCTTTTATAAAGAAGTTAACATCAGGAAGAGCTGCAGACGGCGTAAATCAGCAGATTTACTCCAGTTTGGATTTAGCTTCAAATGCTGAACTGTTGCTCTAAGAAGGACTCCTTATATTCCTCTTGTAGCAAGAAGTGTGCATATTCTAGAACAACTTTCGAGTAATAATATTGATATTTGTGCACAAAAAGATCCAGTGTGGCATTTCACAGAAGAAATGGCAAAACTACAACATCAGCTCATAGGAAACTACAGACACTATACACCAACAAATCCTGACAAATGCTGAATTACTCATTTTTCCCTCTGTGCAACACAAGATGCAGGACAACCCATGCCAAGTCTTTAAAACAAATTTCCCCTGCAACTCAGCTGCAAAAGAAATAAGAAGAGACAGAGAATGGATAACTTTTGAGACTGATACAATTTAGACACCTCAGCATGACTACAAATCAAATTTTTAACCACCTTTCTCTGCATTGTCACACATAATCCATGGCATTCATAAAAACTAAAAACTAAATTGAGAATGCAGGCCAAATCTTTCCCAGATTTGAAAGTTCCATTTTTTTAGTAAGATCAATATGAATTTACTATTAAAATGATAGTGGCCCAAATGCTTCCCTGAATCTTTAGGTCCTAGGAATAATCTACACATGGTTTCCTATGGCTACAACAATTTAATTTCTTTATTTATTTGAAGTTTCTATAATCACACAACCAATGTAATAGTGCCACATTGCCAATTTAAGGTGTCTTCTGTCAGTAATGGCTACTTCTGTTTCCAGAGACAGTTTATAGCTCACTAAAGGACAATCCTTTACAACAAAATTAGTGCAATTGTATTAGAAGGAACTTTTTTGTGTATCTTAATTACAAAGGAACAGTTAAAATTATATACATTTTGCATCTAGACAAGCACTTAAAATCTGTTAGGTAATATGCTAAAGCCCCTTATGTTGCAAATGTCTTGCTAAAAGACACTAATGGAAACAAACAAAAGATGCTCTCCTCCCCCCAAAGTTCAGTAAAATATGATAGCATCCATTCATTTCTTATCTACAGTCTGGGAAATATTTTTCCAGTCAATGGAATGTTATCTTATGTAAACCAGAAATGAACTGATTAAATGCCCACATCAGTCTACTGGGATAAAATGTTTACATACATTTCACCACAGGCTGGAAAGTCAAAGCAGTAATAAAAGAAGAAAAAAAATATGATTTTGCGTGTGTTTGTTTTTTCTTCAGTGAAGACATGGACATTACAAAATCTATGTGAGATGTCTGTACTCAAGTAGCAACGGAGGAAACTTCTGAGTACAGATTTTACAGATGACCATGATATTTTCTGGGAGAAGTGATACCAACAGTTCAGGTATCACCTGTAATTCATGTTAGATCTTTCAGAACATGGTATGTGTGTTTTGTCAGTTATATTCTGTATGTTCGATGCAATTAAACACTAGAGTAAGAAGATACAGCATCTCCTGAAATGAATGAAACTTGAACTCAGCTATTCTTCAACTGAATTTGCTTAGATAAGGATTGGTCCATTAGGTATTATGTATCTGCCCTTGTATAGAACATGTGTATATGAGCAGTTCTATTGAAAAACAGTAAGAACCCTAGAACTGATGAAGCAATCTTACTTAGGACTTGAAACGTGCACTTCAGACAGGTAGACTGTGCCCACAAAGACTTGCTGAATGTAAATGGGTCACAGTTTTCATATCTTTAACATCTGTTGTTTATACCCAAGAAAGCACATCAGGGGCAAGAAAATTAATTCCCCAATTGCTGTCAACCGAGTTAGGGAACAGCAATAAACAGCTTACTGTAAGCCTCTAGCTACAATAAAATTGCTGTCAATAAAGTGTGGCTGATATGGTTTTGCTGTGCTAGAAGAATAGATTCTTTGGAAGTGAAAATTTGAAATGGAAACTAAAAAGATCCTCTCTTGTTCCTATATACAAAAGAACATTATCACAAAATTCCAACAGCATTAAACTCTCAAGATCCGGTTCTCACTCCCATGTGTGGCAGAAATTTATTAGCATTTGTGAAACTTTGACTTTGCACATTTAGGACAGATGAGACCCCAGTGATTCTGATAAAAATCTTTTGCATAGGAAACATTTCAAGAGAAATGAAGCTTGCTAAGCTTTTACTGTTGGTATCTGTATACACAAAATGTTCCTTACTCTAGTTTAGCATTTCTACTGTCACTATTGAAAATGGTATTATAGCTTAGGGTTATGTTCAGATTTCCATTATAACCCCCAGTTTTCACATGCTCTTAACTTTCTGAAAAATTCTTCTTTTCAGCTGAAATTTTCTATGCTTGGTCTCAGCTCAAAGATGAATTTCTTTAGACAGTTGAACAAAATCTGTTAACCTATTTTTCAGTTATACAAGGATAGAAAAAATACACTGTACATTTTTACCATTTCTAATACTTTAGTATAGATATAGATATATAAATATACAGTACTAGAAAACAGTTTAATTTTACATGCAGACGTTCTTCCAGGTGACTAGTCCTCACCCGAGACTAATATCCATGCTAACACAAAAAATAAATTAAGCATAAAAAAAACCCCAATAGAATTGAATTTTTTTTTTATACTAAGTGGTAAAGCAAGGCGACTAAAAATAATACCGTGTACAGAATTACGGAATGCTACAGTTACAGAATTTTAATATTTGCAGGTGACATAGACTCAGCACTGCTGTTCCAATGCAGATTTCCATCAACTTATGCACCTTGAAATTGCCACTCTCAGCGTATCAATTTAAGTCATTAATGTTTTCAGCTTTTCTTTTCTTTTCTTTTCTCTTACATAAACCCTAAAGTTACAAATTTAAACACTCCAGAGTAAGATAACATCGATTACATTTGCCACAGAAAGCTTAAGTGATGTGCATTGATCAGTGGGATCCAGCCTACTCGTTCCTTGATCAGGCAAGAAGCCCATTGACTGAAAAAGGAGTAAAGCAAGCTCCATAGAGCTTATGTTATTGACTATATGATTAAACATATACCTTAGTATGGAATGAATTTAATGTGTCAGTCAAGCCCCAAATCCTTAATTTCTGCCATCAGAGCACAGAAATAAAAGGACAGTGTTAACATATATTTAGTTTTCCAGAAGCTACTAGAACTGTGCATGTTTCCAAAATTTATAAATTAGCATCTTGATTCAGAAAAGTGCTTAGAGTGTGCTTACGGCTGTCTTTCTTGAAAACATCTGAAGTCATTTGGGCTTTAAGGATCTGCTTCAGTCCCACCACGTTACATGAAAGGTAAGCACATGCCTATATGCTATTTCATTAGGAATGAAGACTGAAGGTTTTACTCATAATCCATACTGATACGTATTTTTAAAGCTGTGTTATTTGTCACTGTTGTACTTCAAATCTGATTAAATGAAGTTGTTATAATTTAAAACTGGGATAACCATAGTAAATTGGCCCTAATTTCTTTTATTATTTAATCTATTGTTAATCTAATGACACTGAGTAGGTTTTTGTCTGTTTATTTGCTTCTTATAAGACGCCTTTCACATAGAAGAATACAACATGTCGTCTTCTACTGTATTTCTATGTAGCTGTTTGGTGTAGTGACTTACTAATTTGAAGTGCATTTTAAAGTTCAATCAAATACTGAAAAGAACACTGATTGAGAAGCCTGCATAGATTTCAGTATTCTTTATGAGTCATAACACTGATTTTGGAAGCTTAGCTATATGAGCTGGTGGTGTGCAACATCCTTTCCATATTCCTCATTATGTGAATTAGCATTTAGAACAATCCCAAGTTCAAGTATTCAAAAATGCTCTTTTCAGAGCATCCACCAGGTTTACTGCAAGATAGGCACTTGAAGAAGGCTTTGGTTTTTATACTGGGTATTTCTGAAACATCAGCCTGTGCAATTCAAAGTGACATGTGATGACTTAACCACAGAATTTCCACTAAATTTATTGATGATTGCACAGAAATTGCCCAGCAAAAAAAATACTAAGAAATTCATACTGAACAATCTATTTTTGAATTCTAAAACCTTTCTGACTTAGGACCCAGTTCTAATAGATTTCTAGGGCCAAGCTCCCATTAAAAGTAACAGGATTTTGCTTGCATGGAGTCCAAGTGTAAACTTCGGTCTCAGCTCTCTATAAATATAGAGATATGCAAGATACATTGCATGTGTATTTACCTTGGACTGAAAGAAACTGTAAGTAAAAATGGAGGCTGCTAGTATTTCTTACATATATATTAATCCTGGTTTTCTTCTTTCCCTATCTTGACATCCTCCCCAACAATTCCTGCACCCTTTGCAAACCACATAAAGGAAACTTGCCAAACTTAACACAACTTCTAACATTAGATACAGAGAAATTTCGTTAAACCTCTAGAAAACAGTACAGTGGCAAAGAACTAACTACTTAATTCCTAAAGGAATTTTTAAAAATGTTTCTCAGATACCGTGCCATTAACACATGCTACTAATCAGTAGGATTTTTGAGTCTGAATACTTTGCTTAAAGGCCATACTCTATCACAAATCTAAAAAAAAAGACCTATGAAAGTGTATTTAATTCCTGTGCCAATGAATATTAGCTAAAATGCATCCTAATTTCAGGATTTACAGAGAGAATAATAGGAAGGCTGCTAATGTTTACTACCATTGCTGGCTATACTCCTCCAGCCAGAAGTGACACAGGGGCATGAAAAGGTTATGTCCTGTTAACACTCATCATTGGGAAAAAAAAGACAATCTGCTTCCCCACAGAATAAAAATACGCAAGCTCAGTTTAGATAACTGTCCACCTAAGAAGGAGTTATATATTCAGTTACATATTACAGCTTTTGCGGGGAGCAATCCAACCTACATGATATGAGTATCTGCTAATTTCAAAAAGGATTCAGTAAGACTTCAGTGGAATTTGAATCCGGTCCATGTACAGGTATAATGACTGATGCTATTATTAAACTGAAAGCACTGTAGTTAATGTAATGAACACAGGTAACTGAAAATACTGCCAGTAGTTTTTGTTTGGTGTCCCCCCCTCAACTTCACTGTGCGGAGCTTATACATTCTGTCAGTTAAGTAATTTTTTGGGTCTAAACTGCCTCTAGATTCTGTGGGAGATTAAGTCTGAGTTTTCTAATAGAGTTTGTAAAGCTAATTTAAACTAAATTAACAACATCTCAGAACAGAAAAGGAATGTGTGGGTTGGGGGTGTTACATTTTGTAACCAAAACTGGGGAGAAAACTTCAGACAAGTAACCACAGATTGTGCAGAGCTCTTCTATAAATTTGTTGGTTTTTGTTTTTTTTTTTTTAAATTGGTACTTTTTTTAACTTATGCTGACAGTACGTGTATGGTGCTGTGTAACAGCCTGAAGACGGCTCCGAGAGTATACCCTTCTTTAAAGTCCTTCGAAAGGTTAAGGTTTTGTGAGAACCTTCTGCGATGTTTTCAGCGTCTCGTTGTAAGTACGAGTTGTTTTAGAGCAGTTACTTTAACAGAACTGCCTCAAAAGCGCTTGTTTTATTCTTAGCATCTTGTTAGTGTGACACCTTACAGACACCCAAAGTCAAGACACAGTTCTGGGAACGTCACATTCATCTCAGATAAGGCTAATGCAACAGCAAGAGGATGACTTTATCCTAAACTTGGCTCCTGTCAAAATCTTTTTGCAAAGACAAGCCTAAATGTGTCTCACTTGATTCTCTAGGATTCACATCCCTAATAAATTCAGACAAATCACCGCCGCTTGGAGGGTACAGCGCCAGCAGGAATACGAACGCGACTCCCCACACCTACGAAGTCGGTGCAGCGAAAGCGAAGCGCTAAGGAAGCCGCCTTGCAAACACGCCAACTTAACTACTGACCACTCCGGTGCAACCATCATTAAATAAAAGGTTCTTTGGCTGGAATATCAGCTTGAGCCTTCCCTCCCCCCCTCCTCCCCGCTACTGCAGGGCTGGCGCCGGGCCAGCGCGCGCCGCGTGGTGCCTCAGCGCCATCTACAGGCCACGCCGAGCCGCCAGCGCGGCGGCAACCCGCAGCACCCAGACAATAAATTAGACAGCGCCGCGTTTAAATCTTTATTAGCAAGGAATTATTAGGCCTAAGAAAAAAGTAATGCTGGATTTGGTTGAAATATGAGTTTCTCAGCCTCCTAATCCCTCTTCATATGGCGTATTTCACCGTTTAAAATGAGTTATGACAGATCACTTATGCATTACCAAGATGAGAAAATATTTACAATGGGCTGACTTTTTTTTTTTTTTTTTTTTTTTTTCCCTGCATAATTCAGACGTATTCAGAGAACGCATTCCTTTCAAAAGTATGCTTTGGCCATTTTTTTAAATATATGCAATAAACCGTCTATGAGATATGAACTTTCATCTATTACAACAAAATCATTTTGAACTCAAAACAGAGGAAGACTTCCGTATGGCTTAGTTATATCCTACCAACAAACCACGTGCTTCACAGATGAAGTAGCTTGGAAATTTGGCTGGCTGTTTGGAAAAAAGTTAACCCTTTTAGGAATACTAACTTAGCAAAGTTCCAAATCAGCTTGAACTGTAAAGGAAACTCAAGCCAACTCACTTTGAAATTTGAAACTGAATGTACATATCCCTTCAGTCTTGAAACAGTCAAATGTTCTGATTGAAATTTAGCATGTAAGGAAACAGTTTTTCTTCTTCTATAAATTTTACATTTGGACAGTCAAATACTGGGGAGAAAAAAAAAAACTTTTTTTTTCAGTTTTGTTTATGCACATGTATGTGCACATGCACAGATGCATAACAGTCCTTTAACAATCGGTATTCTTCAAAACACAAAGTAACAGAGGCATTCTGCAAATACATGGTTAAGACCCAGATAAATGATAAAGGGGTCAAGTTTGTTTGTTTGTTGTTTGGTTGGTTTTTTTGTTCCCCCCATAATATAATAAAATTAAATTAGACTGAAACAAAAAAAACCCCACAACATAGTGGCACTTTTAATACTGGTTGATCGGGCACTTGTATGCAGTACTTATAGACCAGTAAAAGTGCTCGTTTACCTGTCTGGTGTGTAAGGGGCCCTTTGTCTTGAAGCCTCCTTGGGAACTGCACTCTGAGGCACTGAAGTGATCTGAACTAGTGGAAGAGCGTTTGGAAAGGGTGTCACAACCACCAACAAAGGTGTTGTCCAACGGGAGTTCCTGAATCACATGGTGCTTTTTCACTGAAACTGGAGTGTCAGGTTTGAGATGAAAAGCAGACTGCGGAGAGGCAGATTTGTAATGCTTGGCAAGATCAGGACTGTTAGGCTTAAAGGTTGTTGGTGGTGCTGTGCCCCAATCAAATCTTCCTATACTTTGTTCCTCCAGCTCTGCTGGAAGGCTTATTGTCCCGTTGATAGGTTCGTGAACTGCATCATCAGGTTTGGACTCCTCAATGGTCACAAAGTTCAAAAGAGAGCTCTTCGGCGATTTCCTTTTCTTCCTTTTCTTTTTCTTGTTTTGCTTGTTCTCCTGATTGGGAGACATCCACTCAGCACCTTGCTTGCTCCTCTGGGCGGCTTTGAATCTGGATGCGTGTCGACAGCGAACGAGAACCGTGACAAATATCACCACTATGACAACCATGGCACCTGCCACAATGGCGATCATGATCGTGAGATAGTCCTCATTTTGGTAGGGTTGGCTACTGTCTCCTATGGTCCGGTCCAAAGGTGTTTCCATAGTCCTGCGTATCAAGTCATAAATATAAGAGGCATTTCCAGCAGTATCATTTACATACAAAAATACAAGCACAAGAGTATGCAGGGATTTGGGATAACCCAGGTCACTTATGTTGACAACTAAGCGATGCAGTCCCACATCATTAGGAGTTGGTTTTTCTTCCAGAGTGATATTACCTGTCACTGGATCAATCCGAAACAAACCCTTGTTATTTCCACTTACGATTGTGTACTTAAGCTCGGCGTTCATTCCAGTGTCTATATCCACAGCAAAGACTTCAGCTACCACCGATCCTGGAATTGCTGAGAGTGGCACTAGCTTAAAAGAAGTATTAGAAGGTGGGTAGATGACAACAGGGCTGTTATCGTTAACATCCATGACGTTTATAGTTACTTTCGCTGTAGAAGAGCGAGGAGGTTGCCCTCCATCTACTGCCTTAACATCAAAGGTATAGGAGCTCTGTTGCTCTCGATCAAAAGAAACATTGGACTTTATAACTCCAGAGTATGGATCCAGCACAAAGTTTTCATTGTCATTCAGGATAGAAAGGGTCACTGCTTTATTTTCCCCAGCATCGGCATCGGTCACCGTGATCACCCCCACCGTGCTATACTTTGGTAAGTTCTCGGATACGAAAAACTGGAAGTGATTATGAGTAAATTTGGGACTGTTGTCATTTTCGTCCAAGACAGTAACAATTACAGCTGCTTGACTCTGCAAAGGAGGGGTGCCATTGTCTCGGGCTGTAACAGTAAAAATGAAACGTTCCTGCTCTTCTCTGTCAAAAACTCTGGAGGCTGTCAAAACTCCCGTCTTTCGATCCAGATCGAAAAAGGAGGCATTAGGGCCAAGCTGATAAACAATGTCTGCATTTTTCCCACTGTCTTCATCTGTGGCACTAATAGTTGTTAAGTATAGACCACGACGGTTGTTTTCAGAAACTGACAGCTCAATTACAGGCTGGCTGAAAATCGGAGGGTTGTCATTTTCATCCTCCAGTTTAACTCTTACCAGGGCAGTCTGGTTCAAACTGGGCTTGCCAGAATCAGAAGCAACAATTTTAAAGCTGAATTCTTTGGTGCCCTCATAGTCCAACAAGGAAGAGGTCTCTAGCAAATACTGGTTGTCGTAAACCGCCTTCAAGTGGAAGGGGACCTCTCTCTCAATGAAACATATCACTTTGCCATTCACATCAGTGTCCTTATCTGAAACTGTAATTAGGGCAATCTTTGTATTGATGGGATCTTTCTCAGATAAGTAAACTGTGCCATTGATGGGACTTATTATGTACCTGAGGTCTATGTTAGGAGGGTTATCGTTTACGTCAGTGACATTGATGGTAACCGTTGCCCGAGCCGGTGTAGAGCTACCATCACTAGCCAGCACTGTCACTTTGTGGATAGCAGTCTCTTCTCGATCTAAGGACCTCTGAACTGTAATCAGCCCTGTAGTGTTGTTTAAAGCAAAAAATCTTTTGGTTGCAGGGGCGACTTGGGCACCAAAAATATATCTGATTTCTGCATTGCTGCCTATATCTGCATCTGTAGCATGAAGCTGAATTACAGAAGTGCCTACAGGGGCGTTCTCTGGTATATGAACCTCTACCTGACTCTCTTTAAACACTGGCCTGTTATCATTGACATCACTTACTGTGACTTGCAGGATGGCTGTGCTGGATTTCTGGGGGGTACCTCCATCCTCCACTTTGATTTTCATCACGTAAGTGTCCTTTTGCTCTCTGTCCAAGTTCTGCTGCACGATCAGCTGCGGCCATTTCTCTCCTTCTGGAGTTTCTACAATATCCAGTCCAAAGACACTCTGCCCGTTTAACAACTCGTAGTGCTGCACACCGTTGAAACCTGTGTCAGGATCTGTTGCTGATGGGATTGGAAAACGACTGTTGATCAGAGTGTTTTCTGGGATGGAGATATTGATGACAGGGGATGGAAACATAGGTGCATTGTCATTAGTATCCTTTACAATTATTTTTATTTTGATCAGCCTAAAAAAGTCATTGGGGAGAATCACCACTTCAAGTTCAAAAAAACACTCGTTTTCTTCTGCATAGGAAGCTCCAGCACAGAGTTTTTCTCTGTCTATTCTGTTGGATGTCGTAAAGATTTCCCCAGTGGTACTGGACACTTTGACCAGAGGGGCATCCCCTGCTTTAGACACCAGTCTGTAGACAAGGCTGGCACTGGTCCCTGTGGCAGCATTGATGTGAGAAATGTTCAGGTCCTTTGGTATGTTCCCTATGGGTACGTTTTCAGGCAGCTCCTCTCTAATAGTGTAAATAAGTTCTTGAGCTATAGCAGAATCCAGCCTTAAACAGGCAATCAAAGCGGCCAACAGGTAAAAATCCCTCAGGTCCATGATAATGTTTTTATTCTTTTTTCCCAAATTTTAGGACTTAAAGGTTTCCACAGAGGAATGATGCGCGATTTGCAAGAGGAGGCATGCATGGACTGCAGGATGCATTACATCTCATTTCTTATTTGGAGACAGCACTGTCAACACAACCACACAGAACAGCATTATTGGTTTTTTAGGCATGACAAATCCACAATCTCCAACTACTACTTGTTTTTGCAATACACACTTGCAGCAGTACATTTTCTTACTGCTCCCTTTTACAAGCAATCCCTCTGGACAAATGCACCAATATCCCGTCAGCTGCATTTGCACAGAGTGAGAATGGAAATAACTACTTGCAGGATAAAGGGTAGCTACCGTTTCAACACGTACTTTCTGAATAATTTCTTGGTAGACCGTGTAATCCGTAACGTTCATTCCCCCTCTACCCTCCTCCACCCAGTCATCTGGTGCAAGTAAAAAAATCTTCCCGCACTACTTCTGGATTCTAACTGCTATGTCAGCTGCCAAATGTAATTTGTTGTTTGCTTCGACATATTTTTTTAGCTCTTGAAAAACAGATTTTTCTCTGCTCCTTGTGCCTTGCATCCCCCTCTATAGCTATGGTACTGGGAAAAAACCACCCGGACATGCCGCTGCTGCAGCAGTCGTCACTGGCTACTTCACATCCCTCTTAACTGATGAGACAATAACAGGACTTACAGTTTCTTACACTCTCAGCTCAACGTTTCCTCTCCAGATGTTGGATACTTCTCCTTCTGTTTAATAACCTTAAACTTTGTTTTTAAACACAGTCTAAATCCGAAGAATCAGGAGGCTGGAAATTCCAAATGCAACTTAGGAGCAGCCAGCATGTTTACAGATGGGGGGGGGTGGGGGGGGGTGGGTGTATTTTCTGATGACGAGAGAATGAAAAAAGGTGCAGCCTTTCCCCATTGACACTGGTCTCCCTTCAGGATGTTATTAGCAGCTGCCACATATAAATACTGCAGACTAATAATGCAGGTGAAAAAAAAAAAAGAAAGCGACAGACAGACTTCTGTTTGCATGCTCTGCTAACCGGGAATTATCCGGGTGCAAGGCTGCCAGCACCTACAGTTTGGCGGAACCGGGCAGCCCCTAAGCACTAATCTTATCTGCATTAAGCTGCACGATAGCTGATGCCCGTGATTACTTCCAGCAGAGTGATGCAGGTAGGGATGCAGAGACAGCGAGTAGGTGAGCCTTTGCCACCAACATCAACTGAATCCGAAACACTGATTCTTTCCCTAGATAAATATACTGCGTGTTAGCTTTTTTTTTTTATTTTTTTTTTCCCTTTAAATGAAATGCATCACAGTGTATGGGTAACTTTGCACTTACGTTGGTTGTCTACCTTTGACGATCTGCTGCAGCTAAGCAATGATCTGTTCCAGCAGATACAGCACAATGCATCTGGTAAACCACCAGTTTCGGAGAAATCAGCAGCAGGCAAATGCTTCCTCCTTGAGATATGTGTTGCTTCGGGGTGGCAAATCAGCAACTCCAGGGAAGAAATTCACAGTTCTGTCGTTAGTCATCCTCTCCACGTTTCGTTTCTATGAAGCGGCGATCCTTCGGGTGTTTAACGTGCACGCAACAACCCAAACAAACAGCAAGCAAAAATCCGGTGCACTTCTTTAGACCGGGGGTATTTTCCACTCTGCACTGCACACAATTTCCATCCCTCTCTCAGAAGAGCAGAGGCAGCTACATGAAGTCTGCAACTTCTTACTGGAAATGACAAGAGTTGGTCTGGCGGTTCTTCTCTCTCTCTCTTTATCTCTGGGGTGATAATTGTCCACGGAGAAAGGAAAAAAAAAAAAAAAAAGGAGAAAAAAACCCCAAACAACCAAAAAAACAAACCACAAAAAAAAAAAAAACCAAACCAAAAAAACCAAACCAACACAAAACCCCCCTAATAGGTTATTGCTTTAGTGACGGGAGGAAGCGACGGCGCTCTCCCTCCTCCCTCCCAGGCTCTCTCCCTCACACACGCTCTCTCCTTCTCTCTCTGAACTGAAATTCTTGATATAACTCTCAGTAAGCCCAGGGGGAGGGTGTGCGCGGCGCTAAGCCCCCCCTCCCGCCGCACCGCATTGGCCCGCGCCGGCGGGGGCGGTGGATGGCGGAGCGCGGCCCTGGCATTGGCCGCCGGGCACGTCGCTCCCCGGGCCGGCCGGGCGGCGGGGGCGGCCGGGCGGCGCGGCGCTTCCGCGCCACGCGGAAGGGCTCGGCGGGATGCGCGGGGCCGCACCGCGCCGCGGCGGGCGGGGGACGGACAGACGCGGGCGCGGAGGCAGGCGCGGGGCGGGGGTCGCGGCCACCCGGCGGGCGGGAGCTCCGCGGTCGGCGGGGGAGGGAGCGCAGCAGGGGTCGGGGCCGCCCCGGTGGGCGCGGAGGGGGCAGAAGGGATCGTCGGGCTTGCGAGTAGCCCCGAGGCAATCCGGAAAGAAGAAGGATGCGGTGTAGGTTTGGGTTGGCGGTGGGTTGTTGGTTTGGGTTTTCTTGGGGGGGGGGAGGCGGTGTGCTCAGAACGCGCTCGGTCCCCCTTGCGCGGCGGAGCGGGAAGCGCCGCCGGCCGCGGTGCGGTTGAGAGTCCGGCGCGGAGCGCAGGTGCCCGCGCAGCCTCCGCTGCCCGGCCGGGGCCGCCGCCCGGCGCCGCGCCGCGCAGCGCCGGAGGAAACACGCTGCCTCGGCCCTCCTCCGCGCGGTTCGACTTTATGTTTAATACATGCCTTTTCATCTATAATTCACGCTGCTCTGACTCCAGCCCTGTCTCGGCTCCCATTTACGCCTGCACACCTTTCTCCTTCCCCTTCCCGAAGGGTCAGCCGAGATACTTGCTGAGGAGGGAGGGAGCTGCTCTGCTGGTTTGGGTTTTGTCTGCTTAAACATTGAACTGGAAAACATCCCTCTCTGTGGTTTGATAAATAATAAAAGTGATCATTTCGCCTTCCCCGTAAATGACACAGGTAGATTATCCAGCTAGCCACAAAGAAGCATCACCAGCCTGGAAGACAGTGTAATAATAAAATGCCAATGTATTACGATACGAGTGACCTCAGAAGTGTGACAAGAAGATGATTATAGTGCATTATATATAGTGCATTATATGTAGTGCCTTTTTCAACGTTTCCTGAAGCATGAATGAACCTTCATTTGGCTGCGCTTTTATTGCTAGCTTTTCTCAGCTTGAACTTGCAAGCTGTATGACACAGTACCTATCCAATTTAGTACGCCCAGGTACATGGCCACCCTGGCTGCTGTTTCTGGTTAAGCCTTTCAAATACCTGTGCATACAAAAACAGAAAAAAACAAAGATAACATCAGCATTTGACTTTTTCTGTACACGGTACTATAGATAATTTACACATTTTCAGTTGATAGCATTGGCCAGCTGAAGATGCGAGTTCCTACCTTGAAGATTTTGCATTTTCAGATGCAGGCTCCTACCTTTAGTCTCCCATATGCATCTGCACATACGACACACCGTTAACTGATGGTGGAAACTGCTTGTATCTGTCAGAGGTCAGTAATTTGCATGGCTTGGTATTCTGTGGTACATGCTAATAAATGTACATATCTTTGCTAGTCATATGGATGCAGGCACTGTATGTGAACGCTGCACATCCTGTAATCCCATGATGTGTAAAGATTAAACACTCTTAGTTCTGCTGTGCTTTGTATTTGTGTCCAAAAGACTCCTGTTACAGATACACACAGAAAAAAATTGATCCTGATTTTGATGACATCAAGTAGTGGTAGCAAACGGAACTGAATCTAATAATAGTTTAAGAAAAATGTTCATTATGTAATACTGAAAGGATGACTAGAGCCCCAGCATTGAAAGTCAAACAAGTGACATGAAGGAGCAACCTCACTGCCAAACCACTTAGGAAAAGAACTCTGTGAATGAATTAAGTACGCATTTCTTTCGTCTTTTAAAATACAAAGCAGAACAGCCATTAATAAAGAAGATAATTAGAACTACTAGCATTCTGTGTAATGCAGTCTGCCTCTGAAATACGGCATGTTTATGTATGCGTTAATAATGCACACATTTTTCCTGACACTAGTCATATCACAGCAGTATGGCAATACAGACGTTTTATAGCCTCGTTCTGGTAACATCACAGGCATATAACATTCTTATTCTAATCACACCATAGTCATTTCAATGTCACATTGTAGTCACATCACATAGCCTGGTAATAATTATTTAACTTTATTGCTAAGCTGAATAGTTTTCTGTTTGCTCAGGGATGACTTTAACTTGTAGTCAGAACTGATTAGCACATACTCATAAATGAGCTTTTCTCATGTACACAGGTTTAGCCTCATGAAAAGTTAGAAGAGAAAAAAAAAATCAATGAACTTGTGGCTGTTGGATTTAAACTCAGTATGGTCACAAGTCACAATAATAGCATATTTTTGCTGTTTTCTGAAGTTTAGAAAGCAAAATATGTTTATGTGCAGATTTGTCATGTTTGCATGCTTGCTTTAAAATGATGTAGTGCTTTAACTAATCATACATTGAAAGGCAGGTGTTTGGATCATAATATTTGCACAACAGCTTGTAAAACTGAGGCCCAGAGTGCCAAAGGGGCTAGAACTGTCACAACTGCTTCTAATAATGGGAGAAAATTAATAGAAAGGGCTGAGTTCCTGAGCAGGAGTTGGAATCACCCAGTGCAGCATTACACTGCCCCTAAAATGTGAGGAAATGCTTGGAAAGGTTTCCCATGTCCACTTGAGTAGCCATGTTTTATCCTCCAGTAAATGTTTATTTGCTCACTCTTATATTTGAGAAAACTGCAGTATTTGATGTTATGCTCTGCTCAAATGCAGCTATGTACCATCATTTACACTGTTCCTTAATAGTCTCCTTTCTTTACCGTGATCTATTAGGCTTCTGTCTGCATATAAGAACACTGGACTCCTAATCACATCATAACCTATTAAAATGACTTCTGTATTACGGCATATTAACTATTCATCCACATCATTGCTTGTTATCTTCGCCTCCATATTATTATGTATCAAATTCTTTTCCATATCATATTTGACTCAGATTCTAGCATGCTAGAAGCTGACTCCAATTATTCAGTACTAGCTATAGTCAAATTGCACTAAATGGGATTGCTTACATTGTATCATACCAGCTACAGGCTCACACAATACATTATACATGAAACTGATTCACATTATGCTTAGCTAACTAAAGACTTTAATCTTGAAGTGTTGAGCATAAAATGCTATCATTCTTCACTGAACTGGCTCTGGTCACTTGATCATTTTGTACCTGGGATTGCCTCTTACAGGCTGTTATTATTAAGGCAAAATGGCTTTTCCTCTCCTGCAGTTCTACCACTTTCTATGGAGAACTGATTCATATGCTAATGAATGAGCTCTTTTACTTCATGCTATCGCACTGCAACACTGGAACCTGACCTATGGTGCACCTATAGCATGTCCCCTTCAGTCCAGCATAGTGAAAAAATGCATTATAAACATTCCCTTGTGTGTTGAAATGGCAGGTTACGTGCTAGCTATTTAGCAATCCTTAATATTATCCCTGGAGGCCTTGTTTCTTAAATGGTGCTTAAATCTTTAGCAAATACAGCCTTGGTCCCTTCTCCAATGCAAAATATTCAAAGCCAAATTGCTGGTTCTGCTGAGATCTTTCAGGGTGTTCCTGATGTTGTTGTCCCCAGAAAGAGAAGTTGGAGTTCAGCGGGGGCGAGTGAGAAGTGAGGACTCCCCCTGTTATGGATAGTATTTAATCCATGAAGTAGTCCCCCTCCACAGGGCAGACATTTGCTCTGCTCAAACTAGCACTGGCATTGCTCTGTCCTTGACTCGGGCTTCTGCCACAATTCAGTCTTATGGGAACCTCAGGAAATCCACGTCTTACAAGAAGTACTGGGCCAAAAAGTGATGCTTATAATTTTCTGTGCTTCTAACCCCCCAAACTTCAGGGAGTCTATGAAGACAAGAGGCATGAATGCCACAAAGGTGGGAGCAGCATACAGAGAGGATTGTGGAGCCTGTGGTTTTTGCATGTCCTTACAAGCCTGTTTCTCCTTACAACCATGCTGCTTTTGTCCAGACTTTATACACCTAATGGTTTGGATTTCAGGAGCTTGCTTCAGAGTTTCCTTCTCTTCTTGGGTGTAAGGATTGAACCTGGAGTCTTTATTTACATGAGTAGTTCAAATGAAGTCAATAAAAATACTTCGGGTATTGTAAACCATACATAACTACAGCATTTGAAAAAGCCAGGTAATTGAATTATAAATTATATTTAATACACTTAGTTTCATAATTTCAAAATAGTTTTAATTGTTTTTCAGAATGGTTGTGAGCACTCTAGGAAAGAAAAAACACTTAAGCAAACAGTCCAGGACTACATATTAATCTGTACTCTTAAATAAATAGCAACAGCTAAGTCAGTTAATGATGAATAATTTAAGCCAATCGAACTGCTGAGATGGGGGAATAGTTGCAGAATTGGGCCCTTTTAATGTGTCTTTCTTCAGGAAAATAAACTCAGACCCTGGATAATCAAATCACAAAAGGGGCAGGTGACGACCTTCATTCCATTTGAATGGCAGAATTAAATTTAACTGAATTTGCCATTTTTTTTTTGACTGACAAAGATTGCAAATGTCAGTTCATGGCTCTGAAGGGTCTACAAATGCACAAGCTGAAAAATGGCATTTTGCAGTGCCAGTGTTTAATCCCTGTCACTGTACAATACAACAAGGTGCCGAACTCCCATTAATTATTGCTGTTTATTTAAAGGTACATATTAATGTACAGACCTGAGTTGTTTGCTTAAAAGTGTGGGTTTTTTTTTTCTCCCTCACAGGGCTTTAGTAACTATTTAGTAAAACAATAAAAATCAATTTGGATATGGCAAAAAGAGAATAGTAAACAAGTGTCATTTAAAATGCAATTATTGGACCACTTAAATGAGATGTAATTGTATGTGGCACAAAAAGAAAAAAATGTCTTATTCTTTGCTACCCTCATGTTATTTACTAGCGGATGAAGTAGCTGATGAATCAGAATATAGGAGCAGATTCCAACCAGTGTGCTTTTGGGTAAGGTGAAAATATTCCAAGACCTGCAAATAACCTGATGTCTTACTGATGCTTTATTGTTTAAAAACGGTAGAAGGAAAAAGACAGGAAAAGAACAGAAGTCTAAAGGTTTTCAGACAAAATAGTGTCTGAAAAAAGCTTTACTAAAGCATTTTCGTTTCCATCAAAACAGTAATGTAAATCTGATTGATGGAGTTATGCTGATACAAGGTTGACAGGATCAGAATGAGACCCAAAGCATGGAATGAGACGTCCTTCAGGCATTTACTTTGTTTTTCTGCTTTCAACTTCTGACCTGCTCCTTGCTTGCACAGAAAATAGAAAATGCTCAATTTAAATCAATATATATACTCACACTAACTTGCATTAGTGAGACTGACATCTTTACATCTAGGTTTGAACCTAAATATCTTCTGTTTTTTAGTCCTACTCTGATGTCAGTCATGCCTCGCCATTTACAAAAGGTTACTAAGGTAGTGAAGCTTGATTAAACTCTATGTCCTCTGGGGAAAGAAATACTCGTTTGACATAGACATAGCTTCATTCTTTAAATTACAGATAGGCAGGCAGACAGATGACTAATTTCTGTTTAAAAGCATTGTGCTGTTATGATCGCTTCTTATTTATAACACTTCTACTTTTCTTAACATTCTGGTTAAACCAAGGGATCTGTGGTTTTGAGGTTTTATATTTTGGGGCGGTATGTTTTGCATTCTGATGGTAGAAATATTGTAAGAGCTGCACCCTTTTGTTGAGCAGATTATGCCAATCTATTTACCATGCATATACACTGAAGAGAAGAGCATAGATTTCTGCACCGTGTTGCTTTTCCGTGCCCCAGTGGCATGGCTGTGATTCTCAAAGAACCTTTATTTTTTAGGACTTGAGAGCCGTAAAAGAGAAGGTGTGTCTTCCTCCTACGGGTGGCAGTACCCCGATCCTGTACATGCCACCATGCTCTGGGGAAGTACTTTGATATAATTTTGTCTTTCTGGAGGCTAATTCGTCTCAGAGCTCCTCTTAATGTGGAAGCCAGAATTCTGCAGAGTCCCCATGCAGAGCTGAGCCCAAAAGAAACGATTAATCCAAATAAAATTACTCGCATTAAAACAATGGGGGAAAATTACAGGCCTGTGTTTGGTATGCATTCAGGGAATAGGAAATGTCACCAAATATCTTTGCATTCATTTACATGCTGTTCAATATCCTAAAAATATTTAGATTCCAGACAAGAGGAAAAAAATCTGAATGACCATAATTTGACTTCTTCATAGATTTTCACTATTCCATTCAGTGACTTTATTGGCCAGGTTCCTTAAGAGGCAGAAGCTACTTGAAGCCTTAAAGTAAGTAATGTGTTATCATGTATGTGTTAAGTTATAATGTAAGTAAAGTAATAATATACAGATAATGGGGTAATTTCTCTTCATGGGAACTTAACTGGGCATTCATAGTCAGCAAATAGTTTAGGGGAAGAATGAGACACAGTTTCATTGGTTTTCCTTTTTTACTACTAATAAATCACTGTTTCTGCCTCCCATGTTGACAAGCAGCAGATGTTTCAACGCGAACTCCATCAAAGTTAGTCATTTTGTCCTCTTCCTTATCAATGTTTCTGTCACTCTGAGGACGACATGCCTTAGGAAATAAGTAAGCACCTATCTATAGGAGCATCACTCAGTCATGCTTAGACAATTATCACAGCAAAACACACCTCAGACTGATCAATAATTGCTTTCCTTGTCAAATTTCTGGATGTCACAAGCAACTCCAAAGAGAGGGATCAGACCAAAGCAAAGCCTTGTCTAGACAGGTAGATTAGATTGCTTTTAGTCCTAGCAGCGGCAGGAGGGTGCCGCAGGGGTCCACAGCAAAGACTAACAAGGCACCCATCTCCCTCTGCCCAGCAACTGGGCTTGGGCAGACTCAGGTTGCATGAACAAGGAAAATCCTCCCTCCCAGGGAGGACACCTTAGAATCAGAAAACGTAATATTAGGAATCGCTTGGAAGTGCCATATTTTTTTCCTGGCAAAGTTTGTTCTGACATATGCCAGAAAGTTGTTATTTTCAGATGGATTTACAGGGATCAGTACTTAGATTCCCTTTCATATCTCTGTCTTTCCCCTTTATCTTTTTAAAGCTTGGATAGACTGAGGGCCTTCTGGCTGATTAGCTTCCCTCCATGCTTGCAAACCTCAGGCCTGTGATGAGGAGAGAATACTTGTTCCCAAGATATGATATCTTGGAAAAGAGTAAGTCAAATTTATTCAGAGTCCTATTTAGACATTCTTTTCCTGTACAGTATATAACTGTTTGTCACTGAAGACAGTAAATTTGTGCAATAAAAAAAGAAACCTACAGATTTTCTTAGACAGAAAGCTCAGATGAAATGCATGTGATGCTGGAAGAAGACACATGAAGGCATAATAGAAAAATGATGTTTATCTCATTTCTGTAATTGGGAAGTCTTTTACTTTCAGGCATTACAAAGTATGTCACTCACTGTAGAACCAGATCCACCCTGCCTATGCTATTATCATACCAGTGAGGAGTAATAATTACAAAGCCTTTTTTTTTTTTTCCCACTGCTGCACTGCTGTCAATCCATCAAAACACCTGTGCAATTTAGTAAACTTCGTATACTGAACAGCAGTCAATTTCAAAGGTGAACTTCAGCTGTTGCTTGGTTTACATTACTGTTCAGCTGATTCTTGACTGAGAAATGTAGGGAATCTTATTGAAGAGGATTTTTTTCTTATAGCGTGAGTGCCAGAGGACTTCAGGATATACAGTGAGAGTAGTCAGCTGTATTCAGCAAATATGCTTTTCATTACTGACAGAAATAAGAATTTTTTTAATCTGGAAACTATGAAATTCTTATTAACATGATTACATTTAAGTGAATGAAAAGACTGTCTCTCTAGCCCTAGAGATACATATTTTTACAGATGGTGTAGCAGGAATCTTTCTCTGTACACATACCTATGCTACTATGGCATAATCAGTGGAGTTGTGAGCCTCCAGTTTTCTTCCCTATTAAGTATTAGGTCTTGAATCCAAGTCCTTGAATGTAAGTGAAAATCTCCATTCTGTTGATAAAAGTGTTTGTTACCCCACTTTGGTCTGTGATGGGTTAGTGCTTTATACTTTATGGATCAACTACCCAGGTATTCCTTAGCCAGCCCCATCCATCACTTGGAAGAATTTATTGTAAAATGCTATAAGGTAAAAGTCAAAGCTTTTGCCAAAGCTTGGCATTCTTTGGCAGTGACACATCTATGGCTAAAGAGTAATATATCTTCTTTCTTTCTTTTCTTTTTTTTTTTTTTTTTTTAAATTAAATGAGTATAAGCTTCCAATTAGGCTACAGAAGTTGAACCTAACTGGTTCTCTTTCAGAAGGTCATATGTTTCAGTTTTCCTAAAGGGGAGGTGTGGGGGAACGGGGGACTATTGGTCTTCAATCAAAAATGTTCTCACAAACTTGGAATTCATTTGGAGTCAGGACCTGCATGTCTTAGTAGTATTAAGAGGAAGTAATGTTGAAAACCCAGCTCCTCCCCACAAAATACAGACATGAGGCTAATTTTCATAATTCTCTCTGGAATTGTATGAAGTTAGCATTGCAAATGATTATGTCAGTGTTCCCACATATCCTAAGGCAGCTCTGATTTAAAGTATACTGTCACAGATTCTGTTCTCATTAACGCTGATACTGCTTGTTCTGATGTGAAGTAGATCTTGCACAATACTGTAACCCCACTGAGAAGATACATGGTTAAAAAACCCCCAGACCTCAAAAATCAGATCTAAAAAGATCTAAAGTGGTCTAAAGTAAGTTATGGACAGAATATAGGTATCTGCCTTGCAATGCAAACCTGAAAGTCTGAAGTTAAATGTCATCAAACTGGAGGAAATTTCTCCACATCTTGCTTGCGTAGTTAACATTTCTGAGAAGCTGACCTTGTATTTTTGTGGCTGTTCAAAAGCCTCTTAGTCTTGGCCTGTATGAACAACACATATCTCGAGCCCTATCAGGATCTACAAAGTCTATTTTTGTCTTCTCACTGGATAATACAGTGCATGCCTACAAAATCCAGCTTTCTGTAAAACATTGCATCTTCTTTTACCTTATTTTTAAGCACAACCATGAAATTTGTGTTTAAATGATTTTAAAATTCCTTTAGCCCAGAAGGTGTTTACTCAGTTTTTGTCTTTATAGTCTCAAAATCACAACTCCTAATTTCTGGATGAACATCTTAACTTTATCTCTTGATGATGCTGTTCACTTTTATAATATGGTTAAAGCCCGACTGGGACAGATTCTCTGTGTGTGTATGCTGACTCCAAAGCATAGTGGGTAAGACTGAAGGAGATCCTTGTCTTGCATTCCCTACTCAATGAACTGTGTGCACCCCTTGCATAAAACAGTCACTGAAGAAAATCCTGCATAGTCAGTAAACCTGACCCTCCACAAATAACCAGCAATTTGCAGGTTAAGATACTCTGCTAATGAAAGGGTGGTGCATGCTTGAATCACACAGGACAGAGGAAAACACCTCTTGGCTCTTCTGCTTCCTTGGAGAACTGTCATGAATTTCCAGCCTGTGTTTCAAATGCTCTTGGTGGTTCATTTACCACTTATAAGAAGTCTGTAACAGGTAATTGAAAAGCATTCCTACTAGCAGTTACCTTCAGTTTCCTCAACAGGGCTCTCATGTTCTTTAAGAGAATATGTAGGAAGGTGCAAATTGAAAAGTTGTTCAAAATATTGCTGCAACATATACAGCTACATGATCTAAATGTGCATGTGGGTAAATCTCCATGGTAGTTGCAGTTCCTTCTTCTCTGACTGGTTTAAAGGAAAGAGTGGCCTCTCATTCATTTTTGAAGGAGAGCACTTTGGAATTTTTCACTCTTCCCATGTGTTCTAGAGGCAACCAAGGTGCCGCTGTGGGGGACAGACAACTTGAGCATGGACATTTTGACCATTGAATGGCTTTCTGGATCTCAACCTAACTTAATTTACTAGCCCAAGTCCCATTAAAATTACCCATTTTTCCAAAATTTTATCTACTGTGAACTGTGTTATATGGAGTCACAAGGGGAGTTTCTGGATTTTTTTATCAGAGAAATGTCAGAGAATGTCTTCATTATGCTGCCTTAAAAAAAAAAAAATCAGAATTAGAGTGTAATTAATCCTCCTTGAAGACATTTACATCTAAATAGCAGTAACTGATCTAATGAACTCAAATTTACTGTGCTACAATGAATGTAGATCATGGAACAAAGAATAGTTGAAAAAAAAAAGATTAATATTTATACAGTGTCATTTTTAAACAAAGTCATCTAGAATAATTAAGTATGTGTGTGTATGTTAGAAGGAGTTTCAGCATTCCTATGATATATTTTATAGCTTAGGATGCAATTAAAACTATTTTAATTGTATTTTAAAGAGCAGTCCTTACCGTTGAAAGAAAAGGACAAGATTTTTGTTTAGTTTTATAGATAAATATAGAAGCTCTTCTTGTTTTCACTGAAACTGCTGAAATCTTGGCCGCTGACGTCAAGAGAGAAGGCTTAAGCTCAAACAATACTTGTCAAATGTATTTCGTTCAATTTACAGCCATTTCTTAAAAATGCCTGCACATCTTCTAAACACAGTAAACAGTGTCATCTAGAGGATATTTTTAAGTACTGCATGTCATCTACAACATTACAAAATTTTGATAAGCAAAGTGAAAGCGTGAAGCTAGACAGTTGCCATAGTAATTATCTTTTTTATTAAAAAAAAAAAAAAAAAAGAGGTATTATTGAATAGACTGTGCTTTCGGGACACCAGAAAGCCTAATACACTGTCACAACAAAATACATAGATGCCTTAAAGCTGTTCATTTGATTGTAGGCATTTAAAGAAATTAAGCTAATATCCACTATTACTATGAATCCTTGGTTTAGTTCAATTAAGGTGACAAAATATTATGTAAAATTGTCATAACTGAAAATAAGGGAATAATTTGTAATATCATGACCAGTGCATATTTTTAAAATTGTCTTTAGTTATTTGTGCTTAATATAATGTAATTCAAATTTCACTAAGAAATTTATTTTAAAATATTTTAAAAGCCTAATAAAAAACATCAAATAAAAATTGCTAATTCATCAAAGAATAGTGTGAGACCTATGGTAGGAAAAGATCTCTTTGACAGGACTTGAGAGGCATGTTTTTGAATGTTGTCTTACACAGACAACTTGACATTACTAAGAGGTTTTTATTTCCAACCTTAGATGCAGAGAGTGGAAACAATTAACAAAACCTCATTCCATCAACAAGTGGTGAGTTATACAAGTCTTCCTTTCCCTCTTTTTATAATTTAGTTCTGCCATATCAGACCTTATTTTTTTTATTAAAAAAAAAAAAACAACCCAACAACAAACCAACCCCAAAAAATAACTAACCAAACAACCAAACAAAAAATCCTGTATGTTAATAACAAAATTATAGGAAAAGTGTTATTGTTTGCCTTAACTAAAGTTTCATTTTTTTTCTTTCTAGACCACAATACTTTTTCACATCCTGCAACTCTCTGTTATCCCTGCTTTGCCAAAGAAGGACTTACAAATTTCATGTGCTATCCCACTCTTGCTTGTCACAGTTTCATATTATTTTGCAAGAATTTAAATATTTAAGGCTGTGTCTAATTTCAGTCATGGGTCAGGCAAGAGTGCAATCTGTATAGATCTTGAGTGCAATGGGTCCATTAGGATGTAACTTAATATCTGTTTTACAAATGAGCTGAATTAAAAACATACCATTGCTTAATGAGGCTATAATGTTAATTAAATGAATTAAAAACTGTAATATGAAATAAAATCAAACCAGACAGTTGCATGATACAGGAATTTAATTATAACAAAGTTTCAGTAAAGCTGTCAAGTTAACTAGTTACAGATAAAATCTTTGACGTGATAACACTGGCTAAAAAGCAATTTTATTTTTATAATTCTGTTATAATTAAAGTGACCATCCATTTTGAAAGTTGACATCGCTTGCATTCCACAATAAGCTTATATTTATATGGCTACACATTGTGGGAGTAATGATAGTATTAGAATGGTGACTGAGGTGATTAAAAACACTACTGCATCCAGTGCATTATTGCCTGACAAGAAAAGGTGAAACATTTGCAGGAATGAGGCTAGAGGAAGGACGATGCCTATCAGATGACCCTTTTCCTATTCTAGTGACTCTGTCATAAAGTTTGATGACAAGGATGATAGGACCATAATCATTTTTGTGATCAAATAACAGTAGTAACAGTAATTAAAATAATAAAAAATGCTATTTCAAACCTATTCTTGCAATTAAAAGACCTTGCTTTCTTGGGTAAGGAAGAGACCAGAGAGATGTTAGTACACCCCATTATGAGGGACAAAGGTGGAGGGGATGGGAGAAGTGCACAGCATCTAGAGCTTCTTCCTGAACCGACAGTAAATGAGGCCCCTCGGGGACAGGTGCTTCGTCAGGCAGAACTCCGCTGGATTTGGATGTTTGCCTGGTAAATGCGTTTATAAGGAGAAAACAAACATGTTCACGCAATTGCACAGAACCTTTCTTATTTCATCCACTCTCTTTTATTTTCAGATGGAGGAGCACTGTGAGACTGACTGCTCCCTGTGCAGAACTCGAGAGGCAGCATACGCAATACAGGGTAAGTTTCTGCACATTAGTACTTCTAACATGCTCACTAATGTTTGTACCTCTCCAGAGGGTTTTGGTGTAGGAAGACAGTTGCTCTAGCAGGGTATCTGGAGGTAAAGTGTGAACTCTAATGAAAGAAGTGAAAAAAGCAAACAGCTGGGCTTCCTATCTCGAGATAGCAGGGGAAATGGAAATGGTCCACAGGAGCATCAAGTAGGAAAATGTGATCCCTTGCAGTAGATTTTTTTTTCTTTTGGTAGCAAAGTAATGCTTTATGCAATTTAGCTGTAGAGATGATAGACGTTTAGGAAGCACTAGGTAGCAAAAGATGTGGGAGTATTCTGACAAGAAATAGCTGTAGACAGGAAGGCCAAGAACGAAGCAGAAACAAAGGCAACACCAAGAGAGAGGATATAAATTAGGAAACAAAAAGAGAAAGAGCAATGTCTATGTAAGTTTGGTATAATTAAAACAGGATTTTTCATTGCTTGTTATACAACCATACTTTCAAGCTTAATCGCTAGTTCAGTATGAAAATTTAAATTTAATACTTGCTGATATAGCATCACAGTGAAGTTGTACAGTTGTCTGCTTGTCAAGGGCCTAATGCCTTGACCTCTGGTGTCTTAGAGGACAATATAGTTCAGAGTCAAAGCAACAGCCAGAGTGTCTGAGACTGTCCCCACCAATTAGTTTCAGTGTTTACAAAATTGGTTTCTGTGCTCAGTGGAAAAGATCACACAAACACAGTTGCCCCAAGCCTGAAACCTCAATGTAAAATTCTTGATGTAACTACTTCCTAAAATGAAACTTTTGACCAAGTTTAGTTTTGTTAGCTCATTACAAGTGAACATTTATATTAAAATGGCTAGGGATGTCCATGAATTATTGCCATGCTTAAGTGTCCTATAACCATCTGCACTGCTGCCCTGTTATATGAAATGTTGGGGGGTTGTTTCTGTTCATAAAGAGTTTATTTTTCTGGAGGGCAGCCAGGCATTTCCATAAGCAGAGCTCAGTGGTAAAAATACCACAGTCTTTCATGAATTTATTTTTGGGAGAGACATGGTGCAATTTAAAAGCTGTAGGAAGGAATAACCCTGGCAAATCACATTTTTCTCTGCTACACTTCAACACCAAACACATCTCGCTCCTGTTTTTACTTGCTCAGTAATAGTTAATTACATGCTGTATTGAAAATCTTCCATTGCACCGACAAACAGTTGAGAAACAGCAGGAGTTTATGAAGAAAATACCTGCCCTTACATACCAATTTATGGAACTGGGAAGCTCTCTTGCAGACAGCAATAAAGATGAGGGTAAAGAAGATAGTGAGAACAAGTTTTAGCTGATGGTGTCAGAGGATTGCTGCTGGAACCATCTATTAAATGTGGATTCCTGGTATTGGACTAGATAATCACACTGAATTGATAGGGTAGCACAGCTAGCAATGGCAGGAATATGTTTACTGAAAATTTATGTCAAGGTTGCCTTGGAGCTGCCAGTACCATACCAATGTAAGTTTTCCTTGTCTGTAGAGATGCATTTTGTCATAAACATCTGGAAACTTACCATTTCTGACTGCTACTGGTAGTTGTAAACCCATTGAAACTGCTGCCATGTCATACCTAGCACTGGCATCAACAAAAATGCAGGTCTCAACAAAAGAGCTAGGCAAGAAGACACATTATGATTTGAGGGTCCGAAAAGCTTCATATTCTCAAATAACAGCTTCAGAAGCAGCTTGTACTTTTATTTTTTTTTTTTTTTTAATTTTCTTTCTTTAAGGAAAATGACAAAACGTTTGCTGTTGTGTTTTCAGCTTTTGGCAGAGTATTCTGTATTGGGAACACCTTGCACAACCACAGATCTATGAACACAAGAGTGCTGCATTTCTGCTCTTTGGGTTGGTAATTTTAGAGCATGTATGTCCATTAATAATTTCCAAACATTTTAAGTATGATGATACACATTTAGACCTTCAGGCTTATGCTTGCTTTTCAATGATACAAGGAGCTCTGTTATATGTGGGTTCTTCCTTCAGTTAGGTGAGACTCAGACAAGCTGAGACTGGGTCAACTGTTGATCAAGACTACATATTCCAGCGTGTCTTCAAGTCCTCACTGCTGATCACCTAGCTAAGAAACCTTGCTGGAGTGCTCTGTGGCTTCCATCTAGTCTATGTGCTCAGATATATTTTACAAAAAATGCTAAGTGCAGAGGAAGGAAAAAAGTGGAGAATTTAATAATTTTCTGCTGTGGAGTTGAGCCTCCAGGAGACCCATCCACCCAGAGAGTAATGGTAATCTAGAGTGGAAATACTCCAATTTGTATTCCCACATTCCAGTGGGATTCAGCTTCTGAACATCAGATTCTAAGTTAGTTAGAAAATGTCATGATCTTCTGCATGGGCTATCTGAAATCTGTAGTCTTTACATAGCTGCGTGATTATTATTTGCAGAAAGAGGCCCTTGTGGAACTTCCCTCTGCGTTCACATGGTAAGAAAGAAAATGACAAAAAGAACTCTGAGAGAGAACAAAAGGACAAAAACAAAGAAAACTCAAAAAATGTTGCTTAACAGCATCCTGTATCACTCCAGGGGGATGGTCTTTGCCACAGATATTTACATGCTATGAGTAGGATCTATTGAAAAGCAGAGAAACATTTGTGCAAAGTCAGAAACACAAATAAATGGTATATTGCAGGTTTTTTCAGTTCTATTAAGATCAAACTAGAAGAAAAGACAGAAGCAAAAAACACATATATACATGCATTTTTAAAATCAGCTAATCTGGAAAAAGTGGTGGTTTTTTGGGTTTTTTGGTTTTGTTTTTTTTTTTTTTAATTTCCCTTACTCATCCTTTTTCTTCCCGCCCTATTTTTGCCATTTGGTTCAAAGTACGGAGTGATAGTTCTGTTAAGAGTTTACTTTCTTATTCATAACTTTGCACCTATGAAAGCCTCCAAAAGGTGACAGAAATAATTTTTTAACTTCAAAAAATTGAGTGTTGGAAGGGTGGCAGACTAGAAAAATTACAGGGCTTAATACTTCTTTTGGTGCTTTCATGACTTTAAGGAACTGAGGGTCTGGAAGAATGGAAAAGGTGAAAAAAATCCTTCATCATTGCTTATATTATTTTATTAAATTGCAAGGAGCAAGAAAATAAAAAGAAGGTAAATTGAGGGCATTTCAACATTTACATTAATTACTGTCTCCAAATCTTTTGAGGAATATAATTGAAAAAATCTGCAGGAAAAAAAGAATCTATAGCAATTGTCTTCATTCTCCCAGGTGTCTTTTTTTGTAGAAAGCCTTGCCTATTTAGACATAACCTTTCTCCCATTTATGGTCCTCTTCCTTTCCGGCAGACTGCTACAGACCTCATTCCAAATTGGTGACAGTGTACTTTTTATCCTTTCCCTTTTGGTGCAGCACATTCAAATGATAAAAAACCTTACCATGTGAATATGCTCACTGAGTACATGAAACCCAGGCATCATGCATATTAGTTTTCCTCACAGATTGATTGGTGCCGTGATTTGGGTCACAGGTTTCATGGTTTCCTGTGAGGTACATTTCCTAGTGCAGCATCCGTATACTGTCCAAGGTGTATTTCACAGCTTTTTGTAATTCCATTTTATCTCAGCATTTTATCGGGCATAATGCATAACATTTTTAACAGCAAACTCTTGCTAGGAACATTTTACAGCATAAACTTGCATATGTATGAAAATATATAGAGATGGCAGGGCACGGATGGGGCAGGAGGTAGAGAATATTTTTAACCTCTAACATTCTCATCACTCGGTGCAAAATACTTATTTATTTTATAGTGGAATTTGTACACGTCTTCTGAAGATAAAAAAAAAAAAAGAAAGAAAAAAAAAGAAGGAATTTAAGGCAGAGAAAGTGACATATTTTGGCTCTAATATTACAAGTCAGAGACACCTTGCTGTTTGTGCCAGTATAGATAACTGTGTGCTTTTATCACCTTAGAAGGAATCCTTCTGAGTAATAAAAATCCGCAGTACCTTCCTGATCTGTTCTTCTTAAACAAGCAAGTTCTCTGCTTCCTGGCTGCACAAGTGAATGACATTTTACGATGTAAGAAATGTGGGAGAAATACACATAGGATTAGTTGCTTGTCCTCCAATAATCTCTTAAATTCTTTTAGCCTTTCCTACCATTCACCACCCTGTCACTGTGACATGTTAAACAGCCTGAGTTATTTGTTTGTTCACAGCTTCCGTGCGTAGTGTGTTTTGTTGAAAGGCTGCGCCGGACAGCAAGGTCAAAAGCTGCTGCTTTGTTTTGTCCTGGATTTTGCACCCTCTGAAGGGAGAGGGAGATGGTGTTATCTCCGAGAGCGAGCTTAAAGGCTTTGCTGGAAAACCTTTGGCAAGTGCAGGGTGGAGCAGGCAGAGAGCCTGCAGCTGGCGTGCGAGCCGGCGTGAAATCAGAGAGCACAGACACAGAGGTGATGGAAACTTTCTGAGACAGTCAGAGGGAGTCTGCTGCAATCCACGGTGAAAACTGCTGGATGGAGAACAAGGTCAGAAGGAAGGACAGACACTGTGGGTAGGGGAGAGATTTGTTTTCAAATGGTTTAAGCTGTTTCCCCCACAAAATCTTTTTCTCTTTTGTAATAGTTACCTTGTCCTACCCCATGACCTAATGAATGATTATTTTTAACACTCAAAGCCCTATTTTGAGGTTTGACATAAGGAATAACATTGGTACCTATCTCATGGTTCTGGCTGACTCAGTGTCACATCATGCTGACCAGCAATTTGCACAGTGAACAGCCTCTCAGCTACAGGACAAGAGGAAAAACTTACTGCACTGCCAGTCTACACCCAGAAGAGCCGAGGTGGAAAAAGACTTAGTGTCAGTATGGTTTCCCAAAACAGGGAAGGGGATATGAAGGTAACATTTCTGAACTGGATGTAGGGGAGAGTATTTCTTCTCTAGTGCTAAGTCAGCTGCTTCTAGAAGCTTATTAACCTCTGTGTGTGACCATTGAGGAATGAATTCCTATCAGTTTACAAGGCATAGAAAATGTTATAAGGCAGAAGATGGAAAAAGACATGATAGGACAAACTGAGAGCAGTCTGAAGGGCACATCTTTTTATTAAGCCTGCTGAACATTGCTTTCTGTAACAGCAGGCTGCAGAACCTTCCAGGTTTTGTAAATAACTCAGTGTTTCCCCCATTACAGTAAATACACGGCATAGGTTTAAGACTGAGCCTTAGACTTTAAGGACTTTATCATCCATTCCCTGGTTTCTCACAGATGCGTGCTCTCAAGCACAAACACCTGTACTAATTATATACTAATAGCCTGACATTGACGTAAATTTTATCCAACCCTTCCTAATAGCCATTGGCAAGTTAGAAATGTGAATAAAAGTGTAAATACCATTGTAAAAGCAAAAAGAAGTCAGTCACAAAAATGAGGCTGACAGGAAAGAGAAATACTGCCTTTAAGTAACTTTGCCCCTCCCAAAGTTAAGTATAACCAGTTAGATAGTGACTATACTAACATTATTCTAATTTGAATCTCATTTTTGTAAATGTTGGAGGAAAGCACATGGGAAGTAACTGCAGAAACTCAGACCAAAGAGAATGTGGTCCATGGTGATACATCCTTCTGAAAAATCCACAAAAAGTGGATAAAATATTCTTATTCCACGGCAATTCTGGCCTGAGACAAAGTATCTATGCATCATCTTACTGTGTATATCTAGTAATAGTGTCTTCTCTCCTGACTTCAACTTTTTTTTTTTTTTTTTTAAACAGCCCCTCTTTACTATTGTTTTTGCAGAGATGTGTGGGTTTGTAAGGGGAACAAGTCAGATGATTACTCAAAGCATAGATTTTTTTCTTCCTGAGTATAAGTGATGGTCTTAAAAGGACTCTTCTACTGCCTGCCAGAGGACTGAATAGACTCTTGTCATGAGGGGCTGCAGAGAATGACAGGTAGGTGCAACCTTCACAGCTTTTTCCTCCACTGAGTATACCAAAATATAATGGTTTCTTGTAGCCAAGGTTTGAACCTTGAATTCAGAAGGAACATACTGCAGTCTTGCAGTCCACAGGTTCCAGAAAGAAATTAGGTAAAAAGCCCATAGGATGACTAAACTAAACTGGATTGATGTGCATATATGTACTTTGGTGAATTGTGTGCATCCCATTTGTCATAACGTTAGGTCTTTTTTGCACAGGTTTAACTTTTTTAATGTATAGTTATCTCAGATTATTTTAATTTTTTATAGAAATTATTATACACTTCCATTTTTCTTCACTTTAAAAATACCACCTTTTGGAAATATTTTGCTGATACATTAATAATAAATCACTTCTCACAAAGTATTATTACATAAAACTTAAGTAAAATAGTGCAAGTTGAGTTTGATAAAAATGAAGATAAAAACAACAGAAAGAAGTTCTTCAGTATTAAAAACCAAAGATAGCCTACGTGATTGTTTCTCAGTGTTTTGGAGAAGTCTCTCACCTCTGTCAACTGAGCCATGGTGATGCATTCACAGATAACATGAAAACATGTTATCACTGAGTAATTTCTGACCTTATTCAAAGATATCTATTTCTTTACTTTAGTCATCAAAAAGCTTTGTGCACTGTTGTGCAACACCCTTGGTACCGACAGTACTTTGTTGCTGGTGAGCTGAATCTCCAGCACAACAGTAGGTAGCTACTGATCAATAGCAACCGAAGGTGACACGTTTCCAGGAGACGCTGGCTGTGAGCTTCTGAACTCTCTGGATAACACAGAGTTTGGCATGAGAGACACCCAGAATCTTAAACAGCCTTTTTTATCCCCTGTTTCTGTAGTTATTACTGATCTATGCTGCTCTGAAAGCACTCTTTTTCCACCAAGCACTCTTTTTCCACCAAGCAGTGCTTGCTTTATGAACGTCAAAATGGCACTTTAAAAGGTGAATATGATCCAAGCAGCAATCACATTCTCCTCCACAGTTCCCGGCTCTTGTTGCCAAAACTATTGTTTCTATCATTACCTTTATTAGCAGTCTAACTTAATTAGCTAAATGACATTATTTAGTGGCAAGTTCTCCAGTACCTCTCCGCTAACCATTGCGTATTTAATGTGGATTTTATTTATGTAGATAGGCTGGCAGGTGGGCAAAAAAGAGATGGACATAGGACAGAAAAGGAAGTCCAACAGAGGGGCCCTTCCTACACAAAATGTTTAACCAATGAGGATGCAAAATGAAAGAACGTGAACTGTTTCCTATGGTGAATTTAATTATATTTTTTATTCTTGAGGCACAAGAGTTAGTCGCTGTCAAGAAAAACATGCTAAGGTGGCAGATAGGAAACAGGTGATGTACTGTGTGTCACCTGATGTCCAGGTGCTCTTGTCCAGGCATAGAGGGAGCATATGCCAGCTACTGCTTTCCTTTCCCTTACTTACTTCATAGAAGAGCAACTTCCAGCCATTGTCCAGACAGTTGAAAGAGCGGCTTCTATCCTGTGCTCCCACTGGAAATCTTTTTCATAGGGGAAATAAGAAGAACAGGGCTCCAGGAAGTTAACTGCGTTCTCCTAAGGATAGCATAGCATGCACAGTACCACTTAGTACGAGACTGCCCAAGATATGACAGTGAATGACCACTACCGGATTTTATTATATTTAGTGCCAGTGCTGTTGCAATGGCATCCAATGCTTGATAGCTATCAAAGGGCCGTTTATATACTTTGCTACACTACTTTGATGGATACTGTGCCTTGGCTTTCATTTCCCTGCACTGCTTTTTAATATAACTTGCAATCCTGTGAGATCGACTCAGATCACTGCTTTATGTAAAAGCATCTTCAAGTTCCTTCACTGAGGATTTAACTGTTGCTTCCTGATGCAGAGGGTAACTTTCCTGTATTTTTTTATCTGGATGTGCCTCAAAAAACAGAGTAATGACCCTTCTATAGTTTCCTCAGAAAGAAACCCCTTGCTGCCAAAAGATACAGGAAATTTTTCAAAATCCTGTTAAGCATAAACTGTGTGCAGATCATTCTTAGTGTATTTGTAGGGGCATGACCAGATGTATATATCCCCCCGCCACAGACCTGGCTGTTTATCTACTAAGTTATATAGTATGATATATTCTGACTGAAAGAAGATTCACATCTGTCGAGGAAATGGAAGAGATATGTGAATTTCAGAAAAGTAGGAGGAAATAGACCTGGGTATGGACTACCAGGAATTGTCGCATAGGTCACAGCCCACTTTCTCATGGTTGTGATATGTGCAGAAAAGAAGGGGTCAGAAGGCACAACTCAGATGAATTGTTTTAGACATCTGTGGTTTGTGGCCTGGTCATCCTGTGAAAGGACTTGCTGTTTCATTGAATAAAATTTTCTGCAGGCATATAAGAATCCAATTCACAATATCCAGTAGAGGCCTTTCACATGCCGAACACCTAGCCAATGTGCTAAAACAATCAACTGAAGGACCAGCAGCATCTAAAAATATAATGCAAGACAGGGACTGAGCAGAAAAGAATAAGGATGCTTCTAAAGTCCCTTTGGTAGGACTCTGCCGGACTCAGATGAGATTGATTTAATAGGAAACTTTTATTGGTCAGATCTCACATGTTCTAATGCTTTATCTTTATGCTTTGTCTTCATACCTCATAAATAGTTGAAGAATTCTTCAGTTTTGCAGCTGTTATTGTAATTAGCAAGCTAAATGTCTTCTGCTTTTAAAACTGTGAATCACAGTTAACTGCTTAATGTTACTGTTGTAAACATGTGCTTTATTGACATCTTAAACCCTTTCATTGTGAGACTGCCTTTTCTTTCCTTGCATATACCTCTTAATAGCAGTCCTGTGTCCCTACCCAAATAGGTGGCTCATCAATCAGCTCTCAACCTAGCTGAGACACCTCGTGATCAGTGGTTTTGTAAGTCATTCCTCTCATACGTTTGTTTATGTGTTAAGTGCCTAATTTAGCCACCTTCTTTTCTAAAACCGTGGCTGTAGTTCACCCTGAAACATCACAATGTTTTTTGCTGTGTTCAGAGGAGTAAAAAACCAAAATCTGTGGCAGAAAAATTATCTCGGAGATTCTTTTCCACTACCAGTGCTGAACATTTATGTAGATTATTTATTTAAAAGAAGAGGAATTCTGCTGCATTTCACCTATGGGTGACTGCATTTCATTAGCATCTGAACTCGTTCCTTAGTTTATAAAGGAGTTTGGATTCTTTGATATGAACAAAACATAGATAGCAGTTGTTGTTGTTACCAAATCAAATACATTCCTAGTGAAACTATGCTGGATTTATCACATTTCAAGAGGGTGAATTTAATCTAATACTTTGAAAACCATTATTAACTAGATAAGGACTGGAAAGAAAATGTTTTAATATTTACAAATACTGTGTATTGATCAATAACAAGGAGGAAGCATATTCTACATAGCTATGACATTTCACTTTACCTCTCCGTGTGGATGTGCGGCCATCAGAAATTGATACCTTGAATCTGTATCTCTATGTACCTAACTTTAATTATAGTAATGTGTTGAAATTCAGATGCTGTGCTGGATATAAATGCAGCACAATTTCCTTCTTTCCCAGGTCGTCAGGGAGATTGATAGGGATCCAGAGAAGAATTTAAGTACTGCAATACCTAACTTCTGAGAGCTTTGCAGACAAACTGTATTTTCTCCTTTTTCAATGCAAGGGGGAAGTGAGGTGTCACAGAAACTTGCAAACTGAACAGGGATTCACATGAAATAGTCAAACTCTTTCAAAATACTGAGGATAGAGAAGGGTAGGACCTCAACCCCTTCCTCAAGAAGACATAATTATTTCTCTGACACAAAAATTCTCTTATATAAGAGCCTGAAACAGCTCTTTTACACACTGCTACCCAAAACCTGACAAATAAAAACTGAACAACAAGAAAGCCTACAGAAAAATTCCAGCCACACTCAATACAGTAATAGAGTACTCATCTCAAAGGAGGCCGAGGTTAGAGGTGAGGATTCAGTTCTCAGAGTCTCTGTCCTGGGAGACTACTAAGATACTGGATAAAAACATTTTGTGTGATGCTGTTCAAACATTTAAGAGAGTTGACCATACTGGAAGTCCCTGGTGAGACCAGCCATTTAACAGCGTTACCAGGGCATAGGCACAAAGCAGTGTGGGAGCATTAGGGCCTCTGTTATGAACATCTCTGAACAGGGAATAAAGGGTCATCAGGTGCCTATAGAGGTAGGTGGCAGTCCAGCAAGGCTTCGGAGCAACCTAGTAAAACCACAATGCTGGTGCTTGTTGCACAAGTCCTTTTGTAGATGTAGCTTAGTATGGCTGTAACACACAGTACTTCTAGCACATAAGTATGTTTATGGCAGATCACTAGCATAGAGTCTAAATTTGTTGTGACTTCCTCAGCACTGCAGGCTACATTTTTTCTTAAAGTTTCCAGATTCCACAAGCCTCCAGTGTAAGCTTTTGTCTTGTCATTAATGTTACACATCAGGGTATGGACAGCCTCAGACTAAGATTTCTTATTTACTAAAAGGATGGAAAGGTGCTTGTCATAACTCTAAGTAGCAGACTGTGATCCAAGCATCATTGACAATAACAATTTCTTACTCTTTTCCTATTTTATCTGCATTTAAGCAGACTGAAGAAGAAATTTGAGGATTGGACTCTCATAAGTCCTTGTAGCTTGTTGAAAGATCATGAAGAAATATGTAGCAATATTTAGGAAATGACTAATACCTTCTGGAACAGATCTTTCCCTTTTGGTAAAAGCCATTTCTGTTTTCCTATTGGATTCCATGAGCTGTCAGAAACATGAATTAAAAATATAGAAATATTTTAGAATAAAAGGCATATTCTTAGTAAGGCTTATGCTGCTCTCAGATCCATCTGTCTCCTCTAAGAGATTTAGTTTCTTTCTTCACCTGAAAAATATCAGAATGAACAACAACCCAAAATGGTAACAAGAAAGAAATACATAACAAAATATGAGTAAGAAAGAATTGCAATGCCTCTGCAGAGACAAGTATTTCAATTCCTTTCTGTAGTGTTTTTGGATCCCTGTAAAATTCTACAATTTGTGAAATAAAGACTTATCATTGCTGTAAGTCGCAACATAATTTCTAAATGTCTGAAGAAAAAAACAATATGGAAATTTCAGTAAGGAATAAAACTGCTTAAATGTTCAATCTGGACAAGTTGTCCCAGCTCATACCTCTATTGATCAAGCTCTACATGAAGGAAATATCAGTACTGAAAGTGTCAAAGAAGCTGCATTTATGCAGATATTGTATTTATCACTACATGAATATTCAGACATTTAAATAGCAACGAACTATAGGAAACAATGAACCAAATTAGTGTATCATAAAACGGTACTGTTGAACTCAGTGAAACTTCCAGGTGTAAATAGTGTCAGAATTTCATCCTATATCTTTGTCTTTGGATGTCACCAGAAGGGAAATTGATTTCTTTTTTAATTCTTGGGGGACCCTTCCAGCCGTTAGACAGAACTACTAGACAGATTAAAAAGAAGCTGCAAATGGAATTTTTCTGTAGCTTTGGTGTTACTGGAAATGGGACACAACTGCCAAAACTATTTCTTGTGTTGTAGAACAAATTCTCTCCTGATGCAAAATGACACAACTCCATTGACTCCAATGACGTTACACCTAATTTATGCCGGAAGAATATGTAGCTCTTTATCCATTTATCTATAAACTGGTTGCTGTGACTTAATTTCAAATGAATTATGTTACTGTTCTTGGTCTGTGCCCTTGCAGCACTTTATTACTTAGAAGGTTAGTTCAGCAGAAATAAATAAATATGTGATTTGCAGTCTCAGCAAACATCCTAGCCAGGAACAATGGTCTCTCTGCAGTGTTCCAGACTAATTGCCCCCAATTTTCTGTTCTAACCTTCATACCCAATTCATTCCCTTCTTGCACTATTCTCCTTACTCTCTTTCCACCCGATCCTCATGTTCAGATTTTTTTTTCCAGTGTCAGCAAGTCTTTAACCACCAGCTCTTAAGTATTCAAATTCCTTTAGAGAATAACTTCCTCTACAGTGATCTTAAGAAATGTGTATTACATTTAAGAAAGTACATTATTTAAGAAAATAATATGTCTTAAATCCCTCCTTCTTAAGCTCTTACCCTGAATTTTTGTGTTTGATAGTATACCCTAGCATTTATGGTAACAAATACTGTCATTATAATTGTGTCCTGTGCTTACCACTACATCATCATCAAATGTTTTTCAAATTTCAGTCAGAACCTGCCATCAAATATTATAAGCAGTTTAACTGACATTCATACAAGTAGGAAGATTTTTAAGCTTATTTCAAGGTCTGATTGGTGGCAACTTTGTGTTCAAAAACTGAATGCAGTAGCAATAAGTTAATAATAATAAGCATTAATAAAATCATGCTTGAGGTCATTGCTTAGGTACTAAGGACCTTTTGATGATTAGAAAACGTGTCTGAAAATTGTTCTGGGCACCTGCTTAACAGCCTGTGACTTTAGAAGGCATTAATCCAGAACATTGGCTTCCTTTTCTCATTAAGTGTTCTCCATTATAGGAGGTTGGTTGTGAGGCCTGTTGGAATCAGTGGTGCACAGGAAGGATGAAATTAAAGAAACTGGTCTGAGTGAAATAAGTAGTTCCCAGCTACTGACTTTGGGGGACACCTGCTGAATTCAACAGAATGGGTTTCCACAGTCCAGCTGCATTTCTGCTGAGTAGTTCAGCCAGGTGTGGAGCCTGAGTCTATGACCTTTGTGTGCTTATGCAGTATGAAAGACCACGGATCATTCTGTTGAATACAGTATGTAAGTAAAAAGTAAAAGAAACATTCAAGAAAGCCATGAGATCTGTAAAATACAAATGTTATGTTGTTGAATTCTTTTTTTAAGTAAGTCTGGTGTTAAAAAAACCCACATTTTACATATAAGTGCATGTTTTCAGCTAAGTAAATATGCCTGACTGGACTTGCCTCTATCTATGCTATGTTGCAAGTTAAATGCTAAGCTATCTAACATTGATATGTTTTCCAAATCAATCCTTTATCCTTCTTTCCCTTCATGTTTCTCCATCTTACTCTGTTCTGCTCCTGCACCAGCCTAGACTGGGGGAATTCTATGCTCAGTTCCCACCTTTTGGATCATATCTCTGTCTTCCTTATTGCACCATTAAAATAACTATACTGTATCTGACTTGTGGCTAATCTGACCTGGTATTCTCCTTCTAGTGTCCCCTGTGGACACTTAGAAAGAACCATTATGAAACAAGATTATCACTACGGAAGATTTTACGCCTAGTCTCATTTAGTTAGCATTGATATAGTGTTTGATAAGATCCAGAATAAAAATATAGAACCTTGCATCATCTCTTTCGTACTGTACATAGTTGCAGTGTCCCTGTGATTCTCCCAAACACAGAATAATAATATAATGCTGTCTTTCCTTTAGTCTATATATTCAAGATTTTGATAACATCTTCAATGCATCAAGCCATGTACTCTGGGCAACTTTTTGCAAGCATAGTTATGTTCACCAGGGTTTAAAACAAATTCTTAACTAACGACTTTGTTGGGGAAAAAAAAAATGTGTAGATGTTGTTCCTATCTAATTTTAAAAGTTTAGTTTAAAAAAGATTTAAGGAAATTTCCAGGAACTTCTGAGAGTATTAACTTTCCATCAGAGAAACTGTAAAATCAGACTAAAAAAATTATCTTTTTTTCAGTGTAGGTTGTTGATACTGCATTTATAACATGATTCTAAAGGCAGTCAAATATACTTTAAAACCAAATGTTATTGAAGTTTTTTAGGTGTCGAGGGATTCATGATACTAGTCTTGTACTTCATTTGAAGTTACTTTGCACAGCCTTTTTGGTTTTACTCCAGTGCTCTCCCACTCCCTAGTGCTCATGCATGTGTCCCTTCTTTCCTGCCCCACACCCCATGTCTGGCCAAAGCAAGTCCTGTCTCCAGTAAAATATCAGATAGTCTATTTGCATTGTGAAAATAAGAGTGAACAGAATGAGTGAGGAAAGAGAGCACCTATAGTGCAATAGCCTGGGTAGAAAACAAAGTCTCAGTATAACCAGAACCATCTGAAAGCCTGACCCTAACCAATTTTTTGAAAACGTTCCTACTGACTTCAGGACAGCTATTCTATATGTTTGCTCTACAGAAAGTCATGCATATTTATGAAAATATTAACTTAGAGAATCATAGAATGGTTTGGGTTGGAAGGGACCTTTAAAGGTTAGCTAGTCCAACCCCCCCTGCAATGAGCAGGGACACCTTCAGATAGATCAGGTTTCTCAGAGCTCTATCCAACCTGACCTTACACAATATCTAGCTGAAGAATTTAAGGAATCTTCTTTCTTTTTCATCTGTACATTATTCTTTATTAAAGATTTAAAAAATATTCTTGTATGAGGAGGGTTTATTTTGGTTTTATGGTTAAAAAAAAAAAGTTTCGGAATGCTTTTTTTGTTTGCACTTTGTATGAAGTTGTGATGTTTATATTTTAAGCTAGTATTAAAAAAAAACCAACCACAAAAACCTGATAAAAAGCTATAAATCATTTCATGTCTAATTTGGCAAGTTAGAGCAATGGAAATTCATGATGGGAAAAATAAATTTCCCTACTTTACAAGTAATTTTGATATTTTTGGAACAATTTCAATCACAAGTTTTAAATATACATTTAATTCATATAGGATAGTACTTTTAAATTAATTGAGCAAGAAATTGTTATTCCTCTTATATGCCAGTTAGTTTCTTCCAAACTTACCACTTCTCTCCACCCAACCCTAACTAGCTTTCAAACATTCATTCACTGTAGGTCAGGTTCTGCACTTGACTTTAAGCCTGTGCCCCTTTATTGAAAGTCTACCACATATAGGGAGGGTGTTGACTCTAATCTTTTCTATGGGTACTACACTAGTAGTTAATTTATTACTCTGAAAGTGTGGGTAAATTTAGCCTAACAATTTATTTAAAGTCTGAACTCCTAAAAAGATTCTTAGCATTAATTATGAAATATGTAGCTGCTTTGGAACAGAGAGATACTTTATTTCTGTGTTTGATCAGAAAGTCCTTTTTGTTTACAGTTTTCCTGAGTTTTCTTGCGTGGCCAATTATACTGAATATATATTCAGCCTAGTATATGTTAAGAAATCCACTATATTCTGTGCTCTTGCCCTGTTTTGAACAGAGTTCAGTTTGGCCTGTTATATTCTTAAGAGCTTTCTGTACAAAGCAGCCGAACTTTTTTCCTCCTGGGGTAAAATTAATCTGCCCTACTTTAGGCATAAAAAAAAAAAAAAAAAAATCTCTCTACCTCACCCTATTCTTTCTTTATAGTCAATGAAGAGAAATGGACACCTCAAGGGAATGATTCATCTCATCCTAAAATCGGTATTTAGGATAGGTCAGATGGATTGCCCTTTGGAGGTGCCAGTTTCTTTCCAGTGACTACCAAGGGAACTTAGGGTGACTGGCTCAGTCTTGTATCTGTAACTTTAAGATGTCTGAAGTTAAGTGACATAAGCTGTTCTTTATCATAACATTTTCCGAGGATATGAATAATTAAATCCCTTCAGAAAATATTACTACAAAGACGATAGTGTTTTGACGGAGACCCAAAACGTTAAAGACAGTTCAGTGTACCTATATTTGGAATATTGTATGCTGCTCTGGCAGAGTCTTGGGAGATTTGATGAAGCACACAGAGTGTGCACTGGTGCTCACAGTAGCATTACTAGTACTTATGGACACTTGTAACCAGAATTTTATACAGAAAAATAAATATTTAAAATGTATTAGTGGAAATAATCTCACATAGCTTTAGAAATCTACAGTGGAGACATCTACATGGGATGTAGCCTTTGTAGGCTCCTTTTCTAATCAATGTACAGAAATAAGACCTTTCAAGGAGCAATACTTCTGACCTATTTTAGACACTTACTTTCAAATGAGATGAGCGATGGCCCGAAATTTTCTGTTTTTCTCCAGTGATTTTAAAGCAAGACTAGTGAGTATGATTGACTCAGGTGCAGCTACCAAATGTATTTCTCTGTTATTCATAGATGGATCAGGAGGAGAAAATAAAACTCAATGGTTCCAAGTGGCCAAAAAGTTGTGCTGTAAATGTAAAGTCTCAAAACTGTTTGGTGACCCTTAGCTCTTCAGTGTTGTATAGTGCTAATGGTTGCTGTGATATCATTTAACAGCTGTGACATCGTACAAGTATTTATGGCTCAAATGTGACACTGATTGATGATAAAGTCAATTTCAGCTGTGTAGAGACAATTATTCCACAAATTTACCTATGATATCATTTTTTTTTTTTTTAAAAAAAAGAGCTTAGAACTCATTTACAATGATGGCAGAAAATTAACAATGAGATGCTGAGAACATTTTGATAACATCTCAAGATTTTGAATGTAGCCACACATTGTCAAGAATACTTTTATTTATAAACTGATTTTTACATTTTTTACAGTCTTCTCGGCCATTCTACAGACTGGAAATACTTTCTCTATGAAAGATTTTTTTTCAGTGCTATATGCTTCTCCATATTCTGTCTGTGTTGTTATATTTCTTCCTAATTTGAGAAACATACTGCTTTTATTGTTTTAAAATCCTTCATCAGCATGAAGTGGATGAGAACATTGGCGCAGTATTAGTTTTTGTTGTCTACATGGACTTCATGTAGATATATAAATATATTCATGAAAAAAGTTTTCTTTTTTTATCTCTTGCAAAGAAATTGCTTTGTAAGCTTTCAAGTAATTTTACTGTCCGTTTTCAGATATCTTTGCTTTTAATACTGTATACCTTTCCCACAACCAATTGCCCAGTGTCTTCAGGTCATCTTACAGTCTTCTCCTTCACAATGCCTTTATTCTTACACTTTTTTAGTCATCAATTATTTTAATCCTGTCTATATTTATATGTGTGCTAAGAAAACTCTGCCAGGGCAGAAAAACATTGTGAGAAAAATAAATAATATATAAAGCATATTTTGTTTCTCCCTTTTACGCTGGGCCTTACATATCTTTTTTGTATTTGAATATTAATTTATGTATATGATATTATTTTTGTTTCTCTAAGATGTGGATTGCCAAGAGCCTTGACTTTTTTACTCTACAAATCACTACATACAGGCTCTAGTCACACAATAAATAACAATAAAGTGACACTAAGAGAGAATATGGTCTGGGATCACTTGTGAGGTCCAATGTCATTCACTAAATGAAAGCAAGAAAGAGTCTGATAGAGAGGCTGACATATGACAGCCCAACCTTTCTCTGCTTTACTAATTTTTAGGAAAAAAAGTGCCAAGAGACAAGAAAAGATTTTCAATGATCAAAAACAACATGGAGAGGATTATATCAACCACTGAGTGATTTCCAGTTTTACTTTCTCCTTGTTATCGCTCTACTGGTGCTTTACAGAGACGTTACAAAAATTATATGACCAGTGACCTGTGGATAATACTTCTAATAATAAAATAATTTCTTATTTTTGCTAGGAAGAACATTAGGCCACTGGGTAGAATGAGACTGAAAGATGGGAGAGCCAACTTTTATTCATTTGGACTTTTTTTTGGTGTGGCCAGAGATTAAGAAACTGCTGATGTGGTGCAAACCAGGAAGAGTGAGCACCAAAAAACCCTCAACCATATGTGGAAACATATCCCAGAAGCACACAATTCATCACTTATTTACTCTAGTTTGATGCCTTAATTTTGAGTTGTAAAGTTTCGTATGTGCTTACACGTGCACAAGAGAAGTGGCCCCTGGGGTGTGAGGGGACCAGCACTCACCTGTGCTCCATCATGACCTGGGCTGGTGGCATATGGGCACCGTGGGCAAACCCAGCCCCACAGCCATGCTCGCAGCATTCCTCAAGCACACCCAAGGTATGGGCCTTCTCTGGAGAGTAGCAGCTGTGGACACTTCCACTGAAATGCAGGGCCAGAGGAAAGGTGTCCTTTCAGCAGTACTCAGCCAGGTAGTTCCCAGTTCAAACAACTTGCCGTTTAGAGAGGAAATGAGAAACCTAGTGCCATTTTTTTTCTCTGCTTAGTACTTTAATGCCTTCCTCCTAAGAGACTTCTCTAATTTTCGGGTGAGGGAAGAGCCACCACGGTAGCTTGCTTTGTCATGGATCTTTCCTGCTGTTGCACCTGCACCAATGTACAAAAAGGTGTGAGATTCCTGGGACCAGATGGAGACAATTTAGGAAACTGGGTTTTGCAGATGAGTGGGTGGACACATGGCTGATAAAAAGAGACTTACATTCAAATCCCTGAACTGTTTATGCATTTTCACACTGCATGGTAACTGGATTAGAAAATCAGAAGCAGTCTGACAACAATCAGAACCCAATTTCCTCCACATCCAAGCAGTGAACACTCAAAACTTGTCTGCTGAGTCATCTTTCTCTCCTGTTGTCCACCTGGCACCACAAGTCTTGCATTCCTTTTCATATAGTCATCTAGCTACATGTGAAAACCAAATGTTGCACTCACCCAGATTAAAATGTGGATGTGAATTTTCTCAGGGCGAGTTGCAAACTCAACATAGGTCCCTCAGTGTTTGGGGGAGTGCACTTTGCCACTAGGGTAGAATATACAGTCAGAGAGCACCACTGACACCTACTCTTTAACAACTATAAGCCTGCTCAGTTAAGCCTCTAAACTTTCAGGAATGGGCCTATCCTCTGATCCTAGATGGATAGAGGCTTCTTGTCTCTGGGAAGGGAGGTCTGCATCCAGAAATATGTATGGAGTGTTTTCTATTAAGTAGCTTTACACACCTCCTTAACAAATGCAAAATGGCTTTGCAGATTGTCTTTCTCAGGCTGTACCTAGTCATGGCAAAACAGTCTGTGAAGATGCTTAAGTCAGGATCTGTGAGCCACTCTGTTAGGGCCAGGTGTCTGAATCTGGGATGTGGAGAGACCAGTAGGGTCAGGTCATCCCGTGTATAGGCACTAACCAGCACTGCACTGGTAAGTGCTTTAGATTCCTCTAAGCGACTGTAAGCTTCTTCCTTCTCTCTTTGCATCACAGAGAACTGAAGGGAAACAAGTAAATTCCCCTGAAGGGGGTAAACACTCAAATCATACTGTAATTCATGCTAAACATATTTTTTTCATATAGATATATATATTTGTGTATGCGTATATTTTGTAGAGCTATGGACATAAGTCCAGTGATTTTTGAATCTCCCAATTCTGATTGCACTACAGTACTAGTACTCAGTATAATCTGGCCTGCACCATCCAAAAATGAGTTAAAGGAAAATAGAAGTCTTTTTTACTTTATCAGCTTGGTAATAATACAGGATTTAATTGACCTCTCTGCAGCAGAATTTCTAATTCTGAAATAAAAAGTGAAAAGTCAGAGATCTTAAATTTTGTGTTAATAGATCTTAATGAATCACCCTGAAATAGCTGGCTCAAACAAGTCAGAACATTGTCAGACAGCTCAGTTTGCCAAGAATCCATTTCTCTTCTAGGAGATAGATGAGGTTCCTCAATGTGGAGAATGCAGAGCACTAGTGTTATGCCCTTTTATTTTAGAGTTGATATATTCCAGTTGTGATGAAAGGTCACAAATTTCAGTGTTCCTTTTTTGCTTCCTTTAATTCTTACAAATGAAACTCTCTAGAGTAGGGCTAATAAGACATCCGAGAGTACACTTTGTGTCAGTCAGTTCTCCTACCATTATCTTTGTAATTCACATGACAATTATTAAGATTTTTTTTTTCATTTTTGTCATTTGTAATGTCTATATTGTAAAGTCCAGTCTAGCGTCTAGTGAGTTACTTCCAGATCACTATAGTGGATTCTGAATCTATCCCTGTATTACCTACCATCCTTAATGTTCTTCAACATGCCCCTTGTATGCTGACATTGGCATGCCAACAAATTCCTAGGGAAAAAGTATACTGATTCAATAAGTGTCTATCTACCAACTAAGTGACACTGGCTAGTATGACACTGTATTCTGCAAATGACAGTTGGTCTTAATTCTGGAATAAAATAAAATTTAAATGCCTGTTGTTAATTATTAAAACCTTCAGTGAATTATGTTTGGATGCCACAGGGAGAACTTATTTGAAATACTGAATCCAGTTGTATTCTTTATCCTGAAGAAGGGAATTATAGATTATGATAATGAAGCTGATAGGAGGTAGGTTATAAAACCAGTTTCAGAGCTATGAAAGTCCTATCCAAAAGAGGATCAAAAGGATCACATAAAATTATTCTAAATTATATTCTTATTTGACTTAATATTGATGAGTGAAGAAAAGGGCTGGGGGAAGGAAAATCCAAAAGATTCTCACTGGGTTTTATTAGGGGTGTCAGGGTTCCAAAAAGACTGTTTATTATAATATAAAATTCTGCACTGAGACTTAGTGTGAGACTAATAACACTTCTCAAAATTATAGAGCAAAAGAAGATGCTGTAGGAAACAAAGTAAGGTAGAAAACTTCTACTTGCATCTTAAACAAATGTTTTCAGGAAGTATTATCTAAAGAACGGAATCCCGTGATATGGCATTGTCTACAGGATACCTAGATGCATTCTTATCTGTGCCTCTAGATATTCTGAGGTGAATTATTTCCTGAGCATTTGTTCCACAATCAATAGGACAGGGATAATGAAAACTGCAATTGTTTTTAAACATTGTATGGACAAGAAATGAGAAGAACAGAATAAAAAGTTAGCAGCCACAGAGATGAAAACGTGGCTTTTGCTGCACAGGTTGCAGGTCCAGTGAACAGTATGAGAGAGAATCAAATGGCACTGAAATCTTAAGTGCAGTGATAGTACTTCAGAGAACAATTGGCCAAAATAGTGCAAACAATCTGTTCATAGGACACTACTTACATTTTTGAATATTTGAAATAGTCAATCCTATTATGTTGCTCTGCAGATAAAAACTGTCAAAGTGTTCCCAGGCTGGGAGAGTCTCCAGGAGTTGGCTGAGCCATCCTGTTGCTTCAGAGTCAGCTCAGCCTCTGTAATTCCTGACAGCTTCTGAACTAGCATCAAGGCCTCTGATGATGAGACTTTACAGTCTTCCCAGAAAAACTATTGCATGGTTTTGCTATGTTTGTCCTTACAAATACATTCTAATGCCTTGCCTCAACCTTTCTTTCTTCAGTTAAAGATGATTCTTCATGTTCAGTTCACTAACTTTACTCACTTTCTTGCTTAATTCTACATAACTTCTGGCTTGAAGACTGTCATATTCCTCTCAGTTTTTTCTTCTTTAGGTTAAACAAATCCATTTTTCTCATAAGTTATACCATTTAGGTATTTGATCATTCTTATTTTTCTCTATCAGACTACCACCAATTAGTCCATCTTTTTGATGTATGGCATCAAAATTCTACTGCTCCTAGCCAAGACATATCCAGGGCTGTATTTGTCCATGTGTTTGTTCAATATCAAGGCAGTTCTTCCTAGACCAAAGAAAAGAATAGTAATAATAAAATTTACTAAGATCACCATTGGTGAAACTTGTGCAAATCTTGCTGAAAGACTTTTTCTAAACTCTAATAACCCTATAGAGTATACAGCTTTATTAATTTCTTCAGATTTTATGGTATTCATAGTTCATTTGTGCATTTCCTGAAATAAGGCCCAAATTCTAACATCGAGACATTTCCTCTTAGAACAAGAAAGGCCTAACAGCCCATGTTTGTTCACAGTTTGCAGAAATCCAGAATGTTTCATGGAAGTGAAGTCAAAATCCAGCACTTTAAACTGTAACTGTGTCTTTACTATGATATTCATAGCTTTTTATTATTTTTAATAGAATTCTTTTTGCTAGAATTTGGCTCAAAAATGTAAGTTATTTAACAGATATAATTAGGTTGCTAAGCATTAACAGTTAATTATCATATTAATAAACAGTTATTACTCTCGTTCTATACTGAACCATGCCAAAGCAGCATTATTATGCATGCATTGCTCTTAGGCAACGTAATTGTCCTTAAAGGAAATCATTACAATTTAAATGAAATTGGGAGCTACTGGTTAGGGAAGGCTGTAGGGCATGCACAATACATACTAAGCAAGGAACTGTAATTTTCCCAAATCACATCTTTTCAGTAATTTCACATCACAGGGCTATCTCTGTTTAGTTAAGAGGAAAACAGTTTATTTTTGCCTTGCAATTTTACAAGGGCATTATTTAACCAAGGACAAGCCAGTCCCCAAAATGGAAGGCAATGCAGAGTCACTATATCATATTATTTAATATGGGTTAGTAAACTACGACCATAATTTAAAATTTGTTTTATTTCAGACTATAATCTAAGGCATGAAGTTGCTGTGGTACTGGCACATGCTGCCCAAGCAATGTGAATCATAGACTGAAAGCTACAAGTACCCTGAATGACACCCAATGTAAAATATATTTCTGTATAGAAATAGCTGCATCTCTTTTTGCTGATTAGAATTTACTTGCTTTTGCATGCTCTTTCTGTGTTTAACAGATACACTAAAGACTTGTTCTCCTCTGTGACTTTTTTTGTCATATGAAGGTTAATTATTTGACTTAATTGTCATCTGTTAAAATACAAGGAGTTTGAACATTCATTCCTGGAATCTTCTTAGACTGATAACTAATTAATGTTTTACACTGCCATAAACATTTCCTTAGTTTAAGTGAATGACTCACATTTACAAAAAGGTTATATCGTGTAGGTGCTAAGGAATTTTGAGATGAATTAACCAATAGCTCAAGATTAATGTTATTAATAAGCATTATTTGATAAATGTGACATGGCAAATTATGTGGCTCATAAAGTACTGTAACAGAAAACATCCTATAGCCTGTCTTCCTTTTTCAGCAGCAGAATATATTAAAACTTATTTTGGCAAAAATAGTGCCAAAATAGATAAGAAAATTCCTCTAACCCGTACTAGTAACTTAAGTCTCCCTTACAGATGCTTTTTTGTACCGATTGAACCTTTCTTCTTTCGTATATGCTAGGCTAAAGTAAGAATGACTCATAAGTATACGATTGAACTGTGTCAATAAAAAAACAGCAGTGATAGAGATCAAGCCCAATACAGAACAGATACAAAAATCTATCTGGGCCTCTTTTTCCATACTGAAAAAAGCCTTATTAATTACCCATGGTTTGTATTATAATGACGCTAAAGTCATAGTGGAGTTCAGAAGACTGTTATTTTATGTCCACTGTCCAGAACTGTGATAAGAATATAAGTTAAACTACACACAAACTGAAACCAATTGTCTTTGATAAGAAACTCACTGTTCTGTCTTTAATACAGGGTCTTAAGGGTCAGATTCTTCTTTCCTTGTCCTCAATGTAAACCTCGAGTACTGTTTTGAGTCCTTGACATAAATCAGAATAGAAGCTCACCTCCTTGCTGCAGAGGCTGCTATCTGCATCACCAGAATAAGCTTGTGTAACTTTCTAAAGCCATAGTTACATTGTTTTAAAAAGCATTAAAAATAACTTTTTCATACTGAGAGCTGCTATTAGTGGCATTCATTATTTCTATCTTTATTGGCATTTGAAGCCTATGGTTTACTGATAGTATCTGAATTTGTGACCTTACACAATGTTTTTGTCATTCTGTTTTTACCTAGTGCAATTGGACTGCCTATAAAGGAAGGTCATCTAGGCTGTCAGTGAGGGGTTATGGCATTACCATAGGTTGGCATGAGCTAGGGAGCAAGAACTTCTGATTAGATGTGTGCCACTGCCAAAAATGCCAGCTGAACAGAGTTCAGATTACTGCTTTGAAATAGATAATGGGCTTCTGACTGTAGAGTTGCAATTACTGTAACACTCATATTGTACTACCAAAATGCTTTAGCGTTAGGGACTTGGGGAGAACATGTGCAGTTCACAGCACATGTTCTAAGGCATTTTTGGTGCAGAGTAAGGCCACCACATTCACATTTAATTACAAAAATTAAGGCTTAGAAATTAATTCCAAAATTGTTGCTTGCATCAAACTTGAAGATAAATCAAAGAGGTGGCCAGCAGAATCTGCTCATGTAACTGATACTCCTATAGCTACTTGATAGAATTTGATCCAAAGCTTTATTCCAGAAGGAATGAGAAATGTTTATTTCATTGGTTAGGAGCATGTATGGCTCATGTATGTCTATTTACAGTCCCCCACTTGATATTATAATAATGGCTTTAGACCTGAGTAAGAGGGCAGTATTATAAGACAATATTCTATTACAGATCAGCCTTCCTCTCCCATTATCTTAACTTCTGGGTTAATTTTTGCATCTGCTATTTCCTGTTCTTTCTAAAGCCAGAATTGTTACTAAAGAATAAGGAATTATTACTTAGCAAATACAGGCAGTTAATGTAATTTCCCCCCGGTTTTCCAGGTGAGAGCTTGACCTTGTATTTCTATTTGATTTACAGATAACAAAATGATCCTAACAGAACTATTTTTCAAGCAACAGCCTCTGACAAAAAGTAGTATCAGTGAAAGGGAAGTATTTGTATGGAACAGCATATTCTTGTTTTCTTTGGCTGAATATTGCAGTGCTTCTCACGTGTCCTGTAATGGTGCGACATAGTAATAGTAACTGGGACAGTATTACCAGTCTTGCATAGGAGTAGCTGCATGAAGATTGTACATAATCCATTATCCTTGGTTTTGATATTACTGACATGGGTTTTTTCTCCTCTACAAGAATTTGAGTCAAAAGATCATCTCAGTAATGACTGTTAGTAGACCTCAGTAATCCCTGATGTTAGCCAATAGTTCCCAAAGAAACTCAGTGTGAATATACTTATTAACTAGTTTTAGTGAATCTTGGAGTGTAAGTGGTAAGATGTACCAGTCAGCAATCTGTTCAGATATATTTCTTTTAGCCCCAAGAGTTACTAAAGAAAGATACCACCAGCAATAAAATTAATTAACATCTCATCAAATAAATGCTGTGTGACACTGTATGCACAAATCACTATCTGTGACATTTTTGAACAGGTATAAGGTAGCACTATGGGTATTAACTCTGAATCCTAATGATGACTGACGGAAAATATAATGGATTTTGTTCCTTTAAATTTTATCAGGAACAGTTCATTAGTTTGGGAAGTACAGATTCTTAACACTAAGTCTAAGCAAAACTTCTGTTAAGTTTTGGGCCTTTTTTTCATATGCATAATTTTCTTGTAAGACATCAAAATTATATTGATAATATTTCTTTAATACTAATTGACTTTTTAAATGCTTTTGTTAAATGCTTTTCTTTTGCATTTAAGAAATTTTTTTTTGGTAAGGCTAATATTACAGCACTTTGTAGTTTATGCTGCAACAAAATTTCCATCTCTTGAATTTTAAAATCATAAAACTATTCTTCTTTTTAGATAGTTGGATTTCTACCATATTTGAAATGAGCTAAATAGTGGGTTCCTGTTTCAATCCTAAACATCAAAACAGTTAGTAGACTTCTAAAAAAAGTATTTCATTTTTTCCTTCTGAGAGGTGAGAAAGAAGGAACAGAGAGAAAAACTTTGTATACCGATGTAGTTGAGACCCATCCACAGGATCAGAGAGAAGTTGATTGAAATCTAGTTTCAAACTCCACTACGGCTTAATTGTGAGAGACAGAATGATGTGCCTGCTGAGGGCAAGGATGGATGGGGGGGTGGGGGGGGGGGCGTTTGCTTCTGTTACATGATAGAAACGGTCCTCAGAGAAGAACTTACTGGCAAAGAGGCTTTTCTTCTGTACTGTAGAACTAATCATACACAATACACCAACACATTAATTGTCATAATTAAAATATATCACAATCTGGATGAGAACAGTGAAACATTTTGAATTTGAAAATTGAATACACTAGTTCAGTTAATAATTACAGATGTCTTTGTTGGCCAATGAATACCGTATGCTTTGTAACTCCTATATAGCTCCTGGAGTCTTACCAGGCTTGGAGGATATGGGGTGATGTTCTGGTAAAAGCATACGCCATGAAAGCATTGGAGAAAAAGCAAGGAGAATGCAGCAAAGGGAAGGAGACAGGATTAAGAAAATGGGTGGAACAATGGGGCAGTGGGAAACTAAGAGGGAACCTGAGAAGAAAGTGAAGGGGTATTCCAACACATCTGTGCTATAAGGAATGCAAGGTAAAACCTTCAAAGTGAATTTTTACATTTCAGAAGCTTGCTTTCTTCCCTTCCTTCCTTCCTTTGCAGCTTAGGTTATAAACTTTACAGAGCAGCTGGAGGAAATCAACCCTCTGTATGCTTGAACGACTCTCTGGGCAATACAAATGAGTCATCAATGAGTTTAGTGTGCAGCAGGAGAAAGATGATACTGGAACAAAATGTTCCGGTGCGTATTTGTGTAGTGTCTAGCATAATGGGCCTCTGCTCCTGACTGAGGCCTCTGGGCATACTAGTGATGTAAATATTAACTAATAATAATAAAAGGACAAGCACTTTATTTGCATCCATGTTGCCATCTGTTGTGTAGACTGAATCAATATCAAGTACATGTTTAGCTTCGTTTACTTTTCTCTAAGCAGTACACTTCATTTGCTGCAAAAAACCTGACAATTTCAAAAGCTTCCAGTGAATTTTTAGCATTGAAAGACATTGTCAATGTTTTTTAAATCTGCTTGCTAATAAGCAGTAGCTGTAGACTGGAAGTATAAGTAACATATGGATACATTTGCTGATTGTGCTGCAATTAAAAATATATATAATTATAACCTTCATCTTAATAGATAATTTTGAAAAGAAGGTGTCAGACTACTTATACAAGAAATAGAAGTATTTTTCTTGGATCATGTACCATAATTAATGTAGAGCTTGCTTTCTTTTTTGCAATAGATTAATGAAGCACAGTGCCTAATAATTACTAGTATGTTTGGAAGGACAGAGAAGACTACCAAACTGGGTGTGGCTGCTGACTAGGCCATTGCCCTTCTCAAGCAAATGTGCAAAACAATTCTCACATTGCTTCAGATATTTGACCTGAATTTTTTCTCCAAGAAGTAATGTTGGTTATGCCTTGGGGTCAGAGGGATACTGCAGACTGTGTATGTAGCCAATCTGCTGTGCAAGAGGCTAAATTTAAGAGGTCTTGGCATTAAATATATACAATATTGGGGAATAGAGATCTGCTTCTGTCTGCCTTATGTGTAGATATGGGCTTGGATTTTTGCACCCATCTACTTGACATTACTATTACGATATTAAATAAAACACGATTGACAAAGACTGGGAAACATGAAATGATGGAGCTAATAATATGTTGCTAGAAAGCTATATGGATGGTTCTAAACTACAAACAAGCAAAGAAACATGTGGTTTGGTATGTCCAAAAGTGTGGTCACACACTGAATAAATGGAAGATAAGAAATTATATTCCAGGGCTATGTCACTGGGGGAAAAATATCAGTTATCAGAGGGTTCATCAGCTGTATGTAAGCTCCCATTAAGACACTTGAACTGAAAGAACCGGTGGCAATATTGCATATACAAGCAGGACAATACTGAGTTGGTATTGAGACGGCACTTTACATTCAGCAGTGGTTGAGTAGCTAGTACAGTGCAGTCTCTTTCTAGTATCCACATTTCAGAGGATAGATGATCAAACTTCTTGCTTTATAAAACCAGACATTCTAAAATACTGTAAAAGGAAAAAGATCTTAATAATATTCTGGAGGTGAAATCACTGTGGCACCTGGTTGTTAGAAAATTAGAAATGGGTGGAATTAGCTGAATTTTGTGTGCAATCTCTGTTGTGAATGGTATAGCTAAATTAGACACATTAGAAGGGTTTCTACTGCTATGTGTATTTTATTCCTGAATAGCAAATTACTTTTGAGTCATATATCTAAATTAATCCGTTATATATTTCCCCTCCTACGTGGTCAGAATTTATTTTCCCAAATCATTGGCCAAGTAGGTGCTTTCTAAGAGAGCTTCTCACTACTTTACAATCAAAGATAGACCCATGTAAGGCCAGGGTGGATTTATTGTACTGTAGGGTATGGAAGAGCTGAATTAATAGACATTCCACACCATTAATTTCTATGGGGAGAGTCCAAAAAGTATTCACAAGGTTGTCTAAATTAGAGCCATTTCCATTAAATTCACTTGAATCTTTTTTACTTGCTTTCATTCTGCTGATGTATAAAGGACTGTAAACTAGTGCAATCATTATGCCATGAGGCAAGAAGAGGTGTAAATTAAAGTAAGCTGAGAACCTATTTGACCTGAGTCCTTGATGTGCAAACTCATGCAAATCAGATTTCTCCTGTCCACTTTAAAGGAAATTCACAACTGTGTACCTGTACAAAAAAGTGTTCATATAAAAAAAACCCTCAGTTTGACGGCACAAGGCTTAAACTGGCAAAACTTTCCAACATATCACATATAAGTAATTTCATAGGTTCATACCTTCTAAGGCCAGAAAAAAAAAAATCTTAATCATCTTGCCATGAGGCTCTTTAATTCGTGATTCAGCTGTAATACATATAACTGAAGAAATAGTGTGACAGACATTTTTTATTACTTTCAGCCCCTTGTACACTTTCACAACAAAAATACAAAGTCCAGAATTAAACTCTTTGTCAAAACATCTTTCTTGCCTTAGCTAGCTTTCCTGAATTTGCAAATGTCTGTAAACTATGTGCTGAAAAGTACATAACTGGAACATAGATTTTAAGAGTATAATATAAAATTATATTTTAACATTTCCACTGAGTAAAGAAAGCATCAAACATAAAGCCTTGGAAAAATTAATAATTAAACCAGTACTGTTTTCCACAGTACCAGCAGAACCTAAGGACAAGTAAGTAAGATTAGATGTAAGAGAATTTCATAGAATCACAGAATCATAGAATGGTTTGGGTTTGAAGGGACCTTAAAGATCATCTAGTTCCACCCCCCTGCCGTGGGCAGGGACACCTTCCACTAGATCAGGTTGCTCAAAGACCCATCCAGCCTGGCCTTGAACACTGCCAGGGAGGGGGCATCTACCACCTCTCTGGGCAACCTGTGCCAGTGTCTCACCACCCTCACAGTAAAGAATTTCTTCCAAATATCTAATCTAAATCTACCCTCTTTCAGTTTAAAACTGTTTACCCCTTGTCCTATCACTACACTCCCTGATAAAGAGTCCCTCCCCATCTTTCCTGTAGCCCCCTTTAAGCACTGGAAGGCCACTATATGGTCTCCCTGGAGCCTTCCCTTCTCTAGACTGAACGACCCCTACTCTCTCAGCCTGTCTTCATAGGAGAGAATTGGATGCCTTTTTAAAGCTTGACTTGTAATTATCAAATACAGCCTCTTGAATTTCTCCAGTGAAAGATGGAAAAAAGCTATTCTATGCTGGAGGATTTTTTCTTTTTTTTTTTTCAGTTCATGGCCAAAACAATTCTGGGATGAATGAAAGGAAGAAAGTTAGCTCAACAGTAAAAGGGTATATTTTGCATTTTACTGTACTTTTGTATTTGTATGGGTATGAATATTACCCACTGGCTACATGTATGATTTTGTTTAGTCAGAGCATAATTCATTAAATGAATTTTTTTTGCCAGAATTGCAAGTACTCTGGGAACTGTTTCTTTAAACCCAGAGAAAAGGCAGAAGAGCTGGAATTGTCTCCAGCCAGAGCAGTCAGCACTGAAAAGCATGACCTATAGTCCAGACGTAGGAGTGAGGAATTTTATGTTTGTTTGTTGCCAAGGTGGCCTATTCTGATGCTACATCTTGACAGCAATTGTTTAAGATGGACAAGGGGCACAGAGCATCTGTTGTTTATAAAACACAGTAACTGCAATAGAGAATGACTTTGAGCAGCACGAGAAGCAGAGTAATATCCCCTCACCACAGAGATAGTGGAAGATGGAACCTTGCTTCAGAATAGGTATTCAGCAGGATAATACTGAAGATACTTAGGGAAAACAGTACAGAATATGGCTATGAATCAGGCAGAACACAGACCCAAAACAAATGCAATACTGTGCTGCTAACAGGGAAACAGATCTGCAGTGTTTTGTGAATATGTTATGAAAAAGATGTGTTCTTGAGAAAGATCACACTTTTTCTCATTGTAGGTACCACAGGGTATGGCTAGGTATATGATAAGAAAAAAAGAGATCGTCTATCAGGTCGAACTATTTGTTTGGATTTCCCACTTGATTAGTGTAGGTGCTGATGGTTGTAATTTGAGTAAATCTGTTTAGTCAAACAGGGGTAAATACAGCATACTGCAGACTTGACTTTCTGTCTTGATCTCAGACCTGCCTCATCACTGTAGACTTGCCCAGAAATTGCTGGGATGTCTTGCACTTCTTGCTGTCTCCAGACCTGGTCCTGACCCTGGCTTGCTGATGACTTCCCAGCTTGACCTTGGATGTTCCCCTTCCCTACAGACTTCTCTGGGGATCTGGAGTCTTGGCTGATCCTGGTTATCACCGCCAAACCTGTTCTGCTGGTCTAAAACCAGGCATTTCCAATTTTGTAGAGTAGGGATATGATAAGAACAAAAAGATGTTGAAAATTCTGCTGCAGTAATGACCTGCCTGAAAATCTCTCAAAAAAAGGTATTGAAGTGACAAGGATAAAATAAAAGGCATGAAAGGAAAGGGGAACCAAACCACGGCAACTTAAAGGTTGTGAATATAGTTACAAGAAGGAAACTGAGCAACATTTAGATCTTTTGTCAGCGTATCAGGTGGCAGCAGCAGTAGCTGCCATCTGTCTGTACAATGGCTTTGAACAACCTGTCTCAACACCTTGCCTTTCTACTAAACTTGTGTCCATCAGTTAGAGATATCCATATATTACATTCATTACAGTGAATGTGGCATTTTGGGTAAAGTAAACTTTGGATCCTCTTTACAGATGTTATTAAAGAAAAATAATGTCACAGGTATCATAGTTACAAAAAGGGGTGTCATGCATTCCTTTATGGTCAAGCACAGTAGTAACAGCTGGAGGAATTCAACCTATGTATGCTTGAATGAGTCCATGCACAATACAAATGAGTGATCAGTGGGTTCAGCAGGCTGCAAAAGAGTAATAGGATTAGAAAGCAGTAGGTACTAGTAAACACTGTAGCATCTCAATAGTCTTCTGTGGAAACCTTCATTAGCAACATGAAATATTGCAAGGAGCACAGAACAGGTAAACGGCTTTAATATCTGTTTTGATCATTCCTGCTACACTAGCGTTTAGAGAAAAAATATGTAACATGCAGGAAAGCACTTTGAAGTAAGAGAGGAGAGAGCTTATGAGAGCTCTGCCAAAGGGCTGTCACATTTGCTAGTAAAAAAAGGCCAGATTACACTTCTAAAACTGCTGTTCCAAGGACTCCTGGCCAAAGGGTTAGGCTGACCTCTGTGCTACTATAGATAGCTTTTCACAGGTGAGGTTGCTCAGTGTATATCTGAGTGCTTTAGAGAGGAGGGAAGATACAGAGACATCAGAACTTATCCCAAAACCTTAAAGACTACCCAGAAGAACCTGATTTAAGAAAGAAGTTAGTATCAGGCCTATTTCTTTTAATATTGGCATGATTTTTCTTTGGGGTGCTTTTTAGGGAGTGGGGGAAAAATTAAGGTAATCTTTTCTGTTGATTTGGTTTCCCATTCTAGGAGACTACCTTAATGAACACTATAGCTATTAAATGTCTCCTAGTTGTACTCACAATATTTGCAGACATTCTAGTGAAAACTTGCTAGTAGAAATATGTTTAGTGCTCACATAGCAAATATTTGAGAGAGTAAATTATGAATTTTTAATCTATTTCCACTAGATACCTGACTTCATTTGCATTTATCCATTCATTGAACAAAATGTATATGTCAAGAAAAGTAATATTTCATTTGAATAAACAGTTCAAACGAACAATTTAAAATCCACGTTACTGAGAGAAAATATGTGATGAATACTCACAGGTAATGAATATAGCTGAGAAAGTATTAAGCTACTTGTGGGCACTTGACACATGGAAAAGAGGCTAAATGTTATTAAATTATTCACTCTGAATCATTTGCTCTTCCACACTCCCCCAAGTCACTCTTATTTTGATGTGATCATATGGTGCCAACAGAGGGTACAGTGCCAGAGGAGTGTGTCATCCTTAAAAAGAAGGGGTTTTATTATTATTATCATCTCATTTTAGTGATAAGCACTGAAGTAGCAGGGATGTCTACTGACAAACAGGAATTTTGTATTGCTCAGGGCACTGTCAGTAAGAAGAAGCTATCTCAATTTAGCACTAATATGTAGAGACGGTACTTCATAAAAAAAAAAAAAAAAGAAAAAAAATTTAATTGTGAAGGTCATCTTTTACCTAAATGCTTAATGGATGGTTGGAGACAGAAGGTTTGAATATGTGGCACCAAGGCAAGGAGAGAAAATACAGTTCCTATGCCATAAAATGTTACAAGGTAAAAAAAAAAAGAAAAAACATCCAGAAAGCTCTTGTACATTGGTATAAAACATTATAGGTTATAGTAATCACTATTTCCTTGCATACCCGTTCCCCTCTAAAGCTTGGTACTTGCTCTAGCAGGGTTAAACTTTGCATCATATCATCATAGAAAAGAAACCACTTAGTATTAAGACTGAATTCAAAACAAAAGGGTATATGTTGAAAGGATAGTTAGCTATTACCTGTCCCAGGTACATATTCCCCAACTCTACTGGGGAATATATAGTCCTAAATTTCTCTTAGCTTGAATATGTTTCCTCGCTGCCTGCTGAGAATACATATCTGGTGTTAATCAGTTTCAGTTCCAAGTTCCCTCCAGTGTGCAGGTCCCCTGCCGCTCCAGACTGCATGAATGGTAATTCATGCTGAAGCTCACAATGCATCAAGCAGCTAACCCCCACACATATCCAGAAAATTTTTTTAAAAGGTGTGGTAGACAAGAGCGAAGCAGGTTTGTTTCTTCAATATTATCCTGACCTCATACATGCCTTAAGAACACACCCCCGCAAGTGCAATACATGGCCTCACTTTCACGCTGTGAAAAGATCACTTTGGTGTGCCCTCACATTATTCACTTTGTCCTGAGGAGAAAGGAAAGGAAAAAGAAAGATCGTTACACCTTGCCTACATGAGTCTCAGAAAAGATCCAGCACTGGTCTCTCTGTCTTGTGGATGTAGCCAGTCTGCTCTAGAAAGCTAGTGCTCAGCAGTGTGGAGCAACATTCCCTACCTCTTGATCTGTAGGCAGGGACCACTCCCTAGGCTGGGTGCATTTAGCAGTGTAGATATAACCTCTGCCGTCCTTTCAGGGCACAGGTCTGTGTCTCTGGTATTGCCTCTCATAAGCAGGTGTATTGGGTCTGGCTGAACTGGAATCGGTTTTCCCCTATAGCAGCCCTCACGGTGCTGTGTTTTATGTTGGAGCTGGCAGGGTGTTGGTAGCACCCTGGTGTTGTGGCTGCTGCTGAGCAGTGCTTACACAGCACCAAGGCTCTTTCTGACATTTCCCCCAGTGGGACGGGGTGGGCAAGATCTTGGGAGGGGACACAGCCAGGACAGCTGACCCGAACTGACCAAAGGGATATTCCAGACCATGTGACGTCTGCTCAGGATAAAGCTGGGAGAAAGGAGGAAGGGGGTGGGGTCACCCTTGGTCCTCCGAGGCAACTACTACGTGTATGGGAGCCCTGATCCTGAGAAGGCCCCACATCGCCTCTTCATGGGAAGTAGAGAATAAATCTGTTTGCTTTTGCTTCCGCGCGCGGACTTTTGCTTCGCTTTGCTTATATTAAAACTGCTTTTGTTTCACCCACAAGGGTTAGTTTATCTTCTTTCTCCTCTTTACCCTGTTGAGAAAACAAAGGGAAGGGGGGGGGGGAAGTGATAGAGCGACTTGGTGGATACCTGGCATTTAGCCAGAGTCAAACCATCACAGCAGGATACAACATTGCTTGGTGTCATTGCTCCTCTTCAGCCTCTACTGTCATTTAAACACCTTTTCCCACAAAACCATAACAGTACATTCTGGGTTTAAAGTCAGCCTTCAGAGACACATATAAACATGTCATGCTCTACTAATGGAAGACCAGATCACATAAACCAATAAATACCTGCACACACTGGCTCTCTCTCAGTTTTATCATGACTGGTGAGCATCTTTAGGTTTTGGGAAAAAGGTTGTAAAAGAGCCCAAGACCCCTCTTTGTGTTTCTTCTGGCATACAATATTTCCTCCAGGCCATGAAATACCCTTGCATTTCTGCAGCTTTCTCCTTTCAGTCTTTCTCACTCATCATACAAGACTATGTATGAACTGACTAACCTGGAGAGATTATGTACATAATGCAGAGACCTGGGTGTATGCTCTTGTATTACTAATGCATCGGTTGTTGTGGATGAAAGAAGTTGATGGCTAGAGAAGGCTCCTTCATCAGGTCCCCTCCTATGGGTAACTGGTGGACAAGTGCACCCATCCTGGAGAGAAGCGACTCAGCAAAACTTTGTGTTATAATTGTCAACTGACTTTTTCAGATAATTCTCAGACAAGTTACCAAAGCTTTTAAAGGCTAATCTGTTACCAAGTAATGCTATCTTTCACACTCAGACTTAAAAGAAAAATATTCTGGGTTGCATGCATCTCTTTGTTGATCATTATCCCATTTAAGTCATCAAAGTTTAATGACTCTTGTTGTCTGCTCTATGATAAAAGCAAGAATTTCTCATAACATCACCTGTGGGATTTAGCTCAATGCTGAGCTGAAAGTCAGCAGAAAACACACGCAAGGACCAGGTTCAAAGTGATGTTTGCAGTCTGACAGTACTACACTATGTACTAGCACTGAATATGAAACATAGCCCATAAACTGTAAATAGACTGACTTTTTAACATCTTCATATATTCACTGGTAAAGTTATTTAATATGCATATAATGCTTTATATTGGAGCAAATATGCTTTTATTTTGAAAATCAGCCGTATAAAATTAACATTTAAAACTCAGGAATGGGTCACTCCTGCACATTTTAAATTCTCTGAACACTTGTAGATGGCTTTTTTCTTTATGATTGTTATTTAAAAATCTGTAACTAGCTATTATCTTCTAATATTTGAAGTTTGGGGTTCATTCTGTCACTCGTTGAAGTAGGCGAGTATGTCTAGGGTAACAACAGGCATCTCATTAAGGAGATTAAATGAAAAATTAGAAATAACCTTTAAAGCAAGAAAGATGAGTTTAACATCTTTCTTTCCCTCTGCTCCCTATGACTGTATTTCATACTAATTTCCTGAAGGTACCAGTCAGTATTTCAAGTGACAGGCCTTGACAGAGAGAAAGGTACCATGTATAAGGTAGCCTTTGTATTCTTGCTGTGGCACTTCCTTTTCACCCACTCTATGCTATATATGTCTCAATTATCATTTCTGAGACTAAACTGTATCAGGAGGAGGCAAACTAGAAAAAACTTTCATTTGTAATTTCTAAAAGACATAATGTCTTCTGAAAACTGTAAGTGGAAGTGTGTGCTGCTGAGAAGCTTTGCCCTGTATTTAAAGAGTATGACAAGTGTCCTCTCAGCAGCTTAGTCTGACAATCACTGGAATAAATGGGAATGCTATTTTTTATTTAACCAAGTGCATGTTCAGACTTCAGCATTGAAATGTAGAGCAACGTGGTTCTGTGTCTGATTGTAAAAATGCTTTTTAATCAACACTGATAGCCAGCTATCCATCCTTCTTCAGGCATGGAATTTCTCATTCCTCAATATCAGTACCAGATTCTCCCCTCAGATTCAGCTCTAGTTCAAGCACTTCATGAAAGCTTCAACCCTTTGAATTTACAGTTTTCCTCAGAAGCATGGTGCAGGTGCAATGACAGAGCTGAAAACTTGGACAAAGCTATTTTCTGGGTATTAGAGATGAAATGTATAACCTTTAGAACTGATCTTACATGCTACCATCTGGAGGTCAAATAGTAGGGTCATAGGATGGAAAAAGACCTGGAAATAATCCAGTTCAAACCCTATGAATTGTAGGTAAATGTTCTGTACAGGGTCTACAGAACATCTACTTTATACGACCTTGTATATCACAGACCACATAACACTTTCTAGCATTCTGTTACGAAGTGAAGATTTATGGTAAAAGATCAAAACTCTCAACCATACAGCACTTCAGAAAGAAAGCAGAATCTCTATCCATGTCCAGGATTCCTGCAGTCAGAGGAAATTTGAGAGGTAGAATTTTCACCATGGGCTTTTACCCAGATATAACCCACATGTAGCACTTCTATTACACAAGCTCCTCAGATTATACTTTTCTTAAAGTGGCTTGTTATTTAGATGCTATACAAGGAAAGTACTTCCTTTGGATAGGGAAAGAAGTCCCCTTCACAGGAAAAATTGCTTAATGCCTCCCAGATGTGTAAGAAAAGTGAAAAACGATAGCTCTTTTGAGGCAGGGCTCACGGCTTAGTGAGCTTATTAGTTCTCTGATGAAGAGTTGTCTGCCCTGTATTTCTCCAGTTTCACTTAATGTACAGACAAAAAACCCTATAGTCTAAAATGAAATGTATTAGGCTGCTCATGCCAAATAGCAAAAGAAGAGCGATTTAATAATCTTTTTAGTGTCTATCAAATATATGTTATTTTAAAATATCCCAGTTTCTCAGGCTATCTTAACAATTCTCCTATCTGATATTCAGTGTGATTTGATTTGTTTGCAGCAGAGGATTTTAAAGGAAAAGTAGAGATAATTTTCTGTGTCAGCTTAACAAATAAAATCTGTGTACTGTGGATAGCAATCATTAAAAGGATCTGTCATTAAAAATTGATCTGAGATGGGTTCTCTTTGTTAGTCTTTTGATAGGAGATAATAATTAGAATTGTTTGAAGAAAGATGAGTGATACCATGGAACAAAATATGCCATATTGATTTAGGAGGCCATTAAAGAACACAGAAGCAATGTTTTTCTTCTATTTTTCACACTTGCATGCAGGGCATCCCCTTAACTGAAAATATGATTGCCATTAGCTGATTACCAAGGAAGCTTACATATCACTCACTTGGTGTTTAAAAGACAGCTACAAGAGTCAAATGGTTTATTGAATTAGAAGAGTAGTTGTAAATAGGACTTCAAATCTTTGCACAGAGTTCTTTCATGGTACAAGAAACTTGTAGACTAAATCAGCTGGTTAGTACTGATTGCTCCAATCATCCATTACATGTAGGCACCTATAACCATATTCAAATATTGAGATGGCATCATTTGTACGTGAAGAGGAAGAGTATGTTGGTAAAATTTTCCCAAAGTACCTCAGACTTTCCAAAAATCTACAATTACAGGAGCCTCTCTAGACCTCAATATTTGTATCTTAACAAGAAAAATAACATCTTAAATTCTTGTAAGGACTCCTTCTATATGATGCATAAAATAATATCAGTTCTGGTTAGAACACAACTATAAATACTCGAGAGAACAATGAAATTATCTGTGTAAGACTGGATTCAGCACTGGAGCTATTAGATGGTTCACAGCTTTTTCAAATGTTAGAACTCTCATTAAAGTATCCTTGACTTAATTCTGTTTAAAAAAAGGAAAAGTTGCAATTGACACTCTAATGCTGCCTTACTTAATCTTCATGTATAATTTATTCATCATACACTGCCATTGCTAAATCATTTAAGAATAAATTTTCATTGTAAGAGGAACGTCACTGTAGTTAGATCATTATGTACTTCCAAGAAAATGTATTACTCTAGAGAGAAAATATTTTTAGCTTTCTTATATTCTTTTTTTTTTTCTAGTGATCTCTTTTTATCTCTCTTGTGTTTATCCTTCATCTTTTAAACTCTCATTCAGAAAAAGCTTGACAATTGCTAAGTTTAAGCATACACTAAAAGTTGGTGAGACTGAAAAATGTGGTTTTTAGAACATGGTTAATTATTTTGCTAAATAGTGATATTTTCACAAGTTAAGGACTCAGAGAACTCTCTATGCTTGCTCTCCTTGGTGTAAGAGTCACTCGTTATACCTTCGTTATATTTCTGTGACAGTATAACTGTACTGCAACTGCAATGTAGATTGGCAGACATGTACTAAGTGTTCTCCAGGTAATGTAATTTTTAAAAAAAGAAAGTCACATGATTAGCAAATCACCTGTTAGGCTGATGTTTATATCTGTGAGTGTGGGTGGCAATACCCTTACTTAATTTAAGTCACCAAGAATGTTGTCTATCTAGTTTAAACTTGACAGTTGGATGGAATGCAGTTCCTGAAACATTTAATCTAGTGACATTTAAAATATCTTGGTATGCCTTGTGTTGCTTTCAGCAACAGCTCAAAGAGGTCTCCGAAGGGGTCTCTTTCATCATGTTTTCCAACCCCATCTTGATGTCTCAGGTATCCTAGAGCACTTGAAACAAAGAATCCCTATTTTGAGGCAACTGAATTTCATCTTTGACTCTTCAAAGGGGATTAATTACCTTCTGGAGGTGTTCTCTGTTTTCATGGGATAAATACAGTTTGGGAGGACTACTTTGGACATGGTAACTAAATTTTAGGTGAGTGAAGTTAGGTGAAATAATTTCTTTTTCCATGTTTTCCATACTAGCTGGATTAATAATCAGTCTCTGCTCTGTGACATAATTATATACTCTATGAATAATACTGAGAAGTATATGAAATACAGTACATTAAAACCCGCAGTAAGGTATATAAAATATTAATATGAAGAATAGTGTGTTTAATATTATAATCTTTGATCTGTATGCAAGTTGGAGGGCAATTTTGGTTTAAAACTTGTAATGGCTATGTTTTGTTGTCCAGTTTACAGGCTTATAATATGTCACTTGTCCTAAATCTGTTTCTTAGCCTCCTCGAAGTAAAGTGTGAAAAATGAAAACCTGAGATTTACACTAGAAAGTGTATCAATTACATGTGATAATAAAGATAGGCCTATGTAATTTATATGTATATGTGTTCTAAGAACTTTACAGAGAATATTTCATAAGCTTGGGAAAGGGGGATAGAACAGCATAAAAGTATGTATCTTTTTGTTTAAATTTGTAATATTTTTTCAGTACTTTATAGTACCTCTATTTTAACATTATGTTTTTGCTGTTGTGTTTTGTTACTTAGTAGGTGATTATGACCTAAAAGTCTAGGTCAACATATAATATTTGAACTATACCTGAAAGCTACATGATGGTGAGCAAGAGCAGGAGAAAGCAATAAATGAGGCATTGGTACTTTACATAAGAATGTTAAAGTTTCTGATTTTTAGGTTTTATTGATCTTCCTTTAGAATTCTAAGGTTTCCTGTCTTTCAAATTTCATATTTCTTGCAGAATGCTCTAATTAAGTTGTTTTGTTTTGTTTTTTCCTAAGCTAATGGAGAGACATATCTGAAAATTAAGTGTCAATTATTTTTAAGGGAATTTGGTTATTTTTAGTAAGAGAAAGTTTAATCTAATATTACTAATTATTCCTAATTATGTCTTATAAAGTATTTTCAGGCATGAAGATGATCCAAAGTCCTGCTTTTGCTGAGTACCTCCTAAACAAAAGCTCTGACAGCAGCCCAACTCCTGCAAACCTTTTAAACTGTGGTTCTTCCCTAGCCCTGGTAGTTCTGTCTAGTCCTGTAAAGCTCATAAACTCCTCACTCCTCACTGAAGACAGGAGAATAAACCACATTTGCCGTTTCTACAACATGCTGTTTTGGGGATATGCTGTTCTGAAATACATTAGGATAATGTAACAAATGCAAATTACCACTGATTTTACAGCCTCTCAAATCTCACAAATGCCTTGTCCAATTACCCTCAAACTTTCTAGGGGGAAAAAAAAAAATCATATTCTTTCAGAACACCACACAAGAGAAATTTCTAATAGAACAGTCTGATGTTAAAATTAGATGGAATGGCCTAATTGAGCTTATAATGGAAGGTACTTACAACCTTAGCCATGGAATGACTACCACGGCTCCATAATACTGTCTATTTCAGAAAATCAGAAAGCTTTAGACAGACTGCCTGACAGAGTATTCAGAAATAGGGGGCAAAAATACTAGCCAAGACAGGTCTGTGTTTATCACTATGCTGATATCAGCACTTACTGTATATCAAGAAAAAAACTACTATTATGTTGACTAACTAAACATTGCCCACATTTGTGTTGAAAATCTGTGGAAGCCAAGTACTTTGGGGACTACGTTTACTAAAACTAGATGAGTTATTCTGTGTTTCCAATTATATAACACATGACAAAATATGATAAGAATCTGTCCTTAATTCACCTATTAAAACTGTTATTTTTCAGCTTTTGGCTAAGGCATCACCACTTTTCTTAGCTAGGCCAGCTTCATATTTATATATACACACACATTTGTCTTATAACATCTGAATGTGATGGACAAAAACTTTGCTCATGGGAGTAAATAGATTCTCTCCTACACCTTTATGCCTGAAGTTTGGCCTTGGGAGACCGTTTTTATGCAGGTAATCAGGCCTACATTAATATAATTTAAATTTAGACACCTAACCTAAGTGGCTGAATTACAACCAGAGTGACCATAGCTGGTTCAGATCTCCACTGTGTGAGTAGCTGACAGGAACAGTGTTTGATTAAGTACCTAAAACAAGCTGGGATAGTTATTCAGTGTGCCTAGTCCTCCAAAGTCAGGTGAGGCGTGAATAGAAAGAAAGCAGAGTGCTGAGTCTAGCCTTCAATGCAGTGTCCAAGACAGCACTGTCTTGGAATTGTCCTTTGCTGCTGGATTAGACCAACAGAAATTTACTATCCTGTTGAACAGGCTGAGGAGCATGGACATCGGTCTCAAAGCACGTCTTTCTCACAGTGTCTTTCCAAGTTACTGACTTATGGACACCCTCCTCCTTTCTCAGCTTTAAATTGAATCTTTAATACGCTTCCAGTGCAATTTTTTTTTTTTTCTGTTTTGTTTTCTCTTCCATATTTTTAAGACAGGTGGAACTGAGGAAAGATGAAGCCCATTAAAGTTTAGGAACTTCTGGGGTGCGTAAGATGGAAGCCATGTGTTTTGCTCTTTAAATATCCACAGTGGTGACTGTAATGGTCTCTCTGTCATAGCTGAACATTTCTAATGGGTTCAATGTACTGCTTGAATAGTGAACAACTGAATAAAATGAGACTTTCAATTATCTACTCAGTTTCACTGAGGCGCTTACTGTTCCTGTTACAGAGTAGTACAAAGATTTCATGCTTCTTGGATTTCATTATTTTTCTGGTTTATATTTAAGTTTTTGGGTGGGGTTTTTTTGTTGGTTTGTTTTTTGGTTTTGTGTGTGTGTGTGTGTGTGTGTGTGTGTGTCTAAATCCAGATCAGCTATAGGGAAACAGAGAATGTTTTTCATGGTAAAACCAACCAACGGGTCTATTCAACAGTAAGATGAATTGTGCCTTGAAGAGCACCCGTTTCTCTCATTGACTGTAAAGGGTGACATATGTGTTCAGGTAAGGTGTAGATTATCTATACTGTAGAGCGATAAAACTGGTTGAGTTGTGATCGCATCCTTACTAAAATTGTTTGCAGGCTATGTCTGCGTACCGTGCAGGCAGCGGGGCTGCAGGGCGGCCTCTGTGCGGAGGGAGAGGCCGGGGCTGCCCCGTGCTGGACACAGCCGGTTCCAGCCGGCTCCAACCCACCCACCGCAGGGCACGGCTCGGCCCCTCAGACAAGATGGTGCTTCAGGGAAAGTGTATTCAAGAAAGGGTGAAAAAAGCTGTGTGGCAGCAAGGAGTGAGGGAAAAATATGAAACAGTCTTGCAGTCATAAGATGAGAGAACTGGGAAAGAGTCTCTCCAGACAGGGTAACTAGCACTCACTCCCCTGCAGCCCCTGGAGAAGACCACACCAGGGCAGGTTTGTCCACACATCAGGAGCAGAGCAGTGAAGTTGAGCCTGGAAAAAGCGGGGAGAGTGAGGGGAAGGTGTTGCTTTAAGGTTTTTTTTTTGTCTCTGTTTCTTACCACCCAGCTCTATTTTAGTTGGCAATAAATTAAATCAATTTTCCCCAAGTCAAGCCTGTTTTGCCTGTGGCAGTAATTGGTAAGGGATCTCCCTCTCTTTATCTTGGCTCATGAGGTTTTTTGCCTTATTTTCCTGCTCTCAATGGCGTCAATGCATCAACTTTCTGTCTATAAAATTGGAGATCCTTCTGTTCTCTTTAATACCGAGGGATCCTTCCCTTAAAAAATACTGTAGATTCCCAGTTAGTGTAAGTCAATATAGATCTGTATGTCATGGAAATAATTTTTGAGGTAAGTTCTGTCCATAAAGACATTATCTCTGAAGCTGCATCAAATTTCAGGTGGTGATAAAGACAGATGTGTAAAATACATTTTCTCTTAAATATAGCACCTTTATTTTTTTATAAGTGGATATCTCTTATTTGTAGGGATTCAAAGCACATTTCTATTGCAATTAATGGAAACAAAAAGAATGAACTGCCTGCTAAAATTTGAGAGAATTTTAATAATAACTGGTACTTTAACTTGACAGAAAATAGAAAAAAGTCCAGAAATTTTAAGAAGCAGTTTTTATTTATATTGTTTGGACGGAAGTTTGAGAGTTTCTTCAGCTGGAAGTACAGCATTTATTTTTGTTATGCTGATTACATTGTACATCTATCCATGCCACAGTGCTCTCAGCATGGGTCTGTTCTCAGCCTCGTTGTTCTGCTCTTAGGTAATTCATTCCTTCTTTAATTTTGCTGACTCCCATCTCTGAACCCACCAGACTAATTTATCTCTGGATATGGCACTACATGTTTTGTTATGACAAAAAAGAGGAATTACTGATGGTCACAGCTGGTAGATTTCTGTTGGAGGATGATTGAGAGACTAATTCAAATCTAGAAAGCAGCAAATAATGCTTTGAAATGTAATGAAGGCTATGGACCTGTACTAAATAAACAACAGTACACACATTACTGATGTCTTTCCATTCAGAATTTAGCATAAAAGAGTTAAAATTAAGGCCATTCTGTGCAGAGTTCGATAGAGCTTTACTGTATTTTTTGCATATAAAAAGATCTGTGCCTAGAGACATTTTAAGACATCTTTATTTCTCCCTGATGGTCTCATGTATTTTATTTCAGTTATATTCTATACTGCATAGACCCCTGTCCACAAGTGATACCGTTGAGAATGTCAGGCCTTGGCTATGTGAATAAGCTGTGTGAAAATGCTATTCTGTTCCTGAGGCTTACAATTTAGAACTACTGAATATTTGTATGGGTCGAATAGCGAATTCTTCATCATTATTATCATGATTGCGGTGCTTTTCATGAAATATAGTTATTATTGTATAATCAGTAGCATACATAGCTATGTGATATGTTTACATGACTACATGATAATTTAAGCTCCAGCATAGGAAGTATTCACACTCAGGATGTCACTGAATTGTGGATTACTTACAAGAATCCTGAATAAGAAAGATGTAAGAATGGATTTTCTCAGTATCTGTACCATGCACCATCCACCTTCTCTCTCCTTCAGCAAGGCTTAACTAAAATGACTCATAGAATAGCTCAATGGCCTATTCAGATAATTTACGTACATGCTGATACACTTATGTAAGACATGGGATTGTCAGTAATTTACCTGCCATGGTAATTAGTTGCTGTATTACCTATAAATATGGCTCATAGTGTATTCACTATAGCTCATTGCCTATTTAACTCTTACACAGTCAGCTATTTTTATTGTCTGACCCCTGAAGTTAGCAATACTGCTGAACTTAAACACCTGTTTTATAACAGATGTCTATTTCTCCCTATCAACCAGACATCTGGTTATAATACTAACAATATATTTTTTAAGTTAGTCCCCCTCTCCTTGGCTTAAAATTTGAGACTTTCAGGTTGTAGCAGGATGCGGTGCTTCTTAATGATGTGGTTTTTTAAAAAAATACACAAAAAGACACAATACACTTGATACCAAATGATACTTTAATACTGTGATAATACTTTTATCTTAATTTGTTTTTTATAGACAATCTTGTAAGTTACTGTCAAAACTCCTGTCTGCACCAGAACCATGCCTTGAAAGTTTCCCCTCCCTCCTTCTAAAAGACCACCATGTTTCTTCCTCCAACTCTTGCCACTGCCAAAATATATAGTGTATATCTACTTCCAGACAAAGATGGTAACTGAGCAGTACCTGTGAACCGACATACTGTGAACTGCTGAATGACAGGCAGTAACACCTGAAGGAACCTGCCCAGGAATTTAAACTCTGAACACATACTCCATTGCCTGCAGTCACTTGTTCTCTGTGTAAGTATATATTTATACACACACACATATATATCAGACCAAGAACAAGTGGGCTAAGGAGCTCTTATATTTTAAATAATGAGGACAAAACCAATCTCAGAAATGTTAGTATCACAAAGAAAAGTGGTTCTGTTTTGTCCTTCTACCCCTCTTGTATCAGTGAACAATGTTTGCAGTGTCCTAAAGATGACAGTTCAGTTTCCAAAACTTGGACTTCTGTTAGCCCTTCTATTCTTTAATGATTTATACTCAGTATGCATTCAGTCACAGAGAGGAGAAAGAAAACAGCTTTTAGAAAGTCTTGGATACATTACCACAATAATTGTACCGGCAAGGACTCTGGAGCACAGACAAAGAGATGAAACAGAGGAACATTCACTATTCACTCAAGAGGCGCAAAGGGAAAGATCAATGTTTGTTCAATAAGGAAGGTCAAAATAGCTGAAGGTAGAGGGAATTCATTGTCAAGACAGGTGCAGAAAATGGAAATTGTTTTTCTAAGTGCTAGTTGTTCTCTCTAAAAAAATCTAGATTCTTTTACAGATGCATTTTGCAGAATGCTAGTAGTTAATAAACAGATGGCTACATAACAGATTTTGGCTGGAGAGTACCCGTCAAGGGACAGAATAGTGGAGATATGACCTTGTGTTTTGAGGTGGGAGTGGGAAAAAAACCCAGTGTGAATCCGTGCTATGTACCTAGCTGCAAGCCTGCAAAGCCAACTTCATTCACTGAGCTTTGGAGAAGAAGGAGGTGGTCCAAGTAGTGTTACTTAGTGACTAAACACAGAAGTTACCTTAATATCAAACAAAAGATTCTGGGCTCGAATATAATTTTTGACATTTTTTTAAACATAAAGCTCTTTGCTTCATTAGTACAACAAACTGGGTTGTTATATTTCACAGCTGTGCTGAGATTGATGGTAATACTGCAGCAAAGTGAATATAGGTTTGTATTTGGGAAGGTAGATACTTAAATCTCTGTAATTAGGCTTCAATAAGGAAAGTAGTTAGCAGTAGCTGTTTGCAGAAGTGCTGTGCCAAGGGTTGTGCCTTTCTGAACTAAAAGGGTCACATGCAAAAACTTTTATTACTTTCAAAATGCTAATTAAAGAGTCTGTCAGCATCTTGAAATGCTGTTTCAGTGATTATGTCATATTATGAAGACAGCATTCACTGAAAGAATATGAGAAAACATTTTTTAATCAATATAAGTAGTAGCAATAAGGACTGGTCAATATTATCCTTATAGAATAATACTGTATGTCATATTAGTAGAAAGTAATTTACTGTATAAGACATGCTACTTCTGTATTCTCACAACAAAGAGGAAGTTTTATTTTTCACTTACTATTTCAGATTTGTCTGATGAAAACATAGAAGCATGGTAGTTTAAAAGGTAAAGATGGTGACACTTGGTCAGATACAGAAAGAAATAGGGCCTATTTCTCAACAATAGTTTTCATGCTTTCCAAACCCTTCCCTGGGGAACTTCAAAGAAAATCAGATGTGTACCATAATCAACTAGAAATTTACAGGATGAAGGCGTCAGTGTTGTCAACTTTCTGAAAGCACACTGAAAAATTTATGACAATTTTTTTCCAGTAGTTGCAAGAAAAAAAAGCCATTTTGTAGTGATGGTTTAGGTACTGATGATAAAAAAAAAAGGCTGATTTAGGCTATTAAAGCAGGAGTGTTTCCCATCTGGAAGAGCTATATCCTATATAACATCTGTTGATTTCACTCTCCAGAACATCACTAAAATACTTACAATTAAGAAAAGCAGTGACTATGTATAAACATAGTTGACCATTACTGGAAGAAACACCCTATAACAGATGTAATTTTGATACCATGTAATTCAACAATGCTTCATGCAATATTAATGGCCTTTCGTAACGTATTCTAATTTTAAAATTGCTAAATTATTCAGCAGTCTATAAAACAGATGTATGGCACTGCAGCACCCAAGTTGCTGTATCCATTATAAAATTATATTTTTATAATCTGCATGTAATTTGTCCTTTAAGTCTCATACAGAATCAACGGATGTTTCCAGGTGCTATGACTCACCTTCAGTTTCCTCACTCCCCTGAAAGGTTTCACTTGTGTTCCCTTATTATCTGTTTCAACATTAAATGTCAAGCTTTTATGGTTAGTTTAATTGGTACTGTTGCTCATAGCTTGATGGGCATGTATTTTAAGAAAATAGAACACAGAGAAAGTGTTCTATTTTTCTTGTATATCTATTTGCATTTGCTGGAGGTTAGGAGTAACTTCTTTGTTCAAGCATTCTTGGTCTTTCACTCAGAAAAGGTATGAATTAGAAACAAACCTTACACTTTTGAAAGACTAATTTGGATTCCTCCTATAGGTGACAACACAGCCTTGAATGCTCTTTGCACCTTCATCTCCCATGAATGTTGCAGAAAATGTTCTGGAGGAAATTATATGACCTGGGTTATAAGTCTGTATGACAGTTTTGGTAGCAGTAGAGGAGGAGAGGTGATTTTTTTCCCCTCTGTTGTGTTTGAATTGATGACAGGGTGACACGACCAAAAGTTTGGTTGAGCTGTTTGCCTTATTACATGGAATAGCAAAAAGTGGAGAGAGAGATTTGTTTAGTTATAATAGCTGAAACATGAAAGCTGATGAGGTAAAACAGACAAAGCATAAGGACAACAGAATGTGCCAAGTAAAACATGGTATACCAGCAAAGAAGGAAAAAGAGAGTTGATTTTAAAATGGTGCATCCACATCACTTACTTTAAGGTCCAAGCTATGCACCACATCCAATTAATCAAAAAACTGCATGGAAGTGTACATAAATGGATCTGAACAGAGTCAGGTTGCAACTTTATTCAGATTGTTCGGTAAACCACATGCATTTTTGGACTAATCTGTTTCAGGGTCCGGGGGGAATGAGATCAGAGACTCCAAATATACCTAGTGCAATCACAACAGTGATTCAAATCAATTTACTGTTGATGTACCAGACTTAAGTTTGATGCCCAGATGGACTACTAAAATCGAAATCTTACTGGGCTGGTATCGTGTAGTCTCTAAATGGATCAAGCATCCAGGATAGTCTGCAACGCTTATCTGTTGTGGGTATCATTAGAGATAGTTTTAAGTTAGATGCTTTGAACCTAGTATGTTTTAAGCCACTGTGAGGGCAGTATAGGGATAATCCTTTTTTACTTATGCAAGAATGCTTTTATATGACCACATAAACATTTCCATTGTTATTCTCTAGAACAGAAGCAAGGCATCTGCAGCATGGTAGCTAACTAGCTAGAGCACATTGTGATATACAGGTCCTGTGCACTAAGTGTGCCACAGTAAAGATTTGACCCACTTGGCAGCCTGCACCTACAGGAGAAATATGCCTGATGCAGGATTCATCCTGCATCACATCAGAGAACCATCAACTCTATATCTAAATCCGAATGAATCATCCTGTCTCCCCCTATAGTAATTAGACAGAAATGGGAACCCTCAGGAGGCTTTTTTTTTGATTTATCTTAGACACTTATCATTGGGTGGGATGAATTCCCTTTCGGAGCTGTTTGCAAAGGAACCTAGGATGACTAGCACAGACATAGACTGAAGACGTCAAAGGTAGTTCTATTCCTGTTGCAAACTCCTCTCCACACACCCCCCCCATAATCCATGATCAGAATTATTCAAATATTTAAACTTCCTCTGTGGAGCTTGGCATACTTCTATCATTTAACTGTTAATTTTGAAATATCTTGAGAAATGTTGCCTTCCTTTTCTAAATTGTTATTATTCTTATAGGAACCCTGTGAACCCTGTGAGTGGTATGACATTAGAAATAACAATATCAGAGAACTTAATTGTTTTTCAAGCTAGTACATTAGGAGTGAGACAGATTCCTCTGGAAAAGAAAACCTGTCCAAAAGGTTGCAGGGTGCAAACAATATAACATAATAGCTGCGGAATCTGCCTTTTTTTTTTTTTTTTTTTCTTCCCTTGAAAGGCAATGTAGGGAAAATTGCTCAGCTATAGAGTTAACTAGGAGTAATCCCAAATGGCAGGAAGAAGGGCACTTCATAGTCACGTAATCAACTGAAACATCATTTAGAAAGAACAGACAGCTGGCCCAGTCCAAACATCAGCAGCCAAGTGGGAGAGTTTGTCATTCTGTAAATGGCAAAATAACAAACACCTGACCTGAAGATAATAGGTTAATTGCTTTAATATTACATTTTGGGTTGATGTTTGTTTTAATGTTGTGATGGATGAAAAGAGGTCATTTTTTCTCAAATGCAGGCCTTCCAGAACTGCAAATGTCTGCCCAGTGGCCTGATGAAAAACATCTCTTAGGTGATAAAATGAGTTACATGCAAATTACAAGTAGGCTTGATGTGCCCTGAAAACATTCAGCTTGGAGTGACCTGTGATCATAAATTACTGGCATGCTGCATCAGATCCTAGACTTGTAATTTCATCAAGATCAACAAGATGCAATCTTGAAAACTGTTTGCATGATGTGAGGACGAATTGATGCCCTTGTCCTTCCAGACTCTTGGATCTGATGCTCAGGAGTCTGACTACTTTGTGTCTCTAAGTAGCAGTATAAGGCCATTGTAAATAATTAAGTAGAAATTTGTTACCCTTTTGTCAAATGTATTTCTGATGTTAGTCTTCCTTCGTCTCCATTAAGAAATCTCTTGATTAAATTTTAAAGTCTTAAACAATTGAAGGGCTGAGAGCACAGGACACAAACTACAGTCTGAACGTTTTGCACAGGGAAGTCATATTCTCTCTGGGAGAAAAGAAAATAATGTCACATATTTAATATGCAATCCCATGATTCTCTTTCAAGACATGATGCTATAGATTTGATTACCAACTCAGTGGCTGGTACTTGTAGGTCACTTATTTTCTCATCTATTTGCTTTTAGAGATTCAGAATTTCTCAATATATTTACAAATGTTTCTATATAAATGGAATGTATAGCTGAAAACTTAATCCCATGCAGTTACATCAAGAGATTATATATAGAATATTTCATACAAATGTGGGCTCTTCAGAATAAACATTGCTGTTCATAATTTAAAAGCCATAATCCTACCAATAAACATATTCTAAGTTTTCTGAAATGTATAAAAGAGCTTAAGAAGAAAGAAAATATTTTTACAAATAAACGGAAGCTGAAAAACTAATTACACTTATCTTGATTTCTGCATCTGGAGACATGAGTAGTGATGCTTTTTTTTATTATATACCTCTTCAAAAATATATATGCATTAATAAAACACACTCATTATCATGCATGTCTTGAAGTAGACATATAGTATTTATAGTGACAAAAGCATGTACTGTGCATTGAACAAAGAACACAATCTATACTCAATGAAGAAGAAAATGTTATCAGGGAGGAACATATATTCCCACAGCAGAGAGCTTAATTCTGGAGCAGTGGACATATCATTAATGTTGACCTATTAATGCTAGCAAAAGTATTGCAGTGCAGGCCTAACTGCTCTCAAACAAATACATCATTAAGCGTTTTATCTTTATTCGGATTTCCTTAACATTTGTACACCCAGTTACAAATAGCATTAATCTCTTAAAGCTATATATAATTTTTCACCTCACTCCAATGAAGCAGTAGAAAATAAAATCATCCTAGTACAACATTTAAAAAACACTCTCATGAGTGCCAGCTCCTCAGTCATACCACAGTTGCACTTCCTAACTAGAATGCTGTGAAAAAATGACAACTCACAGTTTTATTTACTCCCCCAGTAATATCTGGACACCTGCTTAGACCATTATAGTCATTAATGTATATTGCAGGCAGTGTATGCACTCCTTAGATATTTTGAAATATACATGTATTAATTGTTTGCCTGCAGAAAATGATGACTCATCCAGTTTTCACATCAGACAGATGTAATTACATTTCATAGAATCATAGAATCATGGAATCGTTTTCCTAATTACATGCTTCCATTTCAATTTTTTATAATGTCGCGTTAGATACTTCCTTGTTCGCAAAACAAACTCTCTGTAAAAAAAAAATCTCTGCCTCTCATCCACCAACATTTCATTATCCCCCAAGCTTGATCCACACTGTCCCTCCAGCTGAGAAATGCATATAGTTTCTTATGAAATAAAGATACGCTGTTTGTAAGAAAACCTCAAGAAAACCTATATAGGTACCACCAGGTGTATCTAGATACATCTTCTTCTGAATGAGCTGACTCCACAGACAGCATTTTCAATGTCTGTCAGAGAGCAAGAAAGGCTCAAATACTGAAGTTCAAAAACAAGTTCAGCAACTGTTAGTGGCTGCAGGCTGTATAATGAGTACCACAGAGAACATTATAAGCTGCAAGCTGAGGAAAGCTATGGGCACGATGGAGTACATTATATTGTCCAATGCATGGTAGACATAATAGCAAAGGAACAGAAAAACATCTTGTATATACGGTTAGAGTTGTGGTCCAGCAGCAGATTTTTCTTTTTTTAGTTCCCCCACTGGGAAGTCTGCAAATCTTCTGAGTTGTGACTGCCAAAAAATACTATTATTTTAAATATTACTAACAAATTATATGATACCTGAGGTTCGGTTTCTACTCTGGACACTGCTGATCTAAATTTGGAGATCTCAGTTGAAGGCAGTGATTGTTTTTGGTGGAAAAGCACAAGTGAGTCTGTATTATTCAATACTTGTCAACTACACTTAAAAAGACAAGGGAGAGATGCCTCTTGAACAGGTGATTGTATGGTATGCTCTTTGTTTAGAACCTTTAACTCACTTACAGTAATTTATAATGTAATGTTGAATGTACAAATAAACATTTCCCAGAAGAACTTTTAAAATAATCTTTTTGATCCACTTTCATAAAATTTTAATGTACTGATCTTCAAGTTGCTTTGCAATATCAGCATTGGAATAGTTTATAAAGTACCCACAAAAATTATAAGCAGATACCGTAATCCCGGTACAGCTCTGTGAATTGTAAGACTAAGTTTGCCTGTTTGTGGCCACAGAAGATCTATACTCTGTCACATAACTGGGGTGTGGCTGAGCCAAATTCCAAATCAAGTAATTGCTTTCTGCCCCCTGAAGTTCATCTGAGAATTTTAACTGAATAAACTATTAGTCTTCCTTTTCTGTCCAGACAGCTGTTTTGCTGAGTGATTTCAAGTATGTCTCAGGATCCTTTTCAGAGGTGGTTGGACCTTTCTTGATTTGATTTGTTTATGTAAGTATTGATCTACCATGGCTAATTATTTCCTATTTAATAGTGCCTCTGATTTTCTTTGAGCCACTGCAGTTATTCACCTATTTATAAAGAAAAACTGACAGTATTTGCCAGTTATTACCATGCTGTGGTATGTGAACCACTCAAGGACAAGAAGCAAGCCTTGATGTCATAGACACTGATAACTGACAAATTGTGACATACTTGATGACTAGTCTGCTTCTGTTGCCTAGTTACTCAAATATAAGTTCTTCTGGGGAGAATGTGTTGTCCAGTTCTAATTTCAAAAAAAAAAAAAAAAAAGGCAGTATAAAGGAACTGTGAGAACATGATTTTTCAGCATATACTCTTGTGGAGATTCCTGGATGGAATATATGTAGTCACAGGAATATATACATATATACACATGGAATATATATAGTCAGAGGTACGTTGCCTGTGACTGCCGCTGGTTCTTGATGACTTCTATTACCTCCATTGGTTGAACTGTTCATTGAGAGTGATATTGAGAGTGTTTTTCAAGAGGTTCGTCCAGCAGCACGACTTCAGCTGATGCTGTGCTGTGAAAGCTTTTTCGCTTTCGCTCAGTCCTTACTTCAGGGGTAGTTTCTCACACTGTGGTATAGGGATTCTCTGCTTATTAGGCATTCACTCCCATGGCATTTCTTTATATGAGTAGGTAACAGATGCATTTACTTTACTCTTCCTGGCAGGCCACAACACTAGCAAATGCATTATCATAAATCTCTGCATGTATATGTAAATATTATCTTAAAAGTGAGGGGAAGAAAAATTCTACTGAGGAGATTTAGCTCTTTTAGACTCTGAGAAAGGCTTGGTCTCAGTGCAGTCTTACATTGTTTAGATCACTCGGCTGTATATATATATATATTTTCTATTTTTAATCATGCCTTTGTGAAAACCTTGCTGTTTATAAAAATATTTTTCTTTTTTTAATAAAGGTGTTTAAATTCTTTACTTGGTTTAATCTCAGAATCATCCTATTAGTTTACATAGCCTAGTTTGGAGTCCTGTTTCTCGTCTGAATGGAAGAGCTTTTTTGCCTTTAAAAAGCAAAACCAGAAAAGAATGTTTTGAAAGGTAGAATGAAATAAGATTGTCATGTTATTTGGTAGGTGATTTAACATTTGAGCCTCTGTTATTTGCATATCAAAATGAGACATAAAAGCAGCTTGAAAACAACAACTGCAAAGCAGTAACAAGAAGCTACCTACCAAAACTCATATATAGGACTGGGATAGATTGGTCTATTGTATATATTCATGTCATTTTTTAAAACACAGAGAAAAAAAAATCGTGTATGGAAACATCTGAGATTGCAGATCATTGTAACTGCAATTGCTCATTACTGAATTATTTTCACATGAATTTTTCCGCTCTTGAGTTTTAGTTGTTCTAGAGTTTCCTGTGCTTTCCCCCCCAACGTTTTGGTTTTGGGTTTTTTTTTGTGTGGTTTTTTTTTTTTTTTTGGTTTTTTTTTTTGTTTTTTTTTTTTTGGTGTGTGGGTTTGTTTTTGTTTTTTGTTTTTGTTTTTTTCACTTGTCTTTTTAACTCAGTTGAAAACTCCTTTTCCCTCTCATGGGGGAATAATTGTCCCTTTCTGATTACTGTTTGGAAATGTATCTCTTTTGACAAATATAAAGGCAACATTAGGCTGTGTATTTTTTTTTAAAACCAAAACAACATATGCAGCTGACTCTAATTTTGTATCATTAAAGAAGAATCAAGTAAGTGGAACAAAGAACTCTGTATACAAATAACAAAATTTCACTTTCACCTAGACATGTAGTCACATGGACCAGCTGGTATAAATTGACATTGCCTTTAATAGAGATATACCAGGTGACACCAGCTGAGCATCTGGCATCTATTTAGAGGATAAAATACAAAATCCGTTTGCTGTTTTGATATATGTCTATACTTTCAATGAGGAAAGGGTTGTTTGAGTTGGAATATCAATCTACACGTTATTAATTAATAGATTAATACTAATCTGAGAAGCACTGGTGAATACATACATATTTAGATTTTAACAAATCTGTGGTTTTGCAGAACTGTGAGCAATTATATGCCTGACTAGGCGAAATGGGATGAAATAAATCAATAATTTATTATGAGAATTTACTCATCGATTTAGTGTGCAAATCATCAGTAATCGTATGCACTGCCAGAGTGAGTTGAGCTGAGGTCATTAAAAAGTCTTATAGAAAACTCCTTAGGATACTTCGGTCACATGATTGACAATACTTAAGATACAGCCCTTCATTTATGTCAGCCTTAGAAAGAGATTCTCCTTTCTGCTATGAAGTCAGAGCACTATTATCCATCCATTTTCTCAGAGATGCACTCCTCTGTTCCATTCTCACACTTGTGGTAGTCTCTCAAACTATGCTTTTCATTTTTCCTTTGTTAGATTTTAAAGTCTTTTAATTGACAAAAAGAGTACTTGACATTCTTTTAATTCGCAAGAAAAGTGGTGAGGGTTTGGGGTTATGTCGCTGTCAATGTAAAATTCCCATTTGTGTTTTGTGAATACCCTGTTGTGTTTTGCACTTCATTTTGAAGGTAACATTAAGTGCAGCTTAGAGCATTCATTTTAAAGCAGGAGGTTGACACATAGTGAAGAGACTATAGCTGGGAAGCTTTGATAGAGCAATCAAGGGCCATCAATACTTAATGGCTCTACACCAGTGAATCAATGGGCTTGATACCAGCAGGGCCATTGACTTTGAACAACCCTCTGCCCAGAAGCTGAAAGGGTGCATGTTCATGTCAGAGCTGGAAAATTTGCAGCATAAGCGCAGGGGATTGAAAGGAGTCACAGGCTGTTTTGGAAGGGGAAAGTTCTCTGTGCAAATAAGAAGTTTCTTCTTCAGCAGCCAGGTGAGCAGCTTAACAAGGCCAGAGCACTATTTGTCCCAAAGGCCCTAAACCCTGAATCCATCCACTCTGCTGCTAAAGGGACAGGAATGGTAAATGCTTTCTGGGATGTTTAGTTTTACATAGATTTATGCTTTATATTTTAAATATGACAGCCTATATGCATGTTAGACAAATTGCTTAGCTGAGTCAGTGGTTCTTTCTTTTTCCGTGCATCGTCCCTGAATGTTGCCATTGTGAAATCAGACTGCACTGCGATATAGAAATTTTTGTCAAAAATTTTCAGTCAAATTTTTGTGTACAACCGTGTCTCAGGGAGGCTGATACACAGGTTTTATAGTCTTAGCAGCAGCATCATATGGTGTTCCATTAGATAAAGGGGATCTAACTTGATTTTGCACTGAAGAAGTTTGTCCAATAAAGTTTTCTGGAATTTATGATCTACGATTAACGAGGATTAGACAATGTAGAAACGTGTGGGATCCAGTGATTCAATCCAGACCTTACAAAGTGTGCAAGTAGTCTCGGCAAATCTGTGTATCAGTAAAGGTGTTTTGGTTTTGGTTGTTTACCTGAAAGGGACAAAAAAAAAAAAAAAGGGGGGGGGGGGAAGTATGGTACGGGAAGTTGTGTACAGGTGCATGCATTTTCTTCTGGCTAGCAAAACTCAGTGGTGTGACAGTTGCTTAGGTAACTGAATGCTTTGTTTAAGAGCTGAAGAAATACGTGGTAAATGGACTTTGAGGATGAAAATCACTACTTTGTGCAAAATGGCTGAGAAATTGGATGTATGCAGGGAGGTAATGGGTAAAAGGTACACTAGATTCACAGACAGAACAATATGCTTGAGAAAAAAGGTTGATAATGGAATGTGGTCATTAGAATGGGAATGTTTCAGGAGATAGGTGTGTTTTCAACAGTGGTGTTCAAAGGATATATCATAGAGAAGTACAAAGATTTAAATTTTGTTTTTAAAAAGAAGCATTTATATAATACAGACAAGCCCTACAGCTTGTGGGCACTGATATCACATCAACACATCACAAGCTTTTTATTTAATTGAGTGTGATTTAGGAAAAAGCATTTAGAACACAGTCTGCTCCATCACATCAAATCACTTTAAATTAACAGACCAATGTTTCAGCTGTAAACTGATGCTAATCGAGGACAAGATGCTAGAAGTTACTAAGCACCTCCTGTAAGCTTTAAAGAACTTTGATTTCTCTTTACTACTGATACAGAGAAATGATTACTTGTTTTGAGACTTATTTACTTACTTATAGAAAACCGCTTAGCAACTTATTTACTTATTTAGAGCAAGTTATAGTATTGTAGTATTTTTTAATATTACTAAGAATCCTGCTTGATCAGACTGTTCTGTGGAATTTTACCAAGGACTACTGTGTTCATGAAGACAAAGCAGTTCACTGTGAAAATCTACCAAGAACTATAATGTTCAGCAAAATATTATGCTTTTGTCCCTGGGGAACAGGTGTGCTCTAACTAGTTGGAGTCTTGGTAATGAGTAAAGATAGCCATATACGGATGGTAGAAGTTCTATTGGTTCTCTTAGAAAAGATAGAATGAGTAAACCGGCTGAAAAACACTCTTGTTATTCAAGAAATTGGCTAAGAGAATCTGCGCATGCTCCGGGGAAAAAAAAAACAAGGTGAGAAAGACTGTGAGCCTTCCTCCTAAAGACCCCCGAAGATGACCACCAGGAGGCAACTTGCGGGTAGCAAGAGAACATAAACTGCTGACACCAGCCTTTCTAACTAACCCAGCCCTACTCATGCATATGTATGTTTGTGTTATGTAATCCAATGAATATGGATATGCACACTCTATAAGTTTCTGGTAAAATGTGTGGTGGGTGTGCAAGCTTTGTGGAGAAATCCCCTTGCACCCGGGTGCCGGAGTAAACATACCTGCTTTATAACTCTATTTGAGTTGTAGAGTCTTTTTTCCGTGAATCAATTTCACAGTAGTCCTTGGTAAAATTCCACAGAACAGTCTGAGCAAGCAGGATTCTTAGCAATATTAAAAAATACTATAAGTAATACTATAACTTGCTATAAATAAGTAAATAAGTTGCTAAGCAGTTTAAGTAAGTAAATAAGTCTCAAAACAAGTAATCATTTCTCTGTATCACTACAGTGGGAACAGAGAGTCATGATCCACATCTTTTACAAAAACTTGGGGTCTTTGTAGGATTTTTTTCAGGTCATGCAGTCACTCACTGTTTGGTCTGGATTTGCTACAACTCTAAGTAAATGTTTAACGAGCTCTTAGATAACAATCTGAATAGGTGGTATCAGGCATGTTGAAGTGAGGAACCTTGACAAAATGGATGCAGGACAACTAAGATAGACGCTGGACAGGCAGGATAATGCAATAAAAGGGTGGGCTCTCAGCAGGAGGGGCTCTTGAGATAAGGAAGGAGCTGCAACTACTGAGTCCCAAGATAAGGAAGGGGGACTCAATGAATGATGAGTTGTCATGACTGTGGAAATGATGAAAAGATCTAACTGGGTGAAAAGTCACGAGAGGAAGAGGAGGACGCATCTTCAATCTTCATCCTGAAGACCCCCGCCCAAGACTACCAGGAGCCACTGCGCAGGCACAACAGAGAGGGACTTGGGGCAGGATTTATGTCAATGATTTCTCAAAACTAATTGTAATATCTCTCTCTATTCTTGGAATTATAATGAATATGTAAACGCTTTACACTATAGAAAGGAGCTGCTTTTCGCTCCAAGGTGTGCACGCTTGTGGAGGAGCGATCCCCCAGCGCTGCAATAAAGAATGCCTGCTTTCTAATACTCTGATTCTGAGTCTTAGAGAGTTCTTCCTCGACCAGCTTTTCGGTATCAATGTGATGAAATCAAGTGTGTTCTTAAATGGATAGTGATTTTTGTGCTATCATCTGAATATTGAAGAAACATTATTTAAAGCTTTTTTTTTTTTTTTCAAGATTGAGGATTAAAAATATCTCCAGCAGAAACACTTATTAATGAAATCCTTTTATAATATTTCATTCCCTAATGCTACTTGAATAATTAAACAATAACAACAAGAAAATTCCCCAATGATGAGTTAATCTCATTTTCTTTCTTTCTTTCTTTTAGTTGTTTGTTTGTGGGTTTTTTTGTTGGGTTTTGTTGTTTGTTTTTTTTTTCTCCCTTCAACTAAAATCCAGAGGGACAAGTGGTTTGTTGGGTCAGCTTTAACAAATGGATGTGCAGTCCCTGTTACCAGGGCTACAAATTATGGCCATCTTCTCTCAAAATCATAGAAAAAAGACTACAACAAACATAAATTACCTATAATTTTCTTATTCCAATAATTCAGATTCACATTTCCATTGCTGGGGATGAGTAGAGGAAAGTATGATTCATGATTTACAGTGAAAAGCTATTAAGGTCTAAGATTACTTAGGCTTTGAGTGAAAGGTGCCTCTTACTGTAAATGTGAAAAGCTAAAACAAAATCCTTGGTTAGATTAGAAGATGTATTTAAGATCTCTGCGCCTATTTGCCTGGAAATGTGTGTCACTGAAATTTTACAATCCTCCCAAATTTCCTAGTTTATTATTAGTACATTGAAAACAATCACATTTTCAACCAGGTCTAATGACTATAGGTTGTGTCATGTCCCCTCTTCCCCCCCCCCAAATATATATATGAGCAAAATTGAAATAATTCTTCTCCAGCCCTTCACTGGCTTCCTAGTAGTGAGCTAGAAATGACCCTAAATGTAAGCCAAGCTGTTCGCAAATGAGGGTCTCTCCTTTGAGGATCTGTATTCATTCATGCTCTAAGAAACAAGCTTTTTTGTCCTGGTGTACCTTGAAGCAGAGGGAAGCACTGTATAAAAGACATACTTTCTGCAGCAGTTATATTGCTCTGCACTTTAGTGAATGATGTGTCTGTAGCTAACACTCTAAGAACCTGTCAGTCTATCCTCACTTTGGTATTTTAGAAAATAGATATCTGTCTTCAGAGCTTCCCTGTATTTACTGCAAGGTATTTGCTGCCATGCTGCATCCCTCCATGCCTTCACATGTGGGTCATTGATGTGAAGGCTCTTGCCCTTTCTAATGAGGCAATGAAGGCTCATGGCATTTGTATATTACTCATTTTGATAGCTTGAATAAAGGAAGGTGTACTGAGGCTAGGATTCATCTGACCCAATAGAGTTCATCTTTAAGATCTGCAGATCCACATCTGAAATAACAGTGCATTATAGGCAGAGAAATTTACAGTTTGAGTCCTTAGGCAGAAATCGCATCACCTTTGGTCATACGAATCACACCCTAAAATTTTTGTTTTTCTTTCTGTTGACTTCAAAGGGAGTCTGGAGTAGCCAGCTCAAACCAGGTATCAAAGTTCTAGGTGACAGAATCAGTTGAGAAGACATCCTAGTGTGTGATGGCACCCGCCACTGAATCTGTGGAAATATACTGGTCTTGGATCAGGCCTAGAATCAAGACTGGCTCCTTTTATTATCCTATCTAATAATTCTAAAAAAAATCTGGCTCAAATATTTTACATTTAATAATCTTAAGTTTAAACGCATTTATGAATATAAAATATTTCATAATGCTTTATCACTAGCAATAAAGGAGTAAAAGCAATTATTTCAGAGTAGATTGTATGTTAATGTTAATTTTTATACTTTAAGAGTATTGGTATGTACATTAATAAATGCATAAAACAACATCAAAGAAAAACATCAAATTAGTTGAAACTTCTGATCCATAGTGAATGTATTTGGAGTTTTGACTGTTAATTTCAAATCTTTATGTTTAAATTCAGAATTAACTTTTTTATCTTTTGTGAAATATTAGAATATGATAAGAAAGAAGAAACAAATCAGCTTCTAAACAGTTCTAAATACCAGTTTTCCTGTCGTATTCTACTGTTTCTTTATCAAACAGATTACTTATTTAAAATGCATTTAAATACTTTTTTTCTCTATTTAAATTAACAGCATCAGTTAAACAATAAATGTTAAACTCTGTGACTTTTATTCTCAAGAATGAAGCATTATTTGGGACACTAAGCATTATTATATAGGACACTAAATAAAAGGTTGATACGTATTTCAGTGGTGGTTGTAATTTTGTGCATTTATCATATATCCCTTCCACATGCTCACAGCAAACAAGACCAAGAGAGTATTTGTAGCTGCATGTTCTCAGCCTGATTTGAAATTTATGAAACATATGTTAATACATTCAGAAGAATTCTAACTGCTTTTCCAGTAAGCCAGGGTGTACACGAAGAGCAAACATGGAGATTTCATTTAATAAATAAGTTCCCACAATTATTTCTTTGCCAAACAGGGGCTTTTAATTAAAGAATTTTCCATCATAAGTAAATTAAAAATAAAAGTTGTCATGAGATCAATCCTTCCAGCTCCCAAATGCTGATGAAGCGAAATGCAATAAGCTAAAGTGTAAGAATTCTGGTTTGCAAGGTGAAATCCAGCTTCATTATAATCAATGGAAAGCTTTGTTATCGATTTCCATACAGCCCAGATTTTTCCTGACACCATTTTCTAAGTACCTGTGCTAATAGCCTCTCACGTAGCAGGAGGGATGTGTACTGTCATCAACAGAGTAAGCAAAGCTGCGCTCTTGTCACTAAAGAGAGCGTAGGTGAGTGGGACGTAGCCTGAAGTACAGTTAAAGCAGTACAAGGCCCAGGCACAGATGCTTTATGCGCACCTACTGAATGCACTAAGATGCAGCAAAATAATGTCTGGATTTTAATTTTCTCCCACTGACGAGCACTATTCAACAGTGCTTTCTGTGTGCTTTCAAACTCATGAGCAGGAGCAATCGCAAGTTATTGCAGCGCAGTGACGGGCATATTCCCAATGAAATTATCCTCTCTGCAACCACTGCTGAAAGCTGCACACCTTGTACTGCCCTCAGGTTTTGAAACGCTAAGTTTTGTTCATGTATGTTTTTTGTATCATGTACTATAAAGCAGTATCTTGAACAGCCTTACTTGTGGCTTTTTTATTATTCCCTTGCAATCCTGGGTGGAGCACTTGAAAATCTTATTTTCTTTGCTTGCATCACACACTTAGAGAATGAATGCAAGCAGAACTAGCTCCAGCTTCAATTGTGCATAGCCTACAATTCAAATTACTCCAGCTATGCTCTGTTTTGTTTAAAGCAGTTTATGTTCTCCTCTTTGGGAAAGAAAAGGTTTTCTATAATGGGATAAGGAAGAAGACATTGCTAATTACTCATTTTCATTTTCCATAAATTTTGGTTCACCCTGGGCAAGGCCAACTCTTGTTTACAGAAGAAATAGATACTTATTTTTAGCTTCAATTAACCATAGCATAGACACCTTTTAAAAGTCCCATTTTAGATATGAACAAACTTTTAGACTGTTTTGCAGAGAGGCGGAAAACTTAATTTAAAAAAAAAAAACACAACAAAAAAACATGTATCTCACCAAAGTCTTCAGGATCAAAGTTTATTTCTAGTTTGAAAAGAATCTCTACAAATATTTAACTTTAGTGGAAGTCTTCGGGTATTCTCAAAATGCTGTCAGGTTTCCATTCCCAATTTAATCTTCTTGATGATATAGGAATCACTGTGTTACGACTCTTTGCCTCTGCTTTGTTTTTCACTATATTCTGCTGACTGAATGCATGTGGTACTGGTGTGATGTGAGACATGCCCTAAAGTTCTTCCCTAACTGTCTAGCTGGACCTGATCAAGGCTACTTTGTTCCCTGTATGTGCCTGAGCCTCCTACAGTGTAATCTACAGAACGAGAAAGAGGAGAATGTAGAGCAGAGGAATTTATGAAATGTTCACCTCCTCTGGGTATGTGCAAGGAGGCATTGGTTCAGAGGGGTTGTCCCCAGTCCCTGACTTAAGACAGCCATTGTTTCAATAAAGTAATAACCTTATTATGTTGGTAGAGAGCTTTGTCAGGGAATGGCAGTTCTGTGCCATGTATTAAAAAATGTGTAAAACTTTTTGTTGAAACTTCATTTAACTATTATTTTTCTGAACTTTGGTAGTTGAACTGAAATGATTAAGTATCTGAAATAACTGATCTAACTCAGTAACTTCAGAAATCTGCATCCAACTTGAATCTTTGATGTAGACATCATCTGGTAATCAAATCACACCATCGCTGCTGTATTGCTGGTTTGCTCCTTAGTTTTTCGAGGAGACACAAAATGCTGTGATAGTTTTTCTGTTCAGTCAAATGTGATGTATAATCTGTATGTTGGTGATGGCAAGTCCTAAAATTTGCTAAATACAAGCAAGAATTGTAACAGTTACATTCCAGCCACAGGGTTATATTCCCAATGATTCAAAACAACTTTAGGAACACTAAACATACAAGAACAATGTTTTCTTCAATACAGGTTGTTATCTTTGCAAAAAATATCCTGAAACATGATACAAAACTATTAGTATTTAAATATTTTTAAAGGTTAGGGAGAAAAGTGTCTAAGGCAACAGAGAACTCCATGAACTCCAAGCTACACAAGATAATTTTTTTTCTTTCAATAGAGGTTTGGAGTAACTATTTACAAGTCATCCAATTTCTAGCTTCTTCTTTAGTCTTAAAACTGAACTTATTTTATGGGGTAAAAGCCTTACAAATAGGTATGGTTTTTAGTTTCTAATAAGTGCTGTTAGAGTTCAAAGATATGTGGAAAGAAAAGTATTACTTTCAAATAAATATCTAATGTATTGAATAACTACTGATCAGCTTTATAGCCCTTGTACAGGATTTAAACAATTTAAGAAGTTGAAGGGCATCAAAATTAATTCAGAGTATCGCTTTAGAGAATGACATTCTGAACTCAATAATTGCCAGCTAATGTATGTTAATAAGAACCTTTAAAATCTGTACTTTTCCCCTTCCTCTTTACAGAGTATCTGGGAAAAAAAAAAATGCAGTCTGGAGGTTATGAAACTTTGACTTCTGTCAATAAGGCAGACATTTTTGTCTCCTCGGAGCTTTCTAATGCTGAAAAACTCTAAAAGAAAGACAGAAATCTGAAGCTGATGTGGGCAAAATTCCAGAGTGTTCATGAAAACATTGTCCTAATCAATCTTCAAGTGAAACATCAGGCTATTAATACTGAAACTCTATTTAATTAGGTGAATCATATAAAAGGAAATATATAGTTCTATTTACACAAGCATCATATTTACCCTTTTGCTAGAACTATTATTCAAAGTTTCTACATATAACTGCTAGTGTTGTCTCATTTTCTGTAAAGATTATAAATTGTTCTCCTAGTTAATTCTCAGTGACAATATGAGAAAGGTTTGTTAGTTAGTAACAGTCTAAATGCAGGACTAATGAAAAATAATCATTATATACAATAAGGAACATACACAAAACTTATGTAAATAGCTAATACCTAGGGTGTCCTAATGTGAAAAAATCACTGGGAAAGTTTTTTTAGCACATAATAATACCCCAAGCATTTGTTAACTGAAATCTTAGAGATCCATAGTCTATTTTCTAATAAGAATAAAACGCTAACCAGTAGTTGGTTGTTAGAAAATGAAAAATCTGTCCACATTTCATTCAATACATATTTAATAAGGTGCTTGTTTTGTAAAATACATCCATACATAATATACAGGTTCTTTATAAAAAGACACTTTCTCCAAAGGCTGTGACACTTTACATGGTTTGACTTCACCAGTGTATGGTTCTTCAGAGCTCATCAACAACTGACATGGAAGAGTCTGCTGGAGTCATCTAATTTTTAACCGTTCTACCCTTCCTCACATGAAGGTGAGCAAATATTGACTGAGGATTTTCATAGTCTGTGGTGACCAGCAGCATGGTTGCTACCTGAGGGGAATATTCATAACATTTTGTACATATGAAACTAAAGTAGTGAGAGATGTATTGTTTTAGCTTTGGTTTGTATGCCTACATTTTAGAGTTCTATAAAAAAAGCATACCAAAGATTAGAGTATTCAGAAGACAAATAAATAAATACAGGGTTTTGCAATGTAAAGCTGCATGTTAACTTCAGCTGTCATTTCAGGGCAAGCAGTGAACAGGCTTGTGACAGACCCACACAGAGTCTGGACTTTGCAAATAGGGACAAGGACTTTTCCTCTGCTGAAGAGCTATATTATCTACCATCAAGAAAAGCGTTCCGGTGTGAGATATTCTCATTAGCCTGCTTGGCTTAGCAGGTGTGCTGCTGCCAGCTGTGCCAGCTGCAGCTTAGTGGTGGCCCTCAGAGTCAAGACAAGGTACAGTCAAGGTACAGCACAGCAGCAATCAGGTCTTTTGTGATAGGAACACAGTCTTTCAGATAATCACCCATAAAATTTACTGTATGTAAACATTTTGAATGTTTTTACTGATATGCAGCACCAAAAATAGAAAAAAAAAAAAAAAGAGGGAAACAGGGATTCAACAGGAAATTGTAAATAGTCTTAAAATACCAGTAAAATTATGCTGGATAATTAAAAGCAAAGGACAGCATATAGCATCACTAGCTGTCAAAGACATAGAAATTGTACTTATAGCATCACTAGCTGTCAAAGACATAGAAATTGTACTTCAGAAATTTTTGTAGTGCCAAGAAAGTGTAGCTGAAGAAATGAAACTGCAGATGATCTAAAATCACATTTGCAAGAAACTGGAAAGTGAATCTTCTTAGTGGCGTATTGCTATATATGTTGTTCCATCAGTCACTTCACATTATTCCTCATGTCAAGGTGTTAGTGTCAAAAATTGGCTTTTACTCATGCATCCTTTCAGTAGGTAAGAAAGCTGATTAACTTATTTAAGAGGTAATTACCTAGATGAGAATTAAGAGTTAGACTGTCCCTGGATCTTTCCCATATGCTCAGAGGGAAAGAAAAAAAATGAACAGCCACTGTAGTTCTATTGCTTCTGAGCAATGGTTCAGTTCAGGACAAGATCCTTATGCCTTCATGAGCAAAATGTTTTATCAGATCATGCTATTACCAAAAAAGATGGTTCCATACACTTGATTTACCTTGAAATAAAGCAATAAATTAAAACTGAGTATGTGTTCCAGTTGTAGTTTGTGTAGATAAATTCTGAGTCATTTGCCTCTTTAAAGGCAAATTTTCTTGATTCTTATTTTAAAATCAAACATTTCTATGTGCAATCTGAATATCAACGTGCATCTTCCATGACCGTATTCTTAAAACAACAGATATGAGGTTTCTGCAGGTAGAAGCAGTGCCTAAAGCTGTGCTATTTTGCACATAGAATCCAGGATTCACTGGGTAAGAAAGAGAAGAGCAAGTATAAGATTGTTTCAGTCTGTTATGTATGTTAAAATACAGAAACAGCCCTGTGAATGGGAAATAGAACTCTTTTCTTCTAGGTGAATCCCTAAGTACCAGACTATACAGTTTTCTCAGGTATATGTTTTACGTTTTCTCAAACACAAAATACCACTATATTATCAACATGTGGTTGATAACGCATCAATTTTTCAGCTATTGCTGAGCAGTACTTGCACAGCATCAAGGATGTTTCTCCCTCTGTCCCCACAGCACATAGAATAGGGATAGGCAAGAGGCTGGGAGGGGCCATAGCTGAGACAGCTGACCTAAACAGACCAAAAGCATATTCCATACCATATGACATGCTCAACAATAAAATCAGGTCATAGACTTTGCAAAGTAGCCATTAGTTTGAGACTGTTTGGGCGGTGGTCTGCTCCCCTAACCCTCTCCTCCCCTCTCCCCTCTCCCTCTCCCTCTCCCTCTCCCTCTCTCCTTTTTTTTCACCTTTTTATTGTTCACCCCTTTTTCGTCCCTCCCGCCCACTTATTAAAGTGGCTTTATTCTGGACCCATGAGTTTTTCTCACTTTTCTCATACTGGTTCTCTCCCCTATCCCCTTGAAGGGAGATTGAGTGAATGACTGTGGGGGGGCTTTATTTCTGGTGAGGGTCAACCCACCATATTTACTTACTGGTTTTGATTATGTTGTCTACCAAGCACAGTATAAATGGGAAATGCAAGGTAGTAAGTCTTGGTGGGCCATATCCCAAGGAATTGAATACTGGCATATCTAAGGCTTATGTTTCTGAATCAGCTGAATTTCTGCTTTTTCTGTGAGATAAGAAACTCAGATAGAAACTCAAAAGATACAGAAGATGCTGGAGGGCTGCAGGTTGTGCAGTTCAGCTGTACTTAGGATTTCTCAGCAGACAGGGATTTTGAGAACTGGTGCACTGATGACTAGATGAAATCAGTGCTCTTGGTGTCTAAATCAGAGGGGAAAAAAAAAAAGTACTCGTTGCACAATGGCTACAATGAGAGACAACCAGATACAGAAGTTATATTGATTTCCTTAGGCAAGATCGTGGCTCCTATGGAACTTATTAAGATGTGTCTTGTTTATTTTGTCTCTGCTGACTCTGTATTGAATAATCGGAGTAAAGAATCAAACTGACTTCAATGAGACTTGGATCAAGTCCTGAAAGACTGTATACGAAAGTTCCTTTTACTGAAATTACACAATGAATCCTGCTTCCTGAATTCATTAGCTATTCTTTACACCACACCTGCTTCTCTAAAAAAGATTGTCCTTGGTACATGATTAAAACAAAGAGAAAACAACAAACAAGCATCTTCATTCTTGGCATTGAAAGATGCTATTTTGTAAAGGTAAAAATAGCACAGAAGAAGACTGTAGTACCTTTCTTACTGCTTACATTTATGTTTTCAGAAATACATAAATAAAATGTTCAATTTACTGGAATCTTTTTTAATGCAATATAATCCACATATTATACAAAATGTAATATTTACTCAGACATATTTTTGCCAAATAGAAACTAAACATTGTTTTTTTTTTTCTCCCCTTAAATCTTTTTGCCAAAATTGTACGGATAGAGCTTTATGTTATCTTCTGTCTTTGCTAACACTCTCATCAGGGAAGCATAGTGAAGAAGCAACCAATTAAAACAATGCCTGTTCAACCTTCATCACGGCCTCTTCTTGCGGTGAGATAGTCATCCGTATTTAATTCTCCCATGAGAGAATAAAGGCTGCAATGGATAGTACCGTTGCAATCTGTCTCACATATTGTTTTCTCCAGCAGAAACTGGTGTACATATAAATGGTTAATTTAGTTTTCAAGGATGTAAGTTTAATTTTGAGGTCAGGCTCAATTATTAGGACATGAGTTTTCACTGTGAAACATCCATGTGCCACTGTGCTTTTTAATGTAATTACGGGTATGCTGAGCAAACCAAATCCCAAGAAACACTCAGGTATGTAACTGCCATTAAAATCAATGGAAATCATGTGCCTAGAGGTTATCAATGATCTAGGTCTCAGTCTCTGTAGCTTAGATATTACTTATGCTCAGTGAGTCCTGCATTTGAGATAGAATGGCTGAGAGAACATTTCTTTACCCTGCAGAGACACTGCTAAGTACCTTGCACTCGTTAATAGTTTCCATTTAACTTACTGTTCACTGTTGGGTAGATAGACAACAGACACCATACTAAATTAACTGCTTTACCAAGAAATATATTAAATAATTAAGACACTTCACATAAAATGTACAATGCTTTTTAACACAGCACTAACGATTATGCATTTTTAGCAGAAGGAGAAACAGTATGAGGCATAATCTGTTACAAAGCACAAGAAATTTGTTTTTCATCATCTTGTCAAGATTGACGTTTAAACTTTTTAAGATAAAAGTCTAAACATTATTGAGTAATTCCTTATTTCCTTGTGCCTCTTAGGACCCTGTTAAACTAGTGATCAATCAGAGTGGTATCAATTATGGACAATGTCTGCCTGAGAACAATCTAGGTCTTGTCTTACAAGTTGAACTTATCCCTGGTATGCACTCTCTTCATCACTACCTGGAGCTGCTTAAGCCTTTTTACCCTTGGAGATATCTAAATTCACTTTTCCAACTTCAAAGGTGCAAAAGTTCATGAGAACATAGGATCTTTCTGCCTTCATTATAAATACCACAGAGACTTCTGGAAACCTCTGCCAAAGATGTATTCCTTATTTCATTAGAAAGTTATCTATATTACTAGACACTAAAGCTACAACATACTGCTTATATACTTTGTGTTTGTAGTCAATCCAATGAATATCACACATTGTGAAAGGCTCAGAGTGCTTTCAAGTCCACTGGGAGTCATATGTAGTGATTGATATTTACTGAACTATGAGGATTCTTAACAAATATTTTGCTGCATGCATAACTGGCTAGGCTGTGCTCGGTCCTTCCCCAAGCCAAAGCTTTACAACCTTTTCTAGCTCTAAATGTGATGGCAAGAAAGGGCCACTCTCTACCCCTTGTTGGAAGTTATTGTCACATCCCCAGTTCTTCCAGTTAACTATTTTTTAATTACTAATATATTTTGCCCCCCCCCCCCCCCCCATTATTCTAGGCAACTTAAAACATCAAAACACATTTTATGTGCTGAGTAAAAAAAGTAATAATAGTAGGCACAGAGACCAAACTCCCCCCATATATGTGTTGAATATTCATATAAGTGGCTATGATTTGTTTCTGCATTTCATCTTGTGAATTCTGTATTAGTTCTGAACAGCGGTCTATCCCAGGTTCTGGATACTAACCAGAAGCAGGCTGGAATTTCTATTTTAACCCTGAAGTGTGGTGCCTAACAACTGGAGAGGTTTGCATGATCAGATATACACTTTGCTATTTAGCTTTTCTCATTCTCTGGCTCCACCATACTTATGAAAGAGATCATTTGGATGGCCTTTATGACTCTAATACTTGCTTGGAGACATCTCCCTTCTGCAAGGAACTTGATTCTGGAATATATGTGTTTAAAATATAAGCTTTACAGTACCAAATATGAAAATCAATTATTTGCTTCATGTGGTTCGATGCATTTTTAGCCCAACAACATACTTTTTATCCTAGTCTGTAAAAGCTTTTCTTATTTTTATGTTCCACATACATCTTTCTTATATATACATTTAGTGATAATAAGCACACCACTGGAAGTTTGGAATTTTCTGTTTTGCCTTTCATTACTTGTATTTTAGTATTAATTCTGTGTCTGCTGTAACAGTAGTCTGTGCACCTTTGTGTCATTTTAAATAAGTAAATGTTATGGTTGCTTTAGTGTGATAGTTTACTTACATTCAATTTTCCACTGCTTCACCAAATAATTCATCTGTTCTAGAGGTGCTGCAGTTGTTCTTTTATCTTCATAGTGCTCACTGTAGCTGTCTGCAAATGGATCCAATTGACAGCTTTAAAAAAAAAATAAAAATAATGCACATTATCTTAACCTGTACTCATTTTGAGGTGAGAAGGAGGGAATCAAAAGACCCAGGAACTTGAGATAAGGGCAAGGAGGGATGATCTCATTCTTTAAGGCACAGACAAGAGAAAGACTCATTGGGGGAAGAAAGAAAAGAACATAAATTTAATACAGACACTAGCAACAACACTTAACAGACGGAGTAGGACCATGAGAAGCATTATGACATCTTGAAAACACCTTCCCCCACCCCTCCCTTCTTCCCTGGTTCAGATTTTCTCCTGATATCTCTACCTCCCCTCTGCAGCTATGCAGGAGTCAGGGAATGAAGGTGCAGTCAGTCCTGCAGCTTCTTCCACTTCAGGGGTGGGGAACACAACTTCTGGAATTCCTCCCCTGCTCCAGGGCAGTCCCCCTCTCACAGGAGACAGTTGTCCACAAACTCTCTCTGACATGGGTCATTCCCATGGGCGTGTGGGTCACCCCCGTGTGTTGCAGTCCTCCCAGCACCGAACTGCAACAGTGGGGCCTTCTTCCCAGAGGGTCCCAGCCTTCTTCACCTGGGTCAGTGTGGGGACCCCATGGGCTGCAAAGTGGTATCTGCTCAACCGTAGACCTCCATGGGTGGAAGAGGGGGCGGCCCTGCAGTTTCACTACAGAATACAGGAGAGTCTCTGCTCTGGTGCTCTGGTTCCCCTCTTCCTCCTCCTTTCTTCCACTGACCTTGGTGTTTGTACAGACGTTCTCACAACTTCTCACAACTCTAACTAATCCTCCCAGGTTCCCCTTCTTAATTTTGTTATTGCAGAGGCACAGCTAATTGGCTTGGCCTTGGTGCAAAGGCAGGTCTGACTTGGGGCATGGGGATCTCTTGAGAAGCTTCTTACAGGGGCCCAACACTGTAGCATCCTCCCTTGCTACCAAAAGACCCCTGCCACTCACTCAAACCAGGACAACTTATCAGAGATAAATGGCTTCTACCATCTCTTAAGAGTTATGACATTCAAAAATGCTGTTACACTTTTTTTTTTTTTTTTTAATTTCATGCTTAATTATATGTAGAGTGCCAGAGTTCTAAAATTTCTTGCTTATTAAAGTATCCTTTGTCTGATTTGCTGGGGAAAAAAAATGTAATGGGATCTGTGATCTTTCTTTGTGTTCTTCTGCAGTGGTGCTTGTTGCTCAGACTCTGGATGAAGTACTGATTTACCTGGGCATATTCTGCATTTTCAGGGATTTTTCAGCAGAGATACAGTTTTTAGCCACTCATTTCTCTGCGTCAGGCTACTTTGAAGTTGATAATTTATTGGGAACTTTCATCTCTTCAGTTTTTACCCCCTCCAGCCAAAAATATTTAAAGGAACAGTTTCCAGTGCTACAAAAGTGATTAGTAGCTCTTAGAATTGATAATCTAGATTTATACAAGATAGGGAATTATGGGAAAGAAACTCCAAGTTTAACATATTCACTGAAACACAGGCTTCTTTGGGGATAGACTTCTTAGTAGGCCCTGCAGCAATAGGACAAGGGGTAATGGTTTTAAACTAAACCAGGGTTGATTTAGAATAGATATAAGGAAGAAATTGTTTATGATTAGGGTGGTGAAACACTAGAAGAGGTTGCTCAGATAGGTGGTAGATGTCTCATCCCTGGAAACATTCAAGGTCAGGTTGGATGGGGCTCTGAGCAACCTGATCTGTTGGAAGCTGTCTCTGCTTATTTGCAGGGCAGTTGGACTAGATGATCTTTAAATGTCCCTTCCAACCCAAACATGCTATGATTCTACAATTCTTACTGTGGATATAAGGGTAGTTATACACAATGCTGAATGTATGTATGCTTTACCAAAAGTAGCACTGAACTACATATTCCTTCTTAATTATGTGCAAAGTAGCAGCACTAGAAGTCTTCAGATATTATGGTGTCTGAAGAGTTAGTAGCACAAACAGGAAAGATGAAATTTCAGCTGAAACTGGATCAAAGCCTTCCACGTTACTCAATTCGTACTTGTACACACAGGTAAGTGCACATAACTATGTCTGCAGTCATAGCTCCTAGCTCCTGGGGCCCCATAATAATAAATGTAAAAGCCAATAAGTCAGCTATTCATAGATTACTCTATATTTAAATGCTAGCAATAGAACAGTTTTTCCTCTTTCCTGCCTCTTATGCTCATGTCATTTTCATAGAGAATCACTTTTCAGGCCAAGTTGTAAAACAATTCTTGCCTCCAGCTGTCACAGGTAAGTTAAAGTCCATCCTTTGATGGATTCTTATTACTCATTAAATATTTAATAAGCTCTGAGACTAGTTCAAGGCTGTATTTCACTCTTCCCAAGTAATTTTGGTGCTGCTTGTCAAGGAAATAATACAAACTGAATGAAGGGCACAAAGCACTAGTTAGCAGTTTGCGTACATGTCAGTAATAATAACTTACAGATGTATAATCAGGAGGTTTTTTTTTTTTGCCGACAACAAGTTGCATTTTAAAGTATTACCCTGAGGAGAAAAGAAATAAAAGTGCTGAAAACAGATGCAGGAAACAAAAACTCAACAATATCCAAGCACTGTGCTGAAAAATTGAATTTAAAAGGATTTTTTTCCTCTTTTTTTCTGTGATTGGCACAATTTTTAGCATATTAAGAGCAGCAAATAAGGTCACTAGACTCAACAAGCAGCCTCTTGTTGTTTCCCTCTAGTTTCTTGCTTTTCCTCACTTTTCTGTCAGCTCTTTGTCTAATAAACATTGACTCTTATTTCTGAGGCGCTATAATATTCTGAACCAAGGATTGTAATCTTGAAGATTTCATTTATCATGACGGTGAGGTGATAAAAAAGAGAAGTCTGAAAGTGCATCCATTTTTGAAAGCATAGTGTATAGCTGTTGCAATAATATTGCTGGTGATTTGGAAAATATGAAGGATTATTTTGTTTTATCTTGAAACTTCTTAAATTAACTTCTGTTTACATAGCAGTTACCACTTTATGGTGCCAGTCTCGTGCTCCATATCATTGTCTAACCAGAACAGGTAGTGCGACCAGCTTCATTAATTCAGTGGGAAAGATCAGGTGTTAGCCAATAACTACTTTGTTTCTTGAAAAAATAGTCATGATTGATAAAAGGATATTAGCATAAAGATGGTATAAAACAATAATTTTGAATAAAACATACGATAATTTTTTTTTACCCTGAATTTGAGGTTTTCTAAATATAATTTGTATTTTTAAATTCACACTTATTTAAATATCAGCAATAAAATTGGAATTAAATCTAACTAAGAAAGAGAAAGCATAACAAGAGCAATAATCGTCAAGTAAATACATTTGTTATATGATGCATACACTTGTGAGGAACTAAATAAAATCACTGAAAATATGATTGTTACCAGGAAATAGAACATAACATTCAGTTTTGGGACTTTTATTTGTGAATTATATGGGATATCGACATTAGTTGTTTTAACTCTCTATTAACAGGTTAAAATTTCCAGTGAAAAAATATTGAGCTGCCAGAGTCAGCTAGATGAAAAAAAATGTTGCAATTGTAAGTGTCAATATGTTATTTAATCACTGTCAAAACAATTCAGTATTTATCTTTTAGACAAAGTACTGCACTATTTTTGTGGACAAGTATATTTTTACTCTGTAAAATTGGATCAGGAATTTCTGTATTGCAAATCTGTAGCACTGTAACCCAGTAAATACATTATTGCTATTGTCTGTGACAGGCTGAAGTCCTAGAATAGAAGAAGGAATAGAGACATAGGGTGATCACAGAGGCCTGGAAAATACAGGCACAAGGTGAAAACAGATTCTATTGTCTTCAGACCACTCACCAGAGTTCAGCTACTGGTTTTTAAAGGAATGCAACCTTGGGAGACAAGACAAAAACAGTTACAGGGGTGACAGAAAAAAAGAGCGAGCAAGCATCCATTATATGTAAATCACACCATATATAGTAACCAGATACATGGTGTACTTGCAAGTGAAAGAGGAATGTAGAATGTGATAATATATGTATACAAATGACCCCAAATGGATCCTAGAGTGAGGAGGAAGAAACCACTAACCCTAACATTATACTATTTTCATCAAAGGACTTGGTATACTGATGACTTGCTACACCAAACCCCCAGGACCTGAAGTCATTGACCATAGGATGCAGAGAAGCAGTAGAGGACTGAGCATAATGCCAGAGAAAAGGGTAGATACTACAAAGTTTGTGCATACCTCATTCTGCTTGCATATGATTTAACCTAGAAGTGTTAAAATCGATGCAACTGGAGTAACAATTCTTTGATTATACTGTTAAGACTTTAATGAGACAAAGAATAAATTCTCAGCTTTGCATATATGATGCATTCCTTTTGCCCATAACAATATTTTATATGTAACTGGTGGGAATTCAAGTATTCTGAAACCTGAATGCAAAAAAGTGGTAAGAGATGCATATAACAAAAATTAAGTTTTTTGATCTTTTTTATATTTATCAAATATGTACTTAAAAATATTCAGTCTTGGATATTTTCTTTTTCAAGTATTTGTTGTAATTATTTTAAGGATTTCAGTCTTGTGCTTCTCAAAGCTATTGCTTCTGTCATGTCACTCTCAGCTTCATAAATTTCACTAAACTGAGACAAATTTTGAAAATGGACTCCGTTCTCTGCAAATACACTTGGAACTTAGTGAGTCTGTCACCTCATTATATATTTGTAGTTAGACTGAGTATGAAAAAAAAACAACTTTGCCTCTACAGTTTCCCCCACCATCCGTGACTCTCTGGATTAACATGTAGACGACCATTTGTTGAAACAGACATCAGTGAGTACCAGTTGTCCTGTGCTATCCATCCTTAGTCTCAAGATCTTATGATTTGGGTAAAGTGAAATTGCAGAAGTGTAAAAAAGAAAGATTCAGTCTAATGTACTGTTAATTATCTGACCTCTGGTTTGTCAGCACAAAATATCTTTCTTATACCATGAGCACAGTGGCATAACTTCATCTCCTGAAGTCAATGGGTAAAACAGTTTCTTTGAAGCTTTCCATGTATCTTCAAGTTCAAGCATGAGTTCTAGGAATATATTCACAAAACTAACAGGACATATCTGATTTGTTCATGTACTGCTTCTTCAAAAAGCATGAGGCAAGCCCACAGAAAATAACAGTCCTGCACTCTGGGTCAGATGGAGACATTTGGAGAGTGTGGTGCTTTTTGCCTGTTCCCTCTCCACCTATGCATTTGCCCAGCAGGGTGAGGCACCTGCAGCTGAGGGCAGGGTGACAGAGACCAAACAGGAGATGAAATGATAGCTCCTGAGGTAAGAATCTGCAGTTCTAGATAATAGATATCTCAGAAAAGCAGAGAACAGGTGCATTACTGCTTCTCAGAATGAGAGAAAGAAAAACTTTTCCTAGGGATTCAGAGGAGACGATGCAGAGCTTTCTGTAACTCAGGGAGCCCCTGAATGGTTTCCAGACTGAAAGAAGGGTACCATAATTCAGATGCTTAGATTGCTAAACAAATTTCTGAAAAATTCTTGTGCTCTGGTTTGAAGTTTTAGTTGTCCCTCACTTATTACTGTTGGGATGAAAATGCATGTGTCTGTACTTCAAAACTCTTTTTGCTATCCCTGAAAAAATGTTAATCTTAACCTGTTAGTGCTTCTTGGATTAACTTTAGTAAATATGGGGGGAAGGGATCCAATGAAAATCCAAATGAAGGCTGCAAGATAGTTTTCTCATATAAATGCCATGCAGGATCAGAAAAAATTATATAATCTGATTATTTTAAATTTTTTGACTGTAATATCCCTTTTTACATGAGACACAAAAAGGTTTGAGATGTAAGTTATTACAGTTAGGAGGTGTTGTGGTTTGAACTCGGCTGGTAGCCAATCGCCACATGTCTAGTTGTTCAATTCCAGTCCGTCCGTCGTCGTCGTCCCCCCCCCCCCCCCCCCCCCCCGGTGAAATAGGGAAGGGACAAAAGAAGAAATTTGTAGGTTGAATTAAAAAAAAAAAAAAAAAGTAATAGTAACAAAACCAACATAACAGTAGTCCAAAACGGGTAAAATGCAGCAGTGGCTTACTGAGCAGCAACCAGTATGGAGCCTGCCCCCAGTAGTAATCTCAACCTCATGAGAAAATCCTGCCATGCTGACCCAGAAAGCGAAAAATGGGGCGTGAGAGAGCACACATCCGCCTATATACCGAGCATGACGTCACATGATATGGAATACTTCAATGATTGATCCAGACCCAGCTGTGCTCCCTCTCAGCCCAAGGAAAGTTAACTCTATCCTGGCTGAAACCAGGACAACTCCACCCCTTATACCATACCATGGAATGCTCAGGTTCCAAATACATTCTAAGGAACCACCACCCCTTTTCCCTGGTCTCACAGGTATCATTCCCTCAGTCTATGGGTCATCCTTCAAAAATGTCTGCTGAGTTCATTTAGTCCATAACTTCGAGTTCCATCTGTCATGACAATCTTTAAGGCTGGAGGAATGAGGTGGAGTGGGCTCAGTCAGTGGAGCAGGAGGCTTTGGATGTGGCACGGGAATGTTGCAAGGCACCAATTGCAATAACAGGGTTATTTTACAGTTTGATTCATTGCCTATTTTCACCTAAAATCAAATCTCTTTGAGGCACACATCAGACTTCTTCACTCCTCTGCATTATGTACTAAGTGCACTCAGGTACTTGGGCAAAAGTATTCCCACGCATGGGTTTACCTTTACCCAATGCAGGAGTAACCCAGATGGTCTTCCCCAACATATTCCTAATGCGCACCACAGGGGCTTTATCCCTATCTACAGTATGTATGAAGTTTGATTGAGCAGGGCCAGCTTGCTTGGCAGATCTGTGGTAACCAGGTGGCCTTTGCTAAATGCACGTCCCAGTGTTTGAAAATTCCACCACCCATTGCTCTCAGTGTAGTTTTTAGCAACCCAATGTATTGATCAATTTTCCCAGAGGCTGGTGCATGGTAGGGAATGTGATATATCCACTCAGTGCCATCTTCTTTGGCCCAAGTGTCTATGAGGTTGTTTTGGAAATGTGTCCCAATCAATCCTCAATCCTTTCTGGCATGATATGCCTAAAACGGTGTTCCGGGCAGTGACATGGGACATGGCATAAGTTTCTAACCAACTGGTGGCTGCTTCTACTGTTGTAAGCAGGTAGTGTTTGCCATGCTGAGATCATGGGAGTGTGATATAATCAATCTGCCAGGCCCCCCCATATTTATATTTTAAGCATCATCCTCCATACCAAATGGGCTTTAACCATTTGGCTTTCTTGATCGTAGCACACGTCTCACATTCATGGATTACCTGTGCAATCACATCCATGGTTAAGTCCACCCCTCAGTCAGGAGCCCATCTGTATGTCGCATCTCTTCCCTGATGGCCTGAGGACTCATGGGCCCAGCGAGCCAGAAATTGTTCACCCTTATGTTGCCAGTCCAGATCTACTTGAGACACCTAAATCTTGGCAGCCTGATCTGCCTGTTGGTTCTTCTGATGTTCTTCAGTGGCCCGGCTCTTGGGTACATGAGCATCTATACATGGCGTACTTTCACAGCCAGATTCTCTACCCGAGCAGCAATATCTTGCCATAATTCAGCAGACCAGATGGGTGTGCCTCAGTGCTGCCAGTTGCTCCGTTTCCACTGCTGTAACCACCCCCACAGCACATTTGCCACCATCCATGAGTCAGTACAGAGGTAGAGCACTGGACACTTTTCTCACTCAGCGATATCCAAGGCCAGCTGGATGGATTTTACCTCTGCGAACTGACTCAATTTGCTTTCTCCTTCAGCAGCTTCAGCTCAGGAGCAGAACATGTTGAGAGGATCCAATGCATTCTTCAGGTAATGTCTGTATTTCCAAAAACCCATCCAAAATGTTGACTTACTGAATAGTATGAGAAATGAAATTACAAGAGACAATTTCCTGGCTTACTGAAACACGTTGCCTTCACTCATTATACCCCAAAATCTTTGTAGCTTTTTCTCAGAATTACATTTAATCTGATGGTTAGATTGCTTTGTTCCTTCTCCTCCCTCCATTTTTGTCCATTTCCTGTTTTATCATTCTCAATTCTTTCTGACCTCTGCAATTTTAACATTATATCCCAAAGGTCTTCTGTCCAGAAAGCTCAAGTGGCAAAGTGACTACAATTATTTTGTTTCAATTTGGAGGCTTCCCTAATAAGTTTAATAATTTCTGCTATTTTTGATAAAAGATGCAATTTATCCTACTGAGTTGGAGAGGTTTAATCAAACCTCTAACAATGTTCTCTCAGTATTTTTTTTTTTTAAGATATCCTTCTCCAATTACTGTATGTGTAAAAATACAACACTATTCTGTGGCCTGTGCTATTAAGCATTCTGCAGTTTCATGTCTTTTTTTAAAGCAAAATGGGCAATGTCAGCCATGATATGGATGATTAAAATGCATCAGGCTTCTGTGAGATAGCATAAGCATAGACTCTGGGCCTAAGTAAGCTAATTCTCATTTTGTGTATATTCCTGTTCCTTTAGTTTTAAGAGCATTGAGAACATTGATCATGTGGAAACTCTGAGGTGAAAGCATCTGCTTTGTGATTAAAAAGAAATCCAAAATAATATACTTTAAAACAATTTTTATGAAAACCAACCTTAAAGTAATTAACCTCAGTAGAATTGGGGATACTTGTCCAAGAGAAATTGTAATATCTCTTGCATGAAGTCCAAGTATTGTAAAGCAGAGAGAAATTTACCTAGAGGCATTTAGGAAATGCAGTGGGACAGTGCAGTTTTGGACAATAAGGAAAACATTCAATAACAATAAAAAAATAAACTAAATTATCAAATATGATCTTTTTTTCACAGGCAAGGACTGATAAGCAACCAACAATACTGAAAATCAATAGACTAAAAAGCAATGTAAAGAATCATTTTTACTGTGTACGGAGGAAATATTAGTTGGTGAATAAAATTCACTGTGAGATGATGTCTTTTAGGTTAAGACAAGGACTATATGAATAATCGTGCGTAATAGGTAGGATTACAAAATAAAATGTGTAAATAGTCACACTTCAGTGAATGAACAAAATAGTAAGCATCTGGAAATAAATAAGGAGAACCATTTATGTTGTTCAAGAAGAGGAACTGAATGTGCTTGGACAAGAAAAACTCAGAAGAGAATGCTTAAGTGTGCCAAATTTGGACCATCCATACAGAAACATGAACTCTGCTGCTCAGATCTTTGAAAAGGAAGATATGATTCTTTCACAATTTGGTCTCTCTCTTCTAGTCCAAATTCTGGTCCATGAAGTACCTGAGAATTTTAAACATTCAGCAATGTCAGCCCTATCTATCCCATGGGCACAATTCAGTTTTACTTCACACACATTACACAAAAGCCCTGTGCACACAGTAAAGGTAAAAACTTCACAGGTATGTTTGATTATGCCCATGCAGTAAAGATATTCTCCATGACTAATGAATGTGTGCAATGCATGCAGGTGCTGAGGTATTGGCATTGGGGGGCTGCAGAGGCAGCCTCTGTGAGCAGAGGTCAGGACTGCCTTGTGCCAGACACAGCCACTTACAGCCAGCTCCAATGAACCCATCATAGGGCACAGCTAAGGTGCTGACGCCTCAAAGAAAACATACTTGAGAAAGGGCAAAATGTCACACAGGCAGTGAGAAGTCAGGAAAAAAGTGTTAGAAATCCCTGCAGACACCAAGGTCAGTGAAGAAGGAGAGCAAGGAGGTGCTCCAGGCACTGGAGCAGAGATTCCCCGGCAGCCTGTGGTGAAGACCATGATGAGGCAGCTGTGCCCCTGCAGCCCATGGAGAACCACATTTGAACAGAGATCTACCTGCAGCCCATGGAGGACCCCACACCAGCGCAGGTAGATGTGCCCTTGAAGGAAGTTGTAGCCCGTGGAGAGACCACACAGGAGCAGGCTCCTGGAAGGATGTGCAGCCCATGGAGAGGAGCCCACGCAGGAGCAGGCTTTCTGGCAGGAGCCTTGTCCCTTGCGGGACCCATCCAGGACCAGTCTGTTACTGAAGGACTACACCGCATGGAAAAGACCCATGCTGAAGCAGTTCTTGAAGAACTGCAGCCTGTGGAAAGGACTCACAGTGGAGAACTTTGTGAAGAACTGTATCCTGGGACAGGGACCCCACACTGGAGCAAGGAAACAACATGAAGAGGAAGGATAGGCAGAGACAAGCTGTCATGAACTGACCACAACCCCCATTTCCCATTCCCCCAGCACCCTTCCAAGTGGAGGTAGGGGATTTGGGAAGAAGTAAAGTTAAGCCTAGGAAGAAAGGGGTTTGGGAGACAGGTGGTGTTTTACTTTTTTTTCGTCTTTGTTTCTCACCACTCAACTCTATTTTAATTAGCTATACAATAAATTAATTTTCCCCAAGTCAAGTCTATTTTGCCCATGATGATAATTGGTAAGTGATCTTCCTGTATTTAACCTGAGCCACGAGGTTCCTCATCTTACTTTCTCCCTCTGTTCTGTTAAGAAGGGGAGAGTGAGAGAGCAGCTGGGTGGGCATCTGGCAAGTGGCCAAAGTCTACTCATCACATGTATACAATTTTCAGGGTGCATAAGGTTTACTGTGAATGAACAGGCTATCTGTAGGCAGCAGATTGCACACCATCTTGACTGGGTGAGAGACACTGTGTATGAACTACATAGCATGCATGGACTTATTTTTGTCTGACAAATTGGCAGACACATAGAAGGATTTATAGTTAAGCTTTATTCCTGTTTTTATTCTTTAGTTGGGCCGGAAAATTTAAATGAAGCTAACAAGCTTTCTTAAAAAAACCCAAAATATATATAAAGCTCTCTGAAGGTACTAAACCCAATTTGCTGAAGCAAGCAGCCCCGGTGCCGGCACGGCCAACAGTGGGGAGCTCCAATGCGGTGCACAGTGAGATTTCCTGAATGGGGAAGACGTCATGGGGAGCCAAGAGAGTGGCCAGGAGCTGGCAGCTTGCACCACAGTGGCTGGTGGGACCTGGTGGGGCCAGGAGCAACTAGCAGGGGCACTAGTGACCAGGAGTGCTGTGAACAGGGCAGACAAACAGGGCGTGGTGCTTCAGCAAGGGCGTGGTGCAGCAGTTTACATGGCAGGCCATGCATAAGGGCAGGCAGGAAGGGTGCTGAAGCCCTGACAGCTCAACCAGGGAGCAGTGGTGTCCAGCCGGCAGAAAGCCATGGCCTCTCTAAGCTCTGCACCCACCACGACTGAGGCAGCTGCCCGGCCAGGGCTGTGGTGGGGACACGCTGCCACCCCATCGCCAGGCTGCAGGGTGGGCCCTGCTCTGACACCAGTACGGCCGGCAGCCCTGAGCACAGCTGTGGGAGGTGTGCCAGGGACAGGAGCTCCTCTGCTGAGTGACAGAGCTCCGTGAAGAAGTCAGTAGATTGAGGGGTATCAGGGAGTGCGAGAGAGAGCTAAACTACTGGAATCACACCCTACCTTCCCTGGGACAGGCTCAGCAGGCAGACAGAACACATGATATGGAAGATTCTCTATCCTCTCTCTGCCTGACTGAACACACAACAGTGACTTAAGGGATAGGGGGCAAAGTTCCTGCCTGGCACAGCAAGTGCATCTCCTCTGTGACTACCCCATGTTCCCAGGTGCCTTTGCATAATAGGTACAAGGCTTTGCAAGTGGAACTGAACAATAATGAGGGCAATGGTTCATCTATCTTGGAGGTGTTGACAAGGTTAAGTTGGCCTATGTCCTGTGTCAAAAGTGCTTCCATAAAGAAAAAAAGATGGGTCATTTTCATAAAAGACTTCCTTCTGAAAGGAACGGAAGGCCCAATAGTCAGGCCAGACTCACTTCTTAGGGAAGTCTGCTGCCTCTCTGGGGCCTAGGTTAAAGATGTGAAGGGAAAGCGTCTTACCCTGATGGCCCTCAGATTATTATCCATTACTGATTTTTCAGGTAGGCAGTGATGAAGTTGCAACAAGAAGTCCTCCGAGGGCAATCAGGAAAGACTTCAGGGCCTTGGGATAACTGGTTAAGGAGCACAGTAGTGTTTTCCTCTATATTCCAGTTGCAGGGAATGATTAAGTGAAGAAACAGGAAGAGCCAGCAGATCAGTACCTGGCTGGGCCTCATGTAACTGGCAGAATGTGGATTTTTTGACCAAGGGTTAGTTTACATGACACCAGGCCTGCTGGTGACAGATGGAGTACACCTGTCTCAAAGGGGGAACAGGATCTTTACACAGGAGCAGAGCTCATTGAAAGAGCTTTAAACTAGATTTGAAGGGGGAAAGGGATAAAACCAGGCTTGCTGGAGATAAGCCTCAGGGCAGCAGGCCAGGGTTTGAGGGATGGTGTGCTAGCAAGGTCCTTCAATCTGCCATCTCAGTGGAGACAGGGGACCCATGTGGCAGCAAAGACACAAGGTTTGTTCATATGCTAGAAATCATGGAAGCACCTGAAAACGGTCATGTAACAGTGGTTCTCCCCCTAAAAAGGTGGCAGGATCAGTAGCCCAGCTGAAGTGCATCTACACCAGTGCACACAGTGTGGGCAACAGAGAGGAGATGGAAGCCATTGTGGAGCAGTAAAATTATGACATAGTTGCCATCTTGGAAATATGATGGGATGATTCATGCAAGTGGAGTGCTGCAGCGGATGTCTATAAACTCTTCAGAAGGGACAGGCAAGCAAGGAGAGGTGGTGGGATAGTCCTGTATATTAGGGAGTGTTTTGACTGTCTAGAGGGTGATGATCAGGTTGAGTGTTTGATGGGTAAGAATCAGGGGGAAGGCCAAAAAGGCAGATATCATGATGGGAGTCTGTTATAGAGCACCGAACCAGAATGAAGAAGCAGTTGAAATATTCTATCAACGGCTGGGAGAAGTCTCACAATCACTAGCCCTTGTTCTCATGGGGGACTTCAACTTATGTGATATCTGCTGGAAATACATTACAGTGGAGAGGAAACTGTCTAGGAGGTTCCTGGAGTGCGTGGAAGATGACCTCCTGATACAGCTGGTGAGGGAGCCAACTAGGGAAGGTGTCCTACTGGACCTGTTTGCAGACGGAGAAGTACTTGTGGGTGATGTGATGGTTGAAAGCTGTCTTGGGCGTAGCAATCATGAAATGATAAGAGTTTTCAATTCTCAAAGAAATAAGGAGGGAGATTAGCAGAACTGCTACCTTGGACTTCCACAGGGCAGACTTTGCCCTGTTTAGGCACCTGGTTTACAGAGTCTCTTGGGAGTCAGTCCTGATGGGCAAATTAGTCCAGGAAGGCTGGACACTTCAAGAAGAAAATATTAAAGGGCAGGAGCAGGTGGTCCCCATGTGTTGAAAGATAAGCCAGTGGGAAAGAAGACCAGCCTGGCTGAACAGAGAGCTTTTGCTGGAACTCAGGAAAAACCCCAAAGTTCATCATCTTTTGAAGAAGGGGCAGGCAACTCAGGAGAACTACAAGGATGTTGTGAGGTTATGCGGGGAGAAAATTAGAAGGGCCAAAGTCCAACTAGAACTTAATCTGACTATACCATGAAAGACAATAAAAATATTTTTATAAATACATTAACCACAAATGGAGGGCTTTATTGAATGAGGGAGGAAACATACTGACTAAGGATGAGGAAAAGGCTGAGGTACTTAATGCCTTCTTTGCCTCAGTCTTTAACAGTAAGACCAGTTGTTCTCTGGGAACCAGACCCCTGAGCTGGAAGACACGGACAGGAAGCAGAATAAAGTCCCCATAATCCAAGAGGAAATGGTTAGCTACCTGCTACACCACTTGGATACACACAAATCTATAGCACTGGATGGGATCCACCCAAGGGCACTGAGGGAGTTGACAGAAGTGCTCACCAAGCCACTTTCAATCATTTATCAGCAGTGCTGGCTAAATGGGTAGATTCTAGCTGACTGAAGGTTGGTGAATGTGACACTCATCTACAAGAAGGGCTGGAAGGATGATTTGGGAAACTACAGGCCTGTCAGTCTGACCCTGGTGCTGGGAGAGGTTATGGAGCAGATCATCTTGAGTGCCATCGTGCAGCATGTGCGGGACAACCAGGTGATCAGGCCCAGTCAGCATGGGTTTATGAAAGGCAGGTCCTGCTTGACTAACCTGATCTCCTTCTATGACCAGGAGACCATTTAGTGGATGAGGGAAAGGTTGTGGATGTTTTTTACCTAGACATTAGTAAAGCTTCTGACACCATTTCCCAAAGCATTCTCCTGGAGAAACTGGCTGCTTATCGCTTGGATGGCATACTCTTCACTAGGTAAAAAACTGGCTGGATGGCCAGGCCCAGAGTAGTTTCTGAATGGAGTTCACTCCAGTTGGTGGCTGGTCACAAGTGGTATTCCCCAGGGCTCAGTATCTGGGACAGTTCTGTTTAGTATCTTTAACAATGATCTGGAGGAGATTGAGTGCACCCTCAGTAAGTTTGCAGATGACACCAAGTTGAGTGGGAATGTTAATCTGCTTGAGGGTAAAAAGGTTCTACAGACAGATCTGAACATGCTGGATCAATGAGCCAAGTCCGATTGTATAAGGTTCAACAAGGCTCAGTGCTGAGTCCTACACTTGGGTCATAACAACCCCATGCAATGCTACAGGCTTGGGGAAGAGCGGCTGGAAAGGTGCCTGGTGAAAACCAATACCTGGGGGTACTGATTGACGGCCAGCTGAACATGAGCCAGTAGTGTTCCCAGGTGGCCAAGAAAGCTAATGGCATCCTGGCTTGTATCACAAATAGTGTGGCCAGCAGGACTAGCGAAGTGATTGTCCCCCTGTACTTGGCACTGGTGAGGCTGTACCTTTCATACTGTGTTCAGTTTTGGGCCCCTTACTACAAGAAAGACATTGAGGTGCTGGATGGAGTGTGTCCAAAGAAAAACAGTGAAGCTGGTGAAGGGTCTAGAGCACAAGTCTTATGAGGAGCGGCTGAGGCAACTAGGATTGTTTAGCCTGGAGAAAAGGAGGCTGAGGGGAGACCTTATTGCTGTCTATAACTACCCAAAAGGAGGTTGTAATAAGGTGGGTGTTGGTCTCTTCTACCATGTAACAAGTGATAGAACAAGAGGAAATGCCCTCAAGTTGTGCCAGGGGAAGTAGTTGAGTCACCATTCCTGGAGGTATTTAAAAGTTGTGTAGATGTGGCACTTAGGGACATGATTTAGTGGTGAACTTGGTTGGTGTCACATTAACAGTTGAACTCAGTGATCTTAAAGGTGTTTTTCAACCTAAACAATTCTATTCTATTGAATTTGATTTAGTTAATTCTAAGAGTGTAATGGAGGAATGTCCTGCAATGGGAAGGAAAATGTTTTCAAGAGTGGTGTGGGACAATAAAAATTACAAAAATTCAGATACTTTAAAAATCTCTTTCTGCCGGAAATCAGGAACATCAGCTCTCATTCTCCCTTCTTATCTCTTCCCAGATCTTTCATCTGGATAAAACTTACAGGGCAGCATAATAAGGTCAGTATATTGTGTAGTCCTAAAGAAGCTGTGAAGATAGAGAGGTAGATAGATATGTATCCCAGCCAAAACCAGTAAAAAGTAAAAGTCACCTTCCCAACTGCTCTGCCTAATCACTACTGCAGTGCTACCACAACGGCTAATTTTGATTCCATTATCCAGGCAGAAAATTACTTTTGCCTAAGCTTTGGACATACTTTCCTGTAAGACCTTGAAACCCAGTTGTAAACCCAAACATCTTTAAATTACCTTTTTTTTTTTTTTTCCCTGGAATATTAGCCTAAAAGTATTTAATCTCTGAAATGTTGAAACATATGTGACAAAAGTGTTTTACTACAGTATACATGTGAGATATAGTGCAAATTTTTAAGCTGAAGTTGCTATGTTAAGCTTTTGGATTAGCGTTTAAATACCTAAATATTACACTAGAATTATTTTTTTTCCTAATATCTATGTACCTGCAGATGAAGTCAACGAAAGGTGAAAGAGCAAAATCTCTTTTAAAGGGGTCTACTTTTATTTACATTTCAACATATGGAATTATTAACTTAATTTGCAAGGAAGCAATGCACATAAACAAACATGATAAACTCAGAACTGTATTCTTCTGTAGAACAAACTAAACAATTTTAAAGGCTTGTAGACTTTGATACCATTTTATTGTGGGGTGTTTTTTTTTTTTTCTGTGCCGTAAACTAACAGACTTTATCCATCTCACTGAAGGATATTCACCCAGGAGAGGTAATTCAGTGACATAATGTATCCTTATGTCCCTCCTTGCCCCATGGCAGATAATATGGGACAGGACTCGTGGCCATTGTAATGATACAGGTCATGAGAAAGTGAGCAGGAAAGCAAATGGTTTAAACGCATATGGAGGTATCAGCTTTTCATAATCGTAATCCGGTGTCCAGTCATAAACTGAGGATGCCCACTGTACTTGCTGTAGCACCCCTGAATACAGCAGTGGGCTTATGCCAGCCAAATTACCCCTGAGAAAAGGCAGTTGTGCTTCCTGAGGGGGATGTACCCCAGCTCCCCTCACACTACCACCCCTGTGGAAAGCTGCTATTCATTCTCCTTTTACTCTGTGTCATCTTTGCATTTGTGGGCAATTAGATAGGTGCTGTTATTTACCTCACACATTCTGCAGCTGTTAACACTTTCAGACATGAACACTGACCCACATAAAAACATAGTAAGTTATTTTATTCCACCACATAATCACTAGTCTATTTTTTAACTAGTTCTTTATCCTTTTCTCTGTCTTAATCTGGATCTCTGAAGCCTGTAGTTTTAAGCTGAGGCCTGTCATGTAAAACTTGATCAAAGGCTTGCTACAAATCCAACTAAAATATACTATACGCACACTCATTATCAACCTTGCCTGTAAAATGAAGATATAGGTACAAAAATCTTAGGCTGTAGCAATGTATTTGCAAGCATTACAATATGATCTGCTACAGAGGGCTATTCCTTTGATGTTTCATTTGTAGTATATATTGTTCCATGAATAAGGTAATCCTTAATCATTTTTACTCTGCAAAGTACAAAAAGAGTAAGTAAAGCATTACATAAAAAACTGCAGTTTCTCTTTAAAAACTATGTTAGTTCTGGTTTGGGACTTGTTTATTGTTTTGGGGATTTTTATTTGTTTGTCTAATCCTGTATATTTGAGATAATTTTTTTTTTTTATTTATTTATTTTGCTGCCAAATACAGCAATTAGTACTCTTATGTAGACTTGCATGTGTTTTAAATTGTCTTGTCACTGGGGATAGTAAAATTTTTGGTTAGAGGACAATAACATATAGTTCTGTGAATCAGGAGACTCGTGTTCTTACTAGTGAGAGAGAGTACTTGGGTACCCAAGTCAGCTGGAGTCTTTGCATGATTTCTAAATTATCTATGTATTTTTAAAATCTGCACATCATGTCAGAAAGACATGAAAAGAGTAGCAGTTGAGCACAAGGAGAAACTAGGTTCCTCACTGTTGTTTTTAAGCTTCTTATTGCTGCTGACCTTCTTGGTCCACTGTTCTGTAAACTGGCTCAAAGCAGATCTTTTTGTCAGTGACTGAAAAGGAGCATTGATTTTGGCAGTTGCTATTCAGCATGGCAGGGACAAGTGTACTATTTGAGTTGGTACTAGCAAGGAAATTACCATTAGCATATCCCAGTTCCTGTATAGTTACAACTTTATAGTCCTGCAGTTCCTTCAGTGTTCAGTCCTTTGACAAAAGCTTTATGTCATTTAATTCCCGTTTGTATAACACTGTACCATTCCAGAACTAGTAGGCTGGATCTCTGCACTGAACCCCATACCTGATCATACTAACATGACAGGCATAGCAGAGCTTGATGTCTGTGAACTCTTTCATGCTGATGTTGTAAGGTGATTGTGAATGGCAAAAACTCTCTCCTGCAAAACAAAATCTGATTTACTGGTTCACGTGAGGTTCATGGAACATAAAAGAAAGGAAAAAGAAGATGACAAAAAGCTTAATATCTATAAATACTAGTTACAATTCACTTTTCCCATAATTTCTAAACCCTCCCCGTACCAATTAACGCCACAACTATCCACAAACAGGATTGCTTTCTCTATGCTCTGTATGTCTCTTTCCCAACATGTGTTACAAATTACTATTCTTCTTATTGAGTCAGCTGCTTCAAGCCTCTAGAGGCTTGGTTCATGGTTAGGAAGAACACCTTTGGCTACTTTGTCAGACTTTTAGCCATAAAAAATTACCCATTATTACCCTCCATAATAACCCTCACTCCCTTTTCTTGTTAGTATTCTCTGAGAGTACCTTATCACATCATACTTACATTCCATTCAGTTTCATTCTAATAGTCATATTTGATTCAGTACATGCAAGCAGATGATGTTCTTGTTTTTATCAAGATTAATGCAGACAATTTCCTGACTTTTTGTATAGTGTGAGCTGATACACCATGCAGAAAGAAACTTGAAACTTTGTCTCTAAAGTGTAAGAGAGCACATGGTGTAAAAATCATTTTAAAATTCAAATTTTTAGGAAGAGCTATGATAATTTGCAAGAAGGGATGAGAAAGAAGAAAAAAAGTTGTTAAATACTACACTTCAGAATGCTACAGCAACAGGATGGATAGTTAGTGAAGGACAACATATTGCTAGGAGAACAACATATTAAGCTAGATTTTTGAAACATTGCTTCTTCTTTTTACCCTTTCGCATTTTTGTTCTCTCTCCACGTCATATTTAGTTGTTGATTAGGGAAGTTTTCTGTTACTAAGGAGTTATGAATAAAATTTAGAGTTCATGAAAAAGGCAACTAGGGAGTAATGTAGTCAGAAGTCACAGAAAGGATAGTGAAAAATTATACTCGTAAGCATAGTGAGATTTAGGAAAGAAAGCATCCTACCACATGGTTTTGTTTCCCCCAAGGACGTACTTATCTTGAAGAAACCTGATTAAAAGAAATTGGTAGGATTCTAAAGAAAAGCCTATATCATGCTTGTTCTTTTGTATTGAGTTTGCATGGCAAGGTTTTAGTAGCTGGAGGTGCTACAGAGGTGACTTCTGTGAGAAACTCCTAGAAGCTTCACCCATGTCCTATAGAGCCAATGCCAGCCGGCTCCAAGACAGACCCACGACTGGTGAAGGCCAAGCCCATCAGCAATGGTGGTAGCCCCTCTGGGATAACATATTTAAGAAGGGGAAAAAAAATGCACAACAGCAACTGCAGCTGAAGAGTGATACAAGATACGTGAGACAAAACAACCCTGCAGACACCAAGGTCAATGAAGAAGGAGGGGCAGGAGGTGCTCCAGGCACCAGAGCAGAAATTCCCCTGCAGACCATGGTGAAGATCATGGTGAGGCAGCTGTGTCCCTGCAGCCCATGGAGGAGCCCACACCAGAGCAGGTGGATGCACCCAAAGAAGGTTGTGACCCTGTGGGAAGTCCATGTGCTGAACAAGTTTCTGGAAGGACTTGTGTGGCCCTGTGGGGGACCCACACTGGAGCAGTCTGTTCCTGAAGGACTGCACCCAATGGAAGGGACCCAAGCTGGAGCACTTTGTGAGGAACTGCAGCCCATGGGAAGGACTCACTTTGGAGAAGTTCATGGAGGACTGTCTCCTGCAGGAGGGACCCCACACTGGAGCAGGGGAAGAGTGTGAGGAGTCCTCCCACTGAGGAGGAAGGAGTGGCAGAGACAATGTGTGATGAACTGACTGCAGCCCCCATTCCCTGCTCCCCTGTGCTGCTGAGGCGGGGATGGAGGTAAAGAAAATCAGGTGTAAAGTTAAGCCTGGGAAAAAGGGAGGCATGGGGGGGAAGTTGTTTTAAGATTTAGTTGGTATTTCTGATTATGCTACTCTTATTTGACTGGTAATACATTAAACTGATTTTCCCAAGTGGATTCTGTTTTGCCTGTGACAGTAATTGGTGAGTGATTTCTCCCCGTCCTTATCTAGAGCCATGTACATTTCGTTATTCTTTCTCCCTCCTGTCCAGCTTAGGGGGAGTGATAGAGTGGCTTCAGTGGGTACCTGGCATTCAGCCAGGGGTCAACCCATCATCAGTTTGTATCATCAATTACTCCCACGAAAAACCTGTGGTCTTATCCTCAACAATGGAGTTATACCATGGACTTGCTTTGAAGTCATAAGTACATGTTCTGACAAGCTTCCCAACAGCAACACCAGGATTCAGTTCCAATGATGAAAAATATCTTTTATTTGGGAACTGGGTAATAGTGTTGTGTCTCTAAATTGTGTTTGGCTACCTCTACAGAGAGTGTCCATGAAGTTGGAGTTTTGATTAGTTATATGGACTTAATTCCATATTGCCTCTTCGAAGTAATGTAATAAATTAATACATAAACGTAAGTCTGGTTTATACAGACAAGTTTCAGCTTATAATCAAGGAAACAAAACCACAGAGCCATGACGTGACCTTAATATATTGTGTATGACAACAGCCAGCCTGTGACATAACATTTCTCTCCTGACTCAGAAACCCAATACTTTGTGCACTCTATCATGCTCTATGATATATTTCAAATTAATTGTTCTTTACTGTTAAAAATAATTATTTAACCAAATAAATACCTACCTTATTACATATTTCGGTTATTAGCAGAGTTAGTGTACCAAAATAAGATGATGAGTACATGTTAATTTATCTGTGAATTTAAAGTACTTGATTTCTGGACTGTATTTATCTAACAAAAATATTGCAGGCAACATCTCTTTTACCTTTCTGAAGACAGTTATTTCTGCAGAGGTCAAGTGCAGGATCAATCCTAGGAGGTACAGAAATGTGGTATTTCTAAATGGCATTGAATTGAATGTAATAATTTATCTGTATCTAAGTATTAGATTCTGTACTTAAAATTCCCGGACTTCAACAGAAGTTTTGTGTGATGTGTTTTGAGAGGTCAGGCTCAAAATCTTGTAAACTTGGAGTTCCCAGATGATAAGCCTGTATAAGGCATTGCAGAATCAGAATTGTATATCTTCTCCTGTGCAGAAAGACTACACAAGTGACAAGTGTCATCTTTTACGTGCTGCGTAAGAACTTGCAGTGGACCTTACTGGACGGAGCAGAGATGGTCCAGGTCAAGCCAGGAATGAACTGGCTTCAGATGCAGTGCTGATAAAAGGTGATTTCTGATCACCCAGTCATTCTCATTTTTTAAAATTCCCTCTAAAGAAATTGATCTGATGTTATGATATAATATGAACATTCTTACACGTTATCAAACATTTTTTTCCCTATGTCAGTTTCTTTACAACTAATTTTCAAATTGTAGGGCACATAAAAAAAAGGTGTTTAATCTTAGTGGTAACTTAACCTAAATGAGTTCAAAAATCCTTTAGGAATATTAAAGAGTTCATCAGGTCTACTTTTTTTTTTTTTTTTTTTTTTTTCCCAGGGAAAAACCTTGCTGATTTATTTATAATATTCAAAACCAATTAAAATGTCATCTAATTATTAGGAATACTTAATCTTCTCTAAGGCAATATAAAAATTAAAATAATTAAAATAACAGAAGAGAAATTGAGTATGAAGAATAACTATACTAATTGTAAGACATTATTAGAAAAAAACTTCTGGGAAATTTACCCACAGTTTTGATAATGTCCTCTGGTTCCTAAAATATCTGTATTTTCTATTTGGAAATATATATAGGAAAGGTTTTAAAAAAGAATATGCTTATAAACTTTTCTCAAATAGTACAGACTAGAGAATTTGGGAGAGAAAAAAAGGCATACTTGCTGTTTTATATTTATATAAAGTGCACGAGAAGTACCACCTACAATGCAGCTATGCTACAGCATCATTTAAAACTGTTGTATAAGAACCTAGATATTCAAATGAAAAATGAGTAGTTACAAAGTGTTTTTGTAATCTCTACAATGTAATTATCCTGCCTGGTATATGAAAGTCTGCCAACATTTTTATGTGTTCCTTTGGAGTCAATTTATTAATTAAAAAATTAGGTCAACTCCACTGACCTAATTAATAAAACCAGATAGGTCACAATTAAGATTCTCCTTTCACATAGGTATTTTCTTTCTTTTTAGTGTCATTTGTAATTTAAGTGTGGAGGGCTAGTACAATTATTTCATGCTCTTTGTATTTTACTCTCTGTCACCTGCTCTGCTTATTTAAAACATGAGTCCCACAGCTAACAAAAGCCAGGGACAACATACTTGAAATGCCAAATCTGGCATCTGTATTATTCACGCCATTTGTGGTCTCTATGAAAATTTAAGGAAGAACAAAATCCGTGCTAAGGAATGAGAAGAGTTTTATAATCCCCAGTGTACTGTCACTGTGGCTTTCAGGATACCAGAAAGGTTACTGGTTTTACATGGGTTGAGCTTTAAGAATTTATCAACTGTCAGGTTAGGAAGTGTTGATTACACATGTGTTACTGGGTTAGGTGTGTTGCACTGAAACTATGTTGTTAAAAAAACACTGTTTGCACTACAGAAAACAAATAGCAAAATGCTTCATAATTAAATTAAAGCAATATGTCTATCCAAGCATAAAGAGTTTCAGAGCAGGACCAGGTTCATCTCTTGTTTTAGTTTTATACTTAGAAGTTTGATGGAATGGCATGCTGAGATGTATAAATAGCACTGTGCAGAAAGCTCCAAACTGTTCAAGTTGTTTGTCTGGTTTCCATTGTAATTGGTTAATGGGGGAAGATAGGTCACCTAGATGGTGGTTATCCAACTTAGGCACCTACGTTAAGAGGGGTGTTTATTCATCTCTGCTTCCTGAGAGACCTAAAATAGCTTAGATGAGGAGTCTCATCTTTCAGACAGTTATTCTAAAGTTAAGAGTGCTATAGTAAATTAATCATGCTTGTTGCAGGCTAACCATAGGCCAGGTTGTCTAATAATTCCTTGTCCCAGAGAAACTGATGATAAATAAAGTGAGTGACACAACAGAAGCCCTGAATAACCCCTGAAGAGAGTGCCTCATGGGAAAACAGGCATTCCAGAAAGACTTAGCTAGGAAGTGTCTTAATTGTTGAGGTTTGAACTCAAACAGCAGCCAGACACCACGTGGTCTGCTGTTCACCTCCCCCCTCCCTGGTGAAATAGGGGAGGGACAAAAATAAGAGAATTCATAGGTTGAATAAAAAGAAAGAATTTACTAAATACAACAAGAGAACATCAGTGACAATAGTGAGTTCAAAATGAAACGGGTAAAATGCAGCAGTGGCTTAACCAGTGCGGTGACCGCCTCCCCCCAGCAACATGCGACCAGAATGGAACCCAAAATCAGCGCCTGCCCAAGAAAGCCCGCTCACCTGTATCCCTGGGCATGACATCACATGGTATGAAATACTCCAGTGAAAGTTAACTTCATCCTGGTTGAAAACAGGACAGTTGTAGGAAGAAATGCTGAAAGTGAGAAAAGATCTTCTAGCTTCCAGAACTCATAAATATGACAAAAATCTTTCTGTCAGGTAGTTAGATGTCTCAGTTAATTCAAAATAGCAAAATAGTGATCCTCTAGTGATTATATCTGGTGTAAAAGTAAAAATACCAGCTGAAAGGCAATTTAGTGCCCTCATAGCACATTTTACATAGGCCCTAAATGTTGCTGTTTTCAAAAGTTTTACTAGAAGACTGCAGCACTGTGGCAGCTGTGATCACCTTTTTATATAATGCACATTGTAAACTACTTTCCTCTTCTAGCATTCACAAAGATGATAGTCATGAAAACACTACAGTTTTTCTTCTGAGGGTACTTAATATATTTCAAAACTCCAATGTATGAATTGAATATGAGTTTGGCAAACTCTGCTTCAAATTGTTCCACTATTCTTATCTATTTACTTATATTTTTACAGATTTTATTTCAGAAAGAGATATTAATAATCAAGTTCAAGCTAATGGATGACTTAGCAACAATAATTCACCAAAGAGTAAATAACTATAAACACAATTGGAAAAAAATAAGGAACTTTCATTTTTAGAAATCCAATAGAATATCAGTAATCTATGATTTCATAATGAATTCTAGTTCTCTGGAGAGTACCTTACACAGTTCCAATACCGTTTTTTGTCTAGTAAAGGATAGGTAGAAAATGGTCACTATCATTTAGATGGAAATTTATATTCTCTATATGCAATGCCATCCTGTGACTGTTTATCCTTCCTCCCATTTACCAATCAGTACACCAGTACATTATAATTCAGGCTACAGCAAGTCGCAAGTGATTGTCCATAAATCATAATAAAATATGTCACATAACATCTAGATTTTAGTGTAATACCCGAGTTATCTGGTGAGACAATCTGGACATTTAAATTGTATGTAGTTTTCCATTATCTAGGAAACAACCTAGTTCTCCAGGTAGTAACTGGGATACACTTGCAAACACAGAAAAAAGTTAGGGAGAAAAATTTTCTCTTGTAATATTCTTTATTTCCTCATGAGAGATGGATGCAGAGTATTTTCTGAGCATAACTCTTTTTAAAAGGCAGAAAAGTAGGAAAAATATTGTAACGATCTTAAGTTATGTTGAAACAACACATTTTATCAGCTATAGATAACCATATGTTATTCTTGTTACTATGGAAATTAAATGACTCACTATGGAAATAAAATGGGCCACTGTAGAAGAAGATCAGGTTTGAGAACATGTAAGGAATCTGAAGGTGCACAAGTCCATGGGACCTGATAAGATACATGCATCTGTGGGTCTTGAGGGAACTGGCAGATGAAGTGGCTAAGGCACTATCCATCATATTTGAGAAGTTGTGGCAGTCCAGTGAAGTTCCCACTGCCTGGAAAAGAGGAAATATAGTCCCCATTTTTAAAGAGGGAAAAAAGAAATAACCAGGGAACTACAGGCCAGTCAGTCTTACCTCTGTGCCTGGAAAGATTATGAAGATCCTCCTGGAAACTCTTCTAAGGCATGTGGGAAAAAAAGGAGGTGATTGGTGACAGTGAACATGGCTTCACTAAGGGAAAATAGTGCCTGACAAATTTGGCAGTCTTCTGCAACGGGGTTACAGCATTGGTGGATGAGGGGAGAGCAACTGATGTCATCTACCTGGACTTGTGCAAAGCATTTGACACTGTCCCACACAACACCCTTGTCTCTAAACTGAGAGATGTGGATTTGGTGGATGGACCACTTGGTGGATAAGGAATTGGCTGGATTCACACTCAAAGAGTTGTGGCCAATGATTTGATGTCCAAGTGGACACCAGTCATGAGTGGAGTTCCTCAGGAGTCAGTATTGGGACCAGTGCTGTTTAACATCTTTGTCAGTGACATGGACAGTGGTATTCAGTACCCCCCAGCAAGTCTGCAGATGATGCCAAGCTGTGTGGTGCCGTTGACATGCTGGAGGGAAGGGATTCCAAACACAGAGTGACCTTGACAGGCTGGAGAGGTGTGCCTGTGCAAACCTCATGAAGTTCAACAAGGCCAAGTACAAGGTCCTGCACATGGGTTGGGTCAATCCCAAGAACAAATACAGTCTGGGCGATGAGTGGATGGAGAACTGCCCTGCAGAGAATGACTTGGGGGTATTGCTTGACAAAAAACTCAACATGACTTAGCAATGTGCACTCTCAGCTCAGAAAGCCAACCGTATCCTGGGCTGTATCAAGAGAATTGTGACCAGCAGGTTGAGGGAGTTTAGTATTCTCCTCTACTCAGCTCTCATAAGAGCCCACCTGGAATACTGTGTCCAGCTCTGGGGCCCTCAACATATGACCTGTTGGAGCAATTCCAGGGGAGGGCCACAAAAAGGATCAGGGGGCTGGAGCACCTCCCTTATGAAGACAGACTGAGAGAGTTGGGAATGTTCAGCCTAGTGAGGAGACAGCTCTGGGGAGACCTTATAGCGACCTTCCAGTAGTTAAAGGGCGCCTACAGGAAAGCTGGAGAGGGACTTTTTACTACGGCACATAGTGATAGGATAAGGGGTAACGGTTTTAAACTGAAAGAGGGTAGATTTAGAGTAGATATAAGGAAGAAATTCTTCCCTGTGAGGGTGGTGAGGCACTGGCACAGGTTGCCCAGAGAAGCTGTGGCTGCCCCCTCCCTGGCAGTGTTCAAGGCCAGGTTGGACGGGGCTTTGACCAACCTGATCTTGTGGAAGGTGTCCCTGCCCATGGCAGGGGGGTTGGAACTAGATGATATTTAAGATCCCTTCCAACCCAAACCATTCTATGATTCTATGATTTATTTTAATACTTCTGCATGTGACCTTAACTCTGAAAAATTAGGACTTATTATTCTGGAGCAAGTCTAGCATGATTTTACTTAATGTATATAATATCAGAGTTAATAGCAGGATTAACAAACAAATTAAAGCAAAACACCAAGAGATGTTACAGAACTTAATGAAATTTTAGTCAACAAACAGAACCTTTACATTTTTTTTTCTCTGCCATTAGTATATTTTTCTTTGTTTTCTTTATCATGGAAGAAACTGCTTCTTTCTTATGCATTATAATAAAAATGAAATTTGTATTTTAATTGAAGATAGACAGCAAATTTTCACAAAACCAGTCACTACAATACAAAGCTACAAAGATTTTAGTTTTCTTTTTTATTTAACCAAACTATTAGGAATCAGGTCAGCAATTGTGTACAAAGCACTTAAGAACTGGAGAAAATTTGGAAAAGCCTATGTTAGTCAAAGCTTCTTCAGGGGATTGAGAATGCAGTAATCAATTGTTCATCTCAGGGAAAAAAAGGCACAGCTTGGAAATTTGAGAAGTCTATAAATATTCCTGAAATTTTGCTTTTAATGAGATGGATACATTTGCAAGCCTTTATATGCTAAAAACTCAAAGACTCTGGGTGGTTAACTCTTTTACAGATAAACTGCAGAGATGAGTAATTGCATATCCAGATGACTAAGACGTATCTTAATTAAGCCATAAAGAGCTGGATGTTTCCAGAATTTGTCAGCTATGTTGATGAAAACTGAATTTGAAACACGTGCATTGCTGTGCGTGGGAACACTAGCTGTAGAATAGAAATTATGACATCTGTGGCAACATTTTGTCAATATCATAGATTTAAAATGTAAGGATGGTCTCTGCTCAAGAAGTGTGGTTAACAGAGTATGAATGGGGATCCATAAGTTTGTCCCTCACCTCAAGTCATGTACATGGCTTTTTAGCATGGCAGACACTATCTCCAAGCAGAAAATTGACTTAAAAGCTGATAAGAAGCATCAGCCCTTTAGAATGATTCTGTTGTATCAGATTAACAGGATAATTAATTATTGAATAGAAAATACTCTGCTCTTTCTGTTTCTTCTGATGTGCAGTCTTAACACTAACTTTTTTTTTTTTTTTTTTTTCTCCGTTAAGGGTGACAGACTGAGCAGCTGAATATTGCAATTAGATGATTTGCTGTAGTGTTTCTAAAGAATCAAATTTCAATAATCTTTTATCTGAATTTTTCTGTAGCCATAAACTTACCTGTGCTAGACGCTACTCTGAGTTAGTGACCTGAGTAAGAGCATAACCAGGGAAATCTTTTCTTGCTTTGTTTTTTTTTGTTAATTTTGGACTGAGTAAGACTACATAGCACACCATTCTGCTTTTAGAGTAGGCAACATGAGTTTCAGCCCTCTACATGTCAAAAGAAACAGTTGTACTGCTGCATTTTGTATTAAAGAGTTACTGTTCCTCAGGTGGGAGTCATCACCTGACTACACGTAGACTGTCACACTGAAGACAACTATGTCTGAGAGAGTGAGTGAGTGTGTGCTCCCTTTACAATCAATGAATAGGAACAGGTACTAGTCGGACATGGGTGTAGCATCCTGAAGTATACAATCAGCAGAGATCAGATTGACTGTTTACTAAAAGGTTTTATCTCTCTTCAATAGCTATGAAGAAGTGACATTTTCCAGTCTTTTTAAATAATCAGACTATGATGTGTAAACTTGCTGAGGAGGTTCAAGGGAGAGGGAAGAGCAACAGAAATGTATTGCACCAGGCAACAGAACGATTTTCTTTGTAAAAAGTGCAGATTCTAAGGGTTTGGGATTTATTTTCTTTAAAAGACATCATTGGTCCCTAAGAAGCTACAAACCTGAAATAATATTTATAGCATGGCAACATGTTTCCATATATACGGTGGCTCTCAAAGTTTGAAAGTGAAATCCATCTTTGCTGGATCAGGTGTCTTTGTGTGCCACCTTCTGCATATAATTCCAAACAGTTTTTCCTTCAAAACCTTACTTTTTTACTAACCAGTCACTTTGATTTAAAATGAATAATTTTATTTCTAGGAAAGATTTTGCATTCACTTTCCCACTTACATAAAAAACCTCACTTACTAGCATCATTTTACCGTTTCTCAGCTGAGGTGGCAACAGATTGGTTCCCTTGGGTTAGCAAATGAAGAAGACACTGAAAGTGCACACGAATGTAAAGAACCATAAGAACCACTGTATGGTTAAGAACCATACGATGTAAATCAAGGACCATACAGTGTCTTATTTCGTTGATGGCAAATAATAGATCCTTTAGAGAAGAGTGCTGGAACACAAAGCTGTAGTGTAGGAAGCATAAAATATCACTTCCATTAACAAAACTTTCTATTCATGCATGTTTTTCTTTTTTGAACTCATCTGATGACTTTTGTATTTCATATGAGTTTTTGCCATCTGCTACATTCTATAAAAATCAGTTCCAAAGTTTAACAATGCATGGTGTGATATGAATGTCCCCCTTTGTTGATTTGAAAACTTGTCTGCAAGTGTTGATGTTAAAGGGGTGGCTGTTAACTACCCTTAGTTGCTGGTGCTGGTATTTATGCCTGGGTGGGGGAGTGAACACTGTACTGGTCCTCTGTTTGAAGCTGTTGGAAGAAATAAAACATAGCTCCACAAATCATTCTTCTTGTAATTTCAGGTGTTTCTCCATAAATAGAAAATAGTACGATAGACATTGAAAAGTAGGTGTTTTTGCATAAGATTCCCATAAAAATATATGAGGTTTTATTGTTTAAGAGCAGATATTAAATATCAGGGAAAATAAGGTCTTGAAAATTTAAAGATAGCTTAATAAGATTGTTCTTTTGGTCAGATAATAATAAATCGTATGGGTAGTTGGTGAAAGAAAATGTGGAATGAAAGACTGATTAAAGAAAATGCAGAAAATTCAGTACTTTTCTAAGAAGAACACACTTAGAAATTATAGTCACAGTAATCTGAAATCACCAGTGTAAATGTGTAGAAGGAAATAATATTGTTCAAGTTCATGTAAGGAGTTTTTAATGTATGCGTTATATAAAGAATACAGCTCACTTATACCATCAAAAATATTTTTTTGACAAAAAAAATGTTCCAAGTATAATGTAAAAAGATGTATAATTTAAGAGTTTTGATACTCAGTGGCCCAAAAGGAGAAAACATTGAGTTGGTGTATTGTCACTTTGGCTGAAGCATTGGCAAAAAGCTTTGCTCAAGGAATAGCTTTTAATAAATTACTGGCATTATTAGAGTGAAGTGAAAACAATGTTCATGCTTTTGCCCCTGTTCATCCACCTTACAATACAGAAGCTGTAATTTTTTTCTTCTTGTGTTGGGGTAGTTTTCCCTATAGAGGGACTCTAAATCTTTGCTGTCCCATAAATATGTGAACATAAACAGTGATTTATTGCAATTTAGCTCCTGTTTTGGTGGAGGAGGTTTATGGTGCTGAGAAAACTCATTAATCTAATTCACAGCTCATAGTATAAACATAACCTTTACAATATATAACAGCAGAAATTATGCGTGGTTATGATTTACTGTTTGTGTTTTGGAAGGAGAAAGAAGTGAGAACTTGTTTTGCCACTTCCAGTTTTAATACACATTGATTAAGTTGAAGAATTAATATGAAACTGCTATAAATAACAATCTATGTGTATTTATTGTTTATATATGTTTCTTTTTTAATATAAAATATTAAAATCCAGAAGCTGTGAGAACAGTGTACTGTGAGTTAGACAAGCAACTTTAAAAAGCATATTCAAAACAAACAGAATTGCTATTAACCTGATCATTTATTACAACAGTAAATCTAATTGAAAGACAGAGTTTTGAAGTTGCGTCTTGAACATCTACATAACACAGAAAAGTAAGAGGTTAAGTAACTGTGTTGTAGTGGTGTTAAATTGCTCTTTAGGTCTTACATACTTAAGTACGCATATTTTATTAGGATTCATATTCTCACTGAAGTGGAAAACCTCAATTTTGAATCAAGAGTGGCTGTTACTATAATAATTGTAATATATTCATATCATGTTATACTATTATGAGTTTACCTATGCTTCTACTGAATTTTAAGAGAAACCCATGATGCTTGAAAAATAGGCATATTTTTTGTTAAATGATCAAAAGAACTATCAAATTTTGTTGTTTCTGTTTTCAGTCACTGTGCAGAAAATTTTGAATGTCTAAATAGATAATGCCTATAATTATGAAATCTCACTATTTTTTAATATACATTCTGAGATGTTCTTAATATGCTTCCATACTTTAACTTTCTATAATATTGTTCAGAGTATTTGCAAAATGTAAAAAAAAAAAAGTAAAAAACCAAGAGCGATGTCATTCGAATGTTGCATTATTAAATATATTTAGCTGAAGTCTTTTGAAAATGTTACAATTTTTATATAGAAAAGTTAAAAATATGTTATCAAAAACGACCAAATTATAATTATTTTATAGAGCCATGTTCTCTGCATAGACACTATTTTAATAGAGAATTCATGAAAGTGAACCTTACACAATATTTATGTTTTTTAAACAATACTGATATACCGATACATTATTACAACTAATAATCTAAATTAATGTATTTTACTATTCAGAAATTATGAGAAAGTTAGAATCATTATAGTGATAAACTGTGTTGTAAAATGTGACTTTCCTCTCATACTGCAAATGAACTTTCAATTTAAATTCACTAAAATTATGATAAAATTGCTATTGGAAAGATTTTATTATTACAAGCCTTTAATTTGTAAACTATAATTCTTTCAAACTGTAATAAGATATTGCTGGCTCAAAACTATTTAACAAAGAATGTTGATTACTTCTAGTTCATCTTTCATCTGAGCCATACCACTATTGGTGGTCTCCTTGTGACCAAAATTTACTTCTATGAGTCATGTATTGTTTGCATTTATAAGATATATGGGGGAAAATGATATCTCTTTATTTAACACTTCACAGTTTTTTCTGATCCTTTTCTTTTGAATGGTGACAGTTTCTGTACAATACAAGAAACTAATTTTAAAGTTTCTACCACCGCAATATAGCTGTTATATGCTATTTGAATTTAATGTATATTAATTTACAAAACTAGATGGTGTTAATTACTCATCTTTCCTTCCAATCTCTGAAAGAAGGAAACAAATGAGAGCCATCTCTTCAACAGTTGTTAAGAAAACACAGTGGGGTGTCTAGCAACATTGAAAGAACATAGATATTTTTAAAGATGAATTACTAAAAAAAGAAAAATATCAAGAGCTAGAAAATGTTTTCATAAATTATTTATTGACTTAGACATTTAAAAAACTATTTTTTTTACCCGCCTACACATTCATGTCTTTATGTATACTAAGTATATATTATTTCAAAAGTTAAACAGAAGATGTTTGGATGACTCTGGGTGAAGTTTCTAGGCAATGTAAGAACACTGAGGACACATCAGTTCTTACAAAGAGTTTTAAGAAATTGAATGATTTAAGCTGAAATTCAATGGAATTTGACAGATAATTTCTCTAGAATCGATTTTATTTTTCAATATTAAAGCTAACCAGTGGAATGCATGAACTGTTTTCTTGGGGTTGTGTGTTTTTTTTTTGTTTTTTTTTTTTTTTTGTTTGGTTTTTTTTGGTTTTTTTTTCGTTTTGTTTTGTTTTTATGGTTTTTTGTTGTTGTTGTTTGGTGGGGTTTTTTTGTTTGTTTGGGTTTTTTTACTATATAACTGTTATGAAGAACCGATTAAATATTAAAGGAAAACTTTTAGAATATAGTGACAGATGTTTTCAGCTATAAAATATTCCAGAATCTACTTATTGGCCTAACAATTTTCCATTTCTTCAAGCAATGGCAAAAAAAGCCATTACCAATTCTGGATAAAAATATATTGAGTTTTGATGGACTCAAGTAATATAGAGCAGTTGACCATATTGCAGGAATGTGAATCATAACAGTGAAATCCCTGACAATGTATTTTTAAGACTTCAAACATAATGGCCATATACTGACCCTAAATTGTATAATCAATAATAATGTATGTACAGTGATGTAGTAATATTGAGAGTTCTGCTATGGAATTACAATACCCTAAAGGAAGTGGTCTAGCTAATTAGAAAATGTTTTCTTAAATGCTAAATTTATTGAGTGAACAATCAAAACTGAACACTGTCATGTTTCAAAGAAGAGCTTTATATAAAACAAGCCAGTCTAAATCTAAAAAGCTTAAGAATGTATTTAAGTATTTTAATATCCATAAATCCATAAATTAATCCATATAGCGTTACATAAATCTGCAAGTACATTTCCCTAATACCTGAAAATAAAAAGAAGACAATTCACTTACAGCTTTGGTAAATCAGGCTTAATCATTCAAACCTGAAGATAAATGATTATGATCAGATGGAAGACATTACAGGGTTATTTCCTGTCTAGACCAAATTTAATCACAGCAAGTACAATTTCATGTAATCGTACTCAAATCTTTTCCCATCATTCACTAATTCATTAATGAAAATACTCAAGATGAAGAAGATTTAGAACATATACTCCAAGAGTGTATTTCAATATTATATGTATCAATGTCTCTCACATCTACATTTCTTACAGTATCCTTCTGGACAAAATGTCCAGTATACAGCTAGGCAAATCCATGATATATCGGGTGAGAAACTGGCTGACAGGTTGAGCTCAAAATGTTATAGTAAACATCAGGCTGATGGCCAGTCACCGATGGGGTTTCCTAGGTCTCAATTTTGGGGCCAGTGCTTTTTAATGTTTTCCAAATCATCTAGATGCAGGAATCAAATGCATATGAAGTAAGTTTGCTGATTTTACTGAACTAGGAAGAGCTGTAGACTCCCCTGAAGGGTAGAGAGGCCTTACAGAGAGATCTGGATAGACTAGTGAGCTGGGCAATCATCAATCATATGAAATTTAACAAAAGCAAGTGCCAGATCCTCCCCCTGGGATGGAGCAACCTTAGTTATACTGGAGGACAAGAGGCTAGTGAGCAGCCCTGTGGAAAGACATCTGGGGGTCTGGGTCAATGGCAAGTTGAATGTGAGTCAACAGTGTTCTCTGGCAGCCAAAAGGACCAATCATGTCCTGGGGTGCATCAAGCACAGCAGAGCTGCTGGTCGAAGGAGATGATCGTTCCACCATACACTGTACTGGTGTGGCAGTTTTGGCCACTTCAATATAAAGACATCAAACTATTTGACTGTGTCCAGAGGAGGGTGGCCAAGATGGTGAAAGGTCTCAGGAGCAGCTGAGGTCCTTTATCTTGTTCAGGTTGGAGAGGAGAAGGCTGAGGGGTGACAGCCTGTTAGAGTTCAAGGAGTGTCTGTACAATCCTTTTAGTCATATGGTTTAGTTTTAGGTAGTCCTGTGAGGAGCAAGGAGGTGGACACAATGATCCTTATGGGTCCCTTCCAACTGGAGATATTCTATGATTCTATAATGACACATGTACATTATCCTACATGTTACAAAAATAATTTGACTGATAAAATTAAAAATATAAAAATATACTAATGTGTGTGTACTACTAATGTGTATGTGTAATTGTGCTTTCTGATGTATTTTCAAAGAAATCTGATTCCAATATAGTAGGAGGGGGCATTGCCTTGTTTTTGGTTTGGTGGTTTTTTGTTTTTTTTTTTTTTTTGTCTTCCTAAATCGGGTTAAATAGCAAATTAGAAGAGCAACAAAGCTGGCGAAGGGTCTAGAAAACAAGTTCTATGAGGAGTGGCTGAAGCAACTGGAGTTGCTTAACCTGAAAAAGGAGGCTGAGGGATAACCTTACTGCTCTCCACAACTACCTGAAGGAGATTGTGGCGAGGTGTGTGTCAATGTCTTCTCCTAAGTAACAATTGACGGGACAAGAGGAAATGGCCTCAAGTTGCACCAGGGGAGGTTTTGATTGAATATTAGGAAAAAACTTCTTCACTGAAAAGGTTGTCAAGCTTTGGCATAGCCTGCCCAGGGAAGTGGTTGAATCAGCATCCCTGGAGGTATTTGAAAGAAGTGTAGATGTGGCATGTAGGGACATGGTTTAGTGATGGACTTGGCAGTGCTAGTTTAATGGTTGGACTCGATGATCTTAAAGGTCTTTTCCAACCTAAATGAATCTATGATTACTGTATGACAAGATTCAGAGAAGTAGGTGAGACAGTTTGTGAAGACAGATATTATATGGTAAAGAATATCTGAAATCAGTCTGCTAGTTAATTTTTTTATACGAATGTCTCTGATGGGATAAAAACGCTTAAGTAATAAAACAACGATCAAATTGGTAAGAAATGAAAAATACAGTTATATTAATCTTTGTAGAGGGACCACATTTTGAAAACTTTTTTCTGTGAACAAACCCAATTCACTTCTTCATAGGAGATAACTTTTCATCTCATTCCATTTTTATTATGTCCAGATACCTCTTTCTAGAGAACAGTTGAAAAAGGTTTTTTCTAGTTTATTTCCTTATAAGCAAACAAGAGCACAGTGAACACTCATCCCATCTAAAGTATGCTGATTTACTCAACTGTTTAGCATTAAACTGATTGTCACATAGATTCTGTCCTTAGAAATATTTTCTACTGAAAGCAACATGGGTGTGTGACACTTATGCTATATCCACCCCTTACAAAAATTAAAATACTTGACAGTAATTTTTGATGGACTCAAAAGTTCCATCAAAGAAACATATCACCAGCATGCTTTTTTGAATAGTGATATTCATATATCCTAAGAAAGGCATACTGTGGGCTTAATTGAACAGCATCTAAGAGTAATTCTGAGGGATCACCAACTGTGTCTTCACAACTCTAGTTCTAGGTGGGAACATCATGTAGGAGTACAGATTCATCTTTAAAGGTGCCTAAGTTGCTTCACTAAATAAAGATCCCAGATCTCTCTAGCTCTGAATATTCCACTAGAAATGGATACACCTGAGGCTCCCATTTCAGGCCAATATAGACTGGCATTAGGACATGCAGTTTATTTAAATCAGAATCTCATTGAAAGGTTAACGTAAGAATCAATACTGGGTCCGACAGAAAAGTCCCATTTCTGTCCTTTCAGTATCTGAAGGCCACATTTCATGCATTGTTTTCTCCTAGAGGCTAATTCTTATACCATCTTTCAACAATTTGCCTGGAGCAAGATTCATTTCATGTACTCCTAGGCAGGTAAACATTACTCTAAGGTAGTTGTGTAATCCTCCCCAAGAAGAGGGATAAATACAAAGGAGAATTCATCCTAACTGAAGATCGATGTATAAGCCAAAGCAGATGACTGCTCTTTTTTCTGCATCCCTGGTGCACAATCCTGACCTCAAGTTATATGCCTGATGCTGTTTCAGTGATCCATCCTTTGTATGCTTCAAATTAAGTGCTTCAGACCTTCTAAGCTCCCTCATTACTACCTCATGCTCTCTCAGATCTTTCCCAAGACACAGTTATAGCCTCTTACATTTTTTTCAAGAGAATTTGGCAGGAAGAGACATAAAGTTAGGGTCAGAACACACCTTCTTAATTATTTCTACTTTTTATTAAAGCAACTGACAATTACAAGCAAGCTGTCAGCTTCACCTCCTTTCATGAATCAGGGATTCACCACTATATCAAGCTGAACTGAATTCTTCCTTCTCTCTCTTGATAACAAGTCTTTAACTGCAGTGGAAGATTCTGCTTTGAGATAGGCTCCTCTTCCCATGACATTTACTCACACTGAGAAGGTATGAATCCACCAGACCACACTTACTATAGCATGGAGAAAGCTTATGGAAGGGACATTTTTGTCACATTAGCAATAGACCAGTAGTTGGTAATGTTCCAGTGTCTCTCAGTCTCTCTTCCACAAGGTATGAAAGACCTTCCTTGAACAGGTCAGTCATTTTAGAATACAGCACAGGAGGATATAAGTTTGAGCAGTCACTGTTTCCACACATTGTCTGAAAGAGTTCACAGTGTGTTATTTCTACACAATGTAAACACAATAAGAAGCCCTTTTCTAATACTGGGGAGAGGATAATCTCATGTACAGATTCTCCTACTGGAAATGGGACTCTTCATCTTTCCACCATGAGTCCAAAAGCAGATGCAACCTTGATCTAGATAAGGGCTGGTACAGCAATAAGAACTGAAACTTCATCTCATGATGCAAGACTGTGTACCACCTTTGCTTCTGGTAATTTGATAGGGATGGTAATAATGAGGCATATAAGCTTGAGTTTTCTCTGTTCCTTTACATTCTTGGATGCAAAGTACTCCTTTTCATACTGGAGAAGTGCTGGTTTCTAGTAAAGAACCTGTTGCCACCTAGAACATAAGAGTTTTCAGACTATACAGCTACATCTCTAGAGTGTAAGAATAGCTCTGCAACTTGACTCCTGCTACTGTTTCTTGATTAAGGTAAGAGCATATCAGTATCTTTTATAGTGGACAATAATCTATTTCCAAGATCCATGCTTTCACCCTTGAAGAGAAAGTTGAGATTCAACAATATAATCCTAGTCTTCTCAATTTTCTATTTCAGAAGTCAGTAGCATTACTGGGACATATGTACGTAGCTGTTTACTCTTGACACTGTAGTCTTACAAATTGTTAATGGTAGGAAGCTGTGCATTGCATGTCAGGGTATTTCTTCACCTGTCTACCTTGTTCCCTCTCTCATCCATTATCTTTTTTTCTCCTCTTTTCATCCTTGGATAGCTGATGTCCATGAAGAGAGACGCTCATATATATCTCATTATTTCACATTTTCCTCCTCACAGATGGTAACCCCACCTGCAGATCTGCCCTTTTCATGCCATTACTAACTTCATGCTCTGTTTAAACTCTGTTATATTTGCAACCAGGTCACCTGCTGAGGGAATGGCCACTTCTGACAAGACCCAATCTTCTGTTGAGCAAATGAGCTACAGACACAAAGGCCCAATTATTATTAAGTGTTAGCATAATTGTAATTATAAGTAGACTGTTTCATTATAATACAGCTGTTGAGCCTTTAATGCATCCCTGTAATGTGCTTTATTAATAAGTTGTATAGAACTGCTGACTTTACAATTTTCTGTATCACATTTACGATAACAAAAGAGGTTATGAAAATGAATTCACTACGGGAGTCCTACTGTGTTAGTTACTATGATTCAGAGGTTTATTATGGTAATAAAGCAACATGAGACAATAATGTTAGGAACTGAAATACACTAATGATGCTTCATATTGTTCCAAAAACATTATGCAGAAGTGGTAAAAAGTGTTATGACTTGCAGATTGTCAAATGTAGCAGATGTCACACTACTGAATAAAAGTGAGAGAGATAATACTGTTAGCCCCTGCACTGTTTGCTGCTTCCTCCCAGGTCTTCCAAAGCAAAGAGAATGTTTAAGGTGGCTGGTTGGTTGGTTGGTTGGTTGGCTGGATGGTTGGTTGGTTGGTTGGTCGGTTGATTGGTTGGCAGAAAAAGATGATTTTTATTAATTCTTACCAATTGCTAAATCAATATTTGAGTGAGGAACTGTGTGATCTTATTTTCACTAGATGTTTCCTATATAAATGTATTGACACTTGGTAACCAGGTCTCTGGAGCAAAGGACAAGTTTTCGAGGGCAATGTTCCTACTAGTTTTAAATGTATTTTCAAGCTAATTGCTGGCCAGTTAAAATTGCTCAGGATAAACCTACCTCCGGTGGCTCTGAGAAAATAAGACAGAACAGAACAACAAGTGAGATGTGTGAGAATCCTCCCATTTTTTAAAATAATGTCAGAGTCCACTGTCCTGGAAAAACATTTTTATATAACATTATTACATACTGTGTTTGATTTACTCTAAGCGGGATTCCAGCAAGACTCGCTCCAGATGAATTAGGATTACTCAGAAATGGGCGGCACTCTTTAGACATTAATTTTTATTAATCTGGATATGACTGCATTGCAAAGAAGAAAACACCAAAGCTATTACTGTATCCTGATTGCCTATGCTGCTTAATAGTTAACTGCATCTTTGATTTTTGCTTTCAGCCTTTTCAACTAGTTTGCTCAAAGACAAATCTTCTCTGAAGGGCATCACTCTTAAATTAAAGCTATGGACACAAATTATTATATGACACATAGCATGAAGACGAAGTTTTGGGCTCCAGTTCTCTTTTGTTCTCTCTCTTGAGCAGCATAGAACTATGCACATATATCCACATTTGTTTATATAGATATGCAGACTTCATACAAAAAATACATTTTTACATTAAGAGATTACATATGTTAATTTTAGTGCTATAGACCTGTATACAGTGTGCAGAGGAATAGAAGTAAATTACTCTTGCAGCAAAGCTGTGCAGTGATTCTCATAAAGTATGTCACAGTACTGAAGACTGGAGAGTACAATATATATTAAATGTACTGCAGCATGACAAGAATGTTCAAAATCACAGAAAAAATAATTTAAATTGAGATTAAACTAATGAATGGCAAAGTTATAAAAATATGATGTCTATCTCAGAACACAAGAACAGTGAAGACATTCAGTGAAATTAAAGGTAGCATATTCAAAAATGATGACAACAAATATTTTCTCATAAACTGTATGAAACTCATTTGTTAAAGGATTTTGCAAAATAAATGACAGTGGAGTATTTACCTATAGATAGTGGTAAACATAAAATCTGGTGTCCCTAAAAGCCACTTAAAATACAAAGATAAACCTAGTCCACCTATCTTAGGGGACTGCTTAACACAGTAAGTACTTCAATTCAGTAGATATCTACTTGAGTATCTAGTTTTCATTATAGTGAATATGCCTTATGTACTTAATTTTGTTTGCCAGCACATGCTTGAGATGTGTTTTCTGCTGAGGTAGGCAATATTTGTCCAACTGTCAAATTTAATTTTAAACTACAGTTAGATGACCCTTAAAAAAAAAAAAAAAAAAGTTCTGAGAGCAAATTAGAAATCATCGGTCTTTTTTGCACTCAGCTGTATATACTATTAATCAGGCTCTCTCCTCTGATTGGACGTCTGGTACTTGCATGCTGGGATTCACAGTGGCCTGAAGTTAACTAGAGAGAAGAAGAGCAAATACTCCATGTAATTAGGGTTGCAACCCATCTTTGCCTTTATAGAAATGACTATGTCCCCTCACAACAATCTCTTTGAGTGAATGCTCAAAGTAGTAGATCATTAGGCAAAAAGTGCTCTTCTCCACTCTTCTAGTGAAGAGGGTTAGATGGTTCCAAGAAGTCTGAGATAGTAATTTCCTATAATTTCCCTCTAGTAGAAAGAGCTAGGTAGTTGACCTAATTAACTGAATTTCTTTTTGAAAGAACTCATTTGAAGATTCCTTATACATACACTGAAAAAAGTCAGGCACCTTATCTGGGTGTCTTTCTGCTTATCTTTAAAGGAGTTCCTGCTCCTACTAAACAGAGAACTTTACGTTAAATAGATTGAATTGCCTCCATGGGGTCAAATACCTAAAATTTTGATGAAGTACTTATTAAAGTACATACCTAAACTAGGATGCCATGGAAGAATCTGTCTTAGAATCAATCAGTTTAGGTTGGAAGAAACTTTAAAGATCATCTAGTGTGCCCCTGCCCGCCCATGCCCCCACCCCCCTCCCCAAATACCAGGGATATCTTCAAGTAGATCAGGTTGCTCAGGGCCCTGTTGAACCTGACCTTGAATGTATCCAGGATGTGGAACTTCTCTGGGCAACCTGTTCCAGTGCCTCACCCACCTCATTGTAAACAAAATTCTTACTTTTATCTAGCCTAAATCTACCCTCTTTTAGTTTAAAACCATTACCCCTTGTCTTATTGCAAAAGACCCTGCTAAAATCACAGAATCATAGAATCGTGTAGGTTGGAAAAGACCTTGAAGATCATCCAGTCCAACCACTGACCCCACACTAACAGTTCCCAATTACACCATATCCCTCAGCGCTATGTCGACCCTACTCTTAAACACCTCCAGGGATGGGGACTCCACCACCTCCCTGGGCAGCCCATTCCAACGCCTAACAACCCATTCTGTAAAGAAATGCTTCCTAATATCTAGTCTAAACCTTCCCTGCTGCAATTTGAGGCCATTCCCTCTTGTCCTATCGCTTGTTACTTGGTTAAAGAGACTCATCCCCAGCTCTCTGCACCCTCCTTTCAGGTAGCTGTAGAGGGCGATGAGGTCTCCCCTCAGCCTCCTCTTCTCCAGACTAAACACCCCCAGTTCCCTCAGCCGCTCCTCGTACGACCTGTGCTCCAGACCCTGCACCAGCTTCGTTGCCCTTCTCTGGACACGCTCGAGTCATTCAATGTCCTTTTTGTAGTGAGGGGCCCAAAACTGAACACAGGAATCGAGGGGCGGCCTCACCAGTGCCGAGGACAGGGGTGAGATCCCTTCCCTGTCCCTGCTGGCCACACTATTGCTGACACAAGCCAGGATGCCACTGGCCTTCTTGGCCCCCTGGGCACACTGCTGGCTCCTGTTCAGCCGGCTGTCAATCAGCACCCCCAGGTCCCTCTCTGACTGGCAGCTCTCCAGCCACTCCTCCCCAAGCCTGTAGCGCTGCTGGGGGTTGTTGTGGCCCAAGGGCAGCCCCCGGCATTTGGCCTTAAGGAAACTCCTCCAGTTGGCCTCAGCCCATGGCTCCAGCCTGTCCAGGTCTCTCTGCAGAGCCTCCCTACCCTCGAGCACATCAACACTCCCACCCAACTGGGTGTCATCTGCAAACTGACTGAGGGTGCACTCGATCCCCTCGTCTAGATCATCAATAAAGATGTTAAACAGGAGTGGCCCCAAAACTGAGCCCTGGGGGACACCACTCGTGACCGGCCAACAACTGGATTTAACTCCATTGACCACAGCTCTTTGGGCCCGGCCATCCAGACAGTTTTTTACCCAGCAAAACGCGTGCCCATCCAAGCCTCAAGCAGCCAGTTTCACCAGGAGAATGCTGTGGGAAATGGTGTCAAAGGTCTTGCTAAAGTCAAAGTAAACAACATCCACAGCCTTTCCCTCATCCAGTAAGCAGGTCCCCCTGCTGTAGAATGAGATCAGGCTTGTCAGGCAGGACCTGCCTTTCATAAACCCATGCTGACTGGGCCTTATCATCTGGTTGTCCATTATATGACTGTTAATGGCACCCGAGATGACCTGCTCCATGACCTTCCCTGGCACTGTGGTCAGACTGACAGGTCTATAGTTTCCTGGATCGTCTTTTCTGACCCTCTTGTAGATGGGTGTCACATTTGCCACCCTCCAGTCCAATGGGAACTCCCCAGTTAGCCATGACTTCAGGTAAATCATGGACAGTGGCTTGGCGAGCACATCTGCCAGCTCCCTCAGGACCCTTGGGTGTAACCCATCTGATCCCACAGACTTGTGTGCATCCAAGTGGTGCAGCAGGTCTCTGACCACCTCCTCTTCAACTGTGCTGACCTCATTCTGCTTCCCCTCCCCATCTCCCAGCTCCTGAGGCTGGGTGTCCAGGGAACAGCCAGTTCCGCTGTTAAAAACTGAGGCAAAGTAGGCGTTGAGCACCTCAGCCTTTTCCTCATCCTTAGTTACCATGTTTCCCTCTGCATCCAGTCAAGAAGGGAGATTTTCCCTAATCCTCCTTTTGCTGTTAACGAATTTATAGAAACATTTTTTGTTATCCTTAACAGTTGCAGCCAAGTTGAGCTCTAGCTGTGCTTTGGCTCTCCTAATGTTCTCCCTGCATAACTTCACTACATCTTTATAGTCTTCATGAGAGACCTGGCCCCTCTTCCAAAGGCAATAGATTATCTTTTTGTTCTTGAGATCCAACCAAAGGTCCCTGTTTAGCCAGGCCGGTCTCCTTGCCCCCCTGCTTGTTTTTCAGCACACGGGAACAGCCTGCTCCTGTGCCTTTAAGACTTCTCTCTTGAAGTATGTCCAGCCTTCTTGGACTCCCATTTCCTTCAAGGCAGCCTCCCAAGGGATTTTGTTAATCAGTCTTTTGAACAGGTCAAAGTTAGCCCTGTGGAAGTCTAAGGTGGCAGTTTTACTAACCCCTCTCTTTGTTTCTTGAAGGTTTGAAAATTCGATCATCTCGTGATCATTGCACCCTAGATGGCCTCCAACCTTTATTTCCCCCACAAGCTCTTCCCTGTTCACAAGAAGCAGGTCCATGGGGGCACCTTCCCTGGTCGGCTCACTCACCAGCTGTGTGAGGAAGTTCTCCTCCACACATTCCAGGAACCTCCTCGATTGTTCCTTCTCTGCTTTGTTGTGTTCCCAGCAGATATCTGGGAGGTTGAAGTCCCCCACAAGAACAACGGCAAGTGATGGCGAGATTTCTGCTAACTGTTTATAGAAAGCTTCATCCACCTCACTGCTTTGGTTGGGGGGTCTGTAGCAGACTCCCACAGCAAGATCTGCTTTGTTGGCCCTTAACCTAATCCACACACTCTCAGCCCCGTTATCACTACCCTTGATTTCTGAGCTGTCATAGCATTCTCTTACATATTGGGCCACTCCACTGCCTCTCCTTCCCTGTCTATCCCTCCTGAAGAGCTTGGAGCCATCAATTGCAACACTCCAGTCATGTGAGGCATCCCACCACATTTCTGTTATAGCTACTATGTCAGAGTTGTCACGCTGCATTGTGGCCTCAAGCTCCCCCTGTTTGTTGCTCATACTGCATGCATTGGTATAGATGCACTTGGGATGAGGTAGTGAATCCAACACCCTTTTGTGAGTGTGGGCCCCATTCCCTACCAGACCCTTCTCAGGTGCTTCCACGGTTCCTAAACATCTTTCCCTTCTCTCAGATGAAGTGGCAGAAGCAGAGCCCTCACCAGTCCACCATCCTTCAAGCTTTGGCACGCTTCCCTTAAGTTTGTTCCTAACATGCCCAGTTATCTCCCTGTCCCCTCTCATATCTAGTTTAAAGCCCTGTCAATAAGCCCTGCTAACTCCTGCCCCAGAATACTTTTCCCCCTCTGGGACAGCTGCATCCCACCTGTCTCATTTGTAGCCAGCAGACCAGGTGCCTTATAAACCTCACCATGGTCAAAGAACCCAAAATTCTGACCGTGGCACCAGTCTCTGAGCCACGTGTTAATCAGATATGTTTTCCACCCTCTATCAGTGGTTTTCTCTGCCACTTGAGGGATTGACAAAAACACGACCTGAGCTCCCGAGCCTTCAATTAGCCACCCCAATGCTTTCAAGTCTTTTTTGAGTGACTTAAGATTCTCTCTACCACCTCATCATTACCTGCCTGAATAACCCACAAGGGGTAATAATCAGAGGGCCACACCAGAGCAGTGACCTTTCTTTTAAATGTTTGCCCCCATCTTTCCTGTAGCCCCCTTTAAGTACTGGAAGGCAACTATAAGGTCTTCCTGGAGCCTACTCTTCTCCAGGCTGAACAACCCCAACTCTCTCAGCCTTTCTTCATAGGTGTTCCCGCCCTCTGATCTTTTTGTGGCCATTCTCTGGACCTGCTCCAACAGGTCCATGTCTTCCTTCTACTGAGTGCTCCAGAGTTGTGCATAGTACTCCAGGTGGAGTCTCATGAGAGCAGAGTACGGGGGAAGAATCACCTGCTTTGACCTGCTGGCCACATTTCTTTTGATGCAGCTCAGGATGCAGTTGTCTTTCTGGGCTGTGAGCGTAAATTGCCAGCTCATGTGCAGCTTTTCATCCACGAGTACCCCCAAGTCCTTTTCTACAGGGCTGCTCTCAATCCCTTCATCCTCCGGCCTGTACTGATACCAGGGATTACCTGAACCCATGTGCAGAACCTTGTACATGGCAGTGTTGAACCTCATGAGATTCACATGGACTCACTTCTCAAGCTTGTCCAGGTCCCTCTGGACGGCATCCTTTCCCTCAGGCATGTCAACCCAACCACGCCACACATCTTGGTATCATCTGCAAACTTGCTGAGGGTGCACTCGATCCCACTGTCTATGTCATTGATTAAGATATTAAACAGTACTGGTCCAAATACAATCCCCTGAGGGATACCACTTCTCACCAATCTCCATTTGGACATTGAGCCATTGACTATTACCCTCTGGATGCAACCATCCAACGACTTTTTCATCCACCAAACAGCCCATCCATCAAATCCATATCTCTTCAATTTAGAGAAAAGGGTGTTGGGGGGGACTGTGTCAAAGATCTTACAGAAGTCCAGACAGATGATATCTCTAGCTTGTCCCTTGTCCACTGATGTAGTCACTCCATCATAGAAGGCCAGTAGGTTTGTCAGGCAAGACTTGTTCTTGGAAAAATCATGCTGGTTGTTTCCAATAACTTCTCTCCTCCATGTGCCTTAGCATAGCTTCTAGGAGGATCTGTTCCATGATCTTCCCAGGCACAGAGGTGTGGCTGACAGGTCAGTAGTTCCCTGGGTCCTGTTTTCTACCCTTTTTAACAATGGGTGCAATCTTGAATTAATTGTCACCAAATGTTACAAGATGCTATGGCCCATGCTTCACAATGCTGATAGGTTAGAAATCTGATGTGTCTCAAGGTACCCCACCATTCTTAGACACTTTACTTTTCAGTGGTTATTGAGCAATGCATAGCACCAAAAAAAAGAGAGATGAACTGAGAACTGCAAAAGAAGACTGGGGTAATGAAAAATTTCATTAGACTTAAAAGTATTTGGAAATGTGGAAGATTTAAATTTCGCTTGAAATATGTAATAAATGGGTGACAGCAGAAAAGAAGACATTTAGAGGCAGTCTTATTTCTAAAGCAGCTATTTCTGAAGCATTATCTGATTTTAATACTGCTCAGTTAAGTCAAGCAGAGGAGGCTAACTATATAACTATTATAGAAATGAGGAGTACTGCACTTCATGTAAAATAGATGGAAAGATGCTTTTAATAGAGTTTATTAAAATAAAAGCAGAGAGATATTTGTAATGGATCTATGGATGAGATCTCATATTGCAATTTGGGGGAGTAATTGGAATCCCCTATTATGAAATAGAAATAAAATGAAAAATTTTTAAAAATACAAGACATACAAACATTTAAAAAAACTGGTTGAAAACAAATTGGAGAAAACAAAGCAAGCATGATTTTCTGTACAAAAGAAATTTCCAAACCAAAATTGAATGTGATGGAGAAAGGATAGGATTCTTGAACTGTTGGAGAATATACTATGAAGAATATTGAAACAGAAATATATGGGAAATTCAAAGCTGGAATCCATCCAAAACTCTGCATGGCAGTGGACCAAGCCAACACTTAACATTTGGGAAAACACAGAGGAAATTATATCATGACTGTAAGAGATTGCAAGTATCAGAACAAAACGTGCATTATTGACAAAGTGGGCAAAGTATCACTGGTTAAGAAGAATTATTCATAAGATGTTATAGTGATGAAAGAATGGCTGAAAACAACAAAGAAACTGTACGAATTTAAATTGATACAGAAGTCACTGTGATGTCAGAAACAATGACACTAGTACTGTTAGAGATCCATAGGCAGCAAAAATGAGTCATGCTAATTATTTGGGTCTTATTTCGTCCACAAATCTATCAGATAAATATATGTGCAAATATATGGATAAAGTTGCAACTTTTAATTTTTTTCCAGCAACTATACCACAAAAAATTGATTATACATGGTCAGTGTGTTGGTTTAAGCCCTGCCAGGACCGGAGACCACGTTGCTGTTGCCCCTCCCCCACCCTCAGCCAGTCGAGCTGAAAGTGAGGCACAAACCCCGGGTTAAAATAAGAAGAAATTTAGTACAACAGTGTGATAAACGATCTGAACAACAACAGTGGCAATGATAACAACAATAAACAGCAATAACAGTGAACAAGACAAAAGATATACAGAGAAATACCGCAATTGTTACAGACAGCCCGTGCTTCCCGAGACCAAAGCTACAAAGGAAGAGAATTCCCGCGCTCTCGTGCCTGGACCTGACCTCAGTATGGTATGAATAACCCGGCTGGAGATCCCTTCCCCCTTCTCTGCTGGGGAAACTTAACCCTATCCTAGCTTAACCAGGACAGTCACTCACTTGACTTCAGCATAAATGAAAAAAACCCTACACCACTGAGTAGGCGGACAGCACAGATGAAGATTCTGAGAAAGTTCACCATACACTGAAGTAGAGTTTAAGAGGATATTTTGTTTTAATCTTGATTTCAGAGACTGAAGAGAAAATGTATAATTTATTGATACTGAACCATAGGAAAAATGCAAAATCATGGGGAAATGAAGTAGTCAAGGTACATATGTTTATAGATAGGCTCAAAGAAGCAAATACCTAGAAAAGTAACTTTTTTATTTAGTTGCAAAGAGAAACATATTGGAGAGATGGCTGATGACAGGTATTTTCTAACTTGATTGAGCATCCAGGTCCTGGTATACAACCATAGAAAACTAGAGCTCATGTTTATGCACACTGTATAGTTTCTTAGAAAGCACCATTTCCTCTGACTGCTATATGATGTTCAACACTTGTTGCATATCACTGGGAAATGCAACAGATTTATTTTATTGCATAGAAACAGGTAATTTCTGCACAGATTATGTTTCGTTCTGAAAGTGACAGTAAAAATGTGGGGCCAGAGATTCCAGGCAGTCCTGCATAGCATCCATGCCATAACATCTGGGCTAAAGATGAACAAAAAAAATTTTAAGTGTTTGTGTGTTTGTTATTGGAAATACATCTTGGATTAAATTAAAATGTAAGAGAAGATCACAGTAAAACTGTTTTGATCCTCAGCATGCCTACCATAGCAGAGAAGAAGGGATACTTCATGGTAAAAATAAATGCTGGAACTCTGTATCTATATCAGTAATCCCAGAGTGCTACTGTGCAAAATTGTCTAATAAAGCTGAGATACAAATTCTAACAAATAATTTAAAGAATGGAAATGCTTTTTATTTATTTCTTTTAAGTGTTTTTGTAGTATTGCATAGCATTACATAGTTGTTCAAAGAGTTTAGTGAACCTTAGCCTGTTAGAACTGTTGTGATAAACAGAAAACTAGGGATACGTGTCTGCTGTAATACAGAAAATATATCTTCGCAAGGTCCATGGTGGCAGATTATCTGCCTGGGAATTTTTAACAATACACCTGACGTTCTACTCTGACTCCTTTGCAGTTATACTTTAACTTATTCATAATAATACATGAATGCTAAAAACTAATGTCTTGTCATAGCTGGTTCTCAATGTCATGGATTATTTAAACAACTGTGTTCTATTGTGTTCAAATAAAAAAGATAAATCTGTTCTTAGTGTTAGGTATGAAAAGCTTCACTTTGATTCTAGAGGGAAATACGGTCAGCTAAAACTGACCGTAAGCTGCTTACTTCCAATTTCTGGGATTCATGCCTGAATTTCAAATTGTGTTGGCAAACATCTTCCACAGTGTAAAGGTATAGATTTCTACCCTAAATCAAATCACATATATTCTGGACTTCCTTGTCAAATTTCTAGAGCAGTATTTAACTATTTTTGAAAAAGCAGTGACCACCTAACCTTTATGAAATATCTAGAAAACACCTTGTAGAGAGCTTTTGTTATTTTTCATTATTTTTGCTCACGGACACATAAAAATCCACTTAGGTTCCACTTCAAATATTAATTTTTAATCTTTATTTTATCTCAGTTGTCAGGTAAATGGTTGCATATTTTTCATTGTTTTTCAGATTGCCTTTGTATTTGTCTTATTGCCTGAACAAATAGAACACGACATTCATTTAGGAGCAATTCAAAGTATTATCTTAGGCAGAAATCATCACCTGTACAAATAGAGCCCAAATAAAATCTAGAAGTTTCAGAAAAAAAAGTTTTTCTGATATATCTTGTATTGCACTAAAGTCAGTGATGTCTTGGTACTCAAGACCTTGTGGGAGCTAAGTAAACAGAAGAACAGTATGTATGGCTTGCAGTATAATCCATTAGTCCTGCAGAACACTAGTAGAACCTCACCTGGAACATCAGGTGGAATTTCTCTCACCTAACTTTATATAACTTCAAAGTACCATCAACATCTGAGATGAACAGTGTAGAAAATATGTTAAAAAGCATATTTCATTTCATTTCATCCAAAGGTAAGAAATCTAAAATGATTCAGCTGAAGCTCACCCTGAGATACCCTTTTCTCCCCAATTTGTAGAAAGGAAGAAGACAGTAAAAAGGAATTTTTTCTAACCCTAAGAAAAGAAGTAAATATTCTGCAATGCCTGTCCTAACTAAAGTCTCAGTAGAAAAGAGTTTTTCAAGAAAGACGGGGCTCGACTGGAGAGAGTTTAGAGGAGAATGATTCCAGGTCTGGAATATATAATCCAGTAGGAAAAGATATGGAGATCTTTTAATCATTTGTCCTGTCTGACAATAGAAACTCTGTCAAGATCAGAATTAATGGCGCTACTATGTAACATGAGTTGGGGTGTTGGTTTTTTTTTTTTTTTTTCCTTTCTTTCTTTCTTTTATTTTTAAGGAAGGTACTCAGATAAATGTGACAATGTCAGGCACTTGGGATATTGATTTCACATTCCTAGGTAGTTTTAAGTCATATGAACTATGTGTTTTGTAAAAGAAAATATTTTTAAAATTTTATGTTGTGGATTACTAGTTAATATTGTATGCCTAAAAAGGGTGTTGAGTGAGATCATAAATAGTCTAACATATATCAGCTGGACCATATTGTCTGTCCTCCCAAGACTTATGTTGAGTACTGACAATCAAAGTTCATATAGTAAGTGATGCAGTCTGCTGACAGACTTAGGTTTTAGTGATTTCTGAACAACACAATTCCCAATTTTCAAGGCTAAATTAATGTAATTAGGATGTTTATAAAGGTTTATGTTTAAAGATATTTAGGATTCAAATGGTCTTGAATTTTAAAAGCTTATGACTCCAAATCATGTTTTCATGTGAAACCAGATCCAGGATGTATGATAAAGCTTAGCGAAGTCTGTGTATGTCAGTGCTTAAAGAGATGCGCAAATGTAGGAGGTTGTACACAGTCTGTGAGTGATAAACTGTCTTCTCCTGACTGGCTGTCCTGGTTTCAACCAGGATGGAGTTAATTTTCCTTGGAGTATTTCATACCATGTGATGTCATGCCCAGGTGGGTGGGGGTAGCTCTTGGGCTCCTCTCTCTGGGGATGAAACCTCTGCTCATCAGTTGGTGTTGCTGTGGGGTGCAGTCCCCGCACTCGGTAAGCCACTGCTGCATTTTACCCGTTTTCTTTTGAACTCACTATTATTACTGTTGTTATCTTCTTATATTTAGTAAATTCTTTCTTTTTATTCAACCCACGAATCCTCTTCTTTTGTCCCTCCCCTATCTTACCAGAGGGGGGAGGGGGAGGTGAAGCCACATGGCATCTGGCTGCCGCCTGAGTTCAAACCACCACACTGGCCAAAAAAAAAGAAATATTGAGACTTTTCTGAGTATATTATAACCAAAGGTACGATGGTAAGCAGAAGCTCTATTATCTTGGAAACTCCTGGGTAAATTTGGTGAAGCCAAATTGGCAAGGGAAATCAAATAAATTTTAAAAAGCCTTGCCATGTCCTGTGTGCTCCTCAAAGAGGGGTTTAGATTTTTGATTCCTGCTTTAAGTATCAGACCTCTGACTTCTGATCAATTATGATCTTCTACAACATGCTGAGCTTCTTATGTTGGAACTGTAAAAATGTGGATAATCAACTCTAGCATTCACCTGAGATGACATTAGCAAGCATGTTATAGTGGCAATATATTTCAACTTTGTTTATATTACTATCTGTAAAATAAAGAAAAAAGTAATTATTTTTTTTTTTAAGGGAAATGTGAAAAGAGTTAGGTTTTTGGTGGTTTTTTTTTTTTTTATTTTTTATTTTTTTAGTTGTAAAAGAAAGTGGAAAATCAGTGAAAAGCAAAAGGGAAGAATTCAACTGTTTGGCTTTTTAAAAGCAATTACATGATTATTCTACTTCTAGAAACTATATATTTCAAGTAAAGCTCTTACAGAAAAGGCCAAGTCCTGCACATGGGTTGAGGAAATCCCATGCAGAAATACAGGATGGACAATGAGTGGATTGAGAACAGCCCTGTGGAGAAGGACTTGGGGGTACTGGTGGATGGAAAACTGACTGTGAGCCAGTAATGTTCTCTTGCAGTCCAGAAAGCCAACTGCACCCTGGGCTGCATCAAAATATGGGGAGCAGGTCAAAGTAGATGATGCTTTCTCTTTACTCTGCTCTCATGTGACCCCACCTGGAGTACTGTGTCCAGTTCTGGGGACCGCAATGTGAGAAAGACATGGACCTGCTCAAGCGGCTCCAGAGGAGGGCCATAAAGATAACCAGAGGGCTGGAGGAGCTCCCTTATGGAGACAGTCTGACAAGAGTTGGAGTTGTTCAGCCTAGAGAACAGAAGGTTCCAGGGAGACATTATAGTGGACTTTAAGTAGTTAAAAGGGACCTAAAAAAAAAGATGGGGGGGGGGGATGACTCTTTATCAGGGAGCATAGCGATAGGACAAGGGGTAATGGTTTTAAACTGAAAAAGTGTAGATTTCAACTAGATATTAGGAAGAAATTCTTTACTGTGAGTGTGGTGAGTCACTGGAACAGGTTGCCCAGAGAAGTTGTGGCTGCCCCCTCCCTGGCAGTGTTTAAGGACAGGTTGGACGGGGCTTTGAGCAGCCTGATCTTGTAGAAGGTGTCCTAGTGGAGTTGGAACTAGATGATCTTTAATGTCCCTTCCAACCCAAACCATTCTATGTTTCTATGTTTCTGTGATTTTATGATTCTATGAAAGTGTCTTTCTGTTTTATGTATAAAAAGTCAAAACAATTACTTTCAATATAGATGACTTCGACATTTTATTAAAAATGGCAACAAAATCACTTTGTAAGACCTCTCAGCTTGAAATTATTTCAAGAAAAGCCTTTCAGAGGAAGTATTTAAACATATATTGCCTAAAACAATACAGGCAAACTGGGTTGCCAGATTTGTGTATCAAAGGCAGAGCTAAAACTTCCCCCATTTGAAGAAAATAGCATGTATTAGCATATGAAAATACAGAATTTAATAATTTCTTTTTTTCCTTGTAATAAAATTGCCTATTTTTCAAAATAAATCATCATTTTATAAGCATTTTTTTCTGTTGGAGGTGATTATACAGGTAGTAGAAATATATTTATTTTCTGATCTCCAAAATCAGCAACTATTGCCATATTTTGGAGAGCAGCTTTTTTATATAAACTTAATGATTAAAAAAGAAAATCATCTTACTTTTGTAGATTTTTATGTCCAGTTTAGAATTGCACACAATGAGAGTAGCTAAGATGGAATTGCTGCCCAATTATGAGCATTCTTTGTTTGTTACAGATTTAAACACAAGAGGTAATATGGCTGAGTACAGCAGCACTGGATGGTGCAACACATGAGGGACAACCAGATTCCGGCCCACTCAGCACGGGTCTATGAAAGGCAGGTCCTGCCTGACAAACCTGATCTCCTTCTACGACAGGGAGACCTGCTGATTGGATGAGGGAAAGGCTGTGGATGTAATTTACCTTGACTTTAGCAAGTCTTTTGACACCGTTTACCAGAGCATTCTTCTGACAAAAATGGCTGCTCGAGGTTTGGACTTCACTGGGTAAAAAACTGGCTGGACGACCAGGCCCAGAGAGTTGTGGTGAACGGAGTTAAATCCAGTTGTCGGCCGGTCACGAGTGGTGTCCCCCAGGGCTCGGTTTTGGGGACACTCCTGTTGACCATCTTTATTGATGATCTAGACGAGGGGATGGAGTGCACCCTCAGTCAGTTTGCAGATGACCCCAAGTTGGGTGGGAGTGTTGATGTGCTCGAGGGTAGGGAGGCTCTGCAGAGAGACCTGGACAGGCTGGAGCCATGGGCTGAGGCCAACTGGAGGAGTTTCCTTAAGGCCAAATGCCGGGGGCTGCCCTTGGGCCACAACAACCCCCAGCAGCGCTACAGGCTTGGGGAGGAGTGGCTGGAGAGCTGCCAGTCAGAGAGGGACCTGGGGGTGCTGATTGACAGCCGGCTGAACAGGAGCCAGCAGTGTGCCCAGGTGGCCAAGAAGGCCAATGGCATCCTGGCTTGTGTCAGCAATAGCGTGGCCAGCAGGGACAGGGAAGGGATCTTACCCCTGTCCTCGGCACTGGTGAGGCCGCCCCTCAATTCCTGTGTTCAGTTTTGGGCCCCTCACTACAAAAAGGACATTGAATGACTCAAGCGTGTCCAGAGAAGGGCAACGAAGCTGGTGCAGGGTCTGGAGCACAGGTCTTACGGGGAGCGGCTGAGAGAACTGGGGGTGTTTAGTCTGGAGAAGAGGAGGCTGAGGGGAGACCTCATCGCCCTCTACAGCTCCCTGAAAGGAGGTTGCAGAGAGCTGGGGATGAGTCTCTTTAACCAAGTAACAAGCGATAGGACAAGAGGGAATGGCCTCAAGTTGTGCCAGGGAAGGTTTAGACTAGATATTAGGAAGCATTTCTTTACAGAATGGGTTGTTAGGCGTTGGAATGGGCTGCCCAGGGAGGTGGTGGAGTCCCCATCCCTGGAGGTGTTCAAGAGTAGGGTGGATTTGGAGTTTAAGGATATGCTGTAGGTGGGAACTGTGCTAGATGAACAGTTGGACTAGATGATCTCCAGGGTCCTTCCCAACCTAGATGATTCTGTGTGATTCTGTGTGATTCTGTGTGATTGTGTGTAAACCCCAGTGCAAGATTCCATTTCTTTAATTGCTGTTCAACATTTCAGTCTCAGTATGCTGTAGCACTTGGTGTCCTATGATTCTGCTCTCTGAAATATTGTTGTAAAAATTGTAGACTTGCTAATTTGCTCAACTATTTGGGCATCATTCTAACCTCTGAAAAAGGTGCTATATAGGAAACAGAGACACTATTGTTTTCTTTCTTTCTGTGACCAGTATAAGCAAATTCCCAAGCCTCTTCTGTCTATGCAAATAAAATACTAAAGAAGTGTCATGGAGTGACCTTGGGATTTAGTTGATTTGGAGTATCTGGAAAACTTTGATCTACTGGATTTCTGAGAATCACATTCATTAGCTTTGTTTTGTTATGCAAACCCCTTCTGGAGCACCAGCCATGTGAAGAAGTACCTTTTTAACCCTTACAGATGTGATTTTATTCATCACCTCAGTCAATGGTATTGAAATTTCATAGTTAGAAGTGTCAGGTCAATAATTACTGCAGTTCTTTGAGGGTCTCTGTTAATTGTGATAATTAAAACCATAAACAGATGGATTAAATATTTGCTTGGTCACTGTCATCTAAGGAACAATATGGTTTAAAAAGGACAGTGATATAGTAGCTGGAAACTTTGATCCAGCTTTTCTTGAAACAACTACTTCAAGACTGGACCTTCAGTTAATTATAGCCAATATGATAAGCATATTCAGTGGGTTTAATTTAAGGTTTGTTTTCAGTTGTCTGAGTAGGTGTGAAGAAAGAATATGGAGCTGTCTCAATTTTTTCTCTCCTTCTGTCACACGACTTCTTCCTAGGATATATATGTTAAATATCTCAAAGAATTTGAGGATAGACAAGAGTTCATGATTACAATTTTACTACTCCTTTACTGCAGAGTACTCATGGCAATTGTTCATAAAACTTTGGTGTATAAAGGAAATTAGAGACACATTTCTCTTTAGTGTATCACCCTCTCTTTGCCTTCATATGTCTTCTAAAGTAGTCCTTTATTATGTCTAATTTAGAATGTAATAGACCTATCTTTTAAAATGTATTTGCATATAAATGGTAATGCAGATATACAACTTTTTTTTTTCAAGAATCAAGGAGAATCGGACTTAGATCATTAATCAAAAATAACAATACACAAGTAATTTTATTTATACCATTAAATATTCATTGGGTTGTAGTAGTTTATTGCTATTACTTAGCCAAATTAGATTCAAATGGGTGGCCAAGAGGTCACTGTCTTTAAAACCCATAATAATCCTTTCAGGCATCCATTCCCATAGGAACACTTAAAACTGAGCTTTAGTTTATTATTGTGATAAGATAATTTAAAGTTCTAGAGAACTAAGCAATGGAAAGGCCTGTACTAACCTCTTGGCACTTTTAAAGACCGTGAGCTAGGAATATTCTACAGCAGAGTACTGATGAATTCTCCCCTGTGCTCCATTTTTGTTTCATTTAGCATAAAATTTGTAAAACTGCTGAATATCTGGCTCTGAGACAAAATCTTTTTCAACCTTCTGCTATTTACTTTGTACCTTTTATCTGCCTGCAAAAAAAATACTCTTATTTTATCCTGCTTTAACTCTTATATTTCAATTGTAATGTCTTCATTATTAGTACAAGGGCAAGTACACTGCAGCTTTCACTTTGGTTGAGGCCTCGAGCTACATGAAAGGAAGGCTGAAACACTCATATTTTCTGTCTCTCCACCAATGCAGTGAATAATCTATGTGTGTCCTAAATGGCACCTTTTTTTTTTTTTTTTTTTAAGTTGAACTAATAAAGCTGGCCTAACCTCATGGGAGGAATACAAAATCAGAGCATAGTGAATTTGTGACTGACTGCTCTATCGGCCCATAACATATTCACAAACATTAACCAGGCCAAGTGTCATACAAAGAAGGCTCAAGCTTTTCTGACACCTACCTGCCTTTTTCACTTTTTAACCACCTCTGAGACTTAGAGCTCACTTTGGAGGAGAGTGCTTGACTGTCGGAAGTATCCTCCTCATGAATCAGAAGCTCTTCAAGACCTGGGTGTTGAATATTCTGAGATCATCTCAAGCTGCCTCAACTGGTCTCAAGAGGGCTGTTAGTGTTAAAGATATCCATGTCATGATGCCAGACTTGATCTAGGGAGGCACAGTGAGGTCAGAACACTGGAGAAATGGCATGAGTCATTACTGAAATGATGTCTACATGACTGCTATGGTTTTAATGTCCCATCTTTTGCTGGTGTATCAACAGTGCTGGTTATCAACAATGCAAAATCCGACTTACATAAAAAATAACTATTTAATTAGTGTAGCTGCTCATTTTTAAATAAGTGATGTTTAGCAGTATTAAGTTAGATTATGAAGACCTTCTTGCAACACGCTTGAGAACATAACAGAGATAAAACTGTAAGGGTGAGAAATGAGGTTATGTAAACATGGACTGGAAATGAGATCTTTGGTCTTAACTTGTTCTGTAGTCCATCCTATGTACGTGATTTTGTCACAGATGTCTTGTGTCTGACTATTTCAGTAATATGTATTTTGTCTTTCATTCCTCAGCAGTAGAAGTATTTATTAATATTATTACGTTATATACACACATCTAGAAAAACATTCACAGTTCTGTACATTTCTGTTAGAGAAAACAACTTTATTTACATCTTGTACTTCAAGGAGGCATGTGATTGTCCTCAGTTCCTGGGAGAGCTGATTCTTCAGTCATTCAGCCTTCAGAAGAGTTACTAATTTTCCCACCATTTAGTCAAAGTAACTGAAGCTCCATAACACCTGCCAGATTTCTCATTCTAATTCAGTCACTGAGTTTGTGTATCAATTACCTCATCATTTTTAGTAGGTATTTTAAATGTTGTCTTAAATTCCATGGTAGTGGATGTGTCATGAAGACAAAGGATTAAGAGATGAGTGTGTCCATACGGTCAGTTTCTTTCCTAGTTTAGCTCTAGGACATGGATCTATTGACGGTGCAAATTACACTCATGCTGGTTTCTTGGGCTTTCTCTGTTCTGACAGAACCAACTAGCTTTCTCTGGAGTAAAATCTGGGAATGGTTTAAATTATAGCTTTAATATGATAATAATAATACAAAAAAAATAGTGACAGCTCCTCATAGACATCGGCTGTGTCTACAGATATCAGATATACTGGATATGTATTCTGTTCTTCTTTTTGGCCTGGACAAACCTCTACAACTGTTCCAGGAGGCTACAGAAACTCTGTAGACATATCCACTAGCTCTTCATTTTTAATCTGGTAACTGGATTGAAAACAAGATGCTTTATTCCATCTTTGTGCTTTCAGGTACAGTTAAAAGAGCAAATTGAATATAAGCATTATTAATTTTATATTGCTGTGGCTAGATGAGATGTGATGGACTGTAAAAAATAGTGAAGTGCATGCTGTTGAAACCAAGAAGACAGTTGAACAAGTGTTTTGTCTGTGTGACCAGACATTTAAATATGGTATACTCTAGCAGACACTTTAAATGCTGCATTGAAAAACCTGATTATGGATTTACAGCACTTGAAAGATGAAGCCTGATCCATTTAAAATAGAGACAAGAATAGGTATGAATAGCACTTCAGCAATTCAAGACAATTGTAAGATGACAAACATTATTTGTATGTGGTGGGATTTTTCTTTTTTCCTATTTCTACAACAGACTTATTTGTAAGAGAAAATAGCTGGAGAGATAAATTTAATACTGAAGAATTTTTTCAAGACCATTTAATCTGTATTAATGTGACCCCATGCTGCTATCATGGCCAGTAAGACCTATGATGACACGCTGAGTAAATGCTATTTGTAAAACTTACAACTACCTGGGGGCAGCATTAATTATAGCAAGCAGTTTAACTACAGAAAAGATAACAATCAACTGGTGAAGCTTGAATGAAAGCTACATGGCTGCTCTTCAATTCATATTAGAAAAACAGAATTTGTCTTCCTGAAACTGGCTAGTAACTGTATGCTTTTAAAAGATATGACTCTTTCTCTATTTCTAAAATACTAAACAGTGTCCTGATTCATTTATGAAGTGTTACGCATAGGAAAAATCTCTACTGTTGTAATCCCCAGCCTGAGGGATGAGACATATCCTTTGTAACGTATCTTACTACAATTCGGAGTCAACTGTACTGCAACTGTTAGTGTAGTTATACTTCAGTAATGGACTAATCAATTGTTTAACCGATTTAGGGTAAGCAAAGGAGTGAAAGATAAGAGGTGAGATAAATTGTTTTGCATTTGAATATTGTCTGTGTACACACGTTGAAAGACTAAGGCAGGACACATCACTTGAAAGGACCTCCCAAAAATTAGGTATGATGGCTACAACGATGGTTGATGCTCTCTCTGAAGGTATGCAGAGAGTTTTTCTTAGGAGTAAAGAGTCTTAAATTAACCAGAGAGCTTAGTCAATAAAATAGTTATAAATACACAAAATGTTTACCAAAAAGCAAGGATATTTTTAAATATAGACCAGTGCATCATTTCTTCCACATATTTTAGAATCTGGTATGACTATAATGGCTGTATTGATATGGGAAAATGCTGCAGACTTGCCAACACATGCTACTCATTAAGGGCATTTTTTTGGACTGGATGAATACTATACAAGTGTAATATAGACATACTTTTTCAGGTGAAATGAAATATTTTATTTATTGCTGGCTTAGGTATTTGTCTATATCTGACCTCTAACATGCCTTTTCATTGCAGGTCTCATCTAGAGTTGAAATTACCATTTATATAATTTTGAGTTATGAAATACCAAAATCTGTTTTAAAGGAGCAATCAAGCATATGTTGTTTTGTAGCTGAGTTAGGATTGGAAAGCTTCAGACAAATGAGTTTCATCTATACTATACCATGATTTAGCATTCAATAAGTGCTACACAAATATAACTTTAGGATTTAGGAAACAAGTCAAGAAGAGTGGAAAATATCTGTGCAAGATATACTTTTAGTAGATACTTTTTTTTTTTTTTTTTTTAATGACTGGCCAAATTCTAACCTTATATTGGTTTTAAATTGCTCGAAGTGTAATGACCTTGATCAAATTTTTTTTTAATTTACACAGCTATAATTGAGACTTGAGTAATACCCAGATGTGCACCAATGATCGCTGCTGCACTTGGCATTCAGTTTATTTCTCAGCCAAGTTTAAGCAGTGAAACCATCTGATTTTAAGAGCGTGAAACAGATCTTTTGGGTTAATGCGTCTTCCAGCACCTGCAGCAGTACAGTATGCCCTAATTGAGCAGATTAAAACTTTCCTGAAATCTTCTAATTTTTTTATGCCATAATTGTCGGTTCTGGTAGAAACTCTTTCTTCAGTTCTTGGGCTCTGTTGCAGTCAAGATCAAGGATCAAAGAGTTAGAGTTTAATTATCTTGCATTCCCTTATCACAAAAATATGAAAAATGGAGACAAATAATAGATGACTACTACTTTGTGCTACTCTTTGTTTGGTGCTAGGGACCAGCCATTTCAAGCAGAGACATAATCCTGTGAAAATGCCTTTCTATTAGTTTGGTAAGAATTTCAGATGTTTTGAAATAGATCTGAAAACAGCAAAAACTATCACCCAATTTTTCATCTCAATACCCATAAATAGCCTCATATAACTCTGTGGAGAGTAAACGTATCTGGTGATAATTAAAAGATACTAAACATAAACTCTCTTTTACATGGTGATCATAAATATTCAAACTGCTGGCTCTTGATGCATTGAAGTCCAATCATTGTGTGAAAATAGGCACTGAAACTTCGAAACAAAGGTTTTAAATAAAGGTGGAAAGAGAATTGAAACCATTCAAAATGGTTTTATTTCTAAGTGTGAAAAGCTTCATTCCGGTTTAGAAATAGATATCTAGGATGTGCAATCTCCCTTTATTTCAACAGATGGCAAATCCAGACTTCCGTATATAATTTCTTCAAAGATACCCTGTTTTCAGATTGTCTGTGCCCTTCTTGGTGTTAACTGATTAGAGATATGGTTAGACTGTATGTTTTGTGAAATATAATCATGATTACTAGATGTTATAAAATTATGAAACAAAAGATCTTCAGAACAGTTTGCCATTCCCAAGAATGTAAAAATGTATTTGTTTACTGTGAGGCATGACTTTATTTTGCTATGTCCTGCATTTATTTATCCGTCCTGACTTTGCAGAGCAGTTGGTAAAGAATGACAATGTTCTCAAATGGCTTTCATGTAGTTCCTGTTGTATGAATGCATTAAGCTTCATAGGGATAATTTATCACATATCACACTTAACTGAGTATTCTCACATACTACCTCCTTTCTGTAGAGGTGTTCCTGTTATTTCAAGTATAAGACAAAGAAAATTTTGTCGTCCTGTTTAAATAAAACATTATTTCACAGATACCTATTTCCAACAGCACTGAACTTTTCTTCAATTAGTCCAGACTGAATAGTCTCTGATAACCCTACTGTGAAATTACAGAAAGAGCAAGCAGATATTTAGCTTGATTTTGAATCTCATCCTTTCTAGTTGTAAAGAAATCCAAACAGCATGCCATTTATCATACCCTAATTTAAACAGCTGGAGTGCTGCTATAATTTTTCAGTGGACTGTGTGTTGTCATTTGCAAGGTTGTTCAGAAATCCTTTGGTAAGTGAACCATATGTGTATATGTTGCAACTCTGTTTCTCTACAAAAGCACACATTGTCCAAATGCTGTTTCCTAGTTGACCTTACCATTTACATATTTTACGAGTCATGCTGTTGCTCTCTGAAATAATCAATCACTATTACTATTGCTTTCCTGCTGTGCAATGTTTTGTGTCTATTTTAGGGTCATATTCATCATAGTTTGTACTTATTTTTGCTTAATTTTATGGAGTACATTTCATGGCCAGTTTACCATTTAAACTCAATCTGAGATTATATTTCTGTTAATTTTGTTAATTCAGCAATGTGCTCAGAAATTGTTTAATATTCCTTTTATATCTGTGTACAAACCCTTAAGTACTCTATACAAGTGCCTTTAAAGATGGAAAATTATGCAGGATTTCCAATAAAATTCAGTTTACTTGTGAATTCAGTGGAATGTAATGTGTCTATGCAACAAGTAGTTACCAATTAGTACCAAACACAGGAAAATCACAATTTTATTGCCCCCTCCCCCCAATAATTTCCTTATATTAGAATCAGTTATTAAATGAACATAGATATATTTAAAGGATTACCCCCAGGAAGGTAAGAGTTTTGGGTTTGTTGAGGTCTTTATAATTTTTACGAGTCTCAGTGAACATAATTTCTCCTCAGGTTTCTTATCTTTGCATCTCTGTTCCACATTCAGTTCTATTACTCATTTAGAATTCTAACCTTATTTTTATATTCATGTATTTTCTTCTTTGCACAATGACAAGCATGTGAAAGACACACAAGGGAATAGCTGGGGCCTGAACAGTGATTTACAAGCACATGAGGATTATTAGTTGCTCTAACTGGTTTCTAACATCTTTTAAATCACAGATATGATAGAAAGATTGGGATTAATGTATTTTTGTTCTTACATGTTACTGGTACAAACCTTACATTTCCCATAATAATGTCTCCCTGAATTTACCTAGAGTACAAAGGAAAACTTAACAGTAATTGAAAGTATTTTTTGATACCATACTCCTATATAGTCCTTTTTTACTAATTGTTCTTGAAGACCTTTACAAAGAAGATAAAATCATTAACTAGTTTTGTTACAGAGGCTCTAAACTAAACCACCAACCACCAAAATTAAAACTTGATTATTTCAGAATTAACTATCTCTCCATAAATTACAGGTTCAAATGTCTGCGAGAGAACAGAACAACTTTCTAGGGTTTAACAGCAACCCAAAACATGTAACAAAGAACTCTACAGGGTTTAACGGCAACCCAAAATTTTGTATCACTCACCTGACAAGTGAGGGCTCTCAACCTCGAGAATCTGCTCAGGGCAGTCCTGACCCAAGGCCCCTCGAGGAGTTTCCTTGGGCAGCGTCCTGACCCAAGGGGAGAGTCCTCAACTGCAGCTGCTGCTCCAGGGGACGAGCTCCAAATGTCTCCCCCAGGGGACTCCATTATACCCAGGCCCAACCTGACCTGCAGTCAATAGCGGCTCCTGTTGGCCAAAGACCCCAACTACCGTGAAGCCCTGAGAGCAAAGGCAGCCCTGACCTGCGGCACCTCAGCAGCCAAGAAGCTCTGCTTTCACTGGGCGGCTGCACCTGCCGCAGTAAACACTGGGAAGAAAAAGCAGATGAGTAATAGTCCACATGGACATGGCGCAAACAAGCTGTCTTGACTTGGTCTCATTTTCTTTAACAGCAGGTTGATATTCCTTGTGGGCAAGAAACCCAGAATTCTCAATACATATGGTGTTACTCTTTTCTTTCAGTATCCTCATAAGCAAAGGAGGAAAGTAATGTCTTCTAAGAAATGCCTTCTGTCTAAAGTCTAGAATAAATACTTTACATGTGTGAAGATCATTGGCCAAGTGCTATCAGGGAATAAATTGTAGTGGTTCATTGTCAAAAAACAGCAATGTACCTGGAGGTCTGTGATTGTTACGCAGGTTCAAAAGCAGAATGAAAAATTCGTGGCAGAAAATTCTATTGATACTGGATAGTAGGACATCAGCTCTTACTCAGGAAGTTCCTGAGCTATCAGTTTGACTCTGGGAGAGTGTTCTGGAGGAGTAAGATAGTATACTTGCCCTTAATTTTGTTCTTTTTGCAGCAATCTGTTATTGTTATTCCAGGAAACTACAGGCTGGTCAGACTGATCTCACTGCCTGGAAGGTGATGAAGCAGCTAATCCTGGAAACCATTTCCAGTCATATTAAGGGAAAGAAGATTATCAGGAGTAGTCAGCATGGATTTGCCAATGAGAAGTAATGCTTGACCAACTTCATCATCTTCTATGATGGGATGACTGGCTTGGTATATGAAGGTAGAGTAGTGGCTATTGTCTACCTGGAGTACAGTAAGGCCTTTGACATAGCCTTCTGCAAGATCCTCATAGAGAAGCTTTCGAAGCATGGACTGAATGAGCAGAATGTGAGGTGGATCGAAAACTTCCTGAACAAGTCAGCCCAGAGGGTGTTAATCAGTGGAACAAGGTCTAGTTGGAGGCCAGTGCTAGCTGTGTACCCCCGGGATCACTACTAGGATTATTCTTGTTTAACATGTTCATTAATGATCTGAACGATGGGGTAGAATGTACCCTTAGCAAGTTGGCTGATGACATGAAACTGGGAGGAGTAACTGATACACCAGAAAGTCATGCAACCATACAGAGGGATCTTGACAGGCTGGAGAAATGGGCTCATAAGAGTCTTGTAAAGTTCAAAAAGGAGAAGTGTAAAAAAGTCCTACATATGAGAAGGAACAATCCTATGCACCAATATATGCTGGGGGCCACCCAGCTGGAAAGCAGCTTGGCAGAAAAGGACCTAGGATCATGGTGGACATGAAGCTGAACATGAGCCAGCAGTGTACATGACCCTTCAGCAAAGAAAGCTAATGGTATCCTGGGCTGCATTAGGCAAAGTATTTCCAGAAGATGGAGGGAGGTGATCCTTCCCCTTTGCTGAGCACTGGTGAGGACACATCTGGAGTGCTGTCTCCAGTTCTGGGCTGCCCAGTATGAGAGGGTCATGGACATACTGGAGAGAATTCAACAAAGGGCCACAAAGATGATTAAGTGAATAGATCATCTCTCATGTGAGGAAAGGCTGAGAGAGCTGGGACAGTTTAGTCTAGAGAAGAGAAGCCTCAGGGGAAATCTTATTAATATATATAAATACCTGAAGGGAGTATGCAAAGACAATCTCTTTTCAGTTCATTTGACATTTGTTATGCTGAATAAAAATCATTAGAAAAGCAATTGTGGACTTGTGTCGTGGTTTAATCCCAGACAGCAACTAAGCACCGCGCAGTCACTTGATGACTCCTCTACGCCTCCCTGGTGGGATGGGGGAAAAAAAAGTAAAACTCGTAGGTTGAGATAAGAACAGTTTAATAACAGAAATAATAATTTTTAAAAAGTAATAAAAATCACAGCAATAACAACGCTAACAGTAATTTTAATGAAAAAAAGAAGATAATAAAAAATAAGAAATAAAACCCCAGAAAAGACAAGCGATGCACAATGCAATTGCTCTCCACCTGCTGACCGATGCCTGAACAGCGATCCACCCCCCAGTCAGCTCCCTCCAGTTTATATACTGAGCATAATGTTCTATGGTATGGAATATCCCTTTAGCTAGTTTGGGTCAGCTGTCCTGGCCATGCTCCATCCCAGCTTCTTGGGCACTTCCTTTCTGGCAGACCATGAGAAACTAAAAATCCTTGACTTGGGGTATACACTACTTAGCAACAACTAAAACATCAGAGTGTTATCAACATTATTCTCACACTGAATCCAAAACATAGCAGTCTACCAGCTACTGGGAAGAAAATTAAGTCTTATCTCACCCGAAACCAGGACAACTAGCTAAAAATTTTCAAGTATACAAACCAAGAAATTTCAGAAATTTAATTAATTAAAACAAAAATTACTTGCATTATATAATGAGACAGAAGGATATTGCAGCACTCAGTAATTTTAATTTAGGTAAAATTCTAAATAATTTGACTAAATTATAATTTTACTTTTACTTCTATAAATACAGAAAAAAATTAACAATGAGCTGGAATTACTGGAAAGAAGACCAGAGTCTGACAAGAGAGTAATTATCTGAAAAGTAAAGGCACTGGGTCCATGATGTACAGTGTGTATTTTCACTGCAATTTAGACACAGCTGAAAACTTTCATTCTGTGGTCACATGTAAGTGTCAGCTGTATATGTATCTTAGAAAAGTTTGTCTCTTTATGTCAGTGTAAGGTAGTGTCAATTCTTAGTGTGCTGATGAGAAGTAGATCAATATATGAAATCCAGATTACATGAGTCATACAAACCTGTGCTCCCCTGAAGCATGGTTGACTTGAGTAGAGTTGCATTTAATTCCAGACATTTAATAAAAACCTAACAAAAATTAAATGTAGCTTTGTTAGTCTTCGGTGGTTGAAGCCTTGAAAGAATATAAATATTTGGGATTTCAAGAGTAGTTTGCAACAAGCAGGAGCAAAGTCTTTTACAGGTATTAGTTCACTCACAATATAAAAGATCCAACATCCAAACACATATGGTGACAAATAATACAATAACTATAACAAATATAATTAATCTACTATACTATACTATACCATGTTTGTAGAAGTCAAATGTTAATTTCTTTTTCAATCACCCTCAAACATTTGCAGAGAGATACAACAATAGTCGATGAAAATATGACCAGTCAAACCATCAACATTGTAGAGTCCAGAGAATAAATCTTTTATACAGCTAAGAGAGTCTTTGTGAGGTTTTGAACTATTTAAAGCTGGAAAGATTACTTTGTATTCTGTACTTTTTTCAGTAAACTCCTTAGGAAAATACTTAGATTTGCTTGTACTTACTTCAGTTATACCATTAATAACTTTGGTTTATGTGCCCCCTTTGATCACTGAGGATAAACAGCTTGCCATTCAGTTTTCATAAGAGTTATTGCAAGTCCTGTTCACCTTGCCTTGACACTCAAGATTCTGTGCAAGTCAGTGTGAAACTTGCACTTCTGTGCAACTGTAATTCTATATTAATAACTGTAATTCTGAAGCTCAGAAAATGGTAGACTTACCTTTATGTTATAGTGATACTAATGCACTTTTCTGGCTTGCTTTTTATTTCCTCCTTTCTATTGCTCAGTCCATCTCAGGAGTCTGCTTCCAACTCATTTCTACTCTGTTTCTTTGGGGACAAACCCAAACAACCCTACAAATTTATTAATTTCATTTCATGCTCATCTAGTTGCTAGAGGATCACTGTAAGTACAGAGATGGTTATTTACCTTGGAAATGTCTGTAAGCTACCAGTGTGTCTCTCAGATCATACTCTCCTCTGGATGCTGTGCCAAGTACTGCTCTTTAAGGTGGAAACTTTCAAATTCAGCATTGTAGCCATTCAGTTATGAAGTCTATATATTCTGAGAATTTCTTTCTTATTTTGGGGGAATTAAGTTTCTCATTCTTACAGTTTTCTCTATTTTAGGCAATAATGCTGAACATGAAAAAGCTTGTAATTATAGCTGTAGTATAGGAGAGACATTTCATGGCTGCTATGGCAGAAAAGTTAGAAGGATAAACACGATGTTTCAGAAAGAGGCCTGATTTAGTCTGAAAAATCTGGAAATTAATCCTTTTATAGATGCCTTAGATACAATTAATTTTCCTGTCCTAATAAAGAAAATTTTCAGAAGTCTTTCAGAGTTTCTTTCTTATTTATATTCTGTTGCACCCCCTTATTTACAGTTCCATTATTTTAATACATTCAAGCAGAAGTTCAGTGACAAATATATATTCCAGATGCATCTTGTTGACCTTTCCAAGACTCATGAATTGTTGGTGCTGTCAGTCAGTTCTACTTTGATGATAAAGCCAGCCAATCAGTCCTAGAAAACAATACCAGGACGGGATTAGTGCAAAATCTTCCTAGAGAGTTTTTGGGTCTCACTGTTAGAAATGGGAATTTCAGTAAATAAATCTAGCTTCTGTTAATATACAATATGACAATATGAGAGTCCAGTTTGTGGTGGTTTGGGTTTTTTTTGTTTTGTTTTGGTTTTTTTTAGTAAGTGGTTTGTAGAGGCTAGTTACAAATACAAGGTATAGTACATAGTTCTGAAACACAAACTTTTCTTGTAGTCACCTACTGCAGTACTAGATGCACACTGACCCTTTATAACTCGTATGTTCTTGGAAACATTGAACTAAGCAACATAATAGTTGAGGTTTAGGGTGTTTTTTTTTTCCCCCTAGTGTGCCACATAGGTTTGAACAAGTGTTTGATACAGAGTTCTGATGTCTGAACCTATCAAATTAATGAACAGGTTTCTGAGCTAGCAAAGACTATTCTTTAAGGAACTACACGGGATTTAGACAAGATTTATTGAAACTTTGGTTGGAATGACAGCTCAACATCCACTTTGAAGTAAGTTCAATTAAATTAGCATTCCATCACAGGATATTAGTTTCATGGTGCATAGAGAAATTATAGGCTGATATTTGCATATATTGAAATCCACAAGGGGAATGAAGCATATAGAAAGCGGAGTAAGCAGCAGTAATAATGAAATTAATTTTTGTTATATCTATCTAGCAAATATACAGAAAACTAAAATAATTTTTATAAGTGTTTCCTATGAAAAGAATATAAACTTATTATTGAAAGACCAAAAATTGCCTTGCTATACTATCCTCTCTTCTTTGCTGTAGGTTTTCTTAAGCTATTAATTTTCTGGTAAAAACAATTAAAAAAAAAAAAAAAAAGGCACACCAAAATATTCAACAAAATCCACAGGAGATACAGCAATATAAAGCTTTCAAGAAAACAAGACACTTCTTACAGTGACTTTAATTTATTTTTTTAGTGAAGAGGAATGAAGCTAAAAGGTGTTTAATGAATTGCATAACGATTTCAAAGTCTTTAGGTGGGATTTGTCTCACTAAGTATAGATTTTAGATGTGTCTATCAGCCTTTCATGCAGGTCTTACTTCATAGTGAATAAAATCTGGTTGATATAGTCAGTGGAGTCTAGGGCATGATTCACCTCATTGTAAGGCAGGCATTAAAGTTGTTCAGAATAGCTACTTCAGAAATAGTGTTCCTTTCTTTTTATTCACTGTTAAGAGTCATTATGTTACTAAACTGCCTTGGTGACATCTATAAGATTTATTTTCTAGGATGGGACTTGGACATCTGGGCTTATCCCAGCAATTACTATTGTTTGTTTCCTTCTTCTGTGCCTCTGTGCTCTTATTTGTGAAAAAGTATTTCTCATACTGACATTTATTAAACTCTCTAGAACAGATGGATTCAAAGTGCTATAGAATAGTTAATTCATGGATTTTTGACTTTTTACTCTTGAAAGATGCATTTGGTTTTAAAAGAAAACATTAGATCTAAGATTATATAAGATTTAATGTTTGAAGATAAATGAAGTAATGAACAGACTTATTTTCCCATACAGAAGAAATGGAAATGTTAATTCCAGCTCTTTAGTTTCCTCCTCCAAAGCTGATATTAACTCCCCTCCTACCTTTTTTCACCATTTCTGTCTGTCCCTAGAAATCATGCTCACTCCAAAACATAAAGATTTAATGGCCTAAGTTAAAGCAATTTTATCTCATTGTAAAGAATATAATTTAAAATTAGTTATAAGTATATAAGTACCCATAAAATGGTACTTATGTCCGTGGCAAGATTTTGATAGCGAGGGTGTCTGCAGGGCAGCTTCTGAGAGAAAAGGCCATGTACTGCCCCGTGCTGGATGCAGCTGGGTCCGGCCAGCTCCACAACGGGCCCACTGCAGGACATAGCTGAACCCATCAGCCAAGTGGGTGGCATCTCTGAACCAACTGGAGGAGTTTATGTTTTTTCTATGAAAGTGTATTTAAGAAAAGTAGAAAATCCCAAGGGAGAGGAACAAGAGGCCAGAGCAGTAGGTGGTGCTCTGTGAAGGAGCAGGTTCACCTGCAAAGTGACTGCAGCACTTGGGTAACTCATTCTGGAGCAGAGAAAATGAGTAAGAAGGAAGGAGCAAGGGAAGAAATGCGTAAGAAACAAGGATCAGAAGAAGGAAACTACTGCACCGTGACCCTAACTTCCTGTGCTGCCTATTACCTCACCTCATCTAAGAGGCAGATAATTATCACCTGTGGTGATAACGAGGAGAAGCTGGGAAGGGGAGAGCAGGGTGTTTGAAGTAAAGTCTAAGAAAGGAAGGAAGAGTATTCTTCTAAAGTGTTTAAACGTTGGTCTTTGTTTTCTGATATCTGAATTAGTCATTAAATGTTGTAAATGAAGTTAAATTCCCCGAGTCAAATCCCTTTTTGCCCATTAAAGTAACTGGAGAATGATTTCCTTGTCTTTATCTTTTACCCATGAGTTCTCTTGCTCTTCGTATTTTCTCCTCTCCTGCTGGGCAGGGTGGGGGCCAGAGACAAAGAGAATGAGTGGCTGTGTGTGTGCTTGACTGCTAGCCATGGACAATCCACTACAAGAGCATACTTAAATTAATCAAAACATGAGAATCATTTGCATCTTTTGGAAATGCAGCTGTCAGAAGTAACTACCTTTGCAACTCAAGAATGCCTGGGCTCAAATAGAGCCATAAATATTCTTACAGTCAAGAAATGACCTAATCAGATTGAAAACTAATTACAAATCACAGTATATTGTCAAGAGAGAGAATATTTAAAAACCAAGATTTTTTTGTTGCTTTTTTTTCTCAGAGAATAGGCCTCAGAACTTGTATTTTGGATAGCACATCATCTGCCTGGTCACTCACACACAACAGATAGACAGTTTGTGTCTATTAGTGTTAATTGACTACTATCAAAACATAACCTTTAATATTTTAAAATAAATGTTATTTTCTGTAAATACAGGGGTTTATTTTGCAGTGACCTAAGCACCCTAACAACCACCTTGTCTTAATAGCTTTGTTTCTTGTTCTCTCTGTTGCTACAAGAACAGATTGGTTTATGAATAAAATCAGTTCCTTTCTCACACTGAAACTATTGGCATCCAGACCAGCAGCCTACTTCATTGGTGTGTATGTACTATAAGAAAGAAGATAACTGAGCATCCTAAACTGTAGCAACAGATAATATTTGTGCCTGTGATAATTAAGTATTCTATTATGAGACTGCTGAAAGAAATTACAACATTCCTATTAGATAGTATTGCAGCAGAATTTTTGAGTTTATAAAGCTTGTCAGTTGATACAGGTCAAAGTTTGTCTTAGTTTGGGACCTATTCAAAAGTATATGTAGATTGTGAGTTCATCTGTAATAGAACAAGACTCCATTCCCAGTGTGGCTTCACAATATATTCTAAGACATCATCTCTAAGTCAGTTTCCATTTTAAAAATGTTTGGAAACTGAATGGTCTACATTATGAACTAGTCAAATTTAGTATTTTTACAGGAAAGTGAAACAGACAGTTGCTGATGCTTACATTTTGGGAATGTGCAACATGACAAGACAACTTAATAAATTCCCAGTATTCCTAGGATACCTCAGATACATGCAATAGCTTTGCCATGGTGTGAAAGTGTTCCACTTCTCATTTCTATTTCTTTATAATTATTGAAAATCTTGGGCTATTTTTTATCATCCTAGGAAAGATTAATCCCAGTTATGTGTTGAAAAATTGAAGTGAGAAATAATGGAGACCTTCTTTCTTTCTTTCACATCGTTTGCACTACATTTAACCTAAAGATGAGGGAACTGAAGGGAGAAATAGGATGTAAGATATTGAAAACATTGAAACATTCAAGATCAAGCTGGATGGGACTTTCAGCACCTTGATCTAATTGAAGGTGTCCCTGCTCATTGAAGGGGGGGTTGAACTAGATGACCTTTAAAGGTCCCTTCCAGTCTAGACCATTCTATGATTCTATGAAAAACTAATAATAATCCAGTATAAAATGAATATAGTTTACAGAACTAATGCTAAGAGTATGATGTATGGATATAGCAATGAATACATCATAAAAATATGGTGTATAGAGTATATCCTGAACTGTATTTAAGAGAAACAGTATTTAAGAGAAACATTTAAAAGAAACAGTGATCCATTTGCCAACATCTGAAAGCATCGCTTAAATCCCAGAGTTTTTTAAGGAATTTTAAATTTTAAATCCCTGTCTGAGAGGAATAAAGGAATGCATCTTTTGGTAAAATGTGGAAATTGATGTGAAAGGGGTCTGACAAATAGTTTCTTGTACACTTACTGTTCTTTGTTGGGCATATATCAGGTATTACTGGGGTGGCTGTTGTGGATTCCAGATCTCATTCAATAAAAATGGAAAGGAAGCACATAGTTCAATGATGGGTATTTCATTGCTGATCAGGCATGTAACTGTTTAGACCTTATATTGTTGAGTAATTTAGCATTTTTATAGTCTTTTGAATGGGGGTCCAATGCCTGTGCAACATTCTGAGAGCTCACAGTCAAGGGTTCCACTGACATCATCTTACATTATTGGTATTCAGCTGCAGTGAAAAGCAAGGACATTTATTTGTCTATTTAGAAACATGGAACAAAAATATTTTTTCTCTGAAGTAATGTGGTATGTTTGGTTTTCATGGCAAGGTTTTTGTACTGGGAGAGCTACAGGGGTGACTTCTTTTAGAAGATGCCAGAAGCTTCTTCTATACCTCATAGAGTCATTGGCCAAAACTGAGATAATCAGCGATGGTGGTAGCATCTCTGTGATAACATATTTAAGAAGGGGAAAAAAAACTCTGTGCGATAGAACCTGCTGCTGGAGAGAGAAGTAGAATATGTGAGAGAAACAGCCTTGCAGACACCAAGGTCAGTGAAGAGGGAGGGGCAGGAGGTGATTCAGGTGCCAGAGCAGAAATTCCCCTGCAGCCCATGGTGCAGCCCATGGTGAGGCAGCTGTGCCCCTGCAGCCCACGGAGATCTATGGTGGAGTAGATATCCACCTGTAGCCCTTGAATGGTGAATGCACCTGAAAGGGTCTGTGACCCCATGTGAAGCCCACACTGGAACATGTCTTCTGGCAGGACTTGTGACCTCATGGGGGACCCACACTGGAGCAGTCCATTCCTGAAGGACTGCTTCTTGTGGAAAGTATCCATATTAGAGAAGTTTGTGGAGGACTGTGTCCCATGAGAAGGACCCTATGCTGCAGCAGGGGTAGAGTGTGAGGAGTCCTCCCCCTGAGGAGGAAGGAGCAGCAGAAACACTGTGTGATGAAATGACCACAGTTGACATTCCCCATCCCCCTGTGCTGTTGGAGGGGGGGGGAGGTAGAGAAACTGAGTGAAATTGAGCCAGGGAAGAAGGGAGGGATAGGGAAGGTGTTTTAAGATTTGGTTTTATTTCTTACTGCCCTACTCTGATTTGATTGGTAATAAATTAAATTAATTTCCCTTAGTGGAGTCTGTTTTGCCGGTGGTGGTAATTGCTGAATGATCTCTCCCTGTCCTTATCTCGACTCACAAGCCTTTTGTTGTATTTTTCTTCCATGTCCCGTTGAGGAGAGGGAGTGGTAGAGCAGCTTGGTGGGAACCTGGCATACAGCCAAAGTCAACACACCACATGTGGCTTAGCCACTACAATCTAACCTTAAATTTATGACTGGATTCATAACAACTGACTGTGGTTTCTTTTAAAATGTTTCAACTGCCCTAGATAATTACATTACTTCAGTAGATGTATTGTCCTACACTTTATTATTAAGTAAAGTATGCTTCAGGATGAACTCTGTCTTGTTGAACCAGAAATTGATCAAATTTGGATTATAATATCAGAAAAATATGATCATATGTAGCCAACCTGCTTTGACATTGATAAAGAAAACTCTTGCTGGAGAAAATCTTTGTCATTGTGTTAGAGGAACTTTCATTGAAATTGCTACCTAAATCAATTTCCAGATCTGAGACTATGACAATGAACGACTATAATCAGACATACTAATATGTAGGTTTATCATCTCCATTTCTTGGCTGTAATAGAAGTTTGAAGCTACAACATTTTAAAAATTATTTTTAGTCAAATGACTAAATATGGGATTCTAGTTGGTTAAAAGACTTTTTTTTTTTTTTAATATTCCAAATTCTTGGTTCTGTTACTAAAAATATGTTTAGTAGAAAGGTGTTTTTCACTGTAGATGTTGTTTCATGTGTTTTCATTTCCAAAACTTGGAATAGTGGAAAAGGAAAGAAAAAAATAGTAGAAGTCAAGTGGAAAAGGGGGAAAATTACTTGATTTTTACAGTATTTTTCCTATGACATTGAATGGTATAAAATGTAAAAAGGGGGGAAAGGAGTAAAGAGAAACTTTGGCATTTTCACGAGAAGCTAAACTACTTCATTAAAGATTTTTATTATAAGTTTTTTCATAAATGACTGGTTTTATATATATTTTAAATTTAAGCAGATTATTGATCAGTGCTAGTATTAGCAACTTCTAGTCTACACTAAAAATAATGCTTTCCTAATGAAAATAAAAGTTGGCACTAGTCATATTTGTGGATTAATATAAAGGAAATTACTTTCAGCTCTCTCATATACACTTTGCAAGCAATATTAGCAGTTTCAACTCTGGAATAAAGAAACTACAAATTGCACTGAAGTCAAAGACCACCATCCTCACCCCCACCCCGTCACAATTTCTCAGGATGACGACTCAGATTCACTGATTCCTAGGTCAGGATTAACATGAAACGTTGCCAAGGATTCTTCAGTTCATAAAACTCAATTTTTATTTGCTCACAACAGATACTGATATGAAACTATCAGTAAGCCCTGCAATCTCTGCAATAAGCGATAAGCTTCATAACATACAATGACAAACTGCAAACCTTACAACATATGCTGATGAGCAGCAGATCTTATAACATGCCCTCACAAGTGTAAACATGCCCTGATAAGCCTTGCCTTATATGTAGGGATGCAGGGTCACAGGTATACAGGGGCAGAGAAGGGAGATAAAAGGAGAGAAAGAGAGAAAAGAGAGAGCGAGGGAGAGATAGGGAGGGAGAGAGAAAGACAGAAAAGAAAGATTTCACCAGTCCCGGTTCCAGCCTAGGGGTCCAGTTCCAGAGGGGTACCAGCACCCAGGGCTTTGACTTGTGTCCTTTTATAATTCCTTGCCCCTCCTCTGGGTGGACACTTGGACTCATTCAGCTAATTAGGCATAACGTGCAGTCTTATGCTTCTCAAATTTGCTGCTTTAGTGCATGCATAGTTTATACCTTCAGATTCTTCTAGAAATGGGTCCGTAGGCTTGGGCCTCTTTGGGGAGTTGCTCCCCCCTCCCTGCAGGTATGACCATTGCCTGACCTTTCCTTTCGGCACATGCATTGTGAAAATGGCTTCTCTGTTGTCTCTTTAAGGAGTTGCTCATGATAAGGAAGTTCAGCCCTGGAAACGTGTGATCCCACCTCCATGGGACCCCTCCTCTTGCTGCATCTTCCTGCTGTTGCCTGCACAACCCCAGTGTGTCCACAGAGACTGTCTCCTTTACCAAAGTTCTTTATCAGATGTTGGAGAGATTAACTATGGTTTCATCAGACCATCACAACCCCCCAGTATTTCTATTCATGACTAGAATCTGGTAATATATTCAGAAAAGATGTCTTGGTCAATGGCAGAGCCAGCTACTGTTTTGGAAAGAAGATTGCAAGCCCAGGCAAGATAAGAGAAAGATGTCTGTAACTTTTTGTAGAGGGTTTGGATAAAGCTGTTTGGTCTTGAGTCAGAATTGCTGTCTGTATTGATGAGTAAATGTGCTTTGTTATGCACCTGCTATTGCAGTCATCCAGACAGGAACACATTGTAGTTCTTTCTCTGTGTGCCCAAGTTCCCTTCCAAAGGCAACCTTAGAGTACAGACACAATGCATGCCCAGGTGACTTACTGGCATGCATATGGGATGTTTCCAGATCATATACTTATAGATCCAAGATTATAGAGTACATCTGCCCTGTGGTGTTGAAGTGGTCACCATTCATTTAAAGCAGTTTGGATCAGGTTACTTTTTCTCTCATTTGATTTTTACTCTTGAATAGTTTTATCATGAATTTCAGAAGCAGTGGATAATGAACAACACTGCTTGATTGCTTTTTCACTTCTAAATAGCTTAATGGTATTTTCTTCTCTCATTTTTCCTCTCAGTTCAGGCACTGAAGAAGATTCTGCAGATTCCTGAAGCACCAAGAAAATGCAACAATCTCTAAAAAAGATTTAGGAAAAAAAGGAAGCTAAAATAGGAAGACTATTGAAAGTGTCTCAGGAAAAATAAAACCAACAAACCCCATCACATCATACTTATTATGCACGGGCATGGGGCTGGAGCAACGCTTTCCGTGTATACATATTCTGTGATTTGTTAATAGAGACTACTCAATAGTTGGTCACATATATTTCAGTTGTACTCAACTAACATTACGATTATGCCTCAATCTTTTTTTTGATGACTGTCTTCATTAAAAAGAAAAATGAGAGGAAATAATGATTTTTGGGTTGTTTATATTTGCTTGTAATACTGATTTGCATGTCATGAAATTGCTAGATAAGATTTATATGAAACAAGTTTTAGATTTGTCTCTGTATTACACAGTAAACATGTCAGTGAAAATCAAGAAGGGATAAGAGATCAATCTAGTTAATGTGACAGAAGCTAGACAAGATCCAAGGTATGGGAAAAGCAAGGACCCAGCAAATAGTAAAAATAAAAGGGAACAAAAAGGTAAATTCCGAGTGGATCCCAAATTGTTACTGAGCGTATGACTGAGATCCAGCATTGTAATTTAAGTATCAGTATTGGTCTGTTTAGACCAATAGACAGATTAAAGGCAGCTGGCAAAGGCATAATGTACCAGCTTTAATAGTGGCACAGAAATAATGGCAATGAACTAAGGAAATTACTTTAGATGATCACCAATAATTTTAATTGATGAAGAAAACTCATCCAGTGGAAAAACCTAATTGGCAAACTAGTGAGTAAAAGTGATTTAATGTGTTCTATGGATCAGAAAATAAGACCTGGCATGGAGTATTGGCTATTAGTGCAGCTGTTGTGAAGATGATCTGCATTGGAAAACTGAACTGAAAAAAGACACTAGTGAGCAGAAACTTTGGGAAAATACTGGCATTTACTAGTATTTTCTGCAAAAAGTTTAGGATTTTTGTTCTGAAGTTACCACTAATCACATAACAAATCATCATAAAGGCACTGTAAGAGTCAATGAGAACATACAGTGATTGGTCAGGATTCAAAATATTAAAGGAACAGCAAAATCAAGAAGGTAAGACCCATCCTGTCTGATACTAAAGACATCGATGTTCTCCTGTTGGTTTAAGGCACTAACCAGATGAAATTATTGAAAAGGACTAATCATAGAGATGAATGAATATAGATGAGCTGAAAATTAACTTTATAATTTATTTTATAGAAATCAATGTCTAGTTGAAAAAAAAAAAAAAAAGTTCCATGCCACAAAATACTTCTGTATGTGCTAGACCTGTAAGGCACTGAGAAGAGTGTCTTACAGCACTTTGAGATGTGACTGGATGTGTGACCTTCCAGTGAGATGGAGGTAAATGTTTCCTAAATCTATTGATATGCAGATGAAAATATTTATCCTTCTGAAGTGGTCAATGAACATATTGCACAATGAGGGATAGGATTCTTCTTACCTGCATTCTGATATATGAAAATCAGGTATCTAAATCTAAACCCTCTTTCTTCCTTGCTGTGGAAGAGTACTGAGCATATATTGAATGTCTAACTCAAAGTTAGATGCCTAACTTTTATGTTAATAAAGCTCAGTGAGATGAATCCCACATTCTGTGGTAAATTTTTGTATGGTTAAAGATATCCAGATATTTTTCACTGTTTGACAGCTTTTAGGGAGGCTGGTGAATTCACTGGGAATATTTGAGTAGTATTTTTTTAGTGAAATGTGGGCTTATCTCTTCTTTTCCCTCTTGTGAGATAAACCCTGATCATGATCATTTAAAACATTAGACTACACAAGACAGGTCATAAACTATGAACTATCATCAGAGAGTTGTAACTTCATGTTTTGTGGCTATGAGCTAGCTATCTGCTAACAATGTTGGAGGTAGCTTTAAAAGAAACTTCATGTCTTTCAGCTACGATTATCACTTTATACCTTAGGACTGAACTGATAAATCAGATTGTGCTGTTTTGTGCAAAACTAGTCATGCTTGGCTGGCCACTAAGACAATAAACTGAGACTGCATGTATGCAGAATGTAGCCACACTGTCTCATGTGTCAAGTTCTACACTGGACAGAGCACTTGGATAAAAGGGAAATGGATGGCTAATGACTAGCTTGGCATTTTAGCTGAGGTTTAGAGAGCCCAGAACAAGAATCAGTTTATAAATGCCAAAATCACTTACAGTATAAGAACAAATGTATGAGTTCAAGTCAAATATTTTTCCTACTACTACCATGTGCTATAAACCTTTTACTCCACTAGAATAAATATAACATTCAATGAGACATACTATTCTAAAAAGTATCTAGCATGTGTTTTGTGCAAAAGGAAACATTTAAGGCCTTCATATTTTGAAACAGCTTACTGAATTTAAATTTAGTCGTTCTAATATTTAACTGGGATGTTATGTTTATTGACTTTCCGTACTTCACAGTTGCTCAAAATTATATATCTGATTGATGATAAAAGCCAATTTCTGCCATCTTAGATAAAATAGCTATTTTAAGTCTAGTCCCGCTGAAATCAGAAAGACATCATGTGGAATAAGTGGCTGCCAATGGTGAACAAAGGTGGCAGGAGCTAACTCAATGTCTTTTCATTCATTTTAAACATCTGGTTGGAGTGGGTACAGCCATTAACTACTGGCTTTGTATTCATCTGATCTGCTGTGTGGTTGGCTATCAGGTAAGCCAAGTCACTGTCTGGCTTTAAAATCCTCTGTTAAAGCTGGCTTGATTTGATTTAATCTTGATTTATTTGAAAGATCATTGATTTTTCTTTACTGTGGAACTTTTGTTTTGTTTCCAAACTCTGCAGTGCTTTGAACTGGGTTTGCTGTTAAAAAGCCCTTTTGTAAAATAAAGTTGTGGTAAAAAAAAAACATTGTGTGGAGGTTACCTGGAGACTTCACAACGTGACATTTCTCTGTAAAAGTATTGTGTGAGAAGTAAACAGCAACACAAGAAGAAAAATGTCCTTTTAAAAAGCACAAGCCTGCTACAAAAGATAAGCAGAGGGGATAATGAATGAACCCTAAAAATTACTGTTAAATTTAGAAAAGTTTATATGTCAGAGCCGGAAAAAGTAGATTAAAAGAACAGTAATTTGTGTAGGCAAAACTGTAGTTCTTCCCCCAGGTAAAAGGAAAACTTAACTCAAATTTCATCACTTAACCAGCTCTCCTTTACGAAGTGGAACGTTCTGGTATTGCTGTTCAGGCTACCAAGTATCATGTGTTGTCAGCTCGTATGGGATGTTACTTTGGTACATCACAGATTTGTTGGGAGTGTCAGCTAATCAGTGGGTAATATTGAGTAAATAGGGTTTGTTTAGATTACCAAAATTCATTCTGTAAAAAGCTCAACTGGAGCAAGAATACAGCTGTGAATATCCAGAGGAAGTGATTTACAGGATAATAATGTTTGTCCAACTACCTCTTACATTCAGTCCTTAACATCTCTCTTGTTGGTGCCAAGGGTTTTCAATGGTGTGGGCACTTGATTGCTAAGGATTGGAAAACCATCCCAAACCCATTTCAAACTCCAATGTCAGACACCAATTAATGAAATTTTCTAGTCCTTCATCAAGCAAACTTCCTTAGGCTTCTTTCAAAGCTTTTCGAGTCAATGGCTATGGAATTTGACCTCATAGACTTAAGTACTAGTTAAGTCAACCAGCTGTTTTGTTTTAATTTTGTTTTTCATTAAATAACCTCCTCTGTTTTCATGGGATAGAATTAATACTGAACTGAGATCCTACTAAATGTATCCAGTCTCTGTACATAAGTATGTATGATTTCAAAGGCACACAAACTAAAAACCTCTGATTTTGTGGGTCCAGACAAAGGGAATTATGCGGCTGCACTTTCATCTCCACAGTCTGTGAGTGTAAATAGAAAAAGTATTGTAAAAAGCCAAATTTTGTAAACCTTTGAATTCTTCACTCAAAAGTGACCTCTTCTAAAAGCTTGTCCTGGAGTTGTTCTCCCTGTCATTAGAGAGAGAGAAGCTGCCGCTCTCTATCCTCAGTACAGAAAGGGAGAGACACCTCTGTGTAGACATTCTTTTGCCCCATCTTTGGTTAGGCACTAAAATACCTGGAAGAAGTTAGCAGTGCCAGTTCCTCTCAGTTGACTATTCAGACTGTATACATTTAGGTTAGATGTTTAACCTTAAGGAAGTTAAAATTCAGTCAGATGAATCCTACTATTAATCAGTTACATATGTCAAAGAGTAAGCATTGTGAATCTCTCCTTGTATTTTACATTTAATTTAAAATACAAAGTTTCTGAACATTTTTCTGTGAGCCTAGATTAAGACAAAATAAAGCACACAGACCTGTGCTGCACCTATAGCAGAAGTGTTGGACCTGACTGAAAACTAAACTTCTTCCACAAAAAAGAAGGATAAAATAAGCAGATGAACCCAACAACAGAGCTGATTAACAAGACCTATGATAGGCAGCTGTGGGACTTAAAGGTCATCCCTAAACATGAAGCACATTTACCCTTTTAGCTACAGTGCTGTGGTCTTGTTCAGGCAACAGACCCTTGAGATTTCACTGTTACCCGTCTATGTTGAGTTACATTGCTAATTTGAATGCCTAGTGATTATGCTGTGTTATGATATCAATTGAAAGGTCAATGAATTCAGGAAATTACTTTCTTATAGCTTATATGACATTCTTTTTGTGATTTTCAAGAAAAATTGGATAGTTGATTACTTTCCATATTACATAAGACAACAATCAGGGAGTATAATGATAACATTCACAGAGAGATATGATGTACTTGCTATGGGTTTTAAAAACGAAGATTAATGAATGAAAAAAATCCCAACAATCAAAGTTCCCCTGTAGAAAACATTACCTCTATCTTATATACTGAATAAGGCAAATAGGAAAAATATAATATATAATTTGGTTTAAAAGCTCCATTGTTCATATTTTTTTCCCCTCTGAATTAAAAAAGTATGAGGGTAAAATATGTATGCAAACAGATATGGAGAAATGTATTAAAACAATATTTACAAATATTTGTTTAAATTCCAGATGGGTGTTTGCTTTAACTTTTTTTCAAAGTGCTTTTATTTACACACTGTAAATATTTACAGGAACAAGTTTTTGCTTCTAAGAATGCTTGGGGGAATATTTTCTTTTCTGTAGATACTTATATGAGAACAAAGGCATGCACATATGGACATACGTATTTGTTATTTGCTGTTAGCTATTCTCTACTGTTCTCTTTACAATCAACTATGCCAGGAGCAGAAACTATACCATGTGATGGTGATGACTAATCACATACAGACATTTTGAGTATCTGTGGGAAACAAACCACAGGCTGCAATTGTTCACATTTATTGTCCATCAAACAATTAAAAGTAACAAACTTATAAATATCTAAATAATGAAAAATCCATTAGTGATCAATGGCAAAAATGGGTTATTTTTTTCCTTGATTATTTATTAATTTCAAGGAGCTTTCTACAAAATAATTTGTTTCTTTCATATAAAGCTTTTCTGATTAGTTCCACTTAGAGCACTGGCATTGGCAACACTATGAAAAATTGTGAAATTGTGAGTTCATATCATGTATTATATGAAGGTCTAGTGTGAAATAAATTTTATATAGAAAGTGAACAATGTGTGATTGTTCTGGTCCACTTTTGGAGGTTAAAACCTATTTACATGTAAACAGGTCCACTCATAAGTTGCAGTTCTTTTATCAGAATTCCCATATGAAAAACTTACAAGAAGCTAAGCTTTCAAGTTCCGATCTAGCTAAGCATTTAAGGTATATCACAGGATGGTTTGAGTTGGAAGGGACCTTAAAGATCATCTGGTTCCAAACCCCCTGCCATGGGCAGGGACACCTTCTACTAGACCAGGTTACTCAAAGCCCCGTCCAACCTGGCCTGAACACTGCCAGGGAGGGGGCAGACACAGCTTCTCTGGGCAACCTGTGCCAGTGCCTCAACACCTGCACAGCAAAGAATTTCTTCCTAATATCTAATTGAAATCTACTCTCACTTTAAACCCATTATCTCTTGTCCTATCACTACACTCCCTTATAAAGAGTCCCTCCCCATCTTTCCTTTAGTTCACCTTTAAGTACCGGGAAGCCACTACGTGGTCTCCCTGGAGCCTTCTCTTCTTTAGACAGAACAACCCATCCCTCTCAAACTATCTTCATAAGGGAGGTGTTTCAACCCTCTGATCATCTTTGTGGCCCTCTGCACCCATTTGAGCAGATCCATGTCTTTCTTACGTTGGGGACCTCAGAGCTGAACACAGTACTCCTGGTGGGGTCTCATGAGAGCAGAGCAGAGAGGAAGAATCACCTTCCTCAACCTGCTGGTCACAATCCTCTTGATGCAGCCCAGGATGCAGCTGGCTTTCTGGGCTGTGAGCACACATTGCTGGCTCATAGTTTTCCATCCACCAATACCCCCAAGTCCTTCTCCACAGGACTGCTCTCAATCCACTCATTGTCAAGCCTGTATTTGTGCTTGGGATTGCCCTGACCCATGTGCAGGACCTTGCGTTTGGCCCTGCTGAACTTCATGAGGTTTGCACAGTCCCACCTCTCAAGACTGTCAGGGTCCCTCTGGATGGCACATCCCTTCCCTCCAGTGTGTTGACTGCACCACACAACTTGGTGTTATCGCAAACTTGCTGTGAGTGCACTCAATCCCACTGTCCATGTCACTGACAAAAATGTTAAAGAAGCACTGGTCCCAATACTGACTGCTGTAGGAATGCCACTCGTCACTGGTCTCCCACTGGACATCAAGCTGTTGACCACAACTCTTTGAGAGCAACCATTCAGCCAATTCCTTATCCACCAAGTGGTCCATCTGTCAAATCTATATCTCTGATTTAGAGATATGTTTTATGGGACAGTGTCAAATGCTTTGCAGAAGTCCAGGTAGATGTCCTTAATTTAAACATGAATAATCACCGATAATAATTTGATGGATGAAACTATGATGAAATCTTTCTCTCTTTTTTTTTTTTTTTTTTTTTTCTCCATAAAAATACAATTTTAAACTTGTTACAGCTTTTGTACATGGTATTAAGTTGTGATTCTGCTTTTTGACCACAGTTGTCAGTATAACCCTGCAAAATGTTTTCTGTTGCTGTTGTTCTTTATAATCTGTACATTATTACATGGAGATTAAGCTAATAAAGCATTTGTTTGTGTTTTTATCATCCTAGGGTTTTTGTTCTCCATGCAATATCCATTTATCAGAAAGTGAAGCATAAAACTAAATGTCCCTCCACCAGGGCCAAATAAACATGCTCTGAAAACAAAGAAGCATTTAGAAAATAAATTTTATGAAATTATGACCCAATTAAATGAAATATTTTTATTGTTTTGGTTTGTCTCAGATGTGAGCCTGTTTTGTTTTGTTTTGTTTTTTATCTGATCCATCCGCTTATCTAAAATATTTGGTTTGAAATCTATTCAAATCTACAATGTTACAGATGCCCTTCAAAGCTGAAAGTGTTTGACAAGGCTGATTGTGTCATGCAATATATGTCACCTTCTAGTTCTTAAAATCCAATAATAAAGCCACTAAGAACTGAAGAGAGGGAGGAGCACTCAAGCAAATATTGATTTTAAAATACTTTGTCAACAAATAGATCTTGAAAATTGAAGTGTAAAAGGTACCTCTTGGTAGCAAGAACAAGTCGTGAATGAGGCATATATGTAATAGAGTAAATGAACACTCCAACACAAAGATCTGTTTCTAAGTATTTCTGTCTCATTATCAGCTCTCAGTGTAGATTTTAATTTCTCAGTAGGCTAATAAAGTCCTTTAAGAAGAAAAGAGGATTTTGCAGACATGATGTACACATTTATGCTACCATCATATGTATCCAAGAGTTAAGTCATCCATTTCTAGACAAAAATGTAATGCTAGAAGAGCTAACAATTCTGACTGCTATACATTAAACATTCCTAAAGTAATTTTATCTGGGTTATGTTAGCAATAATCAATATTCATTGTAATAATCCACTAAAAATGTCCATCACTTGAAAGAGTGAAATATTAGTGACATAAGTTTACAAAGTCAAAATCAATTTGGTTTACAGGGGCAATTCATTTCAGTTGAAATTTATGCCAAGTAAACTACCTGTTGAAGAGTACGATCTGGGTTGAAAACAAATGCTGCAACAGCACAACTTTTATAGTTTTCTATAAAAAAGACATCGTTAGTACCCATATATGTGCTTTCCTCTACCCGTTGAAGGTTACCAGACCTCTACGTTGTCAACACTTAACATAAGTATAAAAGCAATAAATTGTATAGCTGTGACAAAGTATATCTCTCATTTTTGAAGAGCCGGTCTGGAAGTTTTCAAAAACTTTGCAAGAAGAGCAGTATTCAGACACAGCTACTAGTGTACCTAGCAATTAAGCTGAGCATTCATTTGTGATTCTTTTGCAAAGTGAAAGTATGTGGCAGTTTTAAGAAGAAATATTTATTGTGTACTTGTCTATAAATGTGACTAATGAAGTAGGAGAACTGAATTCTGTGGTTGTGTAAGGTAGAAAACATAGAAGCAAAGTGGTTTCCCTGAACATTTTGGCCGGATGTTTTGAGTGACCTTGCAACTAAAACTACTTGCAATACGTGATGATCACAAGATACAGAAAGCATATTTTTTTCTAAACAGGACAAGTTCTCCATCAGTTCTCCTTAAGGAGATTAAAAAACAAAAGTGGAGAGGTGCCTGTCTGCTTCAGAGAAATTATGATCACTGAATACACACAAATCTATTTGACCTGCACTGAGCCTCATCAAACAAATTAACCATCCATCTGTCAGCCTTCCCTGACTCTTGTTTTCAGTATGACTTTCGGGGAGTACTTGTGTTTTCTGTAGGCAGAGTTTTTCACCCTTAGTCCAATCAGCCATATAATGACTTCTGTTTTCAGATGTCTCTGTTTTCAGAGGTCTTGGCATCCAGAACATCTGAGGTGCTAGAATGTGACAAAATAAAAGTATTAGACATTCTTGAAGAGAGAAAATGGTACTGCTTTTTTTGTCAAGATATTGGAACAGATCAGCTTTAGTAACATTGAATTTTGTAAAGTTTAACTGTTCTGTCATTAAATATTTTGTAATATCTTGTAAATTTGTCATGATGGCATTTAAATTTATAAACAGGTCTTAAGCTGACATTTGTTTTATCACAAATCATTTCTATATAACCCCTGAACTTGATCACACAGGTTTGATTATATCTCTTAATACTGGAGTCCTTCATAGTTTTTGTTAAAATATTGCCCTTCAGGCTTCTTATGAAAAGGTTAAGCACTTCAATACAAGTTATACCCTCAGTCTTGACTTGCAGATGTAACCATTTTATTGGAGCTAAGTAAATCACATTTTATTTTATTTTACTTTTTTAAACTGATGCTTTGGCTAGTCAATTTGGTGATTAAATATTGAAATTAATTAGTGGCTTTCACTTTGATAAATTATCTCGTTACAAGTATATAGCTGCATCATCTGGCATAGGCAAAAAGTGATGCTAAACAATAGGAATACTCAAAGAGTACTTGTATTGTGAAAACCAGTTTTTAGAAAATAATATCTATTCTGCCAAAGGCAACAGACAGAACAAAAATTTATAAGAAGAACCCATTCTGAAGATAGAGAAATCACCTCCAAAAACTGCCATTTCTTTCACAGCTCTCCATAGTGTATTACGATCTGAAACTTTGAAAACCCTAATATTTCTTGTAAGGTCCTGTCACAGGTGAAAAAGGAGCTTAAAATGTGAATGCTAACATAGCAGATAATTGTATGTATGTGTGTCTGAAAATTTTGATAAAACTTGGACTGAACAAAGTGGCATGTCCTGAATCCTCTAGATAACAGTGACATGAGACAGAACTACCAGCGAGGAGGCTTCTGCACACTGACTAGCTTTAGGAAGAAGTGATCTCTCAAAGAAGGTGAAGATCTTGTCTGAAACAAAGATCTTGGAAGTGGGGGAAAATCCCAGATATCAGAGAGTTTTGTGGAGACAAGTGATGGCGGATGGCCAGGGTCTTTGGGCAGTAATACAGGAGGCTGGTGACTGTGAGCAGTAGCATGACACAAAACCAACATGAATTTCTGCCCAGTCTTCTGGGACCAGCAATCACTTCCCTGCAGGGAACGTATGTCAAGACCTATTGAACACAATGAGGGAGGGAGAGAGGGAGGGAGGGAGGGAGGGAGGGAGGGAATAAAACCTCTAATCTGCTAGGTTCTTTAGTAAACCCCAGGATATAAATCCACTATGGTTTGCCACTTACCCTGTCATCACCCATGACATATCCTTAGAGTGTAATACATCTTACCTAACTAGACATCTACCTCATAGTTATTTTCTATAGATGAGACTTCTGTGCCCAAATTTCCCTGTTTCTCCCTATAGACTATTCTAAACAACAGATATGTCTGATTGAAGACAGACCAGTCAGGCCCTTGGTGGTTGTCATGGTTTGAGCCCAGAGGGCAACGAAGCACCATGCAGTTGCTTGCTCACCCCTTCCGCTTCAGGAACGGATAGGAGAAAATAAAGCAAAAGGCTTGTGAATTGAGATAAGGACAGGGAGGGGTGACTGATCCATTACCAGTGCAAAAAGACAGATATTTTTGCCCATCACAGGCAAAAGACAGACTCATTAGGGGAAGAAAAAGAACATCACTTTAATTCAAACACTAGCAACAGCAACCCTTAACAGACAGAGTATGACAGCAAGAAGCATTACCACATCTTAAAAATACCTTCCCCCATCTGTCCATTCTGCTTGGGCTTAGCTTTGCTCCTGATATCTCTCCCTTCTCTCCCCCAGTGGTGCAGGGGGCAGAGAATGGGGGGTATAGTCAGTCCTGCCACTCCTTCCACCACAGGGCAAGGGGAGGATGCCTCACATTCTTCCCCTACTCCAGTGTGGTGTCCTTCTTATGGGAGACACTTCCCCAGAAACTTTCTCCAATATGAGAAGCTTCAAGAAGCTTCTCACAGGGGCCACCACTGTAGACCCTCCCCCACTACCGACACCCCCCGCCACACACACAAACCCAGCACAGTCACATCATTGCTCATTCAGATATATGAAATTAATGAGCTTTCTAGCATTGAAAATGCTCACAGGCTGAAAGACAAGGCATCTACCCCTTGGTGAAATTTATTAATTTGCAGGTGGATTTACAATTAAGAATTTTTCAGATACTTAATACAGATAAGAATTTTCTTAAAAAAAAGTGCCTGCCAGAAATATGAAACAAGATTATTGTAATTTGAAATAATATGATCAGATATATAATATCTGGACCTGGGGGTAAACAAATTAACCATGAGCCAACAATATATAGGATAACATTTTACTCATTCAGAGCTTTCACTGAAGCTCAGGAAATCTCTGCTGTATGAAGAACCACTTCTTGTTTATAAGAGGGGGGAAATTATGTTTCTCGGATCTGGTCCAAAAATGGTCTTGAAATCAATAATAATTTTTTCATTTATTATAGTGGATTAACATTAGACTCTTAAGCAGTGCAGATTTAAATTCAGTGTCCTGTTTGGCTCATAAAGTATTTTTATAATGAAGTGTCTAAATGGGAATTCAGTCTAGTTTTAGTGTTTCGAAGAAGTAATGATCAGATCTTAAGGCTCACAGCTTCAACACTTCTCCTGTCTTGTTTCATTCCAGTCAGTTATGTAGGTTAGCTAACATCAAAATTACTCACTACTAGAATGTTCTTGAAAAACATGAAGAGAAAAAAAAGCCTAACACATTGACAAGGAATGATGCTCTTGAATCAGTAAGTGGCACTCAAATCTCTGGGTGAGCACTAACTCAGAGATCAGATTTTTGAAAAGAACTCATACATAATATGACATTTCTTTGGAGATTTTTGCCTGTTATTGCAATGAAACAAGACTGTAATCATAGGTAATATCCTAAATGCATAAAGAAGTGTGAATTAAGGGCTTGATACTAATTATATATGAGATGCTTCAGACGGCTACCTTTTAAATACTGAGTAAGTGAGAGTAAATTACACACAGTATTGCTTTACTTGAACTCCTGTGGTAATCCCACTTGACCAGTTGTGCTCAGAGTCTAGAATAAAGCCACTATCACAGAACTGGTCTTGTTCTGAAGGAACTGAGAAACGAACCTAATTATGTCCCAAAGTTGCCTAACTTTCTCTGAGATAAATCTGGTCCCTACTGCCTTACTTACGGTGACACTGTACACCGTGAAAGTCCCTACACTGACCTCAAGTGGGGTACAATTCAGTGTAATTTGCTATGGTTTAAAGTAATATTTCAGTAAAGTCGTAGTATGCATAGTATACCTACTTCTCACAGTTCTACACTTGATTATTTTGGCAGTGTTTACTATTTTCCTGTTTAGAAATAAAAAAATTATTTTCTATTTTATAATGTGACATATTTTGGGGATCAGTCACAACTACAAATATTTTGTGTGTTCCTTCTTCATCTGTGGATAAAAGGGTCTCCAGGGCAACATGAAATTTATAAAAGGCAATCAAATATTTTAATTAGTTTTTTTTTTTTTTTTTTTTTTTTTTAAGCCGAAAGGCATATACAACTACATGTAGCCTGGTAATTGAAAACTAAACATGCTATGGATTACTACTGGCATAATAATACTATCATTTACTGAACGTGTGTGGCCAGTTGCATGTGGCAGAATGTGTTTGGTGCATCTGGCTGATCTAGAGGATAGATCTTAAATTTGGAGCACAGTGAAAAGATTTTTCTTAAATGAATCAAAGGTATTTGTTTTCTTCTTTTTAGATAACTAGATCTGTCAGGTATCAGTTTCATTAGGTTGCAGAACCTTTGAAACAGATCACAAATACCCTCAACAAATCTTTGTATTATCATTACTAGAAAGAGGAACTCCCATCTAAAGCTGGTAAGATCAGTATGCCATACATAGTGTGTTCCAGTGTGATCCTTATTTTTCTGCATGTCAGGAGTCCTGTCTGGCTGCTAGTGGACACTGAAAGAATGCACTTTTTTCTGAACTCTAGTTTTCTAATCAGTTGCTGCAGGTTCTGTAGAAGCCCAGTATGGCCTTTCGGATACAGTGGAACAATTTGCAAGGAAACAGTGTATTTGTTTCACAGATCCTGCCATACATACAGGGATGAAACAGGCTGTATATAATATTATTCAGAAATAGTAGAATATGCTTACTTATAGAAGAAAATTAAAAGATAAAAAAAAGAAATTTGTAGTTAGTTATGTTGAAATAGATTATTTCTTCATCACTGAGCTAGAGTTTCCCTTTCCTAACTTTAGATAGAAGTTCTCTTACTGTGCTGTTGATTACTCTAATTCTCTACCACCATCCCAGAAGAGAGAAAGAACACAGACAAGAAGTTATGATTGTTTCCATATTCCTTAAGTTTTCCTGCTATCCATTCATGAAAGATTCCTTCCTGTTTCTTGTAAGTGAGTTCCGGAGAACTAGCCAGTACAGTGTGAAACATCCTTTCTACTTTCTCTTTTCATGAACATACATAATGCATATATACTATGCTTGATTCTTTCTAGTTTGATAGAGTTTTCCTTTATTATTTTGAAAAAAAAACTATAGGATGAAGTATTTAATTTGTATTCTTATTGTTAGGGTCACTGCTGTGCATTTCCTGTATGATGTAAATAGAAGTCAGATTCCAGGCATTTTGAAACTAAGAATGGAATCTTTAACTTCAGTAACATCCCCACAACCTCATTCTATGCTAGTTCTGAGCTTTATGGGAGATCCACCTGGGAAATATATTACAACGGTATATCCCCTTAAAATGATTTGTAATTAATTATCATCCTATAGCCCCAGACAGTCAACCTGATCAGACACGCTAATGGAGTTTTAGTGTGTCAGTGGGCTGAAATTCTAAAAGATCAATAGAGTATAAGTACAGTAATAGTGATAGTTGTTAATATCAACAGTAAGAGAAAGCTGTTCAAATAAATTTATTTACTAAATCTCAAATTTTATTTATTTACTTATCCAAACTAAGAAGTTACAAGTTGCACTGAGGTGTACATATCTGTCTGGTTACCACTTTCTTACCAAAGGAGATATAATTTATGATTTGCCAAAATTTCATAAATAGAGGCACTCCCATTTTACTCCAATTCCAATAATAAACATAAGAAAAAAAAAGCTGGTTTACTTATGAAAAAAAAAAAAACCAACCCACCACAGGTTCGTATTTATTTATTTTTCTCTAGGCACAATTTTAACAGATTCTGTTACAAACTGCTGCCAGAGATTGACCAGAACAGATATCTGGTATGTGAGGGTCATAAACTCTCTCTGTATTACCCAGTTTAGGCCAGCATATGTCTATTAATTCAGATGAGGACTCTGTTAATTTGTATAAATTCATGTAGATCCAAGGCAGTTGCAATAAAGTGGTTTTGTCAAAAAGGCAAGCAAACAGGGTTGTGTGATAACAGTTTCAGAACCTTCAGCTATAGTTTATTGCAAACTGTTTTCTTCTGTGGTAGCACTGGCACCAAACCTTTCAGACTGCAGGCAGTTTCTGAGAGTGACTGATTACAGGTTGACACTCTCTCAGTGGACAGTACATTACATAGGTGCTCACATAGAGAGGTTATATGGACAGCTGAGTAGGTAACTAGCATATTCACTTGTACTGAGTTGTGTGACAAGGTTTTGGTAATGCGGAGGGCTGCAGGGATGGTTTCTGTGAGAAGCTGCTAGAAGCCAATTCCAGATGGCTCCAAGACAGACCCGACAGTGACCAAGGATGAGCCCATCAGTGACAGTGGTAGCACCTCTGTGATAACGTATCTAAGAAGGGGAAAAAAACCTGCTCAACAGCAGCTGGAAGAGAGTAGTGAAAAAATATGAGAGAAACAATTCTGCAGACACCAAGGTCAGTGAAGAAGGAGGGTGAGGAGGTGCTCCAGGTGCCGATGTAGAGATTCCCCAGCAGCCCATGGTGAAGACCATGGTGAGGAAGGTTCTCCCCTTGCAGCCCATGGTGAACCATGGTGGATCAGATATCCACCTGCAGCCCATGTATGACCCCACAACACAGCAGGTGGATGTGACCAAAGGAGACTGAACCTGTGGGAATGCTGTGCTGGAGCAGGGTCTTGGCAGGACTGGTGGCCCCATGGAGAGAGGAACCATATTGGAGAAGTTCATGGAGGACTGTCTTCTGTGGGAGGGACCCCACACTGGAGCAGGGGAAGAGTGTGAGGCGTTCTCCCCCTGAGGAGGAAGGAGCAGCAGAGACAACGTGTGATAAACTCACTGCAACCTCCATTCCCTGTCCCCCTGTACCACTCAGGATGAGGAGGTTGACAAAATGGGAGTGAAAATGAGCCTCAGAAGAAGGAAGGGATGGGGGGATGGTGTTCTAAGGTTTGGTTTTATTCCTTATTACCCTACTCTTATTTGATTGGTAATAAATTAAATTAATTTCCTTGAGTTGAGTCTGTTTTGCCTGTGATGGTAATTGCTGAGTGATCTCACTCTGTCCTTATCTCGACCCACAAGTCTTTTGTCATATTTATGTGCCCTGTCCAGATGAGGATGGGAAGTAGTAGAGCTGCTTGGTGGGCACCTGGCATCCAGCCAGGGTCAACTCACCACATTATTAAAGGAAGTATGTAGTATTTCAGGATGGAACTCAGAGTCAATTTTCCCATAGAGCCAACATTTACCTTCTTTCGTGTCCTCTAACTCATGAAAAATCATTCCCTTGTAGAACTGGATTATTTGAAATAATGCTCTCTCTTTCCCATAATTTAAAATTGTGGTAGATAAGACAATCAAGTCTATGTAAGTTGTGTGAGTTAAATAATTTCCATCAACCTTGTAGATCTCTAATAAATAGTTTAGTGTAATACAAATCCCAAAACTTTTCAAATGAATAAAATAACTCTTTACAATAGACAAAAATTACTAATCAACTCAGAAAGAACATCACATATTGTAAGATTGATCAAAGAGACAGCAGCAAGTATAATATCTGCTCTCTAAAAGATTGAACTCTTTCGTGCAAAGATATTTTAATTAGAAAGTTTCTGGTTTTGCTTTGTAAAATATCACTGCATAACTTGAAAATTTACAAAATAAATTAGGAATATGATTAGGAAGCAAAATAGTGTAAAAATTCCATAAAAATAACTTGGAAGAAAGTAATTATTTTATGGGCTTTATAAAAGAAAATAAGCAGGAACAATGTCAGAATCTAGTAAATAGGAAACACAATTCACTGTGAAGAACAAAAGGGAAAAAATAGGGACCCAAAGGGGAATCAGCTAACTTTAGACATTTGTGTTGCAATATCTACATTTGCATTACTCATCTTGCCTCCTTTTATAGTCAGTAGAAAAAAAATAGTTATTCCAGGATGCCATAAATCTCAACCCAACACACCTATTCAACTATTCAGTCATTGAAGGTGGCTAGATATCTCCAGGAACATATGGTATAATTTACTTGAGTAAGGCAACCATCTTGCTCTATTCACTGTGTAAAAAACGTATTGGAAATGTTTAAAATCTGTATCCGCATGAATGGAGATTCAGTCTACTTAAATCATGCATCCAGCTATCTTGACTGATAGAGTAGGGAGCCAAAATGAAGTGACAGGTACTGATATAACCTGAGATCAGCTTTGCATAGCCTTATTCTGAAGCCTGATACTAAACAGAGCAAGTCAATTTTCAAAAAGGTGGGGATACCTTTGCAGTTAGAAACAGGTTTGTATGTATAGGGGCAGGACTCCGTTCCACAAAAAAAGACTCACAGCTAAGACAATCCAAATCTATATGGAACTGAAAGAAGAAGCCCTGCTGTCGCTTCAGATGCAGCAGTTGCCTGTACATATAGCACAGTTAATCTAAATCAGTAGTAGACATCTTTATTTGGACAGTTCTACTTTCCATGTGAGTGAGTCCCCACAGGTAACAAAACTGAAGGTTTTGGTTGCCTACTATGGACATCTAGTGTCATTTTAGCATTGCTGAGTATCCTATTTAGTCTATAGATTCTGATAGGAACAAGTGAAGGGTTTTTGTAGGTTCCTTGTGATATCTACCAGCAACACATGAATGTGCTTCATGACATCAGATGCCCACGTCTGTCAACTGAATCTGACTATAGATGTTTAAATTTCCCATTGGCAAGACTGTAAATGCAGTCCATACATAGTTTTCTAGGGCTAACGGACATGTCCTTGGGTATCCTACCTCACCTCAACCTCTGTGCTAGAAGGGTATTAGTCTTTTGCAAGCTGTATCCCGTACCTACTAGAAACTTGTGTGTCTGCCTTGGATGCCCTGAGAATGACTAAAGTGCTCTGAGTCAGTACCCAGAGTAGCTGAGTGTGAGCAGCTGAATCAAGCTTTTGGGATCTGCATTAATAATAAGGAAAGTGTGGATCCCCAGTGAGAGGTGTCTGTTACCTGACACAGCCTGCCTGAGTACTGTGGCTCAGCTGTTCAGGCACAGGCATGTAGTACCACCTGAGAGGACCCCAAATACCTGAGAGATCTGTGTGGAGCTAACAGATAAAGCAGAGAGATTCACTTATGAGAAATGCATAATCTATTGGAGTGGCATCCAGAGGCTGGGCAGGATTTCCAAGGAAATCTCAAAGAGAAAAAAATTGGTGTATGTAAGCAACAACATTAAGCCTAAGAGCTCTACTACTGTTACTGTTGTATACCAAAGAGGCTTCACACAGATAATAAACTTGAACAAAATTAATTTGTAACCAAATCCAAACAGCTGAAACGAAAGAGATGATGGGTGTAACCAAAACAATACTCCTGTGACATTTAACAAACTACAAGTTTGATGTACCAGTTGGGGAAGTTATTACTACACAGTGACCCAGAAGAACGATGACACATAAGAATGTTGACTCCAAAATGTGCCCAGACTCACTGAAGGGGAAGTGTCTCACTCAAGGGTACCTCAAAGATGTAATCGCTCACCCAATGGAGGAAAGGGCTCACTCAAGGATATCAAGAAGTATTCACTTACCAAGGCAGGGTGAGGGCACTCAATACTGGGAAGTTTCCTTGGGTGGCATCCCGGTCCAAAGGGAAGGACTTCCAATCACAGACCCACTGCTCCGAGGAGAACCACTCAGATTGGGGCTCTCGCAGGGGATCCATTTTATACCCTGGTCAGATCTGAACTGTGTTCATATATGGTCAGTGTTCCAGAAGCTTCTCTTGACGGAGGCATTTTGTTGGCTGAGAGCCTTGTCTGTCAACCAGGGGCTCCACCTCCCTTTTCCTTCCACAGGGCAGGGATGGCGGTGGGTGGGCTGGTCTTCACCTGGCCAGGGTGTATATGTGATGGCAACCACGGTGTGCTGCCAGAGGTGGGACAATAAGGGTGCAAAAGAGCTGGCAGCTGCCATGTGAAAAGCTCTAGCCCCTGCTGGGTGGGCATTGGTGTGTGCTTCTGCCAGAATGATGTACCCAATTTTCCATATTTCTATCGCTCTTTTTTTTAAATTTTTTTTTTTTTAGTGTCATATTTAAAGCTGCTAAAAACACTAAAAATATTTGTGAAACAAAATGTTGCTGGGTACAGACAATAATGGAAAGCTCTGTTGCATGGGGAGTGGGAGAAAAATTGTGGAAGCTCCCATTAAACCACTTCTGTGAATGGATCTCTCATAGAAGAGGCCATATGACTAACACTGACACATTTCCTTAAACCAAAGGAAAATGTGCTCAGATCTTAATTTCATGGAAGACATTTAGGATTTTGCCATTGACTTCAGTGGGACCAGGAATTAGCCCAAGGATATATTGATGGATATTTTCTTTTCCTCTCATTGATAAAGCACTTCTGTACAGAAATTCTAAATGAAAAAATAAAAAAGAGAAAAAAGAAAAAAATAAGAATAGTGGTATGTCAGCATTTTGAGGTCAAAATCTGTGTTTTCTCTGCAACAATGGCTTTAAGATTTTTAGTTGTATCATTCAAATGGGCTGAATTAAAAATGAAATAAAAATGCCTCAAGAAACAACCTTTTTATTTATTTATTTATTTATTTATTTTAAAGTGTATTGCTGTGGTCTGTCTCTTTAGTGTCTGTCAAGAGAATCCTCAAGAGACAAATAATTCTGAATACTAAATAAGTGGCTAATATTAAAGTGTCACTATAGTGATCATCTGCACTACTGCTGTTGCTGATACTCATCGGCTTGTGCATAAATATGAATATTCCTTTCAATGTGTGGGCTCACATAACAGAAGTAGGAAGTCGATGTTCTTATTACCTTGACCTGAGTGCCTATCTTTAAGTTAGTGCATGACTCAAGTGGTCTGGTGGTTCAAGACCTTGTGCAGCTTTTACAATGCAAAGAATCATTAACATTGTTTTTGGTCATGTTTTCATTTCAGTGCCATATATAGTTGACCTGTTTCAAGGGTAAAGACTTCAACTCACAAAATTCCCAAAGATATTATGTTCTTGAATTGGAATAGTCTGATCCAAGGTGAAGGGCGAGAGAGGGGACAAAATGTAGAATATGAGACCATAGAATTTTTTATCATAAAAGATGTATGATAAATGTGATGTATGTTATAGGTATGTACAGACCTATATACCTTTAAAACTTCTTTTGTTTCTGGCTTTACATTAATTTAGTGGCTGCATAGATGGTGTTTAGATTGAGGTCTGAAGGGCAGGAGAATCTAAACAAAAGGAAGTCAGTTCTCAGAAGAGATTGAAAGAAAAGCAAATTTTCATTTTGAGGCTCAACGGGAAGAGCTGGAGCTGGGCTACTTGGAGAAGGAAAGGGATGCATGAAAGTTTGCATATTCAGTGAACACACTTTGCAAGACATTTATAGAAGTGGAAGTGAGGAAGAGGAGATTGTCTGAGCTCAGTTCAGTTGCCTACAGAGGCCACTATTACTGGAGAGCATGCAGAGGCCAGGAGCCTGGCTGCCAGCAGCTGCTGGTCATGGGTCACATGTAGGTCCTGTGACACAAGGAGGCCAGGCCTGTGTGGATTTCCGTATACCTCTCGGTGTCTCAAATGATGGTCGTTTACTGTGCTTAGGTGACTTTGACAGAGAAAAAAGATAGAGTAACATTTTTTTTTTAAATACACTAAAATAGCTACATTTAGGCATCTACACCTGTGCCAGCTACTTTACTCTTTATAATTGATGGAGACAGAAAGCACTTCTAGATGTGAAAAATCTTTTCCTGTAATGGAGCTCTGAAAGAGGTCAGGTGAATACATCTTGTATGTGACTATTTCTCTCCATTGTCTTTAAAACAAGCATAGGCTGAGAGGCAGGCGTCAGCACTTATCAAGTCAGGATTCTTCTGAAGCATCAGGTTCAGGATGGAGTATCAGACATTGCTAGGGCTGTGAGCAGGGGACTGGCGTATCAGTTTAAGGGTCTAAAGAAAGGCAATTGACATGATTAATTCATTTTAACAGGAGAGCTGGAAAAGATAGATTTAGAGGAAGCAATGAAGGAGAAAATGTTGATAAGGAAACCAAAGGCAGATATCTCAAGCCCATGAGTTAAGAACTTTTGCCATTTGTAAAGAAAGATTTATTCTTGGACTGAGAATAAAAGAGTTCTTATCCTGTCTGCCACTAGTTTAGTGGTTGGCAGTGTCTGTTTTAGGTATTGGTGCCTCAGTTTCCTCAGATCACAGCAGGATATTATAACGCTTTAAATAATTTTATAACAAATGTGAAATGTAACAGAAAAACTCCTAGCTCTGTAGACTGCTTTTTGTCTCATATTTGTCATTTATATTCTGGAAGAGGCCACAACATGACATATAAATTTACAGAAAATTACTATTTAAATTACTAAGGGGAGTAAGAAGTAATAATAATAATTATAAAAAAAAAAACCCCAACCAGTTACAGTAACTGACTAAGCCTGTTTTAAAATGACTTAAAATCCAGTTTGAGGAAATAATCACACATACACAGCCCTCTGTTGTGGCTTTTTAATCCTGTAGGTGTAAAATTGAAATCCTTACATTACTTATGGGAAAACTATTTTAGGTAATTAGGGCAAAGCCTGTGTAAGATGTGCTAAACATAAAACATCCAGGATAAAGAATTAAACTGTGATCAAAATGGGATGTTATAAACTTTGTAGAGTACAAGATGATTTTGAGTGGTGAACTACGTTAGTTTTGAGCAGTTTTACATTATGATTTATATGATTTTCCCTAACACTAATACATCAGCATTTGTAGCCTCCAGTTCCTACTTTTTCCACTTCCCTGTCCCTTATCCATCATGATGAACACCATCAGCAATAATCCTCTGTACTAACTGTGGAGGCACCTTTGAATCTTTGCTTGCTCTTCAGATCCATGTGGAATCTCAACTTTGCTGTGGGTTATTGACAAGGTTTCAAGCTGATTATCTTCACTGTATACATCGAAGTGTTGCAAGGATTGAATCCCATTTTTAAGAAGATTTTCCTTGTACTTGGGGACTGGATTCAGCTCCCAGATTGTAGATTGCGGATGTTGATTGCAGATAATTAAATTTTGTCATCTAGTGTGGAATTCTACATCTATCTAAGTATTTATGTTACTATTAACAGTCAATTAAGATCTAGCAATAACTAGTGAATGGAGTTTAGAGAGCAATTCAATTCACTGGAAAATAGACTAGTTATTTTTGTTCATCTAAAGTTTTCTACTCTATATTAATTAAAACTCACCCTAATTTTGGTACCTAAATATAGCTATACAGGATCTTCCTCTCTGGTACTCAGAAGTAGCTTCTTATTTCAACTATCTATGTGGAAAATGATTGCGTATTTTCTACAGGAAGGCATGTATGAGAAAGGTGAGTCTCTAAATTAGGCAGATTCCACTCCACCTGGAGACTTGTTAATGTAGCGTTGTGGGATAGCTGTCCACAATGTACATACATAAATACATATAGTGGAAGAACTAGAGATGGATGAAAAGTGCCATTGTCATGGAAAAAAACAACTTGCACATATTACCTGTAATTACATTTAATAGATCTGAAGTGACAATTACCATGTAGTAGAGAAGCTGGTAGAAGGAGAAAACTTGTTTTCCCACAACAGAGAAGACTGTGGAAGGTTATCCTTCTCTACAATTTCTGATTCTTTGCTTTTGAGATCCTAGATCATGTTAAGACTGCATGCAGCCAGCACATTGTGAAAAGAACTCAGGTAACTCACTCCAACTGAGAAGTTCAAAAGGGAAAGAGTACTGGTGCCTTCTGTAGTTAGATTAAGTTGCTGGATTGATTTTGAGTTTTTTGAGTAATGCAGTAGCAAGCTGACCCCATCTTGATGAAGTATTCTAAGAACATATTCAGAGATTTTAGCAGTCATAAGCGTATATGAGTCAAAAGATGCAATTTAGGGAGAACCAGTACAGAAATAGATATAAAAGAGTTTAATGACAGTATAAAGGTCAGTAGACAGAGGACAGTGGTTGCCTAGCACTAGAAAGGAATATGCAAGCTTCTCTGATACTATTGGACCAGATATTCAGGCCCAGCTTTTCATATACGGAGTTGTTCAGGTATTCAAAGATAGATGTATGTAGACATCTCTGAGTATCTGACCTTTCCTACTAGGAAAATTTCAAAGTTGCAGAAGTTTGAGTTCGCTAATATAAAAATTCTTAGCATTGATATTGAGTAGATATTCTTCAGTTTTCATGAAAATACTTACAGTTATGTATCTTTTAAATAATTTTTTTATAATCTATATTTTACAGATTATTGAGCCTCTGGTTTATTGATTACTGAGGTAGAGACAAATTAGTAGATGTTAATAAGTCAATAGTGTAGAAAGGTTTGTATGAATACAGATGGTTTCAGGCTTTCAAGGGTATGTTTAGTTAACTGAAAATTAGAGAATTTAAACTTGAAAATGAAGAAATTTCATTGCAAAAGGAACATTTGTTCTGTAGAACTCACTGCCAAGATTCTCAAAGCAGTCTGATGAAGAATAGTAGATTTCAGTCTTCCAGGTTAATGTTTTTCTTTCAGAGACATCTTGAACAGAATCTGTATAACTAGTTTTATTTACTTTATCTATGCTGATCTTTCTACAGATATGTTCAGAGCATATAAAAACAAGCATTTATTTCAGGAATGCAGGAAGGTTTTTTCTCTTTGAAGCACCATTGTCAAAGCACTGCAATAGTTCACTCTTATAAAAAAGTTAAAGCAAAGCAGAAGTTTCTGTTCTGTTTGCAACAATATTCAAAAGTAATTATAGTAATAATAATATATGCAAATACATATATGCACACATAGACAGTGTAACATTTCCTCAAATTGAACTGTAGCTGACTACATAGAAAAGGAACTTTATGTAATGAGGATTATTATATCACCAAGGCCAAGATTCAGAAAGTAATTTGTCACTGATGAGAATAATTACACGTTTAAAAATAAAACATAGTAATTTAGAAAGAATGCGAACTTGTATGCCTCGGGTGTCTTGTAAGAGAGTTAAGAAGAGATGCTGCTAGGAATAAAGAATTGAAGAATTCCCCACTTCATTGCTCAAGCATATGCATAAAGAAGTATTGAGAACTGGAGATGTCCATACTAGAAAGAATGCTGAACAAGTGTAAATTTAAACCTTCTCCTGTCTTATTCTGTTGTGTTCCTGGTTTTAGTTTTGGACTCAAGTCACATCTCAGCAACAATAAGTAAATCCTTGCAGAGGACTTGCAGATCTGTTAATAGTCTAGAAGTGCTGTACTCTTTTGAGACTGATATATCTTAAGATGAAGAAAATATCAGTGACACATTCTATGTGAGTACTTCAATTTGCTTGATATTGGAGAACAAAGACTTCCTTTCTGAGAGAAGCTCAGTCAACCCCTGCCTGATAACAAGGCTACAACGCAAATAAATAAAATAGAGTTTGAAGGATAGTGTCATATTAGTAGCTTCAATTCATGCAAGCACACTCAGAACTTCACAGCATTATAAAGACAAAGAAAAAAATAGATCTCCACCACCCCAGCAGAACCTAAAGCCTGTCTTTAAAGACCCTGTTACAAATGAAAATGAGAACTGACTCAACTTGAATACAAGGCAGTGACTTTTGAAGTTTGAATCCAATGCATTATTGTCCTCCAGTATGAGTCACACACACTGTTGGTTTATTTATAACAACTGGTTTGGGCAGTAATGTAAATCATTATTAAAAAAAAAGAGGGAGTGAATACACTGACCAGAGTGAACACAGCTTTTCCACACTTTAATAAGAATGCCACTCCAGGGGGCCTTCAGGAGCTAACACCTCATATATCAGTGACTGTTGACAAAACACAACATAGTATTAATCCTTAAACTACTTTTTCAAATACTGTGATCAATGACATTAAGAGCAAATCATTCTTAATGCGTAAATGGAAAAAAAGTTACAATAGGGATATAAGCATTTCAAAGATTTCTGAAGAAGGAAAAAACTACAAATTCTGAAATATTCTGAAAAGATTGAAATGAAAGAATTAATAGTCATAGACTTTGTCTAAATCAAAGATCAATACAATGATAGTGGAAAGACAATAAATGTAGCAGGACCTGGGTTCTGAAATTAACAGTAGGAAGCTTTGTTTCAGTTAGCTTTTCTGCTCTGATGAACGGAATTCTTTTAACACTCGGGCTTACATTTTCCAATGCTACATTTTCCAAGGGTCCAGATAAAAATATTTTGCTGGCTCAGCGTTTGCTCTCTATCAGGAAAATAAGTTTCTGAGCCGAGTGTGTGAAAGGAGAGATCTGAACACAAAGCGACTCATGATTTTGGAAAGTGGGGTGTAGCACAATTTTCTGATATCTATTTCAGGGAGTTGCTACTGTCCACAAGTCTTTGACACTGGATGGCTATTTCCTTCCTTTATGTGAAATGAAGTGATGACACTGTTTCAATTCTTCTTTATAGATGTTCACATGACAAAGAACTCGCAATTGGTTTTGACAGTGCTCTCAGAGAGGACAAAGATTCATTAAGAACGATTCTTCTGCAAATGTGTTTTCTTTAGTCAGTGATAAGACGTATGATCAACGTAGAGACTGCAATGCCATTCTTTTGTTTTGTCTTAGGGATCTAGTATAGCTACAGTCTCAATAGAGGTTTGACTTGTACCTGATGGCAGATATAAGCCCTCTGAGGAGAGGTTCACTTTACATGGTCATCAGTTCAACAATTGTTAAGAAATTATATGATTCATTTGTTCTTCCCTATTTTGAGAGATATACTCTGAAAGTATTAGTGCTTGTTAGGACCTTTGTATCTTGAAGTGTTCATTGTGTTTAATGAAGTGCCAGGAGCAGAATGAGTTGGAGACAAATTCTGAAGGTACTTCACATTCTATAGCCCATAGAAGTGTTCAGCAATTTTATGCATCCTATAGGCATACCTAATATAGAAATACCCAATGTTGTTAGTTAAATCTAAAGGTAAATGATGGCTATACCTAACTTGATCCTAAACTGTGGTTTAATAGTGCTACTCACATCAGTAGCCTTTCCAGCATGTTCTTTTGCTAACCCAAAATTTTTTGAGGTCAATTTCTGTTCTCTCAGCAGTTTTTCAAAGACCTCTATACAGATGTTGTTCCAGCTGCAGTAGCAATTAAATTTGGGTGGTTTTCGGAGTTGAAATTGTATGTAATTGCCTCTTATAAATTTGAACAATGACATACTAGTCTTGGATCCTATATCCGCTTAGAGATCATATTCTAAGGTAATGTTTTGTGTCTATGATTCTGTATTTCTTGGATATTAGAACCTAGACTAGCCACTGAATCACAGAGTGGTTGAGGTAGGAAGTTACCTCTGGAGATCATCTATTCCAATCTAGTCTAGCTCTAGTCAAAGCAGGGTCATCCAGAGCAGGTTGCTCAGGGCCAAGTCCTGTTGGGTTTTGAGTATCTCTAGGGATGGAAATAGCCTTGGTAGGCTCTCTGGGCAATCTGCTGTAATGTTTGATTGATCCTACAGTAAAAGTTTTTTTCTTATGTTTAAGCAGAATTTTCTGTATTTCAGTATATGCACATTGCCTCTTTTCCTGTCACTAGATATTACTGTGAAGAGTGTGGACTGGTTTTCTTTATTCCCTGCCATCAGGTATTTGTGCACATCGATAAGATCCCCGGTGAGTCTTCTCTTCTCAAGATGAACAATCACAGCTCTCAGACACTCCTCCTATGTCAGATGTTCTAGTGTCTTAATAATCTTTGTGGCCCTTTGCTGGACTTGTGTCAACATGTCCATATCTCTCTTGTATTAGGGAGCCTAGAGCAGAACACAATAATCCAAGTGTCTCACCAGGGCAGAGTGGAGAGGAAGGATTATCTCCCTCAGTCTGCTGGTGATGATCTTCCTAATGCAGCTCAAAATGCTGTTGGTATTCATTTCTGCAAGGGTACGTTGCTCAGTCATGGTCAACCTGGTGTCCTCCAGGACACCCAGGTCCTTTTCTGGAAAGCAGCTTTTCACCTTTTTGTTCACCAGCATGTACTGGTGGATGAGGTTTCTCCTCCCCAGGGGAAGGGCTTGTCTGCCTTTGATGAACTTCATGATATTCCTCTCAACCCAGTTCTCCAGTCTGTCCAGGTCCCTCTGAATGGCAGCACAACCATCTAATGTATTAGTCACTCCTCCCAGTTTTGCATTGTCTGCAAACTTGCTAAGACTGTTCTCTGTCTCATCATTGACATCATTAATGAAGTTCCTAAACAATATTGTCCCAACGCTGACCCGAGGTATGCCACTAGTGACTGTCTTCCAGCTGGACTTCATGACTCTGATCACGACACTTTTAACCCAGCAGTTCTGACAGTTTTTAATCCACCTCACTCTCCACATATCTAGCCCATACTTCATCAACTTGTCTATTAGGATATTACGGGAGAGGGTCAAGAGTCCTACTAAAGTCAAGATAAACAACATCCAGTACTCTTCCCTCATCCGTCAAACCATTCATCTCATCATTAGAAGGCTATCAGGTTGGTCAGACATGATTTTGACTTTGTGAATCCACCCTGAAAACTCCAAATCATCTTAACATTCATGTGTCTGAAAATGGTTTCCAGGATAATTTGTTATCTCCTTCTCAGGAAACAATGTGAAGTTGCCCGGTCTGTATTCCCCTAGATTTTCACTTTTTTCTTTCTTGAAGATAGATGTGACTTTTCTTTTTTACTGGTTCTCAGAAACCTCTCCCAGTCAACATAAACTTTTAACGATAATCAAGAATGACCTTTCAATGACATCATATAGCTCCCTCAGCACTTCTGAGTGCAGCCCATCAGGTCCCATTGCCTTTTTTATGCTCATTTTTAAAAAGAAAATGTTCCCTAACCTCATCCCCTGAGGGTCTTTCTTGTTCCAGACTTCCACACAGGTCTTATGGACCTAAAGAATCCTGAAGTCTGATCTTACCACAAATAAATGAGGTAAAGAGATAGTGTATATGTATGGTTTTTCTTTATGCTTAATCATCAGGTTCCTCAGCCAATTCAGCAGCGGGATCATATTTTCCCTAGTATTCCTTTTGCTATTCATAGACCTGTAGAAGGCCTTCTTTTTGCCCTTCACATCCTTCACCAGATTCAGGTGGGCTATGGCTTTTCCAAATTCAACCCTCCATACTTGGGCAGTGCTTCTATATTTATTCTTCCTGGTATGCCTGTCCCTGCTTCCATCTCTTGCATTGTTCCTTTTCATGTTTGGGGTTAGTCAGGAGCTTACTGTTCATCCGTACAGACTCCTGCACCTTTGCTTGACTTCCTCTTCATTGACATGGACTATTCTTGAGCTTGAAGGAGATAATCTTTCAAAAGTAATGAATTCTCCCGGATCTTTCTTCCCTGTACATTTGTTTCTCATGGGATTCTTCCGAGGAGATTCTTAAACAGAATGAATTCTTCCCTCCTGAATTTCAGGACTGTGACCCTGTGTAACGGACTGTGTTGGACTCTGACTCAATATTGCTGCTGCACCACTACCACTTCCTGGCCTCAGCATCCCGTTGCTGTGAAGGAGTATGCTCAATCATCCCCGATGAAACCACGACATCCACCCAAAGCTAAAACAACAACATCCTTGGCAGTGCCTACCAAGCTGCACCTGCGCACAAGCTGGGTGAAGAGGAAATCGAGGTGAGGAAGATGTGCAGAGGCTGAAGGCACTGCAGATCGACCCCCCGCCAGCATGACCCCCATGAACACCTGGGCATGCATGCATGGAGGACCACGGGGCAGCACGTATTACAATGAACTCTGTGGAAATGGGTGGACTTTTCAGAGAAATTATGGGGACTGGGGCAATAAAAGGACTGTGTACTCCTCTCTCGGGATCTCTCCCTCTTGTACTCTTGTACTCGTGTTCTCTTCCTCAGACCTGGGACTTTGGTGGAGCTTGGAGCTTGGAGCACCATCACCTGCACTGAGACCGAGGCAAGGGAACATCGCTGGATTCGTGGTGGTGGTAATTAGCTGCATCTCTATTGTTTTCTTGATTAGGGATTCTGACTCTCCCTTTCTTTTCCTCTCTGTCCTATCGCTGTTATCAGTTGTGTGTACAATAAAGTTCACAAGGTTGTACAGCATCTGACCTCGTTTATGTCTTAATCTCGCTCTTGGGATCACTTAAGAACCCTCCCCGATATTGGATCGTGGCACCCTGCTATTTGCTTTACTCTCTCATCCCTTATCAGAGGAAGAAGAACAACAGAGGTGGTGTGAAGTTAATCTAGCCAAAAGTGAGGGTGGTCCCCCTTCCCCTTCCATCATGGTGCAGGCCTCACCTTTATTATACCAGGAATCATGAAGTCCTTAGCAATCTGGCTGCTGTTGGATTAGTTTCAAAAGCCTTTTGGATAAGCAGATGTATTTATACCTCTCAGTTTGGGAGTTTGGACTTTACCATTTCCATAAGTTAGTGAATTGTGAAAAGGCTCCCAGACAATGAATTTGCAAGAATTTTGACTGCAAGAGAGAGCAAACTGCAGGTGGTAATAGTTGCATAATGATCTTTATCTCTTCCTGTCCACTGCTATGTCTACTCCTGCCTATCTGTTGCTCTCAGTTTGACCTAATGGCGCTGCTCCCAGGATGTGTCAGGACTTAGCATGGGCTATGTGATAGTCAAATCTGAGCAGAAATTGAGTGAACAGTCAAGGGAGGCATCCCTGACCACCAGGGGATCACAGGTTTTTCCATCCAGAGTATCTCATGCTCTGTTATGCTTCCCTGTTCCTTAACAGGTGTCATCGTATCCTGGCAACACTATGTACCAGATTTCAGGAGCAGGGGGTAACAGTCAGGTTGCTGTAGTCAAAGGTACCTTCAGCCTTCAGATTTCTGACAAGGGATTCCTTGTTTGTATAAGGTCCAACAGACTGTATCTCTCCTTATTTGTGCTAGAAACTTATCATTAATGCTTTCCAGAAAGCTTCTGGTGCTTTTGCTCTCCTGTGCTGCCATATTGATCTATCTTCTTGGTCTTTCTTTAGATCTCTGCTTACATGGTTGTATGTCAGGAATCCTCTGACTTTCTTCCATGTCTTTATGATTCCTCATATTTGTAAAGGTTTGTAAATTACTGAAAAAAATAAATTCTCCATAACTACTTTATCAACTTCTGCTCTCTCCATGAGCTTTCCCCTTACGAGACCCTGTTGCCTTCTTTTCCAACTGCTACTCATTGATCACAGAGTTGCTTAGTTGGCATACCTCTAGTTCTGACTTCTGTGTTCTAATCCTGTCTTTTTAATGTTTTCAGTCTCTTTTTTTAATGTCCTGAAGGTAGGATGAAGTATAGATTCCACTTGAGAGGATTCTAGGTCAATGAAGATGGAGTTGAAGAGAATACAGTTTTTCTACCTGGAAGGTTCATCAGAAATGACTTCACACCGGTGCATCCTTCTAGCTTTCTGCATCTTGTGTTAAATAAATAATGCAGTGTGTCCTAACATGCTTGTCTGATTATCAGGAAAAGCTGTATCTTGCAAGAACTGTGCTGCTTCTAAAAAATTAGGCAGAGGATCAGAAGTCAGGCAGTGCAAACCATAATGAACATGTTATTAAAGAATCAGTTCATAAAAAAGGTTAATAAATGTTAAACACTTATTTTGGCCTCAGCTCAGTCAATTTTTTCTGCAACAAGTCATCAGATGATATCTTTCCCTATCAAACCACTTAAGACTTGTTTTGCTGAAAACGGTGTTGTATGTAAATAGCACTGTCCAAAATATTTTTTAAGGTTTTTGTTTAAATGTCACACTTAGACGTATATTTAAAAAAATATGCATATGTTAAATTAGAGACATGACATTTGAACAGCTTTAATTTTGTACTAATGTTCATGTCAAAAATTGATAAATCACTACATTGTTTAACATCAATTAAAGTTAACAACCGTAACTTTTCTTCACAGCAAAAATGTTGAAATGTCTTACATGTCATATAATTCTTATTAACTATTCAATTACTTTAGAAGAAACATAGTCCATAACCGCATAACCTGGTAATACAGCATGCCTACCTTTCTAGGAAACTGCACTATGTAACACCGTAAACTACTGTTTCTGAATAACTGAATCCATGAAAGATGTTATGTTTAAATAACATTAAAGAAATGTTACTATTAAAGAAACACTAAGGAAATTGCCCAGAAACTTCATTTGTTAGTAGCTTCTAGAAAATCCCAAACATTTTAGAGGTCAGCTAGAAAAGCTAAGACAAACTTTCTTCATCTCCTCTGGATGTTAGATGACATATGTTTCCTCCTTTCAGACTTTCAAGTTTATTGGTCACTTAATTTTCTCCTTCTTCATATGTCCAAAATTGCTATGTGAACAGCCAAGGATCGATCCCTTAGCCTGAACCTCAGTTTTATTTATAAGCCAGGCAAAGTATATGCACATTAAAGGAGGACCTAAATGTATAGATATCCTGGCAGCATGCCTAATAAATCTCAAGAGGATTAAATCTTTCATTAAAGCAGTTGTAGATGCAATGTATAAAAAATGTATAATAAACAGTCACAGGAAGACCTTTTCAATTTAAAAAAAATATACTGTCAATGGGCCTGGAATAGGATCGTTCCTGACTCCAAATCTTCCAGTTATACAGCGACAAATTTCATAGGTCTGTGAGGGAAATATTCAAGCCATGGCCTAATTCAACAGCATAATCTACTCTGTTTGGAAAGGGCAACTGTGCATTGCAGGCACTGTATGCATTTATATTATACACTCACTGGATGAAAACCAGAACTAAACCTGATTCACAGGTCTACAGTTCACCTCTTAGGCAGCAGAGATTTTCTTAAGTGAAAGATTATAAAATCATAAAAATCTTATAACTATTTTATAAAAGGTAAATAACTTATTTCCCTAATAAGTTTGTGCCATTAGAAAAAATCCTACTCTCGTATTATTATATATTTAAAAAAATGCAGTTAATAATTTCTATTTTGCACTTGTTCTTGATTAATTGTCCAGAAAGATGAGCCCCAAACCATTTATAGTACCCTGTCATTCTGAAAAGAGATGTGCACAAATCTGAAAAGTAGGGAAAAGGACTTTTCTTATGCCAAGAAATTGTTCTTAGGACATAAATGGGCTTCAGAAATGTCATTTTCAGAACATGACTGGAAGTGAGATTGCAGTGCCAGATATCACTAAGCATAAAAGCATATTATGTAACTTTTATAGCTCTCTTTTGTGTGATGCCTTTCTATGCTGATTAACTGGAAAATTCTATCATTGTCATTTTGTGGCCCAGAGTGCAATGTGATGTTATTTAATAAGATGTATAATCTTGCTGCTTGCCTATTCTTGTCGGCACTGTTAAATAGGGTGTACATACATCATCATGACTGTGGCAATGTTTTTTGTTGATCTAGTTATGGTTTCCAAAATACTTCATTGCAAGACATGTTGACATTATTTTAAAAAAAAAAAAAAACAAACAAAAAAACCAGCAACAACAAAACCCAAACCAACAAATAAAGAGAAATGTATTTAACATTATTTTCGTAATGCCTCTTTCCATAATTTTACAGTAAATTTACTGAGTCAGGAGAGAGAAGGATAGCTTTCAAAACTGCCTGGGAATTAAAATCAGAGAAGCCAGTCACTAGCTATAGCATTCTCCAATTAAATTTCAGGGAAAAAGTCCTCACGTTATGTCTTCTACTTACTGCTCTATTGCTCATTTGTAAAACCAAACATTTGCCATGAAGACATAACTGCCAATTTAGACTAACTAAGACAAATGAGATAATGAGGACAGTGGCAGCTTTGAGTTGACAGACCCAGCTGAGTGCCCAGCTCCAAGTAGAAAGCTTGCTTTTCTGCCAGAAGGTCTATATGCTAATACTAACTAATTTGCCAACCTTGGCCCTACAATGTTTGACAATAGGAGAGCATACCATTTTGTTACAGATGTGACATTAATTTGGATGTAAACTAAAACTGGAATAGGTAATCTATGCATTCTATCCAAGGAGGCGGTCACCAAAAATGTAAAACCTTGACTGATAAAAATAAATACAAAAATACATAAGTGTGAAGGACATTATTTAAATGCAGAATGAATGACAAAGTATATAGTAAATAATGAAAGAAGCAAAGCCACTATAGTCTAGACCTTCTTATACCCCTTTGGGTTTATGTCATAACCTTAGTCTAAAAAGAAGAAAGAAAGGATTTGCCTAAATTCCAGGCCCAACACAAAAAGACCACTTCTGAAGTGATATTCATTTGAAGACCTGTACACAGAGAAAACTTTTCAGAGTATTTTGAAACACCTTGTTTAATTAATTTCTGTCACTACTATTTTTGAAGGAGTTTTTTCCTAAAGGAAAGTTTTTTTCCTTCCCCCACATCCTTCCCCCAAGCTTCATAGATAAAATAAGTGAGAGTGAGTGAGTTAGGAATATTGTTAGGAATTCCAGTGAGGAACATTGGTTTGTTTGTTTTATAAATGTTTTATTGTGCAAAACTGCATTTATAAGTTCTTTCCAGATACAAGGTTTAAATGTATTTAATAGATTTCTAGTACACAATATAACAACAGAAAAACCTCACATGAATTTATGTTTTCAATCTTTGGGGCTGTGAGAAGAATGTGCAATTTTAGAGGCATGGAGGACAATATGGCAGACGTGTAACACTACATGTAATGTTGCCAACAAAGCTCTATATTGTCCCTAACCACAGTGGAGCTGTTGGTGATTTCAATGGCATGTACATTGACCAAGGACATTATATGGCCTTACACTAAGACACCTCATGGAAAAAATATTGTTTAAATAATTGTTCAGATTTCATCCTAAAAATTGTCTACACTCAGATAATTGAAATAGAAATACAATGCCATTTTCTTCGTATTTGTAATGTGGCCATTATGAAACTCTTCCAATGTGGATCAGTAGAATTAATCATTATCTATAACTAATGCACTTGAAACATATATGGGTATATGCCAATTTGCTAAATGATCCATAAATAAAATATATGTTTTCTTTTATGAAAAGTAACCAAACATTATATCAGGTAATTATACATCTGACCAGCTACATAAAGAGAACTTAATCTTTTTAGAGTTTTATAATTTTTTCTTAATCTTCTATTGTTTTGCCCTAATCTACTGTATCTTAAAAGCTATGTAAACTAATTAATGAAAAAAAAAAATCAATGCAGGTCCAGATGAACAAAAAGAATAATGTATTCTAAATTTAAAATAACCAAATTAATTAATGCAATGTGGTTTCTGAACTATTTCCTATAACTTCTTAACTTCTGATATGTTAAAATTATTATTTAATATTATAGAGTGAGAATCAGTATCCTTACTCAGAATTCCAAGCTAGATGAATGTAACATTCTTCTGTAAACCTTTCAATACTCTTGTCCTCTTCCTTGATAAAACAGTGAGAACTCAGTTGTTGAGTGTGGGAGAACTGGTTTTCTATGTGCGCACAATTTATATGCAGGTTTAATTCCAACACTAGTCATTACAGGAATAATTATGAACTCTACTGATTTATGTCTTGTTGTTGTGCAAGTTGCTAAAGCTTTACAGTTTTAAACAATTAAAATTCTAGCTTGTAATCATTAAATGCATGCTGTTATCATCATTATAGGTCATATCAGTACTATTACTGTCAAATACCGGGTATTGGATACTGCAACAAGTGTAAGTCAATTGGAAAATCTCCAACTACCTTTTAAGGACAAAGAAAACTCTCATTACAGTGTGAAGGACTGAACAGAAATGCGTCTGAACAGGAACCATTGATGTCATGTTGTGTACCTTGGCCTGATAGAAAGTAGTAGTATAGTAGCAGATTATTCAAGAATGAGGAACCTGGCCTGCTGGGGGCTGATGGGGTCCACCTGTCAGAGAAGGACAAGAACATCTTCAGTCATAGGCTTACCAAGATGGTGAAGAGGGCTTTAAACTAAAGTTGACGGGGAGGGGAACCATCCAACTCCTGTCATCTTGATGTCAGTGTCAACAATGACCCTGAAGAAGGGTCACAAGTCTGCAGGGAGCACCTGAAGAGCAGCACAAATGAATTCCAGCCAGTCAGATGTATTGGGGGCCCAACTCAAATGCCTCTATGCAAATGTGCGTAGCATGGGGAAAAGCGGAGCTAGAGACGTGCGCACACCTGCAGGGTTATGATCTTATCAACATCATGGAGATGTGGTGGGATGACTCCTATGACTGGAGTGTTGACATGGAAAGATACAGGCTCTTTAGGAAGGACAGAAAGAGAAAAGAGAGGAGGAAGGGATACAAAAAGGAGAATCACTACCCTTGAATCCTGCATTGTCGCAGAATAGCCATCTTGGTCTGTAGGTGGTGGGTTAACCAAGACACACGTTGGGTGTTGCCTTTATATAGTCTTTCCTACGCATGCACAATACATTGTTCCAGAAAGTTTTCATTTTCACTGGCTTGTACCTGCGCAGTTTGGCAAGTTCTGTCTCTGGGCAACAACAGGAGGGAGGAGGAGAGAAATGGCTCGCTGCCCCACCTCCACACAGTTTGCTCTGCTTCTCCCCCCCAGGGCATCCTACTCAAGTTGTTTGAGAGATCCTCTTTATGAACAGTTTCTTGTTTATGAACAGTTTATGACACATAGCAGGGCACAAGCAATACAGGAGGTTCCTGGAATATATTGATGATGATCACTTCTTTTCTAAGTGATAGAGGAGCCAACAAGGAGGGAGGTGCTATGGTAGTCCTTGTTCTCACCAACAAGGAGGGTCTGGTGGGGAATGTGAAGTTGAAGGACAGCCTTAGATGCAGTGTCTATGAAATGGTGGAGTTCAAGATCGTTGGGCAGTGAAGAAGGCACATAATGAGCTTGCTAACCTGGACTTCAGGAGAGCAGACTTCAGTATCTTCAGGGATCTGCTTGTCAGAGTACCATAAGCTAAAGCCCTGTAGGCAAGAGGGACCCAAGAAAGCTGGTTGATATTCAAGGATCACCTCCTCCAAATTCAGGAGAGATGCATCCCGACAAAGAGGAAGTCAGGCAAAAACATCAGGAAGCCTACATGGATGAACAAGGAGCTCCTGGACAAGCTCAAACACAAAAAGGAAGCCTATAGAGGGTGGAAACAAGGACAGATAGCCTGGGAGGAGTACAGAAAAATTGTCTGAGCAGCCAGGGATCAGGTTAAGAAGGCCAAAGCCCTAATGGAATTACATCTGGCCAGGGACATAAAGGGCAACAAGAAAAGCTTCTAAAAGTACATTGTTGATAAAATGAAGAGTAGGGAAAATGTGGGCTCTCTCCAGAAAGAAACAGAAGAACTGGTTACTTGAGATATGGGGAAGGCTGACATGCTTAAAAACTTCTTTGCCTCAGTCTTTCCCAGCAAGTGCTTCAGCCACACTGCCCAAGCTGCACAAGGAGATGGAGGGAATGGGTGAATGAACCGCCCACTATAGGAGAAGATCAGGTTCAAGACCATCTAAGGATCCTGAGGGTGCACAAGTTCATGGGACCTGATGAAATGCATCAACAGGTCCTGAGGGAACTGGCGGATGAAGTGGCTAAGGGACTATCCTCATATTTGAGAAGTTGTGGCAGTCCAGCGAAGCTCCCACTGCCTGGAAAAGAGAAAATATAGTCCCCATTTTTTAAAAGGGATAAAAGGAAGAACCAGGGAACTACAGGCCAGTCAGTCTCACCTTTGTGCCTGGCAAGATTATGAAGTGTATTCTCCTGGAAACTACGCCAGGGCACATGGAAAATAAGGAGGTGATTGGTGACAGCCAATATGGCTTCACTAAGGTCAAATCATGCCAGACAAATGTGGTGGCCTTCTACGAAGAGGTTACAGCATTGGTGGATAAGGGGAGATCAACTGATGTCATCTACCTGGACTTGTGCAAAGCATTTGACACTGTCCCATACAACACCCTTGTCTCTAAATTGGAGAGAGGGATGGACCACACAGTGGATAAGGAATTGGCTGGATGGTGACATTCAAAAGAGTTGTCTGAGTGGAAAGCAGTGACAAGTGGCATTCCTTAGGGGTCAGTATTGGGACCAGAGCTGCTTAAAGTCTTTGTTGGAGACATGGACAGTGGGACTGAGTTCACCCTCAGCAAGTCTGCAGATGACACCAACATGCTGGAGGGAAGGGATGCCAAAACACAGAGGGACCTTGACAGGCTGGAGAGGTGGGCCTGTGCAAACCTCATAAAAATTAATGAGGCCAAGTGCAAGGTCCTGCACATGAGTTGGGGCAATCCCAACAACAAATACAGTCATGGTGATGAGTAGATTAAGAGCAGCCCTGCAGAGAAGGACTTGGGGATACTGGTGAATGGAAACTGACTATGAACCTGTAATCTGTGCTCACAGCCCAGAAATCCAACCATACCCTGGGCTGTGTCAACAGAATTGTGACCAGCAGGTTGAGGGAAGTGATTGTCCCCCTCTGCTCTCATGAAACCCCACCTGGAGTACCATGTTCAGCTCTGGGACCCCCAGTGTAAGAAAGACTAGGACATTTCTTAGTGAATCCAGAGGGTCACAGAGATGATCAGAGGGCTGGAGCACCTCCTCTAGGAGGACAGGCTGAGAGAGCTGTTCAGCCTAGAGAAGAGAAGGCTCTGGGGAGACCTTATAGAGGTTTTACAGTACTTGAAGGGGACCTACAGAAACGATGGAGTGGGACTCTATCAGGGAGTGTAGTAATAGGATGAAGGGTAATGGTTTTGAATGAAAAAGAGTAGGTGTAGATTAGATGTAAGGAAGAAATTCTTTCCTGTGAGGGTGGTGAGACACTGGAACAGGTTGCCCAGAGAAGCTGTGGCTGCCCCCTCCCTGGCAGTGTTTAAGGCCAGGTTGGACGGGGCTTTGAGCAACCTGGGCTAGTGGAAGGTGTCCCTGCCCATGGCAGGGGGGTTGGAACCAGATGATCTGTAAGGTCCTTCCAACCCAAACCATTCTATGATTCTATAATAAAATAATACGGGCAGTTTAACGGTTTATAATTTAGTGTGATGATTTGGAAGACACTATACTCCAACTTCGATAAACTAGATGGCATTCTGTCAGTTTAACTATATGTTTCATACTTCCTGGTCTTCCAGCTCCATGAACACTTTTGTCAATTTTACATGTCTCTTGCAATATTTTTGATCATTCATTTTCTCTGTAAAAATGATAAAAAGTAGGCTAGCAATGGGAAAAACACACATTACTACAAGATTTCAGGAGAAACACTTGATTTGATGACAATTTTCCATTTAATTATGTTGTAAGGTCTATCAGTCAGGGAATTCTGATCTACAGTACATGAACTGTGTATGTATTTTTAATTGTTAAGACATGATCACTTATGTTGAGCATTATAGTTTAAATTATATCAACATATTGCGTTTTAATTTACTCAATCTCATAAAAAAGAGATCAGTTTTTACTGTCATTTCTGATTTTTTTGGTGCCTGTTGACCACCATGAATCATAGAAATAATAATTAAGTCTTTAATGAAGAACTAGTCTGCTGGTTTTGTTTTATTCTCTGTGGACAATGCAGTATTATTTTAATTATTTTTGGTTTTTTACAGGAAAAACAAAACTGGAACAAAAAGTCTCAAAATGCTGACACATTTCTAACAATATACTTTTAAAAGTACCTAAAACTTTGTATTCCCCTAAATGAAAACTGACAACAAGAGCCTCTTATATTTTCACACAGCCAAATAATGCTTTGTGACAGATATCTGTCTTTCCTCTGTTCTTGAAAGAAGTACAGTGAAGAGAAGACAAAAAGCATCTTTTACCTTCCCTGTAGCAGTGCTATTTTGTACAGGCAAGAAACTGAGGAGATAATAGTAATGAAATCCTGATATTTCTTTCTCCATGAAAGCAGAGATTTGCATTCAGTTCGGACTAATTTCTTTATAGGCTGTTTGTTGTGGTAAAGTGTACTAGATGCATAAGGTTTAGAAACTATCTAACTAAATTAAGATTAGCTGATCTGGTTGATTAGTTAGAAAACAGCTGGTTAAGTTTCTTCACTGGAGGAATAATAGTGTGAATGTAAATTCATCTTCAACTGAGAGTGAACTTGAAGAAACAAAATAAATATTGGGTGGAAGTGATAAGCAAAAGGGGCAATAGAGCTCCTTTAAGAGAGAAAAGCACAAACTAATGATATATGCCATGGCAAATGAAGTGGGAAAGAAACTTAAAATAACATGGTGCCTTTTGAATGAATAGTAGTTTATTAAAAAATAAAACTTTTAAGAAGTACATCTGGAGAGACTTTGACAACAGAGGGAAGAGAAGTGCCTGTTTATATAGAGAACAACAACTTGTCATTTTGCTAATGGGAGAAAATAAAACAATCTTAGTTTAGAGCAGATTTATCACAAATTATTTTGTAAACCTACTATACAGATAATGTCATTAGTGCAAATGAACTGAGCTCTCTTTATTTCTGAAGAGAAACAGAATTCTCCAGGGGTCAGTTCAGAGAAGTAATTTTATGTGCCTATATTAAAACTAAATGTGTTACTGCCTCTAACTGCACTTTTCTCTTCATTGATCATAATTGAAATCAAGAAAATGAGCTCAGATGTAGACATCAAATACAGATATAGTCTGAAGTCTAGCTGTCTGAAGTCAAGGTGTAGCCCCCACCCAGTTCATATTACTCATTTGGAGTATTAGAACTGATACAGGTCTGCTTCTGGAATAAGCAAAATTATTGGAAAGGAGAAGATGATTCTAATTACAAGCCTCATTTACTTTGGACAACATACTTCACTGATTCCACATACACACATGCAGAAGTGAGCAAATATGTCAGAATCAAAAGAAATGGAATTAAATCAATGGTTTCGATTTTTTTCCCTCTTTATTAGACAAATTTAGCATAAAATTTTTATGAAACAAGAGTTTGGATGCATACATACCTGTGAACATTTGGGTCATATGCAAGGATGGTAGTACTGCCAGTTTTTCAGGCTGCCTATTCCTACTTTTGCAGGTCACTGTTCTCAACTGCTTATAGTTCTACCAAATTTCTGTTGTTCAGCTGGATTTTTTCAAGCTGAGTATAAGACTAGGTGATATTAGTGGTCTCAGAAGAAGGGTACCTTTGATGATTTGCCAGAAAACATCTGTGGAAGAATCCACAGGGGTGAACACCATCTACACATTGCTGTTAGGGTTTGATTTAAGCTCCTACTGCTCTCATGATTGCCACTATTATTGTTTGATGGCTTCTGACCAGGGAATATCACCATGCCAGACATGTAGTCCTGTGTTCCCTCTGCCTTACTGGCTGGGCATGTCTACAAAACTCAGTCTCCAGCTAGTGACCCACTGATGTTAACCAACTGACCCGCAAAAATCGTGGCCTTTTTCTGATTTTAGCATTGTACCTTCAATCTACTTCAACCTGTACTTCAGCCTGTAATAAAAATCATGTTAAGTTATATAGAAGTGACAGCCTTTTGCACTTTTTTTTTTTTCATTTTCCTGAATAGAGGGGTGCCTTTACTCAATACTCTACTTCCTAAGCAATTAATTCCAGCAACTGATAGATACTGAGCTTGAATAAAGGTGTGCAGAATTGGGTAAAGAGAAATTATCTGAGAATGATGCCTACAGAACAGTTTCTTCAACACCTAAGACAGACATATTAAAAAACCATGTTGGTCTGAAGTTGTTTTTATAGGGAGTTATATATTGAATCTTGAAAAATCATTCTTCAGCCATTTTTTCTTGGCATTTCAAAATGAAATAAGGCATGTCATCTCACACAGCACTCTGAGGTTTCATGCTGGGGTGAAGGTGTAGACAAGCTAATGCTGTACCATTCATAATTTGTCCAGGCTGCCTCTAATAACATCACAGCTGTAGCTGAAAACTGTTGCAGTCTAGAATATAAATACACTAATCATATATATATCGATTATGGTTACTTCCTTTTCAATTAACTATAGCTGTGGCTTTTGTAGATGGATACATAAAATTTAAAAGGAGTTGTTGGTTTGTTTGACAAGATCGAAGCAATTTCATAATCAGATTATGATTTCAGTGTGCTTATTTCCTTTGGCAAATAAGGTATGTTTAAAATATTTGGTTTGAGATATGTTTTTCTTACATAAGGGAAGTGTTCAGGACCAAGCGTAAAATAAACATTTGACATACACACTTTTAGTGCTGTGTAGTGACACAGTAGCGTCACTGCTGTTTCTTCTGATGAAGACTGATCTTACTTGCTCGTGTTCATGCATTTTCTTGTACTTGAACTATTTCATGAACTATGAAAAAGCAGAATTTCAACACTCATAATACTAAACAACTTAGAAAAGAACAACTGGAGAATAAAGAAGGCCCTAATATTTCAAGTCTGTGACTCATGAGATTTGGCTTTTCATGTATTTAAGCCTAAAACTTAGAAAAAAAGTTTTTGTTGAAGGTTATGAAACAGATGTGACATTGTTATCAAAAAGAATGTTTAATTTTCTTTGACCCATTCCTAGTGAAATAGGGATGATAATATATCCATTTTATATGTTTTTTTTTTAAAACATTATTTAGACAATAAACTGGTTAGAACAAAGAAAGGTTTTCAGAAGTGCTTAGTACAATTTTGTGTCTATCATATGATGCCATCATTAATGTAGTGATGTAATAAATATAGTAGTTACACCAAATAGTCTGCATGCTTTCCACAGAGCATCAGTTTTTCACTGTTTGCAGGGTTACAGTATTTAGTATCATGCAGATCTTGAATTTTCTTTTGGAAAATTTATCAGAGAAAGCAACTATATTTTGGCATTATACAGTTGTAGAGTGTGGTGTTTCTTTCTGCCCCACCTCCAATATACAATCATGCAATTCATAGCAAATATATGGGCTAATGTTTTTTTTCTCTGGTACAAATCACTAGATGCAGTTTTTCATTGCAAATTGAATTATCTCTGTAAAAAATATCAATTTAAGGTATTGAAAATATCAGTTCAAAACAGCATGGCAAATAATTGTAAGCTGTAGCTTTGTTTCCAAAACTTTTGGAAGTGTTCTGAGCAATTATTTAGCATTCTGTCAGCAAACCAGACTTCTTCATGTAATGTTATAAAACTGGCTGAAAACAATGAGAATGGAATGTTTAAAAAAGGATGTATTTTCAACAGTATTCAACATAAACAAGATCTGATCCTTTTTTGACCTCAGTACCACATCCCAAAGATAGGGTATCTCTGACTACCATATAATATATAATTTCTGCTTGTATATCAACCAGTTAGATGCTTCTATACAGAGGCACTAGTTAGGTACTCCAGTGGATCAGGACTGAGTGTTCTAAACTGTTTATACACAGATCAGTTTCAGATTTTGCTTTCTTAAAACCTAGTTTGTATAGGAATATATATAGTAGCAGATCTCATTTCTGTGGCTTCCACATCCTGAGGCAGTTCAAACCTGCATTTCCCAGGAGAGCAACTTAACTAGTGGAAAGCGAGGGATCTTTCGCTTCAACTCTTCTGACAGAGCTTTGACACTGCAGATGAGAATTTAAGATTTATGGGATGAGAGAGAATAAGCATAAGAAGATCTTTGGCTCTTAACCCACTGATGGGACAACTCATTTGAGAAAGTGGCCTTTTTTTGCATTTTATATTTATATTATGAAACGGAAAACACGTGAGCAGTTGTAGGAGAAGAAATCAGATTTAAGTGCTTTCTTGCTCCCAAATTAGCAGTCCAATTATCAGACTACCATGTGATGCCCCCTCTTCTGTTTTCCCTACATTCATTAGAGTTGTTCATACCTTTATGAATGATTCTACAGATTTAGCAAATGTAGAGAACTTACATTCCTTCTTTTCCAGACTAGTGGCTAGGTTCTTCTCTTGGGAAAGGAAAAATTAAGATTTGAATCCAGATGAAGTATTTCGATACTTAAGAGAACAGAGAATCTAGTGTTTTTCCATCTTGAACATAAAATCTAAGCACTAATCTGTTATGCAAAATTGAGCACAAAAAAATAACTACATCCCTATCACTACTCCTATATATTAGCAGCTGCTATTCCACCAGAGTTTTTACACTAGAATTGAGATATCTGTTGCTCTGAGCTTAATTAACTCTTATAATGTGGGTTAGCTGTGGTCAAAAACTAGTTCAAATACTTCTCAAGACAGAAAAACAACTACTTGTGTCAAGTAGTCATAAACAGAAAAGAATCCTGACAATTCTAGTCATAACCAGGTGCAAAACTCTGGGCATGTAGCACATTTTATTAGTTAAAAAATAAGCACCTGTTTTTCAAATACCTACAGAATTAGGCAGGATTTTAACTCACCTTGAACTTGACCACTGAATTAGTCCTCTGGGCTAAGCGTTTATTAGGTTGACCTTCAATGCCAATGTTTTAAGAAGAAAATAATGGTTTGCAGTAACACAAAAATTGTAAAAAATAATAATTGTGGGAGTTATCTGAAATATTTCAAGCATCTTATATTTCTTGTATATGTGCATATCATTGCACTATATTGTATTTTATTTTTGTTAAAGAAACCAGCATGTTTATCACTCTACTGTTTTTTGGCTTCTGCATTTGCATCTTTGATTATATAAGGAAAAATATGTACATTAATAGTCTGTCAGTAATAGATCTGTGAAAGTAAATATTTTCTGACAAAACAGAAAAAAGAAACACTATTACAATATGACCATCACAAGCTAAATTAAACTATTTATTTCACTCCATATGAAATATGTCTTCTTATATTTATCTCCCAATAATTTTTCTTCTAAATTAAAATATATTTCATAATGACATAATTCCCATTAATAGATATTATTTCAGATTTCATATTAAAGTGATTGACCAGATTAAAACTTTTCTTCCTAATCCTTTAGAAACTTTTAACAAAAAAATGAAACAAAGAATCTTAATATGTTAGATTTCATAACCACACATAGAGTTGTCACTTGTAATCATATGTACTATTCAGTTCAGTAACACTATAATTAAGATTACTCATCCTCCTCATTATATTAATGATTCCACTATAAAAAGTGTTAAGTTCTGAGACATGTGTAGCAGTCCCATTTACTCCAACAGAACCTAGATCTTGCTGAATCAAGGCCATGAGGATGATGGCAATGTTAGTTCAGACATATTTATTGAAAGACTTCATTTTCTCTTTCACTTTTTAATTATGAATGGATTTGTAGCAAGCTTATTTGATATATTTTAAGGTCTTTTGAAAGTTCCTTTGTACTTGAAAGAATAATGTCTGCTTACATTTGACAAAACATTTTAAGGTTTGGATTCAGAGAAATATCCTTAGGCTTCAGTTGTCTTTATGAATCTGCTTTATATTCTATCCTTTTTGAAGTTAAACTGACACTTTGTCTGCTTTCTGTGGTGGGAACTGCAAGACTAGACCATGTAAAGTCAAGGACTAACTTGGTAATGGAGGAAGATTTACTCAGAGGATCCCATTCCATTCATCACACTTGTGGCCATCAGGTGATGGTTACAGAATAATGTCAATTATAAATTGAGAAAGAAGTCTGTACATTTACCGTTTCTTTAAAATGATTTTCATGATTCTAACAATGTGTCTTCAGAAAGTTGTAACAGAGCCAAGCAGCCTGAAACAAAGGATGTACTAATTAAGATAAACAATAGAAATATTAATCAGATTATACATTAGGGGAAGGAAAAAGAAAAAGCTCTTCCTCTAAAAACGAAGTAGGAAAACTCTGTTTATGGAAAACACAGAAGAACCATTCAGAAGGGGGAGATAACTAGATATAGTAGAAAGGATATGGTAGAAGGGTCTGAAGATTTGCTTTGTGTCCTTCCTGTCACTGATAGTGGAGAGCAGATGAAGGTGTCAGCATACCTCAGGAAACAGCCATCAGATCAAAAGTTTCCTTTGACCTATCAAGGGCTAATTTCTGAAAAGGAAGTGATAGTTATACACTGACTTTTAGAGACTGCTACTTTTAAAACAGTATTCAGTTTTCTTTTTTTTTTTTTTTTTTTTTTTTTTTCTATTGAGGGTGTAGGAACTAAAGTATCAGTAAACACCAAAGATTAGGAGCTAAGAACCTTTCTCCTGTAGTTTCTTCATGTCCACACATCATCGCCAACAAATTGCTAAAAGGAGAAAAGTTTTGCATTTTGAGAACTAATCAAAAAAGACTGTAGATTCAATTAATCTGTAGGTCATCTTTGCAATTTATTAGAATAAAAATTATGGTGACATGCTGGTGAGGAAAGAAGGTAAACTAGTAATTTTAGTCAGATTTACTGGAAAATCAAGCAGCACTAGAACCTGAGATAATGAAAGAATAAAAATAAAATTAAAAATTCTTTTAAAAGACTGAAGAAATCCTAGAATTCTATACATTACCTAGGATTTGAGAAATGTTATGACTGTGCAGTATCAGTGCAGTCAAAATTACTATACAGGTCATGAGGCAGCTGAGTTTATAGATGTTGATTTGAAATGTGTGAAATATTTTGCAAGATTATAACAATAAAGTATTGCAAATGTGTATTGAATCTGAAGAAAGCCAGTCCTGTCTTTTTGAGTTTGCCATGAGCTAACCTAAACTGCGTCAGTGGGTTGGGAAGTACTGAGAAGAAATGCGGTAAAAACTCATTTATATATCCATGACCCTCTGTGTTGAGCATTCATTAGAAATGATAGTGACAGCAATAGTCATGTACCACCATTTCACACATCCCGTGTTTCAAAGACCATATGGAATCAAATTAAACATTGCTTTCCCAATTTGACCATCTGTGGTATCATTGTAAATTCTTACGTAGTGTTTACAGTGCAACACTTAAATCTTGTACGGAGGTTGTGTTATATATCTGTGGCAGGTGCTCAATGAAAATAGAGCTTCTTGGCTGCTGAGGTGCCGCAGCTCGGGGCTGCCTTTGCTCTCAGGGCTTCACGGCAGTTGGGGTCTTTGGCCAACGGGAGCCGCTATTGACTGCAGGTCAGGTTGGGCCTGGGTATAATGGAGTCCCCTGGGGGAGACATTTGGAGCTCGTCCCCTGGAGCAGCAGCTGCGGTCGAGGACTCTCCCCTTGGGTCAGGACGCTGCCCAAGGAAACTCCTCGAGGGGCCTTGGGTCGGGGCACTGCCCTGAGCAGGTCCTCGGGGGTGAGAGACCTCACTTGTCAGGTGAGTGACAGAGCACTCTGGGTTCTCGTTAAACCCTAGGGAGTGGGGCTTTGTTATGTGTTTTGGGTTGTCATTAAACCCTAGGAAGTTGTTCTGTTCTCCTCTCATGGACATTTGAACCTGTCGTTTGCAGAGGGCTAGTTAACTGTGTTAATGATATTTTTTTTTTTTAATTTTTGGTGGTTGTTTGTTTATTTGAGAGCCTCTGTAACAATATCTTACAGTGAAGTTGTATAAAATTCGACTAGTTTATATGCAGAAGGGTCTATCAGACACAAAAGCCAGAGCCAGAAGCATGCTAATTAAAAGGAATGCAACAGAAAGATGAATAAAAAACTTTATGTTGAGGGGAAAGGAATGTAAAGTGAGCTCCCTCAGTATCAAGAATTAATCTGTGGGAAGGTAATGTTCTAAAGAAGAAAACAAGGAAGACTTTTGCAGTGTTTCCAACAGGAACCCCTCAGACATTACAATCATCCCGATTAATGATGTGTACCTTTTGTGCTCTTAATCAGAGTGGTCACACTGTGCATATTTCTGAGAAGTCTTTGTCTCCTTGTCCCAGCTATCAGATACTCCTGAAGAGGAGATATTCAAGTCAAATGGAGATCTGGGGAGCAAGTAGTAAGTACTTGAGTTTCAGGGGCTGTGGTGAACTGTGGACTCTGCCTTCTAAGAAGGAATACAAGGTGGTGAAACCCTGCCCAGAATGTGAAACTGGAAGCTAAAAGAAATAGTATGTGTCTCTTGGATAGGTGCTGGTGGGAAAGCGGGTGAGTTATTAATATCATGTGGCTCTTATATCTTGATCCATGGCCAGATGCCCAGCCCTGTGGGATAAACCAGTACAGAATAAATGTTATCTTAGATCTCTGAGTCCCAAGTGATATAGTGGGCAATGTGAACTGCAGAAAATCTAGCTGAGCTTTATATAAAAACCATACTGTATGAAGACCTATTTTAATCTTATTGTTAAAAACATTCTTAGTTTATCACTGCAATTATGAAAATAAGAGAACATATTTTGTATAAATAAGAATATTTGGGTCACTATTACAGTTGGTCTACTTGGTCTGCATTATCAATAACTTCTAATTATATTCTCTCATACAACTTATGTTCACTCTTACAACTTGTCTAGAAGAACATAATGTCTTTTTACTTTAACCAATTAATCATTTAAATTTTATACACTAACATATCTTTTACTCATAGTCCTAGTAAAAAGCAAAAATGTCCTATGGCAGTCTAACAGTTAAACTACCTATGTGGTGAAAAAAAAAAAAAAGGGCAGAAAAATACTTAACTGAAATATCAACATTGCCATTTTTAATTATCTTTTTGTAGGGATCATATTACAAGCAGATTCTCATTGGCTCCTTACTTACACACAAAGATAACATGAAAATTTTTGCATAAGCTTTACATAAAAATAAAAATTACTACTTTAAGAAACTTGGATTGTGCATATTTTCTGATTGGCTGTTCATATTCATAGACTCATAGAATGGTTTGGGTTGGAAGGACCTTACAGATCATCTAGTTCCAAACCCTCTTCCATGGGCAGGGACACCTTCCACTAGACCAGGTTGCTCAAAGCCCCGTCCAACCTGGCCTTGAACACTGCCAGGGAGGGGGCAGCCACAGCTTCTCTGGACAACCTGTGCCAGTGTCTCACCACCCTCACAGGAAAGAATTTCTTCCATAAATATTCTAAAGCATAAATTAATTTCAGTAAATATCTTCCCTAAAGCACTCTAAACTGCCAGCTCATGGTGATCCAAATTATTTGCTCTAAATAATTTATCTCCACATAAAGCTAACATAAAATTTGGTCTAGCAATTAACATGACAAGGTTGTTGTCAGATAATCCTAATATAGGCTGAGACTGATATACTCACTGAGGATGTGATGGACTGTTTAACAACAAGTCTATCTGCCACTGACAGAAGTCTACTCTGGTACCGTTCTGTGAATTATATAGGTCAATGACTTGTACAGCTTGGTTAATACCTCAAAAACTATCTTTATGTACTTGCTTAAATAAGGGATGGAAGTATGATTAAGCTGAGTTTGCATCCCCTTTGTGTTAGATGTCCGTAAATATTTCATTGAATAAGTTTATTGGCAGGATGTTCACGAAAGGGAGTTTTAAACCTGCATTAAGGAATAAGAATGTGTGACCTTAAAATATGAATATTTGTCCCATACATTCAATTCTCAGAATTATACATCTAATTAGGAAACAGATATCATCTGACTATAGTAGGCATTAAAATGTACAAATTCTTCATGAGAAAATTCTATTTTTTGCTCTTTTAAAAAAATTGTATGTATTAAGTAATTTTTCAGTACTCTCCTTCAAGTCAGAAAAAGTAAAAAACGCCAATAAAAACGAAAAACAGGATAAAAAATGTTAGTGAGCATGTTAAAGACTCTTCACTTCGATTATTTTGAATCTGACATAATTTAATTTTAATTGCCAAAAGTTAAAACAGAGGAATTTTCTGCTAATTCCTGTATATTAGGAAACTGAATCACCAAAAATATCCAGTCTTTAGTATAAAGCACAGTGTGAGCATGATATTTCCTTGAAAACAAGATACAGACTCCTGAGGCAAAAGAAGTTTGATTTCACTCTTGCAAGTAAATATATCACATGACAAAATAAAAACACTACATTATTCGAGTGTTGTTTATACCATGGGAAGAAAAGATTTATTTTTTTTTGTCTGTGTGTATGCAGTTACATGGGTCAACTGTAACTGCATATCTTGTAATTAGATAACATAAAAACACCAGTATTTCTAAGATCAAAAGAGACAATTGTAGAAAGATAGTAAGAAATCTTATATGCTACTGAGCTTCTACAGAATCACTCAGCTGCAAAAAAATGCTTAAAAGTGAATGATCCTTTTCATGTACTAGCAGTTAACATGTCCATGAATATTCACATAATTTCCAGGTATAGTCCAGAGACTATATCTGTGCTAGTGAAAGCAGAGAGAAGGCATGGCCCTGGAGCACTTGTATGTGATGATCCATGGTTTTGTACTTTGATGCACAATACAGAGGGATAATTTGGTGAACAACATGGGTCAGGGACCTCACCCAGTAGTGTTATTGGTAAGGCTATCCTTCTCAGGGAGAGGGTTACACTTCAATAATATGGAAAAGTATTCTATGGTTCTCCCTCAAGGGTCAGAGATTGTCTAATGGCCTTTCCTATATATCTTTACAGACATTACTAAAGACTAATGTTTGTCAGGACACTGGGAAAAACCTGATGTAATGGAATCTTAATTTTCTTCTTCAAAGCATTAAGTGTCTAACAACATATAAAAAGAAGGGGGGAAATAATTCTTGGAGAACAGCTGTGCTAACACAGAGCAGCAGTAGAACATTTTGGACTTACTGTTCCTGTAAATAACAGTAGTATATTCTCTGATTTTGCTCATCAGCTGTCTCTATAGTGTACGGAAAGTACAGAAAGTCCATGAAGGACATGAGTTTTAACAAAAAAAAAAAAAAAAAAAAAAAAAGCAACTGTAATAAGTAGTTGTGTTACTATAGTTCTTAGTTTTTTCTAAAAAATGCATGTTTCCCTTGCTGTTTAGTGGTAGAACTGGTAGTTTGTATACTTTGACAAGGATGATGTTGTAGGAAAATATTTACAACTTGAGACAAGAAAATCTCTGGATTAAAAAGAAAAATCTAATTTAGAAGAAATAGAGAAAAATATGTCTTAGAAAAAGATCACCCTTTAACCTTCCAGGACTATATATAATTCCACACACTATTTCTTCAGTCTGAAATAACAAATTGGCAAAAAGAGATGCAATATATGAATATTTATATTTTATTTTTAAGTATAAGAAACTATGCTCATTGATGTTTATCTGTGGCTACTTGTGTTTTGTAAATATAGAATCTGTGTACATGTAAGAATTGCACAGCCTACTAGAAGAATGCTAAGTGCAACCACAGAAAGAAGAATTAATTAAGAGATGCCTACACTGTGTCTTAACAGCTGGTTTAGCATATCTCTCCTGATTACAGCAGGGGATTTTCAGGAGGAAAGCTGTGCAGAATGGATCTGAAAATTTTTGTTTAAAGACAACACATTGCCATTATGACTCAGACCACTTTTATTACCATGTCTGGAACTTGTCATTAGAGCTTTGATTAAGTTTCCATTTCTAGGAGAATAAAAAGACTGCATCATGACAGTAATTCAAGATTTCTAGAATCATTAGATTTTTTTCACTTCAGTTAGTGAGGTTGCATACCAGGAGATGAAGTAGAGAATGCATTGACTGCATTTATTAGTGATCTTTTCATGACAAGAAAAGCCAACCTCTTCATATGTAACATCACTAACCAAAGAGAAAACATGCACACATTTTTTAGATCTGTTTACAAACTTTCATACTCCTATTTGTAAGCTCGAATTGTTTCTGCAGTCATGTTAAGCAATATTAAAAGAATTTTCTCTTGCAAGATTCTTCACCATTTTCAAAGAAATACAAAGAAAGCAGGCCATTTAAAAATTTAAAGAAAGATGGTCGCTATTCTGATCTCTACTATAATAAATTTTAAATAATTTTAATCCCTCAGACTCAGTATAATCATTTATGATTTATTTTCCTGGAAAAAAAGATCTAAATCTGAGCCCAAACTTCAAGCAGTTCCAACTCGTGAAAGCCTATTAATCAAAAGATTACAGTTATTCCCTAAAGATAATCATGGTTTTCAGTCAGGTCATGACATGTCATAAAACAACATTCAGGCAGATATTACCCTTTATACAAATTACCCTTTTGTTCCTTCCAAAGGGATCACTGATGACATTTAACAGTTGGAAGTGAATTTGATACTGTTCTTCTGCATGAAAATATATAAATGCTACTAACATTTTGCTTGTCAATGGAAAAGGATGAAAAACAAGAATAACACATGGCTGGAGGATAATGAATTTTGGAGGCATGACCCATAGGCTAAGGGAATGATAGCTGTATGTATACATCAAAGACCAGCAAAAGGGATGGTCATTAAATATCATGCATTGGGAAACATGGAACCTGAGTATAATGTAAATGGTGTGGAATCCTTATTGTGGATACTGCCCTGGTTTCAGCTGGGATAGTTAATTTTTCTTCTTAGTATCTAGAAGACTGCTGTGTTTTGGATACAGTATGGGATTTGGTATGAGAAGAATGCTGATAATAAACTAATGTTTTCAGTTGTTGATAAGAGATCAAGGGCTCTCCAACTCCCCATGTCCTGCCCATGTGCAGCTGGGATGGAGCAAAGCCAGAGCACCAGACTCAAATTAGCCAATTCCATATTGCGTAACACCATGCTCAGTATATAAAGGAGTCGGCTGGCAAGGAGGAGGTTCTCTCTCGCTTCTGAGATTGCATTTTTGGGATCTTGGTTTTCTTCCAGATTGATAGCCATAGTGGCTGGGTATCAGCTGGTGGGTGGTGAGCACTCATATTGCGCTTTACCCGTTTGTACTTTCTATTACTGTTTTATTTTATTATTAAATTGTTTTAAACTCAATCTATGAGTCTTCTTTTACCCCTCCAATTCTCTTCCCCATCCCCCAGAAGGGGGAGGGGGAGAGGGAGAGGCCGGCTGTGTAGTGTTTGGCTGCTGGCCTGACTTAAATCACAATAATGGCAAGCCTAATGCAACATGGGCATAGAGTTATGTCATCTTATTATGTCCTTTATAAAGAGATCTATTCAGATTTAAATATCTACAATAGATCATAAACAATTTTGCAGTTAATTTAGTTAACAGAATTTCCTAGGACCAAATGTTTAGCTAGCCTTGTGTTTGGAGAACATTCTTTCCTGTGTATAAAGTAATCACTGTGCATACAGCTGTAAGTACTTGGTAACTGTTGAAAATTCAATCTGCATTTAAAGTCCATTCTCAGTATTGAATGTTGCTATGATCCCAGTCATATCAATGCTGCCATAGAGAACTTCCTGCAAGCTTCTGATGTAAAGACTGAAAAAAACAGGGGAACTTCATTTACTTCATTGGATTTGCACCCATGCCAGGATTTTTGATGCTTTTTACCTCAATTTAGTGACTTCTTATCTTTAACTTTACTGCATGAATTATTTTGAAAGACTCACTACTACTTATTACACATTTTGATATTCAAAGATGAAAGACGCTATAAAAATGAAAGGAATTATTATTATAATTCTGTAATTTAAGAACATGGAGTCCTTCATGCTTTACCTAACTCATATGTAAATTCCACATTCTTGGTCATTTAGCAATTATGCTATAAAAATTAAAGGTTTGGAACTAATTTTTTCATTAGCATAAGTGTTTTGATATGAATATTTTACCAATACAATTAAGTTTAATACAAGAAATTAGAAACTAGAAATTATTAAGCGATTTTGCCTATCCGTCCTTTGTGGAGTTTGAAATAGTTTGCCTGACACATACTAGTTTCACATTACCGTTATATGAGTTTAAAGAAAGGTCATGATTAGTTTTGTAATATTACTGTTCTAGTTCCCAAAATCTTTTTGGAAGCATATGGACACATTTTTTAAGATGTCACAAAAAGGCAAAAAATGGAAATTAAATGTTGATTAGATACTAACCCAAAAGCACATTGAAAAACTCCTGGTAGAATTCATTAGGTGTCCCAAATTGTACGTTACTGAAATGACTTGATAAGGGTGAGTAGCTCAATGCTCCTGTGATGCCTAAATGTAAGAAGGATCTTGGAACAGGTATTTCCATCATCTGGGTCTCTTGAAGATCTTATCTGAGAGTAGGCTCTGACTATTCTCAGTATACAGTGGCAAGTGTATATTACAGAACAACAATATAAAATTTCAATGAAAAAATTGTTATTGATAACTTTATTAATATACTAATGCAGTTATCTTGGAGATAATTTTATTGGCTCATCTACATCTTCCATGTCCTAGGGCCCTTTTCTGATCATCAGATGACAGAGGAAGGACACATGATTATAGAGCTTGGAGTCTAATGATAGAGTATATTTCATTTTCCATTCAAGATATGTATTTGACATTTTAGCAATGATAATCTAAGAGAAAGTACACTGCATTTCCAAGAGATAAAACTCCAGATCTCTCTTCCTGAACATCTCTTGACTCTTTCCATTGGTTTGGAAACTCTTTATTCACTGTAAATAAATTTGTGATTCCAAAAAGAAATGTAGGTACCTTGGAACACCTGCAGAACTATCTGTTTGAATATGCTCCTGAAGAACATTATCTCAGCAAAAGGATTCTATATTACATACTATGGAAATGAGCAAAACCTTTCTACTACCTACCTAGTTTCTCCCTACCTCAAAACTGTACAAACAAAGCCTATGATTACTACATTCAAAACAAAACAAAACAAACAAAAACCCCCCAAACCAACCAAATGAAAAAACAAACCCTACAAAACAAAAACCCAGTGATGAAGATATGGTTCAGTACTGCGAAGAGGAGAAAATATAAACTTGCAAAGGGATGATTAATCTCACAAGGAAGGCAAAGAAGATTCTATCACTGGAACTTAAATTTAGGAAAATACACATCCAACAGAAACTTGGTTATCAGTTAAAAAAAAAAAAAAAAAGCTGTGAAACATTAAGTATTTTATTCTTTTTATCATTCCCTTCAGGATTGAGCAACGTTTTGAAATTTATCCTTTACCAGAGTTATATGACCTGTTTATTTAATAAATCATATTAATGATCAGGTGTTTCTGTCATGTCTCTAAAATATATACATACATAAGCATTGCCAGCTGTAAGAAATTGCCAAAGTGCTCAAGAAAAGAGTTTGTGACTATGCATAGATTAGTATTACATCTTGGCCCACTGTAATAGAATTTGTTAGAGATTACTGCGGTGGAAACTGCTGAAATTATTTTCCTTAGAGGTTGGATAAAGAGATTGTTGAGTTTCTTTGAAGGAATTTCTTATTCTCTGGAGAATACATAAATCTCTTTCCTAGCAGGGTTAAAATGATCTTTGCACTCTTGAGAACATATAACCCCTTTATGAACAGTCTATCTTGTTGTTCTGAAAGACAAGAATATGTACATTTTTGTAGTTTGAAAGAGTGGAAAAGAATTTAAACATATTCAGATCAGATGTGAATGTCTTGATTTTAACCTTTTAAATATTATTTGTGCTTGAAGTACAACCAAATTCCAAAGCTCAGCTCTGCACCTCTGTCACAGAGGCTTACCAAAAATCAAATCAGGAAGGTGTTAAACTCAAAATAAGCTTTATTCTAACTGAAACTATTTTAAGACTCCAACCTACAGGTTAATTACCTACAGGTTCAGAATGCCAAAGGGAATTAATACTACACAGCCAACTTAAGAATTCTTAAGCTTTAGGACTGAGGATCCAAAATGCACACTCACTCACCTTATAAAGTGAGTTACCTTGGGCAGTATCCCAACCCAAGGAGAGAGCCCCTGGCTGCAGACCTACTGCTCCGAGGAGGACTGGCTCAATTCTGCCCTCCAGCAGGGCTCCATTTATACCCTAGTTGAATCTGATCTGTAGTCATACATGGTCATGTTTGTCCCCATTGGCTGAGGGCTGTAATTTCCTTACTCTTTGACTGAACTGTGTATGTGACCGTGCCAGAGTCACCTTGCAAATTTATTGTTTCACGTTTGAGAAGTTTCTAATGGTGTCAGAGCAGGTGCAACCTGTCACAACCTCAGATGCATCTCCCACCTCCAGAAGGTAAAATCCAAGATGTGTACCAAGCATACAACACACATGTGTCTAGGTTTCCATAAACCCAAGCTCATGGACCAGACAGCTCACAAGAGACAGCCTAAAAATAGTGCCCTTTGTTGTTCTCAGGCATGTAAATACTTGCTATGACTAAAGATTCATAGCAATGTCAGTTTTGACATTTATACTGGTAAAAAAGCAGTTAAGAATTGTTAGCAAGTTATACGCCATCCATGTTGTCAAAACAAGATGTATGTAGTGCAAGACTGATGTTACTAAATTTAACTAAATCTAACTAGATTTCTGTTATAAGCATTTATATAAAACACAGGTCTTAAAATGGTCATGTGAAGTGGACCTTTAGAAAACCTATTTGTCTCTGTTAACTGCAAGAGGATGTCAGACTGCCAGTTCATATACAGGTGTGGATAATGGATATCTGAAGTTACACCCTCCCCAACTGGAGGGGAGTTTTCAGTGTATTTCAGAAGATGAAAAATACATATTACAGAGAGATCTGAGAATATTATTTATCTTATCAAAAAAGGGTCATGAAGTAACCTAATGCAACTTTCCAAGTCACCTAGAGATAGGATTTATGATATTAAAGATTACATTAAAATATGAAAGTAGATCAAGAACCCCTAGTTCTTGGCTAGGAGGCTGAATGCATACTTCAATTACTTTTTTTTTTTTTTTTTAAAAAAAAAAACCAAACCCAAACAACAAAACAAAACCCAAACAATTTTCAGCAAAACAGGTTACATGAGAGTGGGGTACAATCTCTCCATCCCTGAAGACTTTTAATTGAATGTTTAAAAAAAAAAAAGGTGGCACAGAGAATGACAGTCTCTGTAAACTCTATTGCATGCATATCCACTTTAAAATCTATTAATATGTAATTAGTACTAGTTATTACACAGGCACTGCTGGGGAATAATCCCTTGGAATATACTTGTTTCTATACTTGGAGCCTTCAAGCAGTCCACATACTTTCTGTGCTTTCTAATCTGACCATTTTTCAAGCCTTAAAAATGATTTTCAGTTTTAAAATTTTGTTTTAAAGCCATCTTACAAGCTCTTCATTACATAGTGTTTTACTGCTATTAATAAAAATCAAAACATTTTAATGGTATTTTATATGATATTGGCAAGATAATTTTATCTGAAGAATTTGCTTGGCCTTCTTTTTTTTTGTATTAGCCACTCATGACATAAAAGAGGACAGATGTTTCACAGATGTGGGGGAATAAGAACTCATTAATAATTAAGATACTCAGTTTCATAATTGCATAAACTACATAGATAAGCATCACATAAGGAATTCGTTTGACCACCTAGGGCTTCAGAGAAACATGACATATAAAACTAATTTTTTCCTCTGTTATGTTATGCATATGCAAATTGTAACTGCAGAGCTCTTTGTGTGTATGCATTTATTTTTTTCTGTTTATTTTCTTTTAGCAGAAGTCCCTGAAATCTCTGGCTACTTTGATCATGTGTTTTTGACAAGAAGCCTTTTTTTTTCCCCCTCCAGGACCACATTCTCTGCTGTGCTATGTCACTACTGGTTATGTCAATCATGCATCTCCACAACAAGTGCTGTTGTAGAAGAGCAGAGAGTGATAGATAAAATGTCTAATCAATCCTAAAACATATGTTATTATACTATAACACTAAAAACCACATAACTGTAGCAGTGTTTAAAACCAGTGTGTGCATTTTAATCAAATTGCATGCATAATAGAGATTTATACAAAGGACATTTCCTGAAGCTTTTTACAAAGGTTCTGTCTATTCCCTTTCTGGTAAGTTTTGAAATTAGATGTGGCAAATTTTCTAAAGCTCAAAAGTTTCAGGTAATATGTGGTGGAGGGAAAGGAAGAGAGAGGAAAAGTAATATTCTGGAAAGGACAAATAAAGGAGGATGCAGTAGGTTGTGCTCACATAGAAAATGCAACCACGGATTGTTTTACATTATGTTGCTGTGAGAAAGATCCATTAGGATTAGAAATTGTAGATTGAGAAAGACACATACCATATTACTCTCCATGAATTAAGATAAACTGGTTGTCCATCTCTTTTTGGAACTGGCAGACTTACATAGCTGCTTACAAAATCCTAATATTGGCACTAGAAATGCATATTATATTGATTTGCTGTAAAGCACTGCAAGGTAACACTAAACTTTTGAGTGGTCTCTGCAGTATATTTTCTTGTTTTGGGTGAATAGAACGTATACAGAGGCTGTTGTAGTACATCACTAGAATTAGTTTCCTGGGATTAGCATAATGCTATTCTATGAATCCTCCTTTCCATTTTACTGCTTCTCTGTGGCTGTTTGTTTATAGAAAATCCTATCAATCACCTGGATTCATTAAAAGTCTGCCTAAACAGCACAGTTCTGTATAATTTTCTTTACCATTATTTTTAAAACTGTGCATGGGAAACCAGAGTCTATGCAATTTTTTATTCAGCGTAACACTCTCCTTTGAGAGGTAGACTAGATTTACATCAAGGCTGATTACGCCAAGATATGATCAAGCTGCTAAAAAAGTATGCAAAAACATCTACACTTTCATTAAAAAGGATCATTTCAATACAGAAAAATTATTTGGTCTGGGATAGCAAGGAAATGTTTTGCAAATGCTCTTCCAGAATAATGATATTCAGGCACTGCCTAACAACCCATTTCAACATAAAGGTTTGGAAACACTCTAGAGAAACCTACTTCTGTAGAGATAGATTTAAAAACAGCTTTGAAGCTTTTTTTCCAGCAAAGCCAGGTCTACTGGAGGCAAATCTCACCTTTCTCTCACCTTCCTTTCTTTCCTCTGCCCCTCATCCCAGTGATACTAGAAATGTATTTAGCTGAATACAGCTCCTATCTGCAGTACTATATATGTCTTTTAGTGACTTGCACAGAAAGTTACATGGTTGTAGGAATTCAACTAATGTAAAAGAGCCTTTAAATATTAAATAATTTGGTTTTTTCACATTTAAACAGGAAGGGTGTTGTCCTTGTGACTTTGTGGGGGAAATATTCCAAGTCCTTTTACATGTGTGAGGGTGAAGCTGTGAATTCACTGGATCCAATGGGAAAAAAGAAAAAAAAAAAAGCCAAAATAAAATGTTGAAAGTCTCATCATAGAGTTGTTTCTTGGCATACTGTTTCTGAAAGCTTTTTAGTTTTGATAGCTAGCTATGAATTAGCTGTGTTTACCTTGGTATCGTAATTACTTGTTTTCTACATATCTTCAATCCTTTGTTGTCTTTCCCACTTTACTTTTATTGTTTTGTCAACTAGATATGGATTCAGTCATGTTCTCCTACATATTACAAAAAGAAAGACATTAAAGATAAACAGCATGCATTTCCTCTGCATTGTGCAAGTATTTAATTCCTTTGACATAACTAAAGCCTCAATAAAATTTCAACTCCATGGACAAAATTCAGAGGTTCCCCCACTCAGAAAAAAAAATAATATTTGAAGTAACCTTTCTAGTAGCAATGAGAACTAGAAAAGGCTAATTAAACTATGCAAATTAGCCTCTGAGGATCAATATGAGGATATGAGATGCATACTCATAAATCCACTTTTTCTTGAAGAATTACATGGAGGAAAAGTATCTACCAGTACTGTAATCTGAATAGAAAAGTGTTTTCTTTTTCGTGTTTTGGTCCACTCATTATATTTAAGTTTGCTAATTATTTTATGTGTTTAATAAACTCTTCAGCTTGTATAAACTAGTATGTCAAGCTTATTGGGGTATTTTGGTTCATCTCCGTTTAACCTGTAGATGGCAACACTACTACATTTACAGACAGAACTATCCAAAACAGGGGTAATACGTACTGAAAAGATGAAGCTTCTTAAAGCACTTCAATACTGAAAATAATGGATGAAATATATTAGAAACTGTAATTTCCCCTCAGTATTTCACTGGCTTTTAGGTTATTCTGTGCACATTTTGTGAGCCATATCCTGAGACATCTTTTGGAGTAATTTTGTTAGAGGAGGGACATGATGTTAGATAAATCACATAATGCTTAGATTTCTTGACTCTTGAGTATGCTGCCCCAGTTTCTTTGCCTTTCTTATCATTCATTACTCATATTGAGATAGTATCTCTGAGGCATAGATGCCCTTTATGTGTTGTACAAGCACAGGAAATAGAAGTTTCCCACTGCCTTGCTTTTATTATTCCGGAAGTACTGGAGCGGAGAGTGAGGAAGCAATTGATGAAGGGTTTTTACCCCTTCTGCCTGTTTTCTGAGTGAGCATGGCTCAGGGCCATGATCGCTTTGTGCCTCAGTTTACGATGCTCACAAGTATTTCTAAGCTGAAATCATAAAGATTGGCCAGTGTTTTTCACCTGAAGCTTGTTTTCCTGACTTCATAATGGAAACAACCCATTGGAATTGCAGGAAAATACATACTGGATCTTAAGGCCATAATTATGGTTATTGTAATTGGACATTGCCAGAACACACTGTAAATAGTGTTGGGTGGAATTGTGGTCAGTAGCAGTTCTACCAGAATCCTAGCAAAATACATGGTTTCTGTAAGCTTCTCTAATATATAGTTTAAGGCAGAATTTCCAAGCAGCTTTTAAACATTTCTCATATTCACTGGATTAATCTGCTTACCTTACATGCAAGAACAGCAGGTAAGAATAAAACCTATCTGAGATGTCATCAGCAACTCCTGCCACGTTCTGTTGAGTTTGCATGAATCAACTGTATGAAAGTTCCAGGGAAATTTATTAAAATTTTAAATATCTCAGTGATACTGTTTCTTGCTGTTGTGATTTGTCCACATGGGGTCAAACATCTAGTCAACACACTATTGCAGATATAACTGAAATTTCTTTCTCATTTTAGAAACAGTTTTATTTGACTTTGGATAAGGAGAAAATTAAGGCAGGAAAAAACGGTAAAACAGGAAGAGTATTCTGGAATGTCAGTTATCCACTCACTTCCTTTGCATATGATGCAGAGAAAACAAATATTGTATGAATTACTGTAACTTCCTTTCCCCTTGCCTTCTCTCCCCTTCTCCTCTCCCCTCCTCTCCCCTCCTCTCCCCTCCTCTCCCCTCCTCTCCCCTCCTCTCCTCTCCTCTCCTCTCCTCTCCTCTCCTCTCCTCTCCTCTCCTCTCCTCTCCTCTCCTCTCCTCTCCTCTCCTCTCCTCTCCTCTCCTCTCCTCTCCTCTCCTCTCCTCTCCTCTCCTCTCCTCTCCAAAAACCCCAACCTCTTTTATTGACTATAATTTGCTAGCACAATAAATTACAAATAATGTGAGCTTTCAAATCCTGGACAAGTATTAAATGCTAGTGAAGATGAAAGGAATTTAGAGTGAAAATACACCACATTTGTAATTGGAGAAAATACCACTTTGAAATGAAGCTGAGTGAAAGACTGTAGTTTCCAGTGTTCTGCAAGAGGACATGCACTTAAATTAGGACACAACTTTATTTACTCATCTATGAGTCATTTGGCAAAATATATTCTAAGGGTAATCTTTTGTTATTTCCTCCTTTCTACCCAGTAAATGTCTGTTTTTATCTTTCATGACCCATTGCAGCAAGTGCCTAGCTTTGCTTGGACCTCATTGCCTTTTCCTCCTCCCATAGTTAAAAGGTCAATGAAGAAGGCAGTCACTTTGCTGTAAACATTAATACTAAGTTTCCAGATGCTCTACTGTGAAAACAATGTTCATTCCCTGATTCATCAAACATTTACAAAGAGCATGTCAACTGCCACAAGTTGGCACTAATGACTAGCTTGACTGGTTTCCTTTGCATGAGTTTCTGTATAAAAACCTACCTTCCTAAGACTTTAAAAATTATATCAACTCTCAGGCACAGATATGTGTCCATCTTCCCTAAAATTTGATGTATAAAATAGTTTTGATGAGCACCTATGAATCTTTACTGAAGAAAGTTGGGGTTTTTCAGACTGGAGAAGAGAAGGTCCTGGGGAGACTTTATAATGTATAAAGGGGGGCTTATAAGACAGATGGAGAGAACTTTTTAACTAGGACCTGTAGAGACAGACAAGGGGCAACATTCTTAAACCAGAAGAGAGTAGGTTTAGATTGGACATAAGAATCTTTTTATTGTGATGGTTGTGAGACACTGCAGTAGGTTACCCAGAGAAGTTGTGGATGCCCATCATTGGAAGTGTTCAAGGTCAGGTGGGATGGGGCTTTGAGTGCACTCACCTAATGAAAGTTGTCCCTGCCCATGGCAATGTGGACTGGACTGGGTTATCTTCAAAGTTCCCTTCCAACCCAAACTATTCTGTGATTCTATGATTCTGTGGTTCTATTACAAGTCTATTGGTTTTTCCACTACCTTCTATCATGGCCAGTTCTGCTTCTGCATAATTTCAACTAGCTAACAGTTTTCTTCATAGACCTAAAACTTAGGCCTTAATAACTGAATTTCTGCTTTTATGAAACTTCAGATAGTACTTTTTCTTTCCTTCTTGTCATGCCAACCCATATTTAACCTGATATCAAGGGCCAGTTCGGACTCACTGAGACCTGTACACAATTCTCATTCAAATGGACTCTCCAGCAAGAGTTTTACATGTATCTTGCATGTATTTAAATGATGGTGACTGATGAACTGCAAACACTCAGTCTAAATAGGTTTTTTACTCTTAGTCTTTCCTATTAATTTAATTCAGTGTTACAGAGGCTCTCAAATAAATAACAAACCACCACCACCAAAAAAAATTATCATTAACACAATTAACTAGCTCTCCATAAATTACAAGTTCGAATGTCTGTGAGAGGGGAACGGAACAACTTCCTAGGGTTTAACAGCAACCCAAAATGCAGAACAAAGCCCCACTCCCTGGGGTTTAACAGCAACCCAAAATGCTTTATGACTCACCTGACAAGTGAGGTCTCTCACCCTCGAGGACCTGCTCAGGGCAGTGCCCCGACCCAAGGCCCCTCGAGGAGTTTCCTTGGGCAGCGTCCTGACCCAAGGGGAGAGTCCTCAACTGCAGCTGCTGCTCCAGGGGACGAGCTCCCAATGTCTCCCCCAGGGGACCCCATTATACCCAGGCCCAACCTGACCTGCAGTCAATAGCGGCTCCCATTGACCAAAGGCCAAAATTACGATGAAGCTGTGAGAGCAAAGGCAGCCAGGAGCTGCTACCCCTCGGCAGCCAAGAAGCTCTGCTTTCACTGGGAGGGTGCACCTGCCACATTCAGGTACCCACAGATTTTCTTATCCCATGGGTTTTCCCATCTGAAAGGGCCTTGTAGTTTTCCTGAAAGCAATTCCACTTTGCATGTCTTACTCTACTCTTTTAAGAAGTGCCTATATTAAAATACCTGTGACCATCTTGAGATGAATAAGCAATGTTTGAACTGCTTCCTTCGTGAGTGAAGTAACATTATTTAAACTTGAATGTAATTTACTGAAAGTACATGTATTTACACTGAGGAAACCAATTTATTTCCCCAAAATAATTACCTATTACTGTCTATGCATTTTGGGAAAATTAGAGTCTGAGAAATAAATGTTGTTTTGGATCAAATCAGGCACTCTTGAAAATGACATCAGTATAATCTAAGTGAGTTATCTGCAGACCAGTTTAAACTGTAGGGTTTTTAAACTTCTGAGCTGCAGGTTTTGCTTTATGGCAAGTTATTACACAGTAAGTGCTCAAGAGACAACATGATATGATTTCAAAGACTAATCTTGGCAGATCCTCAGCATTCAGATTACTTGTTCTGAATGCAACAGAGTGTGTAGTTTGCTGTGCAATACTTTTGTTGGTTAAGTGTCTTTCATGTTGTTGAAAATAGGCATATACATACACTCAAATACAGTTTTGAAAATGAACACACAGAAAAAAAAATGGACTGCTGTGCCAATTATATCATAGGTAAGCTAATAAATAATAGTAAAACAAAAAAGCTCATTCAGATGAATGACAATAGCAGCCTTGCAAGATATAGCACTGCTAAGTTTTTTTATTCTGTATATAAATGAGATGTTTTAAGCATTCAATTAGTTCTAACCATATGTCATTATATCAGAATACAGCAGACATACAAATGTGATACACACATAGATGAACTACAGTGGATATTACAGCAATGTAGACATAGAAATAGGATTTGTATTACCAGCTATTGTATTGAGGATAATAACACTGTTCATTACATTAAATTCTGTACAAGACACACCTACAAGAACGTATTATGGTAGGTGTTTTAAAATTAGTCTTCTTAGGGTGATGCCTAATTATTATATATCTAAAATTAATTATGAAATTTAGCCATTAGAACAAGTAGCCTATCAATTTTACTTTTCTGTTTTATAGTTAAATACTTGTTTTCAATTGAACATGCTACTACAGATTTTTTAAAATTTGTAAAACCTATAGAATACTCTATTCAAGTATATGGTGCTAAATCATTGCTTATATCTTTAGATGTTTCATACCCATAAGAAATATTTTTAAAAGCAGAAAGCTAATTTTAAATAATGTCAGTAGTTTTAAACGTTTTTATTTAAAACTTACTTGTAATAGTCTAAATGGAAATAAAAGATTTAATTTAACTAAATGAAAATGACAAAGTCTGGTACTATTTTGTAAAATTCTTCTGTAAAGAATTTAGACCTCAACTACTGAACGGTGTCTCTGGAGACACATCACTAAAAATGGAATGGTGGTCCAGTGAGATAGCTTTCTTTTGATTATTTCCAAAATTTTATAACAAACTTGAAGACAATTAGAAATATCTAACAAAATTCCATAAATCTGCCTCACAGCACATTCTTTTCTCAAAATAGCTTAAGATGATTACAATTACAGTACCCTACATACAGGTAACACATTTCCTACCCAACAATTCTCTGAGTATTTTTAGTGGAATAATAGTGTAATAATAAACACCCTGTGTACCCAACTCTTCAGCTTTGGCTTACAGTGTGGAGCCCCTCGAATTATTTTAATGTCCAATCATAACCAGTTGCTGTTTCAGAAGTATTCAGATCTGTTTTAATTTAATCTTGATTTTAATTATACCAACCTATTTTTTTTTTCCTGTGTTCTACAGCAGTTTTAAATTTCTTAATCTTCAGAAAAACAATATCCAATTTCAGTCTCATTGTTTAAATAAGCTGATATATTGTACTTAATGTAATAATTTCTTCATCTGCCAAGGAAGCCTGACCAGTAAAGAGATAGGATACAGGAAAGAAAATGTAATAAATGACGATGATGACATATTGGAAGAATTTGGTAGTTTCTTTGATCACTTTGCTTTCTAGAACATGATCAAAATAGTTCTGTGAAAAAATAAGAAAACTAATTTTTCAAAGACATTAATGGAATTCTAGAGGCAGAGTGTGCCAGAAGAAGCAATATCTTCCATTAGTACTTTATTAACTGAAAAAATCGACAAGCTTTTGGTTCCAAATTGCTTCATCAGCTAGTGCAATGCAGTTCCTGTAGAAAAACACAAACGAAAAACCAACACATTTTTTAAATGAGAAAGTTAAGCCAGCTCTGCTGTATTACTTATTCATAAGTTAACAAAGGCTGTGAAACTATTCTTGTGAATGTTACAGGATCCTTGATTTTGTGCTGCTGACTCTAGTTCAGAGAAACTTCCTCATGATCAGAATAATACAACAGAAAGAAATACATTGTGACCACATCTGGAGAGCAATCGTCAACCAAGCTTTAGCCATCGGAAATGGCTAAAATATGGCTGAAGTTCTTTCAGATTGGGAAGAGGCAAAGCAGATTGACAAGGCAAGAAGAGTGTACAGAGCATTTGAAGAGGAGGGGTCGGAAACAAGATTAAGATGGAACTTTTTCATTATTATTATTTTTAAAGTTATGCTGAGGTCTTAGAGTATGGCCCTGTAGATACTGATCATTCTCCACAGACTGTGAATAAACCTGGAGTGATTAGCTCAAACATACATGCCTAGTCAGACGACTACTAACCAGGCCAGATTAATCCTACCCTTATTTACTGGCAGCTGCCTTACCATCTACATAGCTCAGGAAATAATTTCAGATAGAGAATACATTCAATTAATTTAACCTCTTTCTCATTTCTAATCATAAGAGTCTTTTGTGTACTACTCTTAAAAAAAAAAAAAAAAAAAAGGATAATTTATAAAGTATTTCTTAATCTCTGTATATGCAATATAACCTCCCAGTGTATAAATCTGAGATATATGGGTTAATTTCCACCGGACATTAAGTTTAAAGTCAGTTTGTGGTACTGACTTACTAATTTTCTCACAATATTCAGATGTTTTTTTCTTTTCATTTTCTGCATGTAAAGTAATTCTGCAGAATACCATTTGAAAGCAAATAAAAACAAGGAAAGCTCAGCTAAAACATATTCAGAGTCTTAACTGTTTCTGAGTGTACAGAGTATTCTGTCATTTGCACTAGAAAGGATGAAGGGAGCCATTCCATTTCAACGAATTTGACTGTTGTTATTATTCTTACCATTTCGTAAATATTCAGTCATTTGATTCTGTCATTACCAAGCACTAGTGCCCAAGGTAGCCTGTGCAAGTTATCTTTCAGTTATTTTTTTTTTCTTTTTGTCTCTCTGTCTCATAAGCATTATGCTAGTACACTCCCTGGAGATGTATTTGGTTTGCATGTTAAGGTTTTGGTGGTGGGGTGACTACAGTGGTGGCCTCTGTTAGAAGCTGCTGGAAGCTTTCCCTGTGCTCAATAAAGCCAATGCCAGCCAGCTCGAAGAAAGACCCACCGCTGGCCAAGGCTGAGTCCATCAGTGATGGTGGTAGCCTCTCTGCAACAGCATGTTTGAGAAGAGGGAAAAAAATTCTGCAACAGCAGTCACAGAGAGGAGTGAAAATATGTGAGAAATATACTCTACAGACACCAAGGTCAGTGAAGGAGGAGGTGCTCCAGGCACCAGAGCAGAGATTCCCCTGCAGCCCATGGTGAGGCAGCTGTGCCCCTGCAGCCATGGAGGGTAATGGTGGAGCAGATCTCCACCTGCAGGACTCCCCACAGGATGATGGAAGGAGTCTGTATCCCTGTGGAAAGCCAGCACTAGAGCTGGTTCCTGGCAGGACCTGTGGCCCTGTGGAGAAATAAGCCCACACTGGAACAGGTTTACTGGCAGGACTTGGGACCCCATGGAGGACCCACGCTGGAGCAGTCTGCTCCTGAAGGATTGTACCCTGTGGGAGGGACCCACACTCGAGCAGTTCATGAACTGCAGCCTGTGGGAAGGACTCATGTTATAGTTTAATCCCACTCAATTACTCCTTTCCTTCACGGATGGTGAGGAGTAAAAACAAAAGACTTGGAGACTGAGATAAGGACAGAGAGGGATGACTAATCAGTTATGGTCACAGGCAAAAGACAAACTCGATTGGGGAAGAAAAAAAATCAATTTAATTTGAACACCACCATCAACACCACTTAATTTACCAATCAAACAGAGTAGGACAATGAGAAATACAACCACATCTTAAAAATACCTTCCCACAACCCCTCCCTTCTTCCTGGGCTCAGTTTTGCTCATGATTCCTCTACATCCTTCCCCTCAGCAGCACAGGGGGGCAGGGGATGGGGATTGCAGTCAATCACCCGTTGTTTCTGATGTTCCTTCTTCTTCAGAAGGAGGACTCCTTTCACCCTTCCTCTGCTCCAGGGTGGGGTCCCTCTCACAGGAGACAGTCCTCCATGAACTTCCTCCAGCATGAGCCACTCCACAGACTATAGCTCTTCATTAACTGCTCTAGCATGGGTCCTTTCCACGGGGTGCAATCCTTCCAGTGACGGACTGCTCCATCATGGGCTTCCCTCAGAGTCACAGCCTTCTTTGGGCACAGCCACCTGCTATGGAGTGGGGTCCTCCACAGGCTGCAGGTGGGCATCTGCTCCACCATGGACTTCCATGGGCTGCAGGGGCACAGCCTGACATCTCACCACGGGCTGCAGGGGAGTCTCTGCTCCAGTTCAGCTCCCTCCCTTCCTCCTTTCTTCCACTGAATTGAGTGTTTGCATAGGTATTTCCCTCACAACCCCTCCTCCTCCTCTCAGGTTCCCCTTCTTAAATATGTTACTACAGACGGGCAGCCACTGTTGCTAATTGGCTTGGCCTTGGCCAGAGGTGGGCTGACTTGTAGCCAGGGGAGCTTCAAGAAGCTTCTCACTGCGGCCACCTCTGTAGCCTCCTTCCCCTCTACCAAAACCCTGCCACACAAACCCAACACACTCATGTTGAAGAAGTTTGTGAAAGACTGTCCCATGGGAGGGACCTCATGCTGGAGCAAGTAAGGAGTGTAAGGAGTCCTCCCCCCGAGAAGGAAGGACAGGCAGAGATAATGTGTGATGAACTGACTGCAACCCCTATTCCCTGTTCCCCTGCATTGCTGTGGGGGAGGAGGTAGTGAAAACTAGGAGTAAAGTTGAGCCCATGAAGAAGGGAAGGGTAGGGGTAAGCTGTTTTAAGATATGGTTTTATTTCTTCTTACACCATTCTGATCTGATTGTTAATAAATTAAATTAGTTTTACCCAAATCAAGTGTGTTTTGTCTGTGACGGTAATTTTTGAGTGATCTCCATTCCCATCTCAACCCATGACTGGGTTTCAGTATATTTTCCCTGTCCAGTTGAGGAGGGAGAGTGATAGAGTGGCTTTGGTGGGCATCTGGCATACAGTCAGGGTAAACCCACCAAGATAAAGGTGTTTTATATATATATATATATTCCCCTCCCAGGTTCATGTTTTCTCATTTTTCTCATGTTTCTTTGTTTTATTCACATTTTCTGCCTATTGAAATATTAGTGAAACTCCTCCAAATAATTCCACAGTTAGGGTGAGCTCATTTTCATAAAACTGAGGTCTTTCACACCAGCTGAGAATTTGCACACTTGCCATATAATTTAATAGAACAATTTTGATTGATGTCTGTTTTAGATCTGCCCTAGATATTTTCTTCTACATAATTTTTTTTAAGTAGATAAGTAATTTTCACGAGTAAGAAAAAAATATATTTAGGAATACTATTAAGTAAATTAATTAATGCTGCATAACCTGAAGTAAGGGGACAAATAATCGGCATATTTAGCTTGGCAAAATATATATCAGTCTCAAAATTAAATCAAAAATTGGCAATATTTTATTCACATCTAAACATTTATGTTATAATACATTAGTTTCATTCATTTTAGAAGGAAAACACAGATTTTATTGCCCAAAATTCTTTGCATAGAATTTATCTCAAGAGTCTATTTGACTGCTTTTATTTGCTAATGAAATATTAGTATTGAACTCTTGTGTATTTTAAGTGACTTATGTGGTTATTGTTGTCAGTATCAACTTTATTCCTGAAGGCTGATGTTGTGATATTGTGTTCCCTATTTCCTCTGGTGTTTTGATAAATGTTAAGGGAGTACTGCAGAAAGCAAGTGCAATTATTGTTCAGGAAAAAAAAAAAAAAGACTATGTAGACAGTCAATATATTTATACCGTACAGTAAGTCACCAGTATTTGTGGATCAAAGTGACATACCTGTATGGAATTGCTTGAAAGCCACTGCAACTATACTTTGTTTCATTGCAGGCTTTTATCATTTGAATCACTTGAAGACTAGTCACTTGAATTTTAAAATTTATTTATTTTTTATTATTTGTACTATTAGTAACCCTTTCCATGGATAGAGGTAACTTTATTTAAAGTACTTAATGAGCACTTCTATAACTCTATAAGAGAGAATAAGACAAATGTAGGGTTTGATAGGACATAAGAAACCACTCAATATTCAATCCAATTCTGAAATGGGATCAGGTGCACTGATGCTGTCTCTGACAAGAGTCTGTCTAACTTGCTCTGAAAAGCCTCCAATGAAAGGGATTCTGCAGTGTACTTAAGAATATTGTTCCAGTGCTTTACAATACCCATATGGCAGTAAAAATTATATTAGAAAAATGTCATCACTAAAACCAACATAGGACATGAAAGCTCTTTCAAGAGACAAAGTAACCTTGCCCAGTGGATACTCAATAGTTTAAGCCATAAAGTGGAAAACAAAACAAAACAAAACAAAATAAAACACCACCCTTATTGAAATTAAATATAAACAGAATTGTACAACAAAATGTAACTCTGCAGGAGACAGCTTGGCAAGGAAGACAAGATAAATATATGCAATAGTACTTTATTTGACCAGAAATAGTGAAGTCAAGTTCTTAGAACTAATTTTTCATCTGAAATATCATCCTTACAACTGCAGAGTGCCCCTTAAAAGCAGAGGCACTGATTCAGTGTTGAATCAGAGGGGAAAATATTGCCTACTAAATCACTAGTACTATTTCTTGTACCATCTAGCTTTTTCTTGGAAGCTTTCCACTTGAAGTGACCTCAACCTTTCTAAGCAACTAAGAAGAGTTGGGATCACAGTAAAAGCCAATGTAAGTAGAGGCCTTGTGAATATAATTTCACAGAAATTGCAGTAATTAACTGCATTTAGCTGTTTGTTAATGATTACCAATATCATATTCTGTTAACAACAAAAATGTTCAGAGATGACTGTGTTATGTTGTTCATTTACTGCTGGGAATTTGAGGTAAAATTCAGAATCAATGGAGAACAACTTTCCTTCTTACATCTTTTTTTGACAGGTATGATACACATAATTGAAGACAATGACAAATGACTTAGTATCTGGCCTGGAGATTTTGGAACAGATCCAAAAAGACTATGGTGGTGTCTAAAATAAGTGAGGCTGAAATTTTGTTGTCTAAATTTAAGGAGGTCATCCAAACTATATCTAAGTTATAGTGTATTCTGTAAATGTTACATGTTTGGAAAAATGCCCTCAAGTTGAAGATATAAAGTAGATCTCCCCATTGTTTCCATGCCTCTTGTATTTGGGACTATAAGTGCTCCCAGATTCAACAAAAAGGTGTTGAAGACCATATAAATAGATTTTCTAAAAAGTGGGAGCTTGTGGTTGGGGTCAAATCCTATCAAGTTCAACAATTTTATCTGAGCTAAAACTTAGATCACTATTTCCTTGTTGTGAAATCTGATCACTATTCATAAGCAGATAGTCAGTTCTTCTTGTTTCTTGCCTTATCTTGGTGTTTTCGCTACAGTTAGGTTCTACTTAGGCTTCCAGTTTTCTGGAAGAAAATTACTTTTTGACTCTCATGTTAAGGAAGGTGCCTATTGTTTAGAGAAGACTGAGAGTTTAAACATAGTATAATTTCTTCTTGACTAGTAGAGCTCTCTAGCAGTCAGATCTACTCAGCAGATTTGACTTAGCAGATGTTTGAAGTCTGTAACTTGCATCACAGACAGATTTCAAGAGCATATTTGCAACTCTTTGAATGATTTTTCAGACAGATAATTTTTAGGAACTGTGAAACCAGAAGTTGGAACTGCCTTCAGATGTCACTCTAGTTGAATTAAAATGAATGGAAAAGGTCCATAATTACTCTACAAATGAAACTGGGTGACCTAGAGTCCCTGTCTACAATCTCATACCCATGAACAACTTGTTTTCTTTCCAGATTCTTACTAGTGCCCAAGTGATATGAAAATAACCAATCTTAGCAAATTTTCCTTCTCTTTCCAATATTCATGCAGCTACTTAAAAAAAAAAAAAAAAAATCCATAGGAATGAATACTGATTAAAATTGTTGATAGGAATTACAAATCTACTCATCTTGATGAGTTGTTAATGATAGTTTAGCATTTAAAATATTGACTGAAACTTTTAAAATACCTTATACCTTATATATTTTTTTTATATTAATGCCTTTAAACCTTTTCTTAACTTTAGGATATTGAAAGTGCTGATACTGAGGAAGACTATAAATTTCTTGTAAAAATTGTGTTACAATGTGTGCTTTGAAAGATTATATATATACAGAGCATTCTTCACTTTCCTTGACATCGCACAGTTCATATGTCTTTTCAACAGACACAGAAGTATAAATAAACATATTGTAAATTTGAATGCACTTTGGCTTGAAATGTCATTATATTTAACCACGAATTTCTGATCACATTTTCAGTTTATATATTTGACATCCCTTGTCACAATGAAACAGATCTACTGATGTAATAAAGTATGGACAAAATTTACTGTAGTGTGCTAAAGGAGATTAAAACTCCCTTTAGAACCAACACAAAGACAGTTTTCATTTTCACAGTATTTAGACAAGAATACCAATATTTTTTTGACTACTGTTATATAGTGCAGAGGCTATGGAGGAAGAAACATAGACAGGAAAAATTGGGTTAGATTTTCTGTCCTAAAGATTATCACCCATACTGAAGCTTTTCAATACTGACCTTACAGCAGTAGTAGGATTGCTGGACAACCACAAAGCTGTTTGCTTTAGATCTCAAACAGAAAATCTCAGTTCTTTTTTGCTTTTTGAGCAGAGAAGGCCCTGGTTCTGCCTTTCCCTTCAATTCTTTCACTGTTATCCCTTCATGTATGGAAGTCTACTGGCTGAGATGCATCAAACTCCAAACCTCAGTTGCCATAGATACCTCCATGGCTTAACCACATGTATTCTTTCCAACAGTTTCCATTTTTGAGTGCTCTGTTTTATAATTTGACTGTTCAAGACCTCATGGAATAGGATAGAACCTGCTCTGCTAGGCCTGCTGACCTAGTCACACTTCATTTAACAGGAATATAGGAATTCAGTGTTATGAAAGTGTTGTCTGCCTGCTATAGATTTTCTAACGTCAGTAATTTTTCTCCAAGGAATGCTGACACACCTTTTATTTTTATTTTTATTTTTTTTATTTTTTTAATTCTAGAGGGATGAAACTGGTTTTCTAGAACAACACACAGTTCATAAGATCAAAGCAAAATTTACAGTATTGGCATGTATTTTTCTAACATTTTTTTCTCAGATTTACGTATTTCTCTTACTGATATAATTATTCTGTTTACTGATCTTGAGTCTATTAAGAATGAGTACTTACCAAAGTGTGACAATATGGTTATGATGTTTGTGTTTCCCCTTTTTTCACATATTGTAGCTGTGTATCAAAAAAGTTTTCACAAGATCAGTCCTTTGGCAGCTTTAAACTTAATGAATGTTATTTTATATTTATTATGCATTGATAGTAGAGCTGATATTGGAAAAGACTCAACAGAATGAATTTTCACTCTGGATATCATACTAGATATGAAGATAATTTCATAGAAATGAGAAAAGATGCAATTTTCCTTCGATGTCCAAACATTTATATCAATAAAAGTATTTATTTTGTTGCTGAACTCTCACAAACAGCCCTTGAAAAAATAAATTATACAGTTCATAGTATCCTCTCTTTGTTGTTGAGATATTGTAATTTCAGTTTCCATTTTTATCCTGTGTATTTTGTTGAAAACCAAATAATAATCTGGTTTACAGAATTTACCTTATTTTTACCCATACTAGCCATATTTTAAGGAATTTCTATTCTAATTTTATGTGATAATTTTATCTGGAGTTCAAATTCTGGATCACTTGGATTATTCCCTTTGAGGATGAACATTCATTGCTATGTAATTCAAGTGCATGGGGTCTGTGCCTTCTATATTTCTTTGAGGATTAAATATCTTAGAAAGCCTGGAGGAAAGCAGGCCAGCACAATGAGATTTCAGGGTTCTTTTTATTTTGTTTCCTTCATTAAGACAGTACAAGTGAGATTTAAAGTGTAGAGGTCATTCTTTTGTTTCAAAGTATTGTAAGATCTCTTGGATATATTCATATAGCATAAATTATTTGTCTTTACTGTTTTGTTTGGTTTGGTTTGGTTTGGTTTGGGGTTTTTTGAGGCTCTTTAAAAATCAGGTGCTTGTAGCTTGAACTATGATTTATGCTTCCAAGGTAATTCACTGAAAGTACTTTCATAATCAAAGCAGATATAACACCTCTCTAGAAAGAACAATGTAGGAACAAACCTCTTCCTATCTTCCTAGGGAAAGCAGATGCCTCTGGAAAAATTTTTAGTTAAGATTAATACTGAGAAGGAAGCTGAAGACCATGTCAGGATTTAGGACTTGACACCTGACAGCTCAGATGATTGGAGGGTTTGAAAACATTCTTGCATCCCTTCAACCACAAGGATTGTGCAGGCTGTATGTCTTGTTGTATGTCTGATGTAATCTGAAAATAATGGATCTCTCCATGGATGAAAGAAAAGAAGATATTCCTGACATATTGATGCCTCTTGTCATCAAAAAAAGGTACTCAATTAGCTTAAGACTCTCTGAGAAGCCCAAAGGATGTGTGTTCTTTTTCTATCTATACCTTGCTACGTGTTCACTTTTTTCTCCACTTTTCCTCTGAAAATACCAGAGTACACTTAGCTATTTCCCACTAGCAAAAGTCTAGTACATTCAGGTACATGTACTCACACCATTTTTCCCTCTCATTTTGTATCTTTCCCCTCCCATAAACCCTTGTACTTTCACTAATCTTCACTAGGCTTCCCCTTTCTTTTCTCTGATCCACCCATGCCATGTTCATCTTGCCAGAAAAGGAAGAGGAGGGATTCTCCATCAAAAGGAAGTGGCACACTTCTCAGCAAGAGTTATAAGATTGTGTAAAATGTCACCTTGCTATAACCTGAGTCTGTATTGATAGCTGTAATCCATCTAGACCAAAACAACTTCATTCATAATTACAATGTCTTTCGTAATTTGTTTCCAATTTAGAACCTTCACCTGGAAGATAGGAATATTTAATCACTCATCCTTCTTTCTGTTTATTAGGTGTTTCACAAGGTAGGTATTCACCGGATTGTGTGTCTGAGGAGTGTTTTACTCTGGTCTCATCTTTCGGATTCCTCCAAGTGTATATGGTTGGAAGAGTACTGTGTCAGCCAACATGATCCTGACCATACTTGTCACTTTTCATCACAGAATTTATCAGAGCTATAAATTCAGATTCTCTACTTGAGATCTTTCATTGTCAGGGACAGTAGGGTTGGTTTTAAGAAAGTTTTAGTACTTTAGTTTGTGTTCTGTCTAGGACTCTAAAATGTAGGAGGACTGACACTTTAAAAATGTGATTCATCTGATAAAATATGGATGTCCAATCCAGGATGAAATCAACTGTTTTCTAAAAGTTGCTTCTTCTGTTCTCATTGACTATAAAAAGAACAGAAGGTGACTACTTCAGATGTAGTTATTTGTGTTGTAAAGATCCACATTCAGCCAAATGAATTTACAGTAGTGGAGACTGTCTACAATTTGAGAAAGTAATTCAGTATTTTTACTGTCAAATGCCATTTGATTGCTGCAGACACATGAATTCTACTCCAGACTACTACAGTTCTTGGATTATATCTTTACCAAAATAATTCATAAATTGTAACAGAAATTCCAGGAGTAAAGATGTGAAACCAATGGCTTGTTTTGCCAAAAACAATCACTAATTGTGAGGAATGGAACCAGCCACCTTCCGGCTCTCTGCATTTCCATTTCCATGAATCTTGCATTTATTTCATCACTGACTCATCCCTTCCTGACTACAATATGGTCCAGCTTCAATGTGATAGACAGAGAACTTTACAAGAGCAGCGAGCTTAAAATAAACAAAAATAAGTACTTTTTCACCCAACACAATTAAACTGTTATTACACAGAACGCTGTGGAGGCCAAAAACATAAATATGTTCAAACCCATTAAAAATTTTTAAAATATTTAAAGGGGTTCAAGCAAAGATTACACAGAAAAAAAGTTCATTAAAGGCTATTAGGTATAGTGATGTGGATATTATGTTGATGATGTGGACATGTTGTGGCTCAGAAATCCCAGAGATGTGGTTTATTAAAAGTTGGGAGAACTATCAATTACTTTATTTTTGGTTTGGTCATTGTTTCTACTCAATTTCTCAGGAGAGTGTTTCACCTGAGAATACGGTCAAACTTGAAGCCTTCCCCAGATGGTGACATGGAAGTAAGATCCATGTAAATTCAGGTGCAATAATTGGGAAGAAAAAGAAAAAGAGATCAGAGCTTCAAAAACCATCAGGGACTCAAAGCAGAGCACTCAGTTCAAATGCTATTGAAAGGCAGTTAAAGGACAAATGCAATAATCAGGCACAGTCAACACAGGTTCATAAAGGGAAGGTCCTGTCTAACTAATATCTCCTTATTGGATGAGGGAAAGGCTCTGGATGTTGCCTACCTTGACTTTAGTAAGGCTTTTGACACCGTTTCCCACGGCATTCTCCTGGTGAAACTGGCTGCTCGTGGCTTGGATGGGCACACACTTTGCTGGGTAAAAAACTGTCTGGATGGCCGGGCCCAGAGAGTTGTGGTGAATGGAGTTAAATCCAGTTGGTGGCCAGTCATGGGTGGTGTCCCCCAGGGCTCGGTTTTGGGGCCACTCCTGTTTAACATCTTTATTGATGATCTAGACGAGGGGATCGAGTGCACCCTCAGTCAGTTTGCAGATGACCCCAAGTTGGGTGGGAGTGTTGATCTGCTCGAGGGTAGGGAGGCTCTGCAGAGAGACCTGGACAGGCTGGAGCCATGGGCTGAGGCCAACTGGAGGAGTTTCCATAAGGCCAAATGCCAGGGGCTGGCCTTGGGTCACAACAACCCCCAGCAGCGCTACAGGCTTGGGGAGGAGTGGCTGGAGAGCTGCCAGTCAGAGAGGGACCTGGGGGTGCTGATTGACAGCCGGCTGAACAGGAGTCAGCAGTGTGCCCAGGTGGCCAAGAAGGCCAATGGCATCCTGGCTTGTGTCAGCAATAGCATGGCCAGCAGGGACAGGGAAGGGATCTTACCCCTGTCCTCGGCACTGGTGAGGCCGCCCCTCGATTCCTGTGTTCAGTTTTGGGCCCCTCACTACAAAAAGGACATTGAATGACTCGAGCGTGTCCAGAGAAGGGCAACAAAGCTGGTGCAGGGTCTGGAGCACAGGTCGTACGAGGAGCGGCTGAGGGAACTGGGGGTGTTTAGTCTGGAGAAGAGGAGGCTGAGGGGAGACCTCATTGCCCTCTACAGCTCCCTGAAAGGAGGTTGCAGAGAGCTGGGGATGAGCGTCTTTAACCAAGTAATAAGCGATAGGATAAGAGGGAATGGCCTCAGGTTGAACCAGGGAAGGTTTAGACTGGATATTAGGAAGTATTTCTTTACAGAACAGTTTGTTAGGTGTTGGAATGGGCTGCCCAGGGACGTGGTGGAGTCCCCATCCCTGGAGGTGTTTAAGAGTCGTGTTGAGACAGTGCTGTGGGATATGGTGTAGTTGGGAACTGTCATAGTTAGGTTAATGGTTGGACTGGATGATCTTCAAGGTCTTTTCCAACCTAGATGATTCTGTGTGATAATACGATATCCTTCTATGTTAAAGTCACCTGCCTAGTAGATGATGGGATTGGAAGCTGGTGGATGTAGTTTTTCTGTATTTTAGGAAGGCTTTTGATACTGTCCCTTACAACATCCTTCTGGACAAGTTGTCCGTATGTAAGATGAACAGGTACACATTGTGGTAACTGAGGAACTGTGTGAACAGCTCAAAGGGTTGTAGTGAATGAGGTTTCATATGACTGGAGACCAGCAGTGTTCCTCAAGGCTCAATTCTAGGGCCAGTTGTGTTTATGATCTGCATGAAGGAGTGGAATGCACCCTTAGTAAGTCTGTTGATGATACAAACCTAGGAAGTGCTGTTGAATCTTGAGAGATACAAGATGCCTTGCAGAGGGATCTAGATAGATTGAAGCATTGGGCTATGATTAATAGGATGAAATTTAACAAGTCAAAATGCCAGACTCTGCATCTAGGATGAAGTAATGCTTGCCACAGGTATAAATTACGAGAGCTGTGGCTCATGAGGAGCCCGGCAGAGAGGTATCTGAGGTTGCTGGATGATGGGAGGTTCAATACAGCAGTGTGCCCTGGCATCCAAGAGGCCAAACTGCATCCTGCTGTGCCTCAAATTCAGTATAAACAGCTGGTCAAAAGAGGTGGTTATCCCACTGTATTCAACATTGATAAGGCCTCGCCTTGAGTACTGTGTTCATTTCTGGGCCCCACACAATTTAAGAATGTTGTTGAGGTCCTTGAATGCATCTAGAGGAGGACAGCAAAACTGGTCAAAGGGCTGGAAGGCGTGTCCTATGAAGAGTGGCTAAGGACTTTGGGTTTGTCTAGCTTGGAAAAAAGGAGGCTGAAGGGTGACCTCATTGCTCTCCATGGCTTCCTGATGAGGAGAAGTGGAGTGGGAGGTGCTGAACTGTTCTCCCTGGTATACAGTGATAGGACAGGTGCGCATGGTTCAAAGCTGCATCAGGGGAGGTTTAGACTGGACATTAAGAAGCATTTATTTATCAAGAGGGTGGTCTAGAGCAAGCTTTCTAGAGAAGTGGTCAATGCCTCAAGCCTGTCAGTGTTTAAGATTTGAACAATACCCTTAACAACTCTTTAGCTTTTGTTAAGCCATGAATTAGTTAGGCAACTGCACTAGATGATCATTGCAGGTTCCTTCCAACTGAAACTATTCTATTCTATTCTATTCTATTCTATTCTATTCTATTCTATTCTATTCTATTCTATTCTATTCGGCTCCACAGAGAGATGCAAGATGCCATAAATGATCCGATTGGAGGTATGAGAATAGCTTTTCCAGAAAATAGACATCAAAGTTCTGTTCTGTCCTCTACTGTTCTTGATAACCTGCTTGGGTACAATCAGAAGCAGACTAATGAGAAAGTCTCTTAGCTTTGTGAGGTCTCACATAAGAATTGTATAAACAAAAACATAAAAGGAAAAGTAGCAGAATCCGGAGCAGTCAGAGAAAAGTCTGGGATCTGATATACTAATAGTATATGTGAAACAAAGTTTCCCTCATGGTCTAGAAATCATATGTGCAGATGATCTCTTCCGGTGCACGTGTGCATAGATTTTTTGAAAAAGCCTCCAGATTCTTTTGTGATAAAGGCTGATTTTATTAGTATCATAATCAGTTTTCAGTAGAGCCTGGGTGAGATGGACAGAGTATATGGAGCAGTGATGAATAGTGGTAATTCTTAGTTTGTGAGTTGGAAGTGGGGAACTTAAATGTTATTTACACAAAGGGTTTTCCTGAAGGCACCCCAGGGAATTCCTGGGATAAGTTTTAAAGTTTGAACAATTAGAAAATAGGGGGAAGAAGAGAAAAAAGGACTGGTTTTCCCTGGGGTTTGAGGTTGAATGGTCTTATAGGAAACAAGGTTCTTCATAAACTTTAGTGTAAAACTCTTGGATGCACACCAAAGTGCTTATGGTCATATCAGAGCTCTTGGAAGTAGAAGAGGGTAGTATGGACAAACGTATTTCAAGCTAGGTTACCTGTACTCTGTGTAAGTCTCTGCAAGACCTGAGGGTAGTGGCCTGACTGCTACAGTAAAACAGGTAAACTACTATTCTGAAGATTTACAGAATTTTTACTCTAGAGTTTGGGTTGCCTTGGGAAACGCTTTCATGTCCTGTCTTTAAGCTGAAAAAGAAGAACAAGTGACAGAAAGCTAGATACGAAGAGTGGTGGGTCTGTACCATAATCACATGGTACATTGGGCAAAATATAGGGACTGGGATCTGACTTGTCACCTGTTTACAGATGTTATACAGAGGATCTAGACATAAGAGTTAGGAGAAGCTTAAAATAGGAAGTAAGATGTGCAAAAAAAATGGATACAGGTGCCTACTACCTAGGTGAGATATGAAAAGAAGGTGGTTGTGTAGTAGAAGCAGACTTCCAGAGGACTTTTTGTCTAATGTAAGGGGTGGACAATGTAATTTTATGTTGTCATATTTCTGTCATTCCAAACTGAATTTTGTGACCTAATCCTAAAGGTAAAATGATTAAGTTGGTCTGAGTGGTCTACTCATCCAATATGTTTTGTCTGTCTTAGCTTCCTGCCCTCTAATTTTTGCTGACTGTTGCCATGAGAAAGATAAAAATTGGCAAAGCTGCAAAGAGTCTATTAACTTAATTTATGTCGTACTGTAAAAATTTCTTATAGATGCCTAGTTTGCCACCTTCACACAAAAGCATAGCAGTGCTATTGGCAAGAGGCTTTGCATTTTTTTTAATATTATGTGAAAAATGTTCCCCTCTAAGTATCCAAGGGCTTAATAGCATAAAAGTTGCCAAATGTATCTGGAGAAGGAAGTAGAGCAAATATAATTTTCCACAAGGGTAATGATACCCGATTAACAAAGTTGCAAAGTTGCCACTAGCAAGCCAAAATAAAAAATTCTAGAGAAACTGATTTAGTATTGGTATTTTTACCTGCTGTTGACTGGGTTAGACTATGGTCTTGTCATAGACTTCTGTGCCATAATTTAATTATAGAAGTTCATCCTTTCTGGATAGTGCCCTCCTTGGAGCAACATACTAATACATCATCGGCTGTTGATGACCACTAATGATGAATCGCAGTAATATATCATTAATTCTGTCACACAGGTGGCTTTGCAGATTAATTTCATCAGAGCAACTACCTGTGACGATGATACATTACTCAAAAGATAATTTTGATAAGAATAGATCTTTACATTTCACATTCAGAAGTTATTTATCTAAAATCTAATTAATATACCTTCAAATAATATATCTGACTGACCAGAGCAAGTGTGTTCCTGGAAAATCTGGACACACATGTAATGCATCAGGGCTGGATTATACAGTTAACATGAAAAATGGTCTTACACTATGAAGAAGCTGTAACTATGCAAATAATAAAACATATAAGGTTTTGTGCAAGTATTGTATTGTTGAAGAAAAAGTGTTAGAACTATGCAAAACCAGTGGAAAAATATTAAATCAAAGTTGATTTCCATTAACTGAAAATACAAAAGAAAGTAAAACCCTGTAATATATATTTTTTTAAAAAAAACACGATAAAGTAAGACATTTACCATTAAAATTTCCTTTAAATTTTGTAACTCAAACACATGTGATTGCTTGAGGAAATTTCAGAAATTAGTGAAAACTACTTGCTTTCTTAAATCTTTTCTTCATGATCCCTATATATCTTATAGAAGAATTAAATTTTAAATTTTGGTGAAACATATTATTTTATGGGTTCAGTGTTTATTAGCTTCTTTTTCCGGTGTCCATCCTTTGACCTTCATCAGGAGACACTCATTAACTTTCATGTCCTCAGTAACAATACATCTTTTCCAACAGCTGTTAGTTTTTCTGGACTCTGTTACCATGGCACAAAGCATCCGTGCTACCTCCACATTGTAAATGTTGTGTGCAGTTCTGGTCATCCTCTCTTCAAAGAGAAAACTAGAATAATTATGGCAAGTGAAGGCCAGCTCTATGATAATGTCTGTATGGGGAGAAACTCAAGAGTCTTGGATTTGGAACACAGTATTTACAAAGAAAAAGACATCTAGAAAGGAAAGAATGTTTGAAAAGCTGCTGCAGAAATAAAATTAACTGCTATTATTGCCCAAAGCATAAGAGAAGACATGTAATAAATTTCTCAAGCATTATGTTTAAAACAAAGGAAAAGAAATATTTTCTTTACAGCACAGCTGAGACATGGAAGTGAACGCCACAGAATGCTGTGGAGACTCAAAGCATAAAGGGGTTCACAGAGAAGCTGAAATGGAATTCAGCTTTTGGCACTGGAAATCTCTAACTTACTGTTTTTTGGAAAACAAGAAAAAATTATTCTATACATACTCAACTTCTGTCCTTAAGTATCTGCTTCATTAATGTTCCTCAACAGGAGGTACTGGACTTTTGATCAGACCTAGTAGTGACATTCTTAAATAGCACAAGACTTCTAAGTTATAAGCCTTTTCCTTATACTGGCACTTCAGGAATCAGGCAACAAGTGCGTGGGATCATATCTGACAACAATTAGATTCTGTTTTACCTAGTCACATTAATTGTGACTAGGACACAAATTGTCAGGAGTTGATCCCAGTTTTTGTCTATGCTTTATCATTAATTCTGTATTATTTCATTGTCATGATTTCTGTGGGGCATTATGGTATGCTTGCTGTAGTAACTATTTACATTGCTTTCATGAACACCCAAGAACTGAATTCAGTGTTATGTGAGCTATTGAAAATAGATTCAATAATTTGCTTTAGACTGAGAAAGTAATAACATCGTATGTGGGCTAATGATTTGTCTGTAACAAAGAGGCCTTTGTGAGGAATTTCTCCTTTAGGTAATAGCTATCAGTATTTTTTAAAATTCATTAAGTATGTGTAAATTCAACAGAAATCTGAGATGATATACAACATTTCATTTTCTCTAAAAGCTTCCTACAGAAGAAAAAAGTTCTATTACAGTAAAAGAAAATGACTGAAAAAATTATATCGTGGGATTTCTTTTCTCATCTTTCAGTGGCTGAAGATTCAGTTTAATCACTTCTCAAACAAGAAACTGTCTTTTCCACTACTGCCAGCTCTCATGATCTGACACAGAATATACTTTCTTCCATAGACAAGGGTCAGAGAGTCACTAGTACAACCCCACGTTCAGATTATGCCCTAAGTGACATGAATTCACCTATTCTCATTGTTTCAGTGTCTCTCCTGTTTGGTCCTAGGAAAAGTTAAGGTCACTTCCCTCTTGTCTTTCCCCTTCCTTACTAAAGTCAGTATCTAGGCTGAGTTAATGAGTTTACAAATGAATACATGGAAGAAACAGCTCTTTGAAACGAAGGTGTCATTTACAATCACCCTTTTTCAGAGATAATCAAATATAAAAAAAAATAAATATTGCAGAAGGAGCCACATAGTTGGGGTTCCAAAAATTTAATGGTTTAATTTTGTGTTTTGTGTTTGGTTGGTTTTTTTTGTTTGTTTGCTTGTTTTGTTGTTGCTTGTTTGTTTTTGTTTTGTTTTGTTTTCCCAGACAATTTAATGCAGTTATTCTGTTGTCTTGTATAGCTATATATAAGAATATGTTAGTGGGTGAATTTTTTTTATACAAATCATATTATCTTTCAGTAGTGGGATATGTGGTCATTGTCTGCTACAGTGTTATTCCAATACTGCTTTAGATTAATTCATTCCAACATTAAGGAAGATCATGGCTCTATCTCAGAAAAGATATTTGTTTCCAAATATAGTATGAGTGAGAGATTGAACTGGGGAACAAAATACCTATATATAAATACCAAAATTAGTCTCTCTGTAAAATCTGTAGTTCTTTCATAAATATATATATTCCAGAAGTAATTTAAAAGTCTTAATATATTCTGAAAATGATAATATCTAACAGAAAAATATTCACATCGTGATTACTGATAGTAAATTTTTTAAAAAATATGATCTTTAAAAAATCAGCTGACATAGAATTAAAGAAAAATAAATAGAATTCGCATTTGATGCATAAAAGTGCACTGATAAAGAAGCTGTAACAACAGAGAAAGAAGCACGCATCACTGAACTCATGTCACCTGTATATCTTGAAGTTTAACCTAATTGTGCCTAATTAGTGTAACCTGATTATGCATGTTTCTTCTGCAGTGAATGACAAGTATTCATTCTAGGAAATTATTGCTCCTGCTTTAAGACAAGTAGTATAATTGATTCTTTGAAGACTAGAATATCTATTATTATGGAAAGAACTAGGCTACCAGCCTAGACAAGCAAACACATTTTTTCATGGTTAAAATTAGATAAAACAGATCACGCTGCTTGGGTGATAATCTGTTCCACACTGGTGATAATTAACTGTAGGGGTCTAGAGGCAGGTGCCTATACAGGAGCTAAATGCCAAAACCCAGGAGATCCTGTCAATATAGGAAATATAACTGAGAGAGAAGACATCTGGCTAAATCTCTTTTTAGAGTGAACTGAGTAGCTCTTCAAAATTCGAGTAGGTTCATTGGTCAGAGGCTCCCTTTCAAGCCCCCAAACAACCTCTAGGTTATATGCAAACATCTGTACATAAACATTTACTTCAAACTGTCTGCTATTTCGGTTAAATCTTGCTCATGGGGCCAATTCAGTTGCTGAAATGCAGGCATCTACTTGGAAACATCTTGGAGGAATCACAAGATGTCCAAGCCATCCACATCGGTCTATCATACACACTTCAGGACCTTAAAGGTGATCGTTGTCCTGGAGCAACAGCTGGATGTTGAGAATGACAGACCATTTGATCTCAAAAGAAACAGTACAAATGAGAAAGATGACTCTGTTATCACCTGTTTCTGATTTATCAGTGTAAGATATCTTAGAGACTCAAGACCTGTTTTCATGAAGTCTAACTAAAGCATGATAACTTTGACTGTAAGTTGCAAACTGACATCTGAAAAATGTGAAACCAAATAATTTTCATCATATATTTATGTCCCCCTTATTCAAATGCATCTCTTTTTCCTACTGACTCTGTTCATTCTGAGTGAAAAATATAAATACAAAATGAACTGCAAGAAAGTGAAATTCAATTCTTGCTGGAGATCTGACAGTCAAAAAGAGTAGAAAATTCTGATATTAAATTAAGCCTTGCTGAGTCCTGAGAACATCTCTCCAAACATTTTCAACTGGAGTACAGAGGTATGATTATCGGTCAGGAAATGTCTTCCTGACTGGAGGTCAGTAATCAGCTCTAGTATATGACTTTAGCTAAACTAAATAAAATAAAAAAGGATATTGCAGAGCAACTTGGAATAATCTCAAGGAGCATTACCCATGAGATTAAACCACAAATGTGTTAAAAAAATTAACATGTACTCTACATGTATCAAAGTCCCTTTGTCAGGGAACTGTCTTTTTAGAATAAAAGCAAAATTAGCTTCTTTGTCCCTTTCTTCCCTTCATTTTTTAGATTTTATATTTTTATCTGTAATGACTTCATAAGATTAGAAAAAGCCTTCATGCCTGAAAGCAATTTTTATTGAGACTCAGCAGACACTTTTTGGGTGGCTCCTTTCCATTTTGTAGGATATTCTCGAAGATTTTCTGATGAAATCTAATATGCTGTTTGAAATAGGAAAGAATGGTTGAAAATATATTTATAAAAGATTTACCACTACAATATACTTCAAAGTCAATAAAAGCCACAAAATAAGATTAAGCATTTACCTGCTTGCTTTATCAAGAAGATCAAAATATATTTAAACCTCTTTCCAAGGTAGATGGTTCTCCTTTGCAGAAAGACTTGTGAGGTTACAGAGAAGAAAAAAGCCTGTGACTCTTAGTGAATTTGATCAAGCAGAGCTCTATCTACCATTCACAACTGATAAATAACATATGTTCCATGTAATTCTCAGAGGATACATTTTTCATTAGAGCTACCACTGACGGTCCTATCCTCCCTTCTGATTTCCTTGCACCTTGCCTCCAAAGTATTATGTGCTCTCTTTGAGTTAAGAAGGGTTTCCATAGCATTGACACTGTCAGAACGAAAGCAGATTTTTTTGCAAGCTGTAATGGTCTAAAATACCCTCCCCTGCTTTCCCATGACTTGCATGTTTAATGCTCTGTATTCCCAAACAAACTCAGAATTATTTTAAGCAATATGTAGAAATGGGAAGTTAAATCTCTTTTGCTGGATATTGCAAAGGGGACACCTCTTCAAAAGTATCTAATAGAAAGCAGTTTGATTCTAAATATTTTAATGTCACCATGGTATATAAAAATCATAATCTAACAATCCATAGTGTCCTTCATCTTTAAGAATACTGATAGAAATGAAATAATCTGAGTTAAGAGGTCCCCAGCAAAATCTGGAAATTTTAGACATCTACAGTGCAGACACCTATATCTGAACAAGGGCTCTAGAATACCCTTAAAGGCAGAGACACTTGCAGTGCAGAGTAAATGTCATCCTAACATACTCTTAAAAACTGATTAAATAAAAAAAGTTATCTCCTCTTTTCAGTTGAGTGTCTAGTAGCATACAAACATACCTAAGTCTTAGTGTTCTGGTATAGTTCGTGCACAGTACTTTCCCATCCCACACAAGGCACATTTCTTCAGTTTTTGGTTTATTTTTAAAAAACAGAAATTCTAGCTATGAGTAACTCTGAATATGGTATTCACATCTTGTGATTTTGTTCTGATTATAAAAATATAGCTCTGAATAGACTTCTGTCCTAATTAAATGGTGGGAATAGAAGTCCTTGAGGAACATCCCAAAAGAGAAGACTCCATAGACTATTTAAGTGAATTGAAACAAATAATCCTTTAAGATATAATGTTGTTCATTGAAAGGGACTAATTGCTTAATGTAGTCCAACATCAAATATTTGTCAGTTGGAGAATTTTGCTTATGCTGGAGCTAGGCTCTGTGGTGTCCTACCGTAACTATGACAGTCTTGATTTTTTTTTTTTTTTCTAATATTGATTAAAAAGATGATTAAGGATATTTTTAGCAAAGGGAAATGAAAAGAGCACAGACATTAGATTCTTCATAAATCAAGATTAATCATGCAATACATTTCAATTAAAAAGACAACAAATTTTTGGAGTTTTAAGCTTCACTGCTCAGGATGGGTGTACATGGGTTCTTAACAAGGGTTTTTTGTTTCTTTTGGAATTAATTGAGTATGGGTCACTGTGCTTCTGAATATATATCTAATGTGATTATATTTTTTTTTCAATGCCTACTAAATTGATCAATAGAAATGCCACAGAGCTATATTTTAATTTTCTTGTCTGATTATTTGTTTTAATGGGAAAACATGATTCAGATAGATTTAGAAGTTCTAGGTCTTATATTTTTTGAGATACCTGACACTTAGCTTTTATAGCTGCTATGACTGCATCAGTAATGCACACAGGAATAATTGTTAACTGTCAAGAACACAATGTATTTCTAATCATATTCCATCAATGACATGTGTTTTACATTGTTAAATCATTTTGGCTGAAAAACAGAGGCTCAGAATGGAATATAAAAAGCGTGCTCTTTCAGTTTCTTTGCATTATTCATAAATGCAGTACCTTGTCAGCACTTAGAGTGTAATCAAAACATAAATGATGCACGAACATTTTGTGTTCAAACTGCATGTAGGATGTTCCTAAGTTACACAATACATTGCATTGTCTTTTTTATAGTCACTATAAAATTTTAACTATGTGTGTCATAAGTTCTGTAAAAGCAAGACTGTCTACTGTTTTCTTTTTGTTCTCTGATTCAAAAGGATGAATTGAAATGAAAGAAAAAAAGCCACAAAAAGATTTGCAAAAAAATCAACAAGCTGTTCTTATCCTTTACCATTGTATCTCATTCACACTCATTATGCTGTTGCATGTTATAACTTGATATCATTTTCAGACTAACTCTCTTGATCACTGTTTTGAGTGTTTCAGAGTTAAATAACATCATGAATAAATACAAAAATGCCATGACAGCTTTTTTTTTTTTTTTTTTTTTTTTTTTTTTGTGTGTGTGTGTGCAGTGAAAACAAGGATTATAAAATGCAACTTCCAGATTCTAATAGCTTGGAGTCTCTGACTATGTATTGAAATCTGAAGAAAAAAGAAGCCTAGATTCTGAAGAAATTGTGAAGTAGCAAAGATAAAACAAAATTTAGCATACTGTAATTCTAAAAAAAAAAAAAATTCAAAAAAAATAGAAGAAGAAAGGGGATGCAATGATTTGCAATTCCAAAAGTGGCGAGATAAATTAAAAGTATTTTATTGTCCTCTTTAATGGACAGACTACAGTAAAATATTCCTCTTATTATATTAGGTGGCTTTCTTATTACCTGCCAAGTTTTCAGCAGCAACATGTAACTAACACCCTGCTTTCAGTATTTTCTTTAATTTTATTTGGGGACACTTGAGTGCAATAAAATTAAATGTAACAAGGAAACTTAGAAACAGCTTCAGCTTTAAATGAAGCTATAACAGAATACTGTTCCTTGGAATAAATTTGCCCCATGCAGAAATTCACTAGAATGTAGAAATTTTGCTAAATATTTTTCTTTATGGTGTTATGAGAATTAATTGGAATACTGGGTTTTTGTGCTGGAATAAATATTGTATTTTTCTATACCTTGACCAGGCAAAAAAAAAGAATCTCTTTCAAGTTGTGGGGTTTCATAACTTGTAAAGTCCACAGTTCAAAATATTTCTGAATTAAAATGTCTATTATATGTACTCTTGTTTCTTTTCCTTACATTGAAGCATTTTGGCAAAATATCTGATAAGCTTTTGATGAGAAATGTACTTTATTTATGCAAGATAGACACTCAAATTTAAATCAGTTCCCTATGTCACATCCCAGTTTCTCAGGAAGATGGCTCACATTCAATGATTCCCAGGTCAGGATTAAGGTGAAAAGACACCAAGGATTCTTCAATTCAAAAAACCTCTATTTTTATTCATTCACAGCAGATAATTGGTATGGAATTCTGTCAGTAATCTTTGCAACCTCTGCAACAGGCGTTAAATTTACTCTGACTAGTGGCAGATCTTATAACGTATCCTGATAAATCTTAAACATGCACAAACAAACCTTGCCTTATATGAGGGCATGCAGAATAAGACTGTGAGATAAAAGGGGAGAAAGAGAAGGAGAGAGAAAGACACAGTCCTGGTTTCATTGTTGACCCAGCCAGCCTGGGGGTTCAGTTCTGGAGGGGTGCAGCCACCCGGGGCTTTGACTTGTGTACTTCTATAGTTCCTTGCTCCTCCTCCAGGTGGGCACTTGGACTCCTTAAGCAAATTAGTCATCATGCACATTTTATGCTTCTAGACTTCTCCTTGATTTGGTACATGCACAGTTTGTACCTTTGGATTCTTCTGGAAGTGAGTTAGTGGGTTTGAGGGTTGTTGGGGAGTTACTCCCCGCTCCCTGCAGGTGTGACCTCTGACCATTGTTTGACCTTTCCTTTTGGCATGTGCATTGTGAAACTGGCTTCTCTATTTGCTCTTCACAGAGTCACTCAAGATAAGGATGTTCAGCATCCAAAAAGTGTGGTCCCATCTCCGCGGGACCCCCTCCTCTTGCCACACCTCACTGCCATTACCTACACAGCCCCAGCGTCTACATAGAAACCATTTCCTTTGCGAAAGTTCTTTATCAGATGGTTGAGACATTAACTATGGTTTCATCGGACCATCACACCCTATTCCAAACAACTAGAATATCCTGCAATCCAGTATTCAAAGTATAAGCTAACATCTTTCCAAAATAGCTCTTTCATAGTAATCAGGCAAACACACATATGTATATGGAACCTATACTTGGCTTTTTTAGCAGGTTTCTTTTTTTTCTTTAGCATTAATTTTCCCTTATTATTTTAGCTCACATGGGACTAGATGCTGTACAATCACAGAACTAAAGGATGCTTCATTGTCTTATAAGTTCTTTGTCAAAATCCAAGATTAAAATTATCAATTGGTTTCACATAGAAAGGTTAATTTGAGGGTTGTATTAAGTCAGCATATGGTATCATCAGACCATCAGCCTAACTGTTGTGGAGACTTTTTACAGCAGATGAGGGAATATTAAAGAGATATTTTTCAGGAGTACTTGGAGAGCACCTCTTAAATACATCAGAATATTTCTTAAAGAAAAAAAAAAAAAGTAACCAATTGAAACTGATCAGTTGCAGACTTTAGTCAAGGTAATAACAAAGAATAAGAGCAAATACAAAGGGTAAGGCAAGATATTGAGCGGTTAAGCACCTTGATTTAAGCTTGGAGAAATACAGGGAACGGGGAGTTTCAAATGAATGAGTGACACAGCCAAGGATATAGACTATGAACAAAGCTTTTGCATAGTGTTCTGATTTGCAGTGAACAGGGCCATAAAAAAGATGTTTTACATCTTCTACTAGTCAATAATTAATACAATATTCTGTTTAAATGTTTTTCTTTCAAGAAAGTCTTATCTAAGGAACATCATGCAATCTAGACCTCTTACTTTCATAAAATTAGAGAGTCATAGAATGGTTTGGGTTGGAAGGCACTTTTGAAGATCATCTAGCCCAACCCCTCTGCTATGGGGTTGGACTTTCAGTTTAAAATCATTGTCCCTTTCTTATCACTATTGGCCTTGGCAGAAAGTCTCTCTCCATCTTTCTTATAGGACCTCTTTATATATTGAAACGCTGCAATACTGTGTCCCCAGCACTTTCTCATTTCCAGGCTGAACAACATCAACTCCCTCAGCCTTTCTTCATAGGAGAGGTGTCCAGTCCTCATTTTTGTGGCTGCATCTGGACCCGCTCTAACAGGTCCATGTCTTTCCTGTGTTGGGGACCCCAGAGCTGCATGTAGTACTCCAGGTAGGGTCTCACAAGAGTGGACTAGAGGGGTAGAATCACCTCCCTCGACTTGCTAATCATGCTTCTGTTTATGCAGCCCAGAATATGGTTGGCTTTCTGTCTTGCAAGTGCACACTGCCAACTTATGCCTAATTTTTCATCCACCAGTATCCCTATGTCCTTCTCCACAAGGCTGCTCTCAATCCATTAATTCCTCAGCCTGTATTGATACTGAGGTTTGCTCCTACCCAGGTGTGGGACCTTGCACTTGACCCTGTTGAACTTCATGAGGTTCACAGACTCACTCCTCAAGCCTGCCAAGGTCCCTTTGGATAACATCCCTTCCCTCTAGTCTATCAGCAGTACCACTCAGCTTAGTGTCATCTGCAAACTTCTTATGGGTGCACTTGATCCCAATGCTTATGTCATTGATGAAGTTATTAAATAGTATTGGACCCTTGAAGGACACCACTCATTACTGATTTCCACTTGGACTTTAAGCAGTTGCCCATAACTTGAACACATCCACCCAGACAGTTTCTTATCCATCTAAGAATCCATCTGTCAAAGCCATGTCTCTCCAACGTAGCAGCACGAATATTGTGGGGGACTGTATCAAAGGCTTTCCAGAAGATAGATGACATCCGTAGCTTTTCCCTTGTCCACTGGGGAGGTCACTCTACCATAGAAAGCCACTAGTCAGGCATGATGTGCCTTAGGTGAAGTCATGTTGGCTGTCTCTAGTTACCTCCATCTTCCATATGTTTTGACATGTGTTCCAGGAGGATCTGCTCTGTCATCTTATCAAGCATGGAGGTGAGTGCTGAAAGGCTGAAAGCCTTACCTCACAGAGATAACATGAGTGCTGGAGTAATTTGTGAAAGTGCTCCAACACTATAATAACAAAAGACTATTTGTTATATCATGATCACTGCCACGTTTTAAAGAAAAGAAGCCAGTTCTACTGCATCAGGTGCCCGTGTTCAGAGAAAGGCTAGACATACTGGCTCCCAAGAAGACATAGGTGCCTAGCTCCTACGATGTCTCTGCTTAGCCAGTGAAGGATGATAGTTATCTAAGATAGTAACTCCAAGTAATAAGAACTTATGATTGATTTTTTTAAGGTCTTGTATTAGGAGACTTCAATCACTGCACTAATTCTAGATGTCCATTGTCCGTGCTTAACTGAGGTGCCCAGATTGTGGATTTCAGCCAAAATTCTAAACACAGTCAATATACCTGATGGAGTCACTTTTCAGTACCACATAATGAGCTTCACAATGCTTTCTACATGCCCCTGGAGCATCCTAGCCATTCATGAAAGTCTGGGAAATATGACACACGAACTATGGAAAAGCCACATCTCTCTAGGCTAGCACATCAGGCAAGATGTCAAGTCATGTCATATATTATTATACATATGCCCTTATAACTGAATTAAGTACCATTTATTTTAAAAGCTTTAGCCATCTATAGACATGCTGATCATATGCACTTGTTCTTTTTAAAATTTCCTCTATCTGCCACTGCTTGACCCTATATAATACCAGATATGTTAGTGGGCTGAACCTCCACAGACTACTGACTAAAATATCCTTGGGGATCTTGAATTGATGTGATCTCTCTACATGTCTTCTGCTCAACAGAAATGTAACAATACAACTTTCCTGTCAGTCTTCCTTGAAGTGGAAGTCAGACTGTGATTTTGCGGTGTGTCTATGGACTGTGTAGTATATACCCACATATATATTTACAAACGTACATATATATGAACTGAAGCTGGCTAAAATCTGAAATTTTCAGAAAATCAATATCAACAATTATAATTTTTTTAAGAATTGTTAAAAATGTTTGAAAAATCTTACTTGCATTATGAATATTTAGTCATAAAATTTATGTGTTAAAACTTCGGTACTATTAATGACTAATTACTAAAGGCAAAATAGAAAATTTAAGCTAAGACTGCAGATTCAATGTCTTTGTAAGTGAAACAGATGAGACCTAGAGTTTCCATCTAATAAATTTAATTTAAATATCTGGAGTAAAATAAACCCTGGAATGAACAATATCTGTGTGAAGAAAATAGCCTTCAAATTGTATTTAAAAGCGGATCTAAAATGGCTAAGTTATTTAAAATCAGAAAATGCTGAATCTAAAACACATTGCAAGGAGTTTTAAATATAAATAAAATACCAATATATTTAATTATATGCAATTAAAATATATTTCAACTCCCAAGCAACATTTGATTTAAAAGACTACTTGCAGAGAAATAAAAAATAGTAATGAATTCTAAAGACTCCAGTGGCATAATTTAAAAACAATATAGTGAATTTATTAAATTTGACATAGAAGATAAACATAAATAAATAGGAAAATCCTTAATTTGATTGGACACCTTTTTCAGAAGTCATGTATCACTGGTGTAGGGTAATTTTCTCTTTATCATGTTAACAGGAAATGTAAAAATACATTTAGTTACAGTGGTATCAGTTTCATTTAAACAGGGTCAGCAAAGACACATTTACTGTTAGCTAATGAAAGTAGGCTAAATGGTATTGTTCCCACTCTATTTGTTGTAAATGCGTTATGGAACAGTGAGAAAAGATGTACAATATGTACAATAGGTAAAAACATATTCAAAATAGCCCTGGCCCTAGCGGTATCCATTTAAAGTATATAAATGAAATATAGTACGTAGTGCATGATTCAAAGTTTCTCTCCCATGTAGAACATAGGAAGAATTTTGAAATCACAATGAATCATAGAATTGTAGAACAAGCCACGTTGGAAGGGACCTCAGATCATGTGATCCAAACTTTCGCAGGAAAGAGACCATCAGTGAGATTATCTACCACCCTGTTCAACTGCGTCTTGAAAACCTCCAGTGATAGGCACTCTACCAAGTACCTGGACAGGTTGTTCCAGGGATTGACTGTTCTTACTGTGAAAAATTTCTTTCTTATATTGCAATGAAACATCTCCCAGAGAAACTTGTACTCATTGCCCCTTGTCTTCCTGTGACTTCTTGTGAAGAGAGAGCCTCCCTCTTCTTTGTAGCTGCCCTTTAAGTACTGGAATACTGTGATGAGGTCCCCTTGAGTCTTTTATTCTCCAGGGAGAAGACACCTAACTCCTTCAGTCTTTCTTCATAGGGAAGGTTTTCCAGACATTTGATTATCTTTATGGCCTCTCTTTGAAGCCTCTCCAGTCTGCCTGTGTACTATTTGAATTCTGGGGCCAGAACTGAACACAGTAATCCAGGTATGGCCTGAAAAGTGATGAGTAGAGTGGGATGATCAGATCTCTACCTCTTTATTGTGGACCTGATAATACAACCTTATTTTTTAGAATGCAGGAAGACTGAGAAGTGATTAAGAGACAAGGTTTTTGCGCATCTATCTGATATATTAAGAGTGGAAGGGAAGAATATAAAAGAAATCAATGCTATTCTTGTATACTGAATGTTTCAATCTTGCTTGCTATGCAAAAAAGTTGTCGGTGTTACAGTACACCCTGAAGCAGTTTCTTTACAGCTATGGAATGACACAAAATACAAATGAAATGTTACATAGTTCAGCAGGATGTGCTGTAATTCTCTTGTTGTGTTTTATAAAGAATGCAAATAAATGTTCATGGCAAGAAATTTCTAACTACTCATTGTTTGAACTGTCTGTTCCTTAGATTGATTTGTATTTAATAGAATCAAGTAAAGCTTTCTCAGCTCAGTAGTTTGCCACCTTGTCTTTAATATTTAACAATAACAGTAAAAAAATGTTTATATTTAAACTTCACATGTATACATAGATACGTATCTCTGTAGATTTACACAGACAGACGTAGGTACCCGAATATTCTGAAGTATTCTGTATGAAATATCGGTTTTCTTAAACTTGTGCACTTGTGATCTTTCAGGAAAAAAACCCCTCAGATTAACTTTCAGAGTAAATTGATTAAACCACCCTAAATAATTTTAATATTTTTTATACTGGATTACTTAGGCCACTTCATAAATTTAGATACATTAATTTCTTTCAATATGATCTTAATCTGGTTTAAGTAATCCACTTTAAATTCACAGTCTTAGTTTGAATGTGTTTTCCTGAGTGTTCCTATGTAACCACATCCAAGGGCAATGTCTAGAGTAAACTGAGGAATTCTTTATAGCATGGATGGGGATAACTATATTAGTTTAGTCCAATGGACACAGGCAGTGCTCAGCTATATTTTCTCCTGCAAAATATGAATAAAGTTGGTCAAAGTATATAGTCTGTTACAATTTTGGTTTCAATAGACTCAATGCATAGTTAATACTATGTTGTTATTGTAAAATGAGCATTAAATCTAACTCATTAAAATCTTAAAAAAGAAAAATATATATTCTAAATTTGTTTCATATTTGAAGATAACTGGTCAAAACATTTTAAACTTTTGGGTGCTTAAAACGGTACTCAAAATTTCTAGAGATCTCAGATGCATTTAGACATAGCAGTCATATTGTAAAAATTTCAAATTTTACATATCACTAAATCCTGGAACAATTTCATCACAGGTTAAAAAAAGAACCTCAGAAAATGCTTATTTAACAAGAAAAAACCCTGGTTTTCCCCAGTTACTTTAGTAGATCTAGTTAACCACTGATGTTTGCATGTTTTTCATTCATGTACAGTACTGAGACTGATTATTGTTTACAAATGTTCCCTAGAGAGGATGCTGTTCTAAAAATAGGTAAAAAAAGTTAAGCGGCTTCTGGTAAATCATCTGTGGCCATCTGTCCAGACAGTTTTTACAGTTTTACAGTTTCTGTAATCTGATTCTGTCCTATTTTCTCAGAAATTATTTCTCTATCAAAATTCCTATGCTACTAAATGTCCCAAGATTTCTTCCTTGATCTGGTTGCTATGTGTGACACCTACTTTGTGCAAGAGTATTTTGCATTCTGGCCATCTTGCCCTTATAATGAGGGCTTTAACTTTTCTTGATTTTCAGCATTATTTAGCTGCCATTGATTATTATATCTGACCTCTAGCTGCTGGTCCAGAAGGTGCAGGTCTCCTATAACCTGTGCACCAGATTTTCCAAGCGTCATGGACACCTTGGATGCTTAAAAAATTTCATATAGCAGTAGATGAATATGTTTGAGTACTTAAATATATCCCCTGGAAAATGAGATTATACCAGAAATTTAGACACAAATTTCAGAATTAGGCAGAAACCATATATGCTCACATGAGCTCAGAAACTGTATATTCTTGTTACTCTTTACTGACTACAATGGAAGATTAAGGTGGCTACCTGAGATTTATATATCTAACTTCAGGTATTTAAGATTTCATATATGAAATCTATTTCCACCTTCAAAATAAATCCTGAACTAATTTAGTTACTCTAAAATTACATTAAAAATAGATTTTGAAATATACTAGGATCTGCAGAAAGCCGGACTACTATGCACAAACTGACACAGTTATTAGTCCCATTTTGTCACACTGGTCACATTATTTATAATACTTCTCATTTTTGAAATGTTTTGTGTTCTTCAGTATTGTGACAAAAACCTGCAGAGTGAAAAAAAAAACCCAAAACCAACCAAACTGAACCCCCCAAAAATGAAGAAAGAAAGGATCCAGGGAGAGCTGGCATGGTATAGAATAATTGGAAGATCTTTTTGATGCTTCCTAGCCTTTTCTTTATTGGGTCAACATAGAAGTTATTTATAGTGGTGTGTTGGTTTAGACCCTGCTGGGACCGGAGACCACATCGCTGTTGCCCCTCCCCCACCCTCAGCCAGTCGGGCTGGCAGTGAGGCACAAACCCCGGGGTAAAATAAGAAGAAATTTAATACAACAGTGTGATAAACAATCTGAACAACAACAGTAGCAATGACGACAACAATAAACAGCAATAACAGTGAACAAGACAAAAGATATACAGAGAAATACCGTAATGGTTACAGACAGCCCTGTGCTTCCCTTCACCGAAGTCACAAAGGAAAAAGTTCCGGCGCTGCCGTGCCCAGACCTGATGTCAGCATGGTATGAATAACCCAGCTGGAGATCCCTTCCCCCTCTCTGCTGGGGAAACTTAATCCTATCCTAGCTGAACCAGGACAAGTGGTACGATTAATATATTTTGGATAGGAGTTATGTTGAGATGTGTGATGCATTGCAATCAGATTCTGAAGCTGGTTTTGCTATCTCTACAGGTGTGACAGTGCAAAAAAAGAACTTTCCCTGATAAAACAGATTTCTGAGTCACCACCATTTACTCAGGAGAAAGGAGAACTGACAAGAGCATGTTTTGTGACACTTATTACCAAAAACACTGAAAAGGTAGAGGTTCTTAATGCTTTTTTCGAATCTGACTTTAACAGTACTGTTGGCCCTTAGGCCTTGGGAAAAAAAAAATCCAGGTCGATGCAAACACAGACCCACCATCAGTGAAGGAAGAGTTCATATGCAAGATATGACAGCAGCTTGACTGCTACAGATTGATGGGCCCTGACATTATCTATCTGAGGTCATTAAGAGGTCTGGCTGATGTCATTGCAAGACCACTCTCCATAACCTTTGAGAAGCTGTGGGATTGGGAGATGTCCCAGAAGATTGGAACAAGGATAATATCACCCCCAACTACAGGAAGGGCTTAAAGGAGGATCCAGGAAATTATAGGCCTGTCCATCTTACTCAGTCACTGAGAAAGATATGAAATGAATCCTGCTAGGATCTATCACAAGTCAAATGAAGCACATGATTGGGAAAAGTCAGCATGGATTCACCAGGGGCAAATCGTGATCGACAAACCCAATCACCTTCTGCAACGAAGTAACCTGATCGGCTGGTGTGGGGCAAGCAGTGGACACTGTCTACCAGGATTTCTCCAAGACTTTTCACACAGTTTCCAAAGCTTTCTCCTAGAGAAACTGATTCAATACAGTCTAGAGAAGTCATCTGTGTCGTGGGTGGGGATCTAGCTTCACCCAGAGTAATAGCTGGTAGTAAAAAAAAATAAATAGCTCTTTTTCACACTGGCAACCTGTCACAAGCTGAGTCCCCCAGGGATCAATATTGGCCCAAAGCCAGGGGCTTTTAATACTTTCATAAGTGATCTGGATGATGGGATCAAGTGTACCCAGATGAAGTTTGCTGATGGTACCAATCCAAGTGGGGAAGTGGACACTTTGGAAGTGAGAGCCACTCTGCAGGAAGACCTGGATAGGCTGGAAGAGTGGACTAACAAGAACATTATGAAGTTCAACAAGAACAACAGTAAGGTCTTGCACCTGGAATAATAAAATCCAGGAGTGCAGCACAGGCTGGGATCTACCCAGCTAGGCAGCAGCTCTGTGGAAAGGGACCTGGGGGTCCTGGTGGCCAACAAGCTCAATATGAGCGAACAGTGTGCTGCAGAGGAAAAGAAATGCTGGTTTGCATCACCAGCAGAGATAAAGAAGTCATAATCCCACTCTACTTGGTGATTGTCAGGCCACACCTTGAATATTGTGTTCAGTTTTAGTCCCTGCTATGCAAAATAGATGTAGACAGGTTAACCCTATCCTAGCTGAACCAGGACAGCAGGCTGAAGAGGGTTCAGAGGAGGTCCACAAAGATGATCAAGGGACTTGGAAGCCTGCCATATGAGAAAAGGCTGAGAGAACTGGGTTTGTTCAGCCTTGAGAAAAGAAGGCTTAGGGGACACCTTATCACCATGTTTCAGTGTTTAAAGGGTGGCAACAAAGATGGAGACTCCCTTTTTACAAGGACTCACATTGAAAAGATGGGGGGTAATGAGTACGAGTTACTCCTGGGAGATTTCATCTTGTCTAGACTGGGCTTTTGACAAGAATTTTTGGACCAGATGAAACTTGAGGTCCGTTCCAACCTGGTATCCTATGATTCTGTGATTGATTATTTCCTTTATGGCTTATAGGGAGGTCCTTTGAAACCATTCTCTTCATGATGCAGTAGACACATCTTTAGAATTCACTATGTCATACCCCAGGAGGAGAGAGAGTGAAAGGTGCATGGAATTTTTTAGTATTAGGGCCATTTTTGTAACAGAAGAGTGGGACTTGGGTGTCTGGAACTTTTGTCTCCACCCAGTAACAGTAATATGTTATTGACTTCAGCTGATCACTTCTAAAAATTTAACTTTTTTTTGGCTTATTTTTTTCAATATAGAAGTTATGAATGCCTACTTCAGCAAATTTGTTTCAACCTTTACATTTCTTCCATTTTTTCTAGTCTGTTATGACTATGACCAGCCTAGCGCCCATTAGTTGTAACTGACTTTAATTTTTCTGGTAACAGTGGTTTGTCTGGCTTCAAGATGATAAAAGATTACAACCACTTTTGCTTTTCTGAGATCAGTTTTGGTTTCAGTAAGATTCTACTAGACAAACTAATGTAGCTCTAGCTTCATTTTATGCTTGTCATTGATTAGATATTGCAGCTTTTCAATACTTAAAATGAGCTTATAAGAAAGATGAAGAGAGACTTTTTAGAAGGGCTTGTAGTGATAGGATGAGGGACAACAGTTTTAAACTGAAAGAGGGTAGAGTCAAATTAGATATAAGGAAGAAATTCTTTGTGAGGAGGGTAGTGAGACACTGGAACAGGTTGCCCAGAGAAGATGTGGATGCCTCATCATTAGAAGTGTTCACAGTCAGGTTGGATGGGGCTTTGGGCAACCTGATCTAGTAAGGATATCTCTGCCCATGGCAGGGGATTTTGACTAGATGATCTTTAAAGGTCCCATCCAAACAGAACCATTCTATGATTCTATATTCTAAATATCTCCTGCTTTAAAAATTTCAGAAAGCAATGTCACTCAGATTATCTCTTTTTTATTTATTTATTTATTTATTTTTTATTTTTTTGTGTTTGTATATGGAAGTATATATGTTAATACATGGTTTGATGGACTAAGTAGTGGAATCCTAGCTCTATCTAGTCATTTGGATCAAGATTTTATATTGCATTTTTAATATTTTTGTAAGACAGTTAACTTCAATAATTGTATATAAGCAGGCAGAACAAGTTGCTCATATTTTAAACCACAAGACCAAATTCCTCTTCTCACTGGGGAAGGCAAGGTGGGGGGAATTGCTCTGTGTGTGAGTAATGGGAATGCATGAAGTTCTGCCTAGGGACAGGAGTTGAGCCATCTGAGAGCTTGTGGGTAAGGATTAGAGGGCAGTCTAACACCATCTGACCATGAAGAAGAGGTGGATGAGGCCTTCTTCAGATGACCAGAAGAAGCCTCATGCTCACAAGCCCTGATTGTCATGAAGGTCTTCAACAATCCTGATACCTGCTGGAGGGACAACCCAACAGGACACAAGCAATCTAGAAGGTTTCTGGGGTACACTGATGACAACTGCCTGACAGACGTGGTCAGGGAACCAGTGAGAGGAGACACTATTCTGGACCTCGTTTTACTAACAAGGAAACACTGGTCAGAGACGAGAAGGTTGGAAGGAGCCCTGGCTGTAGCTACTATGAGATGGTGTTCATAATCCTGAGAGGAGGGAGCAAGGCAAACAGCAGGATCTCAGTCCTGGATGTCATGAGAACAGACTTTGGCCTATCCAGGGATCTGTTTGAAAGAATCCCAAGGGGTATGGTCCTGGAAAAATGAGAGGTAGAGAAGACCTTGTTGATTTTCATGAACTAAGCACAATCCATCCTGATAAGAAGGAATCAAGCAAAGATAGCAGGATGTCTGAATAGGTGAACAAAGACTAAGATTAAACATAAAAAGGAAACATACAAGAAATACATTCAGAAACAGGTGACTAAGGAAAAAATAGACACACTGTCTGAGCATGCAGGAATACTGTTGAAACCAGAAATTACATTTTTTCTGTAAGGTTGGTCAGACACTGGAAGAGATCAATCAGAGAGCTTGTGGAGTCTCTATCTTTGGAGACATTCAAAACCTAACTGTCCATGGCCCTGGGCAACCTCCTCTAGCTGACCTTGACAGATCTCCAGCAGTAACTTCCAACCTTCATCGTTCCATGATTCTGTGACTCTGTTATTGTCCACATATTTAGTTTTTGTTGACCCAGGTGGAGTTAATGAAGAAAAACTGGAAAATGCAAGCAATAAGCCACAAGTCTCATTTTATAGTCACATTTTAAACCACATACTATTATGATTCCACTCTTCTCTGAAAATATATATTAGTATTTTATCCAGAATTAAGTTAATATAAAAAAATGAGAGAAGAATGAAAATAATAAAATGTGAATATGAGCTATCAGATTTCCTGCCGGAAAGCACAGAATAAGGTCAGCAAAACTGCCAAGGTCTGGTAAGTGGCTGAGTTGTTAACAATGACAAATTGCCAGCCATATTGCATTTTATAAGATATGTGACACCCTGTAGGAAACTCCTGCTCCACCACATGCAAAATGGAACTGATATAATTGTATTGTTCCCTCTTGTGTTGAAAACCCCATGTATTCATCTTCAGCCAAATTGCACCCACCATGTAGCACTTTTAACAAACTCCTTTTCTTTTTTTTTTCTTTTTTTTTTTTATTTCTCCTGACTCTGAAGTCCTCAGACTTTCAAAGTTTTTTACCACTTTTAGAAATATGTGGCAAATTTACTGGGATCCTTGGGCAAAATTCTTCATTTCCATTTCAAATATGATTCTAAATTCAGGATGCCTAAGTAAATTCATGGAAGCCAGAGGCAGAAATAAAGATGTTTTGTCAAAACAAAAAAGACCAAATGCAATGAGGAAGAGTTGCAGTTTGATCGTGCTTTCCAAAGTCAGCCAGAGACATCTAGCAATGACACACATGGTATATGCTTCAAATAGAAGGATTACATCTCTGAGAACCAAGGTGTGCTGTCGGTGGTCTAAGTACAAATGGTGCTCACAGGGAGGTATGCTTGTAGGCTAGATGTCATTTTGTACAGATCTGGCATGTGCTGAAGATATGTCCTCTCATACAAACATCAGAAAAGCTATGGGATTTGATGAGTTGCTACGTCTCCAGCCTTGTGTAACCTTTTGAACTAGGACAATGTTTGATTCTTGAGTGGTTGTTATTTCAAACTTTTATTCAGGGTACTTGGTGTAGCACTATTTAGTAAAGCTGTGCTCATTTACTTTAGTAAAGAATCTGTGCAGAATGAAAATATATATTTGCTTTATTTTTTCAAAGCAGCTGAATTCCAAATGCATGGAAACTGTAAATTTATTGATCTTTATCTTTCCCTAGTCTAATGAAATTAACTATAAATCTGATACTTTTCTCTTCCTATTAGATACATCTTTTAGTGTTTCTGGGTCTATAAGAATAAAGATTTTATACCAACCAACAAAAAAAATACCATATTTTTCCAGTTTGTACATTAAATATCCATGACATTGAGAAAATTATTGATTTCTTCAGAGATTTCTGTAATTTTTGTCTTCTTCCACTTTCAACTCAGTTCCTAGTTAATTTATGAATAAAAATAAACATGTTGGAACAAAAATGTTAAATAATGCTAATTGTACTTTTAGTAATATTATTCCAGATAACTGGAAACTTAAACTGATCTGAAGAAGAGACTAATATACACTCTCTAAAACTAGTCATAATAAATACTTCACAAAATACTTCTATCAATAGATGATACTGGCATTAGAAGTGATTTAATGAAAATTGATTAAAATATATAATTTACATAAGAGTCTGGGATTTCAGTTTTAGCTTATTTTTTCCCTTTTTTTTAATATTTTTTTTCTTCTGTGAGTTTTGTGAATTTAATGAACATGTTGTAGATATATATATCTTACTACAGGAGTAATAAAAATAACATCAGTGTTGAAGTGTTATTTTCATACAATTTGTTATTTAATATCTGGGGGTTTTTTTGGTTTGCCTTTTTTTTTTTTTTTTTTTTTTATACAGATATCCCATAATTATTAAAACTCTGTAGCACCTTCTTTCAAGTTCAAACCTCTAAATATGTATTGCATTTTGGAAATGGAATTGCAGACTGACAAGACATGTAATTTATAAAACTGCTGACAGAAACATAACTGTGGCAGTCTGCCTGTAAACCTTTATTATATTATGATATACTGTACTTCTATTAAGCTGAAAATGGTCAGATTCTTTTTTTTTTTTTTTTTTTTTTGTGAAGGGATGGACTTTATTGTCTCTCTTTTTTTTTTTTTAAATTTAATTTTCTTTAAATTTTTTAATTTATTAGACGAGATAATATTTCTTGAGAAAAATACAGTAATATTAACCTGCTTGGAATTAGTGGTATTAGATAAGTAATATAAGAAAAAAATCCCCACCTTAATAATTAATATACGACGTACTCATTTTAGCTGCAGATGCAAATTTGTATGGATGTCATAAGAGCTAGACTTCTTATGCAGAACATTATAGGGATTTAAGAAATTTTAGATGAGGACACCAGAAACATTGGGGTGGAGACAGAAGACAGAAGGACAGAGAGAGAAGAAGAAGAAGAAGAAAAGAGGAAGAGACTAGAGTCCTAGACATTTGTGTTCCTTTGCCTTTATCAGCTGGAGGCATGTTCAAGGCTCTGCCTCTGTCACTGGTCATTAGTGATACACTGGGAAACTGGACATACATTTATGACTCCCTGCTGACTAAAGCTGGATTTTTCAGAAGACCTCTTGAATTCTAGCCCTTCAAGGAACCAGATTCACTCAGTTTTTCCTCACCATAGGGATTGACTTGACACTGGTTGTCATATTTCTTTATTGCACCATACAGTAGGTAACAGCTTTTACAACGAAACTGTCAGCAAAAGATATAAAAGGGTGTTCAGCTGTAAGTAAAAGGAGAAGTGATAAACAAAAACACACATCTGGTAGACTAGGGATAATGGAGACAATGCCAAAAATCCAGAGTCTCCAATTATTAATCGGTGGGCCATTGAGATACTGCAGGCACAGCTTTGGAGAGTGCATCATGGTCTTCGCAGCCGATAAGAGGAGAGAAACTAGAGGAATATGAGGGTTTGGGACACTTGAGGTGGGGCATGTGGGACTGTGAAAAGTTTATGAGGGAATGTTTAGGGGAAGGGATTAGGAGGAACAAAGGAGGATCAGGCAGGAGGGGTATGAAGGAGGCCACTTGTGTGTAAATCTATGTTGATCAGTATGTCTGTCTGAGTGCAGTGCCTGATCACCCCAGCCTGTCCTGTCTTCTTATTAAATCCTTTCTTAATGATGTATCTGTGTAATCTCACTCTCTATCCCATGTGTGTCAGTGCTGCAAGGACTCAGTGCCAGCTACTGGGGCACTGGCATAAGGGGACTGGGTGCAAGTTGCTTGTGTAGGGATGTGGGCACCTCTGGCCTGTAGCGTCAGTTACTGGAGCTGGTGAGATCTTGGCATGGGCTACTGGAGCCACTGGAGTCTTTCACCTCCAGCCACTGGGGTGGGGCAGTGCACGTCCCAAAAAGCAGCTACTAGGGTAGGACAGGGGTGAGTGAGGAGCCCGGTGCTGGATTGGGACTGTGGGTCACAGCCCGTGTGCCGAATGCTGGCAGCTGGGGATGAGTATTTGTACTTTTCCAAATCTGGGTGTGCATTTGGAGTCACTAGCAAACCCCAAGCTGGACCAGCCAGTGAGTAGGAGGCCCTGGGTCTGGGCAGGGGTATCAGGAATTTGGAGGGTTCATGCTGGTATTCCACAGGGGGTGTGCCTGTGGAACAAGTGTATGAGTGCTGCATGTTGTACAGCAAGCTCCCAGCTCAACCAGGTGGTGAGTTTGGGGACCTGTGGGGCAGGGAAGGTGGGCAGAAGGTTCATGCTGGTGGTCAGGGGATCTGTGAATGTGTGTGCTTGTGAACCTGGAGAGTGCGGTGCGTGTGCTGCACTAGTGACCTCCTGCCTCTGCCAGCCCCAGAGGAGGAGGGGACGTGGCTGTCTGTGCCCGTGTCTGGTGCGAGTCCTGAGTGTGGGCGCTGCTGGGGGCAGCGCCTTGTCTGTGGCCATCTGTGTAAACACAGCCATGGCCATGTCAGTGTCATGAATCTGGGATACACATGCAGTCTATTTTGGTCCATTTGGTCGCTTTTTTCAGTAGCTCTGTCATCTCCCAGCACAGCACACAGAGTTGTGCGAGTCATACTTCAGCAGATAATTTTCCCATTTTCTGGGAACTGGGAAATGCTCTCAGGGGCCTGGGCATATCTTGGCTGCCCTGCAGCCTCATTAAAGGATGAGATGTTTATGGATAAGAAAGTGAAGTGAGCGTCTACCAGGTATGCCATTTCAGATTGCAGAAACCTAAATATAGGTGAGTGCTGACCAAACATCACAGTGTAATTACTTGTTAATCCATAGGTGTCTAATGTCATACGAGATGTGCCATATTGGCTGCTCTACCTAAAGGCTAGCCACCACATCAGTAAAACATAGGTCTCCCAAAGATACTGCACCACATCTCACGGCCCTGAGTAGAAGTCTCGTATAACTTAGGGTGTCCAAAAGGGCAGTAATGCTTATTTTTGGCCAACTGTTGAAGCTGACCTGTCTAATTTTAGGTGAGAAGGATAGTTGTATAAACTCCACTGACCTGACCTCATGTAAGAATCTTCTTGTATGTAGATATGATTGTAGTTATTTAGTGTCAAGTGTATACAGTCTACAGTTGAATTCTACCTCTGGGAGGATTCTCAAAGTATGTACACACCTAAAGCTTCCAGAATGGCTGCTTGAATACTTCTGAAAATTCTATTTAGCATGTAAATACACTTTAATAAAAGTGAAATAAAAAATTATTTTTAAAAGTCCCTAATAAAAAAACAAAGTAGACAGCTTTTATTTTTATTTTTTCTATATGTTTATTTTTTTATTGTAATTTTAGCAAATTGTTAGAGCAACAATCCTTATTTTAAAAAACTAAGAACTAGGAAGTTCATTATCTGTAACTACACTTTAGTCCTTGTTAAGAGCTTTTCAGTCTTTTTGAACTATATAATGTTTCACTTGTTCACTTTGCTTATCTTAAGTAAAAGATTGGAAACAGCATATTATATAAAAATATGTTTAAACACAACAAATGTGATAATGAATGTTCAGTCTGTAGGAATTGTTGAAGAAACAGGTTTTTGTAGATAAAAACATTTGTTTGTGTTGAATTCTGGTGCCACCAGCTTTATTAATTTATAGTATTTGACTATGAAATAGTACTGTAGACAATAATAACTATGTCATAAATAAATTGGATTTTGGGGGGAGAAAAGTATCTAAATTCAATTTATTTTAAGTTAAATTATCAATATATGTTTATTAGATATTCATGTCTTCTTTCCTTTTTGGTCCTTAGAAATACTGCTGTCTGGTAATAGTATACGGCCCTTTTTTCCTTCCCCTTCCCCTTCCCTTTCTCCTTCTTCTTTCCCTTCTCCATCTTCTTTCCTTTCTCCTTCTCCTTCTCCTTCTCCTTCTCCTTCTCCTTCTCCTTCTCCTTCTCCTTCTCCTTCTCCTTCTCCTTCTCCTTCTCCTTCTCCTTCTCCTTCTCCTTCTCCTTCTCCTTCTCCTTCTCCTTCTCCTTCTCCTTCTCCTCCTTCTTCTCCTTCTCCTTCTCCTTCTCCTTCTCCTTCTCCTTCTCCTTCTCCTTCTCCTTCTCCTCCTCCTCCTCCTCCTCCTCCTCCTCTTCCTTCTCATTCTCCTTCTTCCCCCATCCTCTTCCCTTTCACTTTCATCTTCTTTTTTCCTTTCTCTTTTCACCTTCCCTTTTCCCCATTCATTTTCTCTTTTATTTTCATTTCCTCTTTCCTTTTTCCTTCTTTTTTTTTTCTTTTTTCTTTTTCTTTTTTTTCCCTTCCCTTCCCTTCCCTTCCCTTCCCTTCCCTTCCCTTCCCTTCCCTTCCCTTCCCTTCCCTTCCCTTCCCTTCCCTTCCCTTCCCTTCCCTTCCCTTCCCTTCCCTTCCCTTCCCTTCCCTTCCCTTCCCTTCCTTTCCCTTCCCTTCCCTTCCCTTCTTGACTTTCTTTGTTCCTTTCTTCTTCCCCCCTTTCCTGCCTTCTTCCCTTCCACTGTCCCTCCCTCTCTCTCCTGCATATTTGGCAGATGATACATATAATTTTTTTTGTTGAAGGTTACCCCATGTAAACATGAACAGTATTACTTATTGGCTATGTCTTAGCTTCTAAATAAAAAACAACTGAGTACCTATTACAGTCTTTTTTAATGTTGCCTTTTGGGACAGGCCCTGCTGTGAACTCTGCACTGAACTGTGACTTGGCAGTGTCTTGTAGAGAGTTAGTTAGAGGCATCCAAAATAAGCTAAGAGAGCAAGTTAGCAATTAAGCAGTATGAATTAATTGGGGATCCAATACTTGATCTCACTCCCTCACCATGTTTTACCAACAGATATATGTGCCCTTTATGTAATACACTAAATTAAACATTGAAGTTACCTCATGGACCTGTAATAACGTGCTTGGTTTACTCTTGCTTAACCAAAACAACTATTAATGTCTCGTGTAATTTCTCCAAATAGAATAAAATCTCAAAATGACTGAACAATTTGGTTGCATAATAAATATGAGATTATGTCTGAAATGACTTGTAGTGTGCTCTCTCTCCTTGTCCCTTCATCATGTAAATTGTGGATTAAGTCAACCTTTAGGGAGGAGAGGAATGGTTCACATACAGAGTCAAGTCTGATATGGGAGATGCACAGTCTTGAGGGATAACTCTGGAACAAGCAGCCAAGTTCTCCAGTTTAGAAGGTGCCATGGAGCCTTCCACAGCCACATGTCTTTAGAGAATAATTTTTCACTTTATACCAGATGATAAGTGTATTTTGTACATTATTCATTTATGTTAATCCAGAAAAACACAAAGAGTTGTTGCATAGAAGTTTTGCCAACTTTGTGCTACAAAATTTTAAAAACCCCTCTAAAGTTATAATCTGTCAGTCATATTTTCTTTTTCAGGAATGTACGCTTAGCCCATTGTTTTAGTTTCACAAGGTAGATTGAATGCAATTTACAAGACTAAGAATGGCTAGTAAGAATTAAATGAAAAGATCTTAAATTGAGACAATCTGTTCATGCAAATGCAGATTTATGATCTTTTTCTTTCAGATTCTCCTGATGGCAAAAGTCTAGGGTTATTTTTGGTTCTGTAAGTAATTAATTATTATCCTATGGGAAAGTGTTATTAAAGCCTCTGAAATGTTATTTCATAAACCCTTAAATATTTCTATTATTATTTATAGTGAGCGGTTTATTAATGTGGCGGTTTATTAATGCGGACTGGATACAGTACTTGCTTATATAATTTTTTAATACTATCACTTCATTTTGTGTAAGGTATCACTATGGCATAACAGTGTTTTTAACACAGTGGAAATATAAGCCATCTGTAAGTTTCTGAAATATAATTACTGGATTCTGTTTTGCAATTTAAAATCAGATTTTCTTTGTAGCAGCAGTTCCATAGTTTCCTAAAGGCATATAAGCTTGGTAAACTCTCTTTTTCTGAGAACTGGATGTAACATTTAATGTTTTTCCAAATGTGAACTGATACATTATATCAGTTAATATTATATGGCTTAATATTATGTAGTAAGCACTCACCGATTTCTTGGGTAAGTAAGAATTCAGTTCAGCTCGTAATGTCTCCTGACTTCCACAGTATCATGCCACCCTGGCCACAGTAAGAGTCAGACTACAGTCCGTAGAAGAATTTCCTTTCTGTAGCTTGTGTTAAGCATGGGGTGTTAAATACATGGGTTCCAACTTGTTTGACTGTAGTAATGTTTTAGTACTCGGTATACTTTTCAGTGGTGGTGCAGAGACATCTTTTGGATTGTCAACAGTGACAAGCTGAAGAAACTTTCCCAGGCTTACTACATACATCTACTTTAATTCTTTGGCAAAGGAGTGTTTGTTACATGCCATCCTGCCTTCTTCAATAGTGTGTCCCAAAATGGAGATTAGGTCTTTTTTTTTTTTTTTGGTGAAGATTAATATTGACAAACTGAGATTTGCTGGGGAAATTTATACATAATTTTTTATATAAAAATATTTTTTTATATATTGTTTTAGTAATATATATAGTATAGCATATATATTATATAATAATATATTTATAGTATATGTAGTATATACTATAGTATATACTACAGTTATTTATGTATATATGTATATGTACATCCCTTTTGATATAAATTTACTGCCCCTTGCTCATATATGCCCCAGACACAGATAGCAAATATGGCTTGACATGCATACGAACCATAGCAAATTTCAAGATACTCTAAGGATGCAGATTTTTAGAGTACTTGTTATTTTTTAAACCGCAAGTCCTCCTTACTCTAACCATAATGAAACTGGTGCTCTGCTATAATATCCCATGGGTTGTGTGAGGCTTAAAGTGTTGGTATAATCCCTGATTTTAGAATTTGTCTACTCTGTGTCTGCTGTCTCTAAGCAAACTGAGGGATGCTGAGTTGTGTTTCTGATTTTAGTCTTACTCTGGAATTGAATTTGCTCTTCATCCTGAGTTTTATTAGTGCACTGAAAACCACATTTATTTCCAGCAAAGATGTGCAAGGTCAGGTAAGTGTGTGTGGCAGGTAGCTGGGGGTGGGTAAAGAAATGGAAGAAATTATTTCTATAATGGTTTCTGAATGTCAGGATGCTTCTGCTAATACAGTTATATTTCAGTTTCTGCTGAAGTTCACTAGGAAGAAATTTACTTGAAACAGTTTTGCCCAGTGCATGCCACATTACTATAATGTAAAACTGAGCATGGGTCTTTTACAAATTGTGGGGTTAACTGAATTTCTAGCAGTAGAAAAGAAAGTGCTTACTACAAAACTGCTCATCCACCAGTATCTGTCAAGCCTGAGTCCCTGATAATATTTTCAAGCTCAGAACTTTCTGTCATGTGTCTAGACACTTGGTGTTTCGGTGCCGCTGTATAACAATGCACATGGCACAGCGCTTGTTGTTCACTGTATTATCTACTGAATTATAGGCTAGATTGAGTCTGTCCCTCTTCCTGTTGCTCAATAAAAAAAGTACAATTCTTGGGTTCTTTGAAAGTAAAGACTGGTCTGGTTTTCCTCTCATGGGCAGCTTTCCCTAAATACCTTTGCCATCTAAACTCTAACTCTTTTAAATTTATTTTTTTCACATTAATATTAAAGCCCTTATCACCTTTACCTTGTAAAAGGACAAGATAAAGTTTCTTGTATTTGTGAGGATTACAAAGTGAAATCAAATATACTGCTTGAAGTCTGTGGGGCTTTTTTGCCACCAGATTTTCTCACTCAAAATTTTACTTCTGGCCAAAGACAGAAACCATCAGGTTGGCAATTCAGGCTCTTAACAAGTACCAGTAAAGGAGATAAGAAAAAATAATTATTAAATTCTTAACATCTTTTTTTTTTCTGGACAAAAAAATACCGAACACTGAAGTTTTCTGTTAATCTATTGTCCTTGATTAAGTTCTTTGCTTTATTGTTTATAAAATAACTCTCTCAAACTCTGTCTGAAAAACAATGTGAAATAATTTGTTTCAATATATGCCTTGAAAAGGCAAGACACCTCATTGCAAAGATGGCCTCAGTTTTACTCTGTTTTCACACTTTATCTCAAATTGTTTCTTTTCAAGAAAGATTTGTTTCTACTGGAACAAATTTCAGCTTTTACTTCCTTCTGCTGAAGAGCCATTTTTCATAAAATTTACTTTGAATCACTGAAAAACAGTAAGTATCAGAAAAGGGGAAATTCATCTGAACAGTCAAGCCTATTCTTCAACCTTTATATTAGTTACTCTTTCTGGCAAGATAGCCAAGGAAGCTTTTTTATAAAACAGATATAAGTACTTGATTAGCTCATAATCTAAGGCTTTATTTTTTCACAAAACTAATCAAACAAGCTTCTAAAACATTCTTATAGTTGTGTGCATGAAGTTCATTTTAAATCCTAACAGGTAAAACTTTTTGCAGGTTATTTTCACCCTGTTGTTTATAATAGATGCACCATCTGCCCAACATGTCTACTTCAGACCCTTTGACATTATAAAATATATAAGAGGTCATTTCCTATTGCCTTGGAAAACATTTTATCTTCCAAAATCAACCACTGAACAGGTAAATGTGTATTTCAAGGCAATTCCCTGCCTTTCAGAGGTCAGTGTGGTTCAGTGGCATTAGACTTCACTGTTTCTGAAGTGCTTTGAAATACCTCAGGAAATAAGTAGAAAATATCATTGTGTTAGGGTTGTGTGGTTGGGTTTTTTTTTTGTTTTCCTTCTGAACTGAAATCATTAGAAAAGAAAGGGTGTCTTCTCTGCTGTCTTTCTGAGAGTTTTAGCTGTTGCCTTACTAGCACAACATGAACCACAGTCCAGCCGTATGTATTTAGGAAACACAGACATATATATATGTATATCTACACACAAAAATATGTATAAACTGGGTTAGGAAGACAAATCAAACTGATAAAATTTTACGGAAGAATAAATTAAGATTTTGTTTAGGATATTTTCTGGAGGGGCTGCTATTATAGGCGTCTGAAGAAAACAATGGGTTTGACCCAGATTCAGACTCTTTAAACTGATTCATGGTGAAAACTCTAGTCTCTTGAAAAGAAAACACCTGCACATTTTCAGTAGTCAAAATTTTGTTGTCACTTCAGTTTATTCAATGTGCATAATAACAGAGATTTCAATTTTCAGATCTTACGTAATTCAGGAAGTAGAAATAGAAAATTAGACAACAAATCCTAGTTTCCTATATTTTATATTCTTTCATTAGCTGCTGTTGTGTATAATTAAAATAGTTGAAACTTTACTACGCTGTATTCAATGGCCTGAATAAGTTTTAAAAATTAATATAAAAAACTTTAGCTTTTTTCATGTTAAACAATTTAAAAATTGTACTTTGACCTTTCGTTTGTTTTGTCAGTACAAATGCACATAAAAAATCCCATGGAGTATAACATGTGAAAATAATATCTAATGATAAATCTGTATGAGACAGCTATTCCTGTTATCCATAGCCAAGTAAAGTGACTCCAGTATGAACAATAGTCAGCATATTATTTACTTCCTGTTTTTTCTTTTGCTAAATCATAAACAGTGTTATCTGAGAGTGAATGAAATATGACATTAAGGGGTTGGCTGTTTGGGTTTTTTTACATAAATTCTAAAGGAAAATTATAGAACATATAATTTTCTCTAAAATAAACTAAATTTTGTGTCTGTTGCTCACTCATTCATTGCTTCTTTTAGGAAGTTTAAAAATTAGGTTGGAATGTCCCTATAATGACTTAAACAGGTCTGACTTGCATTATCCATCTCCTTTCTTTGCTTCCCTTTATAATAAAATTTACTTATCTTATTAATATTAATCTTACATGTGTGCATAATTGAGATAGGTGAATGAAACTTGACATCTGCATGACCTGTCTTGTGTTTTGAATGGTGATGCAGCTGAAGACATCAGCAAGAAATATAATTTCTTTCTGTTTGCCTCTGGCAGATTTAATATCCTCTTTACCTGAACCAAGATGACCTTTTTTTCCATCGTTTAGGGAATTAACTACCAATGATCATCCCAGGACTCTAGTTCATTGAAGAGGACAAGTAGCACGAGATGCCTGATTAAGTTATTAATCTAAAACCCGTGTGGACTTATCATTAAACATCATACTATAGATTTGGGTAATAATGCAGCTCACCAGCCATCTCTTGACCAGAAGACAGACTAATCAGTGTGGAGGTAAATTCAGCATACCCTTCCAAAATTTAAATTCCAAAGAATGGTTTGGTTTCAGATAAAGACAGTAAGAAATCATATAGAACTTAGCAACCAAAGTTTTATTTTTTACTCACAGTTTCTGCAAAGTTATTAATTACACTGAATTTAAATCCTCAATAAATTATCTAAGGCAATTAGGACATCACAGCATTTTAAATCTGTTAACAACAAATGAAGGCTGCAGCAGGTTTATGTAGAATTAGAAATTGCTAAGATTTATTATAGTCTTCAGCATTCATAAAATCCTTCCTGTTAAGTCCTTCAACATGTTGTATCCTGGCAAGAAATCAGCAAGTTATGATAGCTGGCTGATATTAATTAATAATTTAGCCTTTACAATTGTCCTGGCCTTTATCCTAGAAGTGCTTTTTGTGAGCCCTTGCAGTTTATTAGCGGATGCACTGCAGACAATTAGAAGATGTCATCTTCATACAGCTTTGGTGCCCATTCACCTATTTAATAAAGCATTTTCATTGACTGCATCTGGATTGTGTTGGAACAGGTACAAAAAATACTTGCACCTAAAGTAAGATGTAAATGTCTTAAAGTGGTTCTATTGTCATGAGAAATATATGTAGTGAAATAACTGTTTATTTAATGGGAATACTAAACATGGAGGAAGAGATTGAATCTTGATTTTATTTCTCTATACACAAGACATTAAGATTTAAAGTCAAAAGAGGATGCATGTGTCAGTAAGGTCATTTATTTATTGCTCTGAATAAAACAATTTTAAAATTATTTTGTTAAAAATAGCATCAATAGTTTTAGGCTTTAGTACACAGTGGTGTTCTGGATCTTTTTTTCTCTCTTTTATTTCATTTTATGTGTCTAATATCTGAATGATGAGAGAACAAGCCATAACACGGTGAATAAGCAGAGATGTATTTGTCATATGTGAAGAGCTCAGAGAAATATTTAAGGATTCTTAGTACAAATGTTCAGATTATTTTAATCATGTCTTGAAAATTCTTCTTTCAAATTACTTCGATATACTTACTGTTTAAATTAGATTGTTCTGTTATTTTTCCCACAGATGATATTTCCTTGCCATGTTTGGAAAGGCATTTTGGGCATAAAATAGTGTTGTGGCTAGCTGACACGAGTTGTGGTATATTGTACACAGAAAAAGGATATTTGCAGTTCTTGATATGAAAGTTAATGTTTTCCAGTCACATAATATGTATTACAGTGCCCAGTAATAATTTGTAACTGTTATTCTAAAACCATTTTTTCAAGTCTGAAAATATGACACTATACATGAACATGAAATATAACAATTATCACTTTATAAACTACATGTAAATTCAGTTTTAACATGAAATATACCCTCAACACCTGTCCAAATAACAGCTTTTTAATAAAAATAACAACCAAATTGCTCATACTCTTACGATCTTATCTAAAGAATGCAAAGAAAAATGCAGTCAAGAAGTACTGAAGGATGAATATGAAAGATGACAGTGAACATTTGCTATAAAGTACCTGGCCAATATGATAATAAAAAAGTACACATAAAAGTAATATATTCTTGGTCTGCAGAGGTCATTTTATGGAAAGAAACTGAAACTCCTAAACATTTGCTCAATAACTAGCTGAGGCAGTCATGAAATCTGTAAAGATTCTGTTAGATTTGTCTATTAGAATGCTTAACATTTTTAAAATAGCAAATTCTTACTAAAGCAAGTCTGGGTTTAACTGTTACAGACAATATGAAAATTATAGGTTAATGTATGGCAGTGACCTCACAGTCAAAACTAAATAAGCAGAGAGCAGTAACCTGGAAATATTAAAGAAAATTTTTGTGACAGTTAAACTTTAGGATGAGTGTAAACAAAGACAAAGACAAGAAATACGTTGCTATTTATATATTTAAGACAGGAAAATTTATGAAATACGTTATTCTTAGTATTTTTTGTTTAACAGTAGTGGCTGCATGAAACTATTCATGCTACATGAAAATGTAAGCAGAAACTCTTACATCTGAAGTCTAAAAATGGAGAAATTTTACTTGGTTGTATCTACTCCTTTCTAATTAAATCAAGGGAAGGAACTTTCCACACCTGCTTGTAGTGGAGTTCTTTGCCTCTCACTTCTGTTAATATGGGATCACTTGAAGGATTCTGTCATGAAAACTTGCTGCAGCTCTGTTTTTTACAGAATTTTTACAGTTCTACCTCATGTAGTAAGACATAAATTTTGCCTAATTCTAATTCAATAACATTAACTTTTTTTTTAAAATCATGGTTAACAGGTGCCTTTGCATTACACATTGCAATCACTTTGTTTTTTTAAAGTACCACAAGTCTCTGCAATTGTTGCAATATTTAAATATAGTTAAATATAATTTAATATAATTAAATATGCATAATGCTTTTTCATGTGCCACTAATTAAGAAAAGAGACTAAATGGAAATATATAGAATTAGCCACCAATATTTTGCATATTTTGATTACGATATATATGTCTCCACTAATATATTTGTCACTGTCACATCATGTTTTTGCTTACTCCTGTTTTTTCTTCTGTGATGAATGACATCTGTTCCTGACAGAGACAGTATGTAGAAATAAAAGACCATATGTTTGGACTACCGAACTTTTTGCAGGTTATATAAAAACATGTAAACAAAAAATACCAAACCCCTCTCCATTGTTCTTTGGTTTGAAGACTAACAAACGATTCATCCAAGCACACATAAAGGTTAACCCATCCCTCAGGTGCTGCAATCTCAAAATTAGGTATCTGGTGTATTCTAATTATAGGATTGCATGTAAACAAAAATTTTAGTGAGAATTATTCTGAATTAAATGCAGTCATTGAGTTCTTCTCAAATATTAAAAAAATATCGCATATAATGAAAAACATGCAAAGTGGAAGCAGAAGTGACTGTGCCAAACCTGAGGAAATCTAGCTGTAAGTCAGTAAGTCTGATGCAGAAAACAGGCACAACAGTAATGTCACGTTTGCTTCAGACATGAGTTCGCTAACTAATTTTTAAGAATGATCCTTGAATGATGTGTCCAGAAAAGAATGAAATAATAATTGGAAAGAAATAATTCTGTAACGCTTCAGTTCCCTTATTCAAAATCAAGGAATGGAAAAACATGACATAGAGAAATCTTCTGATTGTTACTTCAGAATAATCTTTGCTTGGATTAATTAAATTCCTGTGTCAAAGATGTAGCTAAGAAAATTTTACTCGGGAGTTCAGTAGAGAATTGTGTGTGTGTGTGTGTGTGTATATGTATGTAAAAACTACAGTGCAAATGGAAGAACAAAAATGTTTACTGTGCTTTTATTTATCACACAAAAGCTCTTCGCAGAATTGGTGGGAAGGACCTTTGGAAATTATTTCTAGTAACATATGGAATAATTTATTCAGTAAAGTTCATCCAGTTGATCTGCTTGCCCATCCGTTATAGCCTGATAGCTAGAATAGGAAAAGGTAAAACAGGTAATGTCTTTTTTTTTTTTTTTTATATATATATAGTTTAGTGCACTATTTAAATCTATTTTCATGTATGCCTTTAGGAATATAGATATATATGTGAAAACACACTTTATTATAGGTAGCCTACTGTGTGGCATTTGCTCATTTGCTACCATGCAACCTTCACATGACTGATTTTCCACTTTGGGAGTTCTTGTTCATCCATTCAGGATTTTCAAAATGACAATAAACAGGGGCATTAATTGGATTTATTTCTGGTTTCAGCAACATGGAAAAAGTTATCAACCTCCTTCTGATAAACTGTGTTACATAACATAATCACTAACCACTATTTGCCTGTAGCTGTACCTACACAGGAATTATCAGGCTGCATGGTATGGCTTTGGAAAATAAAATCAGCTTCGTGCTCTTTCAACAGCAGGTCGAGAAAGTCTTGCTGAAATTTGCTTAAAGGCTTCAAATAAAAAAATGGGGAAAATTTGGACAATCATAGCTTCACTTTATGCAGACGATAGCCAAAACAGGAATCGTATCACATGAAGAAACTCTGTCACATCCTTTTAAATTGTTTTACTGGCAGATAGTGTTTCTGTCACATGAAAAAAGGTCTAATAAAATGGAAATAAATTAATCCAAACCAATGAAGAAAACCTAAAATAAATCTGTATAAGGACAATTCTTAGATGAACAGATATGTTGTCTTCTTTGTGTGAAAATAATCCTGGTAAATTATGTATTTATAATCACATGAAAACTAATAATCAAAATTAAAGTTGAAGAAGTTGAGAAGTTGTGCATTGTCTTCCTTGACAGCAATGGATAACAAGAAGATTCTTCAGTGATGTGTGTGTCAAATATACTTTTATGTATATTAGCACATATTCTGGTCAACTTTAGCAAGGAAGGAAATGTAAGTAATTGTCTCCTTTGGAAAGATTGACAGCTACAGCCCATTTTTCAATCTCCAAATACAGAAAAAAATTATTACTGTAAGATTAGCAAAAACTATAATGACAAAAATTATGATTTACTTCTATTAAGTTGCCTAGAGGTTACCTGGATCACCAACACTGGAATAACATAACCAAAGAAATAAAAAGACATTCAACTTACTGTCATGAAGGAAATTGGGAACTGCTTAATAAGTCATTCATTGTGTAGAGACTATTATATAATTCAAACAGTAAGGCCACAGGGGCAAGCCTACTAATTAGCTATCAGTTTTCCTGCAGTACTTTAAGTTAAAGTTTTATTTTTCTTCAGTTTTTATTAGGAACGGACATGAGCTAGAGATGTTTTACTTTGATAAAGGCAAGATACTCAATATCCTCTGTCAGGAAGCCTGTTTTATTCCTGATTGTTGCAATGAGCTGTATTACTGAGGAAATGTTCTGTCCTTACACATTTGTAGATAGATGGCTTTAAATAACAACAAGCTATCTGAGTGAAAGGTTAACAGAATTGTGCTTTCTGTGTAATAGATAGTGAGATTCTCATTTTCTTAGTAAACGTTTCAGAAAGATGTCTATCTACCAAGATAAAGCTTCATCTGGTCTCTTAGGAGTAAGAGAAATTTAAAGGAGTAATGTGGATTAATTATGAAGAAAACACTCCTTTGGCTGATGAAAAATTAAGATGAGAAAAAGAAAAAAAATGAAAAAAAAAATCAAGAATGTAATTTATATCCATTTTGCTTAAGTCACTTTAAGTTTAGATGAGGTATCTCAATGTTTCTGCTTAGCTGTATTGGCTGGATTTCAGAAAACACTAAATAAGTTTATGCATATGCTGTGTGGCGCTTTTTTTTTTTTTTTTTTTGGGAAGGTAAACCCCGCAAGTTTTCCATCCACAAGTTTTCCTGCTGCTCATATATTAAATGGGAAAAAGGAGGAGATTTTTATCTTGACAGTATGTACACTTTGCTTGACGCATTTCTGGTAGAAGCAGTGGCTGCTTCTCACCAAATAAAATTGTCCAAGGACAAAACAAATCAGAAATCCCTCTGCAATGGGGAAAGCAATATGGGAGACAAAAAATGTATTAATTCAAACTGTGATACCTACAAACTCTCCTCTCTTCTGTGAAACCCACAACTCTTTCATTCCAAAATACATTGCTTCTCCTGATACTTAAAGGAGTATATTATGTTAATTTTCATAGTGTAAACAGCTCATTGAATCAGTATGGGTGAGACTCAGGTCAAAGTTAAAACACATTACACATCTAAGGTAGAAGATCAATTAAGTTAATCAAATGTAGATGTCTAGCAGTATTTGAGATGCCTGAGGGTAGCAGAGACATCCTGTGATACACAGCTGGAGGACAGGTGTAATTTGTAAGGAAAAAGCATCTCAGATGGTATTAGACACCTATGCATAGGCAAGTGAGCTAAAACCATAGGTATCTGAACTCCTTTTAGAGTGAGTGGCTGCTGAAGGTTTGGTACAGATGCCTAGCATTGTCTGAGGTGTTCTATGGTATTGTGCCTGATCTTCAGACACTGCTTTAGAAGACCATAGACTTCCTAATGGGTTTACTTACAAAAAAAGCAGTGCAATGGGGATTCTGGTAAGTTGTGATCAACTTACTTCATAACCATGCACTTAAGTGAAGAGTTTCATATGGTGCCTGTGACCTTCTAGAGCAGTGACTGAAGGTCACTCGCTGTGAAAGAAGTTCACAACTAGTGCGGTTATGTGATACAGAGATTATGTATGTATCGTACTTGATTTTTACATGATATACATAAATGCTTATACATATGTATGACAGTTATGAACAAACATATGAAAGAACAAGAAAATGCTTCTTCAAGTAATTAATACATCCCAAGGAGAATAAAAACAAATATACAATAGCTCTCACACATTCAGAAAACTTAGTCTTTTCTACGAGAAACTGTTTCTCAGACATTGACTTTGAAAAGCAAAAATTACACCAATACTGTAATCAGAAAATTAAAGCCTGAAGCATGATAAGGAAATTTCATTGATGTTTCTTATTTTCTTCTACTCTGCGTTAATAATGCCTTCCGTTTTCTAATAAATGTGCTAGGTTGTTAGTACTTTACTAATAGAGTTCACTGAATAAATCTAAGAAGTCTCTAAAATATTTTATGATTAAGTTAGTAAAGAATTACAGTTACCTAAAATTCCATTGGTTAACTACTGAGTAATGAATTAGTATTTGAGAAAGCTATACAAATACATTGTAGGATATTTTATAAACAGCTTACAATGAAGTCTCTGTTTTCTGGAAAGGTTGGTGAGAAATAAAGGATTAACAAGGGATTTGAGGAATGATTTTACTGGTGTCATTATTTAGATGATCTTGGACAAAATTTTCGTTTTAATAGAAGGCTAAGTGGACTTCAGCTTTGTTTCTCTATGTGATCAGATAGGGTGTATATTGGTTGACAAAGATTTTCCCCATCCTCTGTGTTTCCAATCTTAAAAAAATACTCCATTATTTGTAAAGAAATACTAATTTAAATGTATTAAATGTTAAACTAACCACTAGTTTAACCATTTTAGGCCACTGATTAGTCTGCCTTCTTTAGAGGTCTTTTCTGTCTCCCTACTCCCAATGAACACATCCCTGCCCCTACCTAAGAGCTATTTTTTTCAGATTTATAGTTCACTCTACACTTCTCACAAACAGAAATATGTAAAATTATTATATCAGAAAAGTACACACTGTTAGGGTCCAGTGTTATGTTAGATCTCAGAAACCCTGTTGAAGATAATTAACCCAAAAGTTTAAAGCTAGAAACAAACATTACCAAAAAAAATCATACAGCAAAATTCCATTATAGGTGAATAAATAAAGAATTATTTAATATAAATTGTAATGAACTCTTGCAGAGTTGTTGGCTTCAAACATACTTTTGATAAATTCAAAATAGCTTGGAAATATGGTGTCCTGAGGGAATTATAAGACTTAATAAATGGAATTATTTTTCAGATGGAATTCGTATTCAGGTCTGACATTTCATTAGAGAGTTGAGATTAACTTCTGACAAAAAAGAAATGGACAGATGAATGGACTAAAGTCTACGACAATGACAGAAAACTGCAGATAAACATACATTAGACCTTTTAAAACTTCAAAGCAGACACACAGTTATTTATGGTCCAGTTTACTTATACTGAAAACCTTAAGGGGGTTCACATCAGTGTAGAAAGAGAAAGAAATTAAAATTGATTGCTACCTGCAGAATGAGTTAGAGAAGAAAGTTATCCCATCTGTATTTTATACACAGCTAATGCTGAGGAGGAGTATAAGAAGGAGGTTGTGTCTGGTTCCTCTGAACACATTTAGAGGCAGTGATCAATGAACAGTGTATCCAGTGTTTCTTTTCGGATGGAAAAATCATCTTAGAACATTATTATTTACTCAGTGAACACCTGGAGAACAGGTAGAAGCAAAGTTATCCACTAACCCTCTGGCTGGAGAACAGGGTGTCATTTCTACTTCCATATATAGCTTTGATCCGTAGTTCGAACACTCCTGTAAAATAAATAAAAACTTTGTTATTTAAATGTCACTAAAAAATGCCAGTCCCCCAACTCAATCTTCTTTCTTCCCATTCAAACATCATCTACTATATAACCTCAAAACACTCTCATCTTTATTGTTATCCAGCTAACACATCCAATTTGGACATCATCCTTAATTTTGCTGCTCAAGCTAGCAGCACAGTCCCAGCTGCAGCTGCCATTATGATGTGTTCATAGGCCATAGTAAAATCCCCTTGTAAGGATTTTCTAAATAGAGAAGCAGTGTGAAGTGCAACGTTTTCAATTTAAAGGCATCAGCACAGAAAGGTGCACTGATAGTAATGAAGAAACAAGCAGCTGACACAAACTTCTTAAACACACAGAACCTGACAGAATTTGGGTTTTGTTAAGACTACTGACAAGCAGTGCCTCATGCTGAAAAAGGATGTTTTCATTAAACACAGTTATCACAGTCAAGGTGAAAAGAAACCCCAATAACCCAAACCTAAATCCAAAATTATCAGTACAATCAACACTATCAAGAAGCTGTCTCAATGACTTGGTCATTTCTGTTCTTCACATGCACTCCAACCCAATGTATATGTGAAGTTTTTTAGCTAGGACTGTGACATTCAATATTTGCATTCAATTCTCCAAAAGGAAAATGAAAACCATGTTCAGGGCTTCTGTAGATTATATTCATCTGCCTATTATCTGCAAAGTCTTTTCTATCAATTAGGATTTACTAATTCAGATACTTCTGGGAAAAACATATTTCTGCCGTAATGACCAAAATCTTCTGAGAGGATTATTTATTTTTTTTTTTTATCACTTGTGGGAGAAAAGGAATGCTGAGGTAGAGGACCTGCTAAAGGTAAGATAGATAAGGGACCATGTGCAGTTCTGCCTAGTACTGGTTGGTTGCCTGCTCTAGTTCCTATTCGGTAAAGTGAATATTTCTGGTTTGATATACTCCAACTTGCTTCTTGCTAGCTCAGAACATGTGCAGCCTTCCAACTGAGAACTGCAGGAGAATGGCCTTAGCAGCCAGTAAAAGATGATGACAGCAAATGTCAAGTTTAGGCCTCTACAAACTAAGAATCCTCTCCAAGTGGGACCTGTCAAACTTTGTTTTTACATAATTTTCTCCTTTCTTCCTGTTGATTTGCCATAGATGGGGGTTTGCTTCCATATACTTTGTTATTTTTTCCTTCATAATCCATCCTAAATCTTTGCAGCACCTTTCCATTAAAAAATAAAAAGCAGTAATAGCAGCAGTGTTAATGATGTTGGATGTCCCATAGTAAATAAACAGTGAGAATAAACACTGCTTCAAACACTGACATTGACTGCTAAAAAAAAAAAAAAAAAATCATCAACAATAATATAGTCCCCCCAAAAGACAGTTACTGTATTTTTTTTCCCTGGAGAGAAAAATTGACACAATCTTGGGAGAGTGTAACCAAATAGTGATTAAACCAAAAAGCAAAAGAAAGACTATAGTAAACCTACACAACAGAGACTACATAGATGAGTCTAACAGGGCATTTTCTGACATGTTTCACCACAAGGAACTTACGGAACTCAAATATAAAATTAAATTGCTTCTCTGAAAGCTTCTGGAAAAAATAACACAAGCTCTTTTCAAATGCTTCTCATGAGCCGCAAAAGGAGGAAACTCAGCAAGAGTTGTTACAAATAGGTGTGATATTCTAACCCTTCAGGATTTATAAAAGCCCATCTTTTTCTCAGGTAGGTATATTTCCTAACTACACAACACCTAACTATAAACCAAAAACTTGCTCACAGGAGGTATTATCAGCCTATACACCAATATCCCATCGCAGAGTGATATCATGACTTGTCTTAAATGCCAATAAGAGCAAAGCCAACTCTCAGAAATCAAGATTAAAAATACTGCCTTGCTTATGCAAAATACTTCATATACTCTACTATATTCCTTCATAGAAGTGAAATGTATGGCTGCACCTAAAAGTCAACTTTGTCTATAATGAACTCACAATAAAAGGTAGAAAAATCCACTTACCACAGTTCATTTTTTTTGCAGAACAATCCCATTCTCTGTGTAGATCTACAGATCTTCTTGAAGTATTTCTATGAAACATGCTCAAATTATGAAACTGTGAACTAGAAGGTGTAAAATCAGAAAGTAAGAATCTTGGACTCTGGATAGACACTGCTTTTATATCACATTGCATTTTTTCAGTGACTTCCTGCATAACTTCTTATGATTCACAAGTTATTTCATCTGTTTCAGTTTCTTATAATTTATTTTGTTGCTAACTATATTTCTGCACTACTGATATCAAAAGTCTTTTTACAAGTATTTACTGTAGTCAAGTCAGCTGAAATTACTTGCAACTAATTCAGGTTTATCGACAATTTTTTTAGTATTTGGGGTTCAGAGTTTATAGAATACCTCATCTGGTCAGCGTAAGCATTTCAAGTTTTCTTTTTGCCTTGGATGTTGTACTTCACATTATTTTCATTCTTACTGACTGATCAGAAATTACTGTCATATTCCTTACTGTCTTCTTTGAAAAATAAGGTAGAGTATTGGATGCTGCTGTCATATTTAGATTAGCTCCTACTCAACATTTTTATGTGTAGATGTCTTAGTTTTCTCTTTTCTTACTCTTTTTTATTTATGTGGTTGAAGATCTTCTATTACTAGTTTTAATTTTCTTTCCAAGCTTCAGCTCAACTAAGCTTTTGTCCATTCTTGTTTTATTTTCACCCGTTTTGACCTCTGAGATATAACTCTCCTTGCTGATCAATCCTTTTTTCTATTTCTTCTAGTCTCTTTATTTACCCTTCATATCCTGTGTGAGGTGTTTCTTCCTCCAGAGAAGTCTGTAGCCCTTTCCTGCTATGATTTTTTTTCTCTTGCTTGCAATGCAAGCTTCAAATAGTGTTTGCACTTTTGACTTAAAATAATTCCATGCTTCCACTTATGTTCAAATCCTTGAGCTCTTCAGTTCAGTCAACCCTAGTAACTAATTTCTTAGTTTCTCAGTTTGCTCTTCTAAAACCCCAGACCATAGCTATGTATTCATTTTTGTTTGTCTTGCAATTTAAAATTAACTGCATCAGCTCATGTTTACTCTATCTAAGCTTATTTTTTACAACTAGCCCGTGTACCGCACCTCCCTGCTGCTTACTTAAAGTAACTCTATAGTAGCACCAGCATATTTTTACTTCATATAGTGTTTTGTACATAAATTCCTCAACTGATGCTTTCAAGAATATTTAAAACCTGCTGATGCTCATAGGAGCGTTTCTTTTCAAATTAATGTCAGAAAATGGAAGTCTCCCATAACTGTGTACTTCTTCTTGCTTCATTATTTCATACTCTTGAATAGATCACTGCTGTAATCGAAGTCTGGATGCTGGGGACTAGAGGAAGGTCCTATTACTATAGTTCCTAAAAACATACCTATCCAGAATGACTTCTTCAAAGGATCCTGGTTTTTAACTATGGAGAAAAAAAAAAAAAATCCATCACTACGTTAGTTTTTTGTTTGCTTCTTTTCCCTCTCCATTTTTCTCCCTTTCTTTATGTTCTGCAATGGAAATTCTTATTCCTTTAATTTATTGTCCAAGTTGGTTATATTATTTGTTAGATAAAATTAAGTTGTCTGGGTTTGGTTTTAACATAGTTCTCTGCGATGGGCGGAGGAAGCAAGCAGCCGATTCAATGTGAATGACAGAGAAAGCTTCAACTTTATTGAACGAAATCACACCTTATATGAGCACTCTACAATAATCATGCATACTACTCACAAATCTATTGGATACATGTAAAAGACTACATTATAATATCCCAGCCCCTTGTGGCATTTCAGATATGTCACAACATCTTCCCTCTTCTGGCCTGCCTCCTTTCCCAAGGTTGTTTTTACCATCAAGGCCATTGTGTACCTCAGTTTCTCTCTTTGTTAACATAACAGTCCTTTGTTAGCATAACTGTACCATGGGTTTTTTCCTCTGTTTACCTCAGGTGGCTGCAATCAGCTCCTGCAGAGACCCATAGCCTTGCTCTCTGCAAGCCGTTCTCCAACAGTTCTCAATCAAAACAACCACAACACATCTTCTGAAATACCATTCCTAACACCTCCTCATTTTGTTTTTGTTTTTAATACCCCTAAGTTTTTATTTCCTCCCATTCTTATATATCTTGTTTCCATGTTTCCATGTATATCAGAATTTGCATGACTTCACTCACTACTTTCTAGGTCAAAATTCCATTTTTGATCAAGTCAGCACGAATCCTAAAATGTTATTTGTTGAGTTATATAAGCAGAGTTTGTTATTTGAGAAGGATAATCTCTCTATATCTGAATATTAAACATCCTGAAAGGCTCCTGCTAGTACCAGTCCTTAAGGTACATGTCAGTCCTCAAAGATTTTACAACTTTTTCCCCTCTCTTGCAGAAATAATGTAATTTTCTGAAATTCCATTCCCCTGCAAATTTTCTTTTAATATCCTAGGCATAATCAGTCTCAGTTCACATCAGTGAGAATTTGATGGTATCATTTATTCTTTCAATGTGAAGAATAATGTGTATCTTATTCCTTACCACAAAAAGCAACAATCTGGCTCTTGCATTCTTTTTCAAAGGCTAATCCAGATTGTGTGATTCTTCGCAAATTAAGCAGTCCAGGGATATCCATTCATGGAAAGAATGAATGTTACTGTTAACATTTTTGTGCTTTAATATTTCAGAGTCATTTCAGAGACACCATTTTGATATTATGTTTAAATTGACCGATGAGGCCAGGTCTGTCATTTTTGGATATCAGGTTACAAATATATTTCATAAAAGCATAATGCCTTCTAAAATTACTAAACCAAAAATAGTCTAAGATTTTGAAGTACGGCAGCCTGTGTAAAGATGTCTATATTATCCTGAAGAAATTAACAAAATGATAAAATGTTATGTTGCATAAATTTTTTACAAAGTCATATCTGTGCTTCTGACTCATAACTGAGAGAGCTCTATAAATCTAATGGAACACAGAGTTCAGAATTAAACATTGTCATTAGTTGGCCATTTTACATAAAGTTGAGTAATGCACAAACCCCTCACATTTCTTTTGAAATCAATTATTTAGAGATAGCTTGGAATTTTAAATGTTCATGTTCCCTTGATGTAAACACTCCTGTGGAATCAAATTTAGTTAAAAAGTGTAAGTCATCAAGATATGCAAATGTAATCTGTGTATGTAAATGCAGAAGTGATGATAGGGAGGATACAGTCATGCAGCATGACTGGTTTTGGTTGAAACCTGTTCTAAAGCCCTATTTACTGCAGCTACAGAAAACTTCACTATATGGTATTTGCTACAAATTTCATGATGTTGTCTAAACAAGCCTGCCACATTTGAATATTTAGGGATGTTCATGCTAGCTAATATTCTAATCATTAATGGAAATGAACAGGAAGTGGAAAGAAAAAATCATCAACTGTCTGGCTTCAAAAGTTGTAATTGTTTGTTTAAAATTATTTTCTCAAAGGAGAGTCAAGTCTAAGGAAAATAATTCCCCAGTTTTCATCACTTTTTAATCAGATGTGATATGTATTTGATTTTCTGCTATTATGCTTTCAGTCTTTGATTCTCTGAAAGAGTTACTGATTGTGAGCATTTTATAAAACATTTTAGTCTATTAGACCACAAAATTCAGTGCACAGAATATTATATTAGGTAGATTTATAAAAATGTCTTGGATATATTAGACCAAACTTAAATCCAATGTTTAGCAATCTACACAAATGTTGACTAAGCCTTTGAAGTCAATATATACAAACAAATCCAACAAGTCTGTCGTTTCCTTTCATGGACATATTCAAAACTGCCTGATTCATAATCATGCCATAACCATTCAGAGTTTTATTTCACACAGAAGCTTTGGTAGTTCTTTTTAAATATAGATTGCATTCAGTACCTTGTCCAGAAAGACCACATCAGACAGCATTCCCATGTTTACCATGTACAGCCTTGGAAAAGTGAGACTTTAAAACTACCTTCTTTCCCAAACTGATTTTTAAATGTTTATACACTTAATATTAGGAAGTGAAACGTAACTTGCCCTTGTTCTTGTGGGAGACTTTAACTTCCCAGACATCTGCTGGAAATACAACACAGCAGAGGGGGACCAGTCCCGGAGATTCCTGTAATGTGTGGGAGATAACTTCCTGACACAGCTGGTGAGTGAACCGAGCAGAGGAGGTGCCCTGCTGGATCTCCTCCTTGTGAACAGAGAAGGACTGGTGGATGATGTGGCGGTTGGAGGCCGACAAGGGCACAGCGATCACAAAATAATAGTATTCTCTGTTCATAGAGAGGCCAGGAGAGGGCTAAGCAGAACTGACATCCTGGACTTCAAAAGGGCTGACTTAGACACCTGCTTGAAAGGATCCCTTAGGAGACGATCCTGAAGGGTAGAAGGGTCCAGGAAGGCTGGTGTTTTGCTGATTAAGGATACCAATTAAACTCGGACACCAGAGTGAAAAGAATAGGCATATTTTACTGGTGATAACCAAGTAATGTAACAGTGTAATACAGAAAACATGCAGTAAGAAAAGGCAGAATAGTGCACCTAAAGCAATAAACAGGAAAATACAGGGTAATGCATCAAATCATTACTACACGAGAGAGACAATGATCAAGAAAAATACATCACCACTAGCATACATTACCATCACCCAGACCCGCAGTGGCTGGAGAGACTGTCCTGGCAAGTGGGAATTCCTACGCAGTGTGTCCACCCGTAGGTGAGGCTTCCAAAGTCGCTGTGAGTGGGTCCAGCCTTATATACTAGAGATCAACAAGCCAGAATAGCTGGCACCTTCGTTTTGAGTGGAAAATTCCTGGTTTCATTCTCCTGTTGGATTCCACCCAAAGCCTGCCCAGGGCTCGGGGGGGAAGACCAATGGAGTTTCTAACAAGGCCAAATACTTGGCCAAGGCTAAACAAGGGAAGCTGATACATTCTCTTCTCGCTACTGATTATATTTTGTCTAAGCTGCATCTTTCACTAGCGAGTTTACATACTTTGTTAATGATTACAGAATCACAGAATCATCACAGAATCATCTAGGTTGGAAAGGACCCTGGAGATCATCTAGTCCAACCGTTCACCTAGCACAGTTCCCACCTACAGCATATCCTTAAGCTCTAAATTGACCCAACTCTTGAACACCTCCAGGGATGGGGACTCCACCACCTCCCTGGGCAGCCCATTCCAATGCCTAACAACCCATTCTGTAAAGAAATGCTTCTTAATATCTAGTGTGAACTTTCCCTGGTGCAACTTGAGGCCATTCCTTCTTGTCCTGTCGCTTTCTATTAGGCTAAAGAGGCTCATCCCCAGCTCTCTGCAGCTTCCTTTCAGGTAGTTGTAGAGGGTGATAAGGTCTCCCCTCAGCCTCCTCTTCTCCAGACTAAACAATCCCAGTTCCCTCAGCCACTCCTCATAGGCCATGTGTTCCAGACCCTTGACCAGCTTTGTAGCCCTTCTCTGGACAAGCTTGAGTTAATTCAATGTCCTTTTGTAGTGAGGGGGAGAAGAATTACATACTAAGTTAGAAGCTTTGTCTTGGGGCCTGTTGTTCAGGCTTCAGTATTTCAATGCTTTAGCACTTTTTACATCAGCATAAGTGGGTTTTCATAACTTAGTACAATACCTACTAGCACAATGGTTATCAGTTAGAAAATATACAGGATTCATCTATAGGTCAACTCTGGCTTGGGCCTTACTACTTCAGATGGGCACTCTTTAAGAAGGAAGTCTTAAAGGCTCAGGAGCAGGCTGTCCCCAGGTGCTGTAAGAGAAGCCGGCGCCAGAGAAGGCCACCCTGGCTGAACAGGGAGCTTTGGCTGCAACTCAGGGAGAAAAGGAGAATTTAAAACTTTTGGAAGAAGGGACTAGCCACTCACAGAGATTAAAAAAGAGGCTGTAAGGTTATGCAGGGCAGAAATCAGGAGGTCTAAAGCCCAGCTGGAAATTAATTTGGCTTCAGCAATCAAGGACAAGAAGAAATGTTTCTATAAGTATGTCAGTAACAAAAGAATGACCAGGGAGAGCCTCCATCCCCTGCTAGACGCAGGGGGAAACATGGAAACAAGTGATGAGGAGAAGGCTGACGTGCTTAATGCCTTCTTTGTCTCAGTCTTTAATAACAAGACAAGTTATATTGAGGGAATCCAGCCTCCTTAGCCAGAAGACAGAGACTGGGAGAACAACCCCCATCATTCCAGGAGGAGACAGTCAGTGACCTGATACATCACACAGACACACACAAGTCTAAGGGACCGCATGGGATACACCCGAGGGTGCTGAAGGAGCTGGCTGGGGTGCTCGCCAAGCTGCTTTCCATCATTTACCAGCAGTCCTGACTGACAGGGTTGGTCCCAACAGCCAGCTGAGTATGAGCCAGCAGTGTGCCCAGGTGGCCAAGAAGGCCAATGGCATCCTGGCTTGTGTCAGCAATCGCGTGGCCAGCAGGGACAGGGAAGGGATCTGACCCCTGTCCTCGGCACTGGTGAGGCCCCCCCTCGATTCCTGTGTTCGGTTTTGGGCCCCTCACTACAAAAAGGACATTGAATGACTCGAGCGCGTCCAGAGAAGGGCAACGAAGCTGGTGCAGGGTCTGGAGCACAGGTCGTACGAGGAGTGGCTGAGGGAACTGGGGGTGTTTAGTCTGGAGAAGAGGAGGCTGAGGGGAGACCTCATCGCCCTCTACAGCTACCTGAAAGGAGGTTGCAGAGAGCTGGGGATGAGTCTCTTTAACCAAGTAATAAGTGATAGGACAAGAGGGAATGGCCTCAAGTTGTGCCAGGAAAGGTTTAGACTCGGTATGAAGTATTTCTTTACAGAACGGGTTGTTAGGCGTTGGAATGGGCTGCCCAGGTTAGTGGTGGAGTCCCCATCCCTGGAGGTGTTTAAGAGTCAGGATGACATAGCGCTGAGGGATAGGATGTAGTTGGGAACTGTGAGTTTTAGGTTAACGGTTGGACTGGATGATCTTCAAGGTCCTTTCCAAACTAGCTGATTCTGTGACTCTGTAACAAAGTAGAACCCCATACAAACACAGCTAATGAAGAGTCTGTAAGAATTTCCAGCACTGTCTATATCCAAACACAGAAAAACATAACACTGTTATTCTGTTTTGCAGCTGAGGTGGTGAAGAAATGAGAACTTGAAGGTTGAATACACCAAAGATTTTATATGCTCTACTGTCTACTGATTTACAGAAGAGTCTGCTTAACCGATATCCAGTCCATGAATCTTGATCAGATAGATAAGATGAAAAGATGGCAGAGCTACTGGGACCTACAATGAAGAAATAAATTCAGGACATATTTAGAAACAGAACATAGATTTTGGGGGAATATTTGTGGCTAATTTATTAGAGTTTCTAAGGATATATTTTTTTATTACCCCCTCCCCCCGCCTCAGAAGTCTTCAAGGACAGGCTGGATGAGGCCTTGACCAACATGAAAGATGCTCCAGCCTATGCAGAGTGGCTGTAACTAGATGACCTTTAAGATCCCTTCCAACCATAACCATTCTATGAGTCTATGATTCTATGATTCTATGATTTGTTTAATTTCCACAACAGAATTAGCATATTCCTTTGTGGATTTCAACATAAGAAACTTTTTCAAGGACAGACAGGATGTTTGTGCCAAAGCTGACAAAAAGCCAGGAATCCCTTGGGTCCTAGATCAATGCATTAACCACAACATTGCCTTCTCTCACTAAAAGTCAGACTCAGATACTGTGTCTTGTAAGCTGCCTTAATTGCCACAATTGCTTACATAAACATTAGAGTGTGGAGAACATTCTGATTATTGCATGCAACATCTGCAGTTAATTTTGATATTCATTTACAGGTCATCACTTTGTGCAAGATTTGCTGATACTAAATAACTTCCCTATATCTCTGCTCAAACAAATAGAACAATCAAAATCAAGCCTTCACTGTTTATGCTTGAATGATGCTAGAAGCTTTGCAAAGTCATTAATGTCTACCTGACATTACCTGCTAAATATTCATAAATGTCAACAAACACCTTTCTTCTGATTGTATCTTGGAATACAGCCTATTTCACTGGCTTGAGTGAAATAAATCAATATAATAATTCTGATTTTGTGTCAGTGTGACTGGGGAAAATTTTATAAGTGAAAATTAACTAATTATGTATAAAAAGATCTAATAAGACATTTTTCAGTTTTAAATTTCCTGCAGCATTATTAAAAACATAGGCTATTTCAATGATTAATTTCTGAAGAACTGAAGCATTTCACTTAGATTCAGTATCTCCTTTTCATCCCACTTCTTTTCTTTAAATCCCTCCTACTCCCAATATGTTCAGAAATCATTTTACCAAGGCCCTCTTGATGTTAACTTATTCCATTTTATAGCAGCCTGGTGGTATGAATGTCCATGTTGTTCTGGTTATTTTTACTGAAAAAAACCCATATTTGTTTTCAAACTCATGGCTAGTAATTAGCAAACCAGGACTTTTTCACATCTAGGACACAACCGATAATCAAGCACTCTGAGTAGCCTTTTTAAAAAAGAGATAGTGTTCAGAAAATACATTGTTTTGTTTTACATGATCTGTAGTGATGTAAGTTATGTAAATGTATATGAATAGAATCAGAAATCTGTCACTTTTACAGGGTAAAATATTTCAGATCTTCAAACTATCAAACTTGGTATTCCTATAGCATCTCTGGAGTGCTTCATCATGAGGGAACCATAGGAAAAAACCCTAACCCTAACAGGGCTGAGAGCCTCTACTATATCATAGCTAAGAAATTCAGGGATTGGGTGTTCCTTGTGGTTGCAACTAGTCTTTCTTAGTTTCTTATGTTTGACCTCACGTAACAGTCCAGATCCTAAAGAGTGTGAAGCTTATTCAGAGGCTTCTAACCTTTTCCTTTCCTTTTCCTACCAGATTTCTTTCATCTAGAATTAAGCTTTTTATTTAGAAATAGAAGAAATAACTTTGTTTGACCACAAAGTTAGATACATAGATCATAAGGGATGTGGGAAAATCTCTTCATTGTCTCCTAAAAACTCTGTAGATGGGTCCTACCATGGAAATTTTTGAAGAACCAGTCCTAGCTGTGTTTGTTAATGAAAATCCTGTATCATAATGAAGATTGTGAATTATATTATGCAACATATCTGGAAATTTGTCACTGAGACCTTAATCCAAAGGAATTTCAGATAACTTCTAAACCACAGGCTGGCAGTTTCTACATGCACAACCTGGCAGTTTTTTCCTATATTCTTCTCAGTTTTGAACACTAACAGGACATTCCATTGTGGATTAGTTAGCAACCTTTTTAGGAGAACATTTTGGCACAAATTAAGTAGATGTTTTTACTTGAAACAAATAGAACTATTTATTTACTCATTCAGTAGGAGATTCTGCACTAAGCCCAAACAGACCGGCAGTTTCTAGGACATTTCGTGTTTTATGACATCAGATGCAGCTGACAACTTCTCACTGATCACTTAGTGCAAATGGCATTCTGCCACAACTACTAAACCTAGATAAAGATTTCTAGCTCTAGGGTGCTCTGGGGATAAAATGAGGCTTTTAAAGCTGTAAGTAATTAGCTGAAATGTTTATAAAAGAAAGAAAAGTAAGTGTACTGAACTTTTAACTGAAGTATTTACATTTTCTGACTGACAAAGCTCTTTAATACATTTTTTGTGTGGGTGTACCAGCTGTTCTATATGTAAAGTTATACTGACTTTCCCATGGCTGTTAACCATTATAGAAATTCCTCCTTGAAAAGAACTATACCTTTTGGTATAAAGCCTGTGTATCAGAAAGTTGGTGGGTTGGTTTGTTTTTTTGTTTTTTTTTTTTTTTTTTTTTGTGTGTGTTTTTTTTTGGTTGTTTTTTTTTTGTTTGTTTGTTTTTTTTTTTTTTCTAATGCATAGTGTAGTTTTCATACTCTCTAATTTCAGGTACCTCATTCACATGCTTAAGTTGGAAATTTTATCTCCTAAGAATTCAGATCTCTTAAGTTCATGTCTGTCCACTTAAGTCAAACACCTGATAGAAATCTGCCATTAATTTGAAATGGCTGTGAGAGGAACAAACTGTGTAGGTGGAAGTATCTCAGATCTATGTAAATCTTGATTTATTGTATATATGTATGAAGTAATTAGAAAATTTTTTTAGCATTTATAGGTAATCAAAGAATCATAACAAAGGAAATTGTAATTGCAAAATAGAACATGTGAAAAAAAAGTAGGTTTGAGAAGAATCCTATGCGAGCTGTACCATCTCAAATAATTCAGAGAATAGATCTAGTAACATCTAGAATTTTTAAAGAAGCCTAAAAGATTTAGTATATACTGCCTAATCACCTAGCTATGAGGCTGTATCAATTCTTTTTAATGAAAGAGTGCCAGGGATCAGTCCTGTTTAAGAGGCTGCAAGCGCACCGATTGGGGAGAGTGAATTAAAGCAATCCAAATGAGAGCCAAGGAGACAGCTAACAATTAAGCATTGAGGGTGATTATGTCTTGATCAAGTGCATGAGCTTGTCTCTGTCTCTTTTATTTAGCAGTATTGGTATGCTCATACTTACGGTGGGATTCTTATTTACTCGTTTAATATTAAAGACTGAATAGAGGCTTGTTAGATGGCAGTTAGTACTGGAGCCCCCAGGTTACAAAAAGTTCTTCATTTATGGTGTCATGAACATTTTTTTCATTTATATAGACAGCTTCAAAAGAAGAGACAGAAATAGCAAGCAAAAGGAGAGACAGCTACTGCAATGTCTCCCCTGAGTCTTCTCTTCTCAAGTCTGGGCCTATTTAGCCTAGGAAAGGGAAGGTTCAGTGGAGACCTTGTTGCTGTCTACAACTACATGTTCAGAGGACTCGGAGAAGACAAAGCCAGACTTTTCTCAGAGGTGCAGGACAGTAGGACTAGATGCAATAAATCCAAGTCGGAATACAGGAAATTTCCATTAGATATAAGGAAAACTTTGTTGTCAAAAATGTAAGACAGCAAGAACACAGACAGACTGTGAGATTGCCAGCCCTGGAGGTGTTCAAGACTTGACTGGACATGGCCCTGAAAAATCTGACCTGATTAACCCAGTTTAGAGCAAAGAGGAGCAGGATTAGTTTTACTTTGGAGCAGGTGGCCTCTCAAGGTCCCTTCCAATGCAATTTTTTCCTAAAGAAAATGTTTCAGACTAATGATAAACTTTGTGTCCAGGATATTTACCAAAAAGTTTGCAATAGTTTTTTAAAGAATGCAATCTGCATTTTGACTGTCCATTTTCAACATGAAACTTGACATTACCTCCAAGAAATACATAATAAATAATACAACAAATTCGTTATGATACTTTCCTATTCCTTTTTGGAGGAAAACTTTTTGACCAGATATTTTAAGGTGTATGCTTTAGCAGAGAATTTTCTAATATAACAACCAAAAATAAAGTGTGTAGGAATGGGGGTTGTGCAATTTGTTACAGCAGTCAAGCACTCCTAGGTGGTCCAGTAGCACATTTCAATTTCACTGTTATGCCAAATGCTGCATTCTTTTGACCTCCAGAATAATGTGCCTAGGTGTGCTATAAATATTAATAGCTCCTTTAGTTTCCTATATAATTATTTGAATCCTAAATGGATATGCAGTAAAGGACAGGAAAGATTGCTAATGAAAATGGTGAGGAACAATAAAGACAGTGCAAACAATTTTAAGTTATTCTAAAACAAGTTTCATTTATTCTGAATGGATAAACTATAATTTCAGAGATTTTTAGCAATGGACTCTCAGACATTAATCATCCTATAATATCTGCCGAAGTGCTGGATTCATCCAGAATGCTTAGAAGGCTGATGATGTTATACAAGACATTTTAATATTATGTAAAGGGCAGATTTAAATTAATGTACTTTTATTTAAGTTAGAAGCCTCACTGTCACAGCTAACAGTGAGATCTTCCTTTCCGCAAGTTCCCTGAAGATGAGGACTGAATGATCAGCCAAGGGCCTTGGCTTCTTCTGTGCTAAAGGGCGAAAGGGAAGAATGGTTTCTTGCAACTCCCTGAGCTCCCATCTGAATGCTGGCTTCCATGCAGAGGAACATTGTCGTTGGGTGACCTCTTCTTCCCCTTGACTCTTGACCTCCTTCCTCTAGTAATATTTAAATCAGGAGTCTTGTTCCCCTGAAGAAAAAGGAGGACTATGCCAACCAAAGGTTTACCTAAGAACTTCTATGTGTGTTATGTAAGTATAACTTTTCATTATTTGTTTCATATAGTCTGTGAGAAAGGATGAACAACCTATTCTGGCTTGTTATGCTGCTCTGACTCCACTCGTTCCATGTAATTACTGATGATTCATCTGTGTGTAAGTAACAGAAGGATCTTTTCCTTGCTGCTTGCTAAATACAAAATTCTAATCCTTGTCCTCCTTTTTAAAATTTTATTATAACTTTCAATATATATATGCTATATGGAATAAAGCTGTTTGATAACATTCCTATATCTCTTGAAAACCATTTCACTTTCAACTCCACACCTCCTTCATTGTGAATTTAACTATAGAAAAGATCCAGATGAAATGTACTTTTTCCCGTTTAAACTAACATATTTAATAGCTGAAGTCAGCAGGCTGAATATACATCTAGCCATTTTAAAACAGCTTGCTTTGAATGTCTTTTGTGGCATTCATTTGAGAATGACAGCCTAAAAGAGAAAAGGCTAAAATATTCCAGGGAACTTATTTATTTGGAGAAAACTTATTATTTGGAGAAAAAAAAACCAAAAACCCACAAACAACAAAATGTTGTGTGCATAGATCACAAGAAAAATGAAATATGTATCTTGGTAAAAATTAACTTCTCTGGAGTAACACCTTTATATCGGGACTCAAACAGTAAATCAGTGACACAGAAATTAGATCACTGATGACTAATCCAGAGCTGTCCTTAGTATTATACTGAAGTCACTGCCATGTTTATACTGATGATAGTTTAAGGTTTGTATTGGTAATACTCTAATAATGATTTCAGATTATATTTATTAATTTATGTCTTCTATGTTCCTGAGGAAAAAGAGAATTGATCTAATATTAGTCTGAGGACTGAAATGCAAGGCTTCCATACAGCTTTTCCCTAAATCAGCCATTTTCTTTTCCTGAAAAAAGACAGAACTAATTGGGGAAAGATGTGCAATCCAGACCACTCAGGCCTTGTATGCTCTCTAGAAAGAGATGCACCTTATCAGCATTGGTCAGACAGAAGCTTTTGGAAGGTAATCAGTGTATAATTTTTGCTACTGTACAATTCACTGTCTGGAATACAGGACCTTCTTTGCACAAGCTGTTTCTACAGTGTTTTGTAGGCTAACATACATCTAGGCATGCAAATATGTGAAAATACTGTGCTTTGTGTAAAATCCACAGAAAATCATTTATCCTATAAGATTTCCACACCTAGAAAAGAAGAGGGAAATTAAAAAGAAGCCAACTTAAGGCAGAGTGTGTCTCTAGATACTTGTTACTTTAAATGAAAGCTGGACACCAAAGTTGGAACAGGAAATCTAAATGTTTCTGAGGATCTGGTGCTGGCTTTTAAAAATAAATAAATAAATAAGGGTCTGCACTGAATAGCTCCAAAACCTTCCCAATTTTCTGTATCTGATATTTCACTACTTAAAAGTCCATTAAAACTTTTAATATTGCCATTTCTTGCTGTAAATTTTGGCCATTAATTCGTTATTGAGGATAGTGATACCAAAAGTACCAGAGGTCAGAAGTGGTTTAGCATCATTTTAAGGAGACATGACAAATATGCTTAAGAACAAAGGAGAAAATATGATCTGCCCAAATTATAAAATTATAATTTTTGTTTTTTCCTCATTGTTGAAACATATTTAAGTCCTGATCCATCAAGGATAAAAATTTTTGTCTCATCTAATTACTGCAAAACAAGTAACTCTGAACAACCCACCTATCAGATTCATATATTTAATCTCTTAAAGCATGAAGTTATTTACCTCTCAAATGCACTTTATGGTAAGGTTGGGCCATCTGGTTCCTTGTTTGGAGTGTCAGTTTGACAAAGTAGTTCATCTTCTTCTCTCTGAACAAAAGGATTTTGCTTCATATCCTATTAGCTGATAGCCATGATGATACTGCAGACTACTGCTAATGAAGGTTCAGTGGTTGGAATTCATGAAGTTACTATCTTTAGAGTGAGTTCTTATACCACATTTTCATTTGCAATTTTCTGATTATTTTTTTTAGACACATGTTAAAAATCCCATAGCGCTTTGGGATTTGGCCAGCTTTCCTTATCTAAATTAATACCATCACAGACTTAATTAACACCAATATAAATATTCACAGCTGTTTGTATGATAGATCTGAATACAAAATGCTGTGTCTGCATAAGCTGTTATATTACAGGCATACAATTTATTGCTTTCGAAGGGGGATGCATGTTATATAAAAATAATCAAATATAAAACTAATTTAAACAACTGCAATATTATTAGTAAAACAGTTCTATCATCTGTGTTAGTGAGAAGCTTTTGCAAATACAAAAAAAATTAAATACTGTTTAAATTTATTGTACATATATGAAGGAATATTACTGCTACTATTTAAAACATGGCTTGCAGATTACACCTAGGAAAAAATAGTTGTATTTCTAGTAAAAAATGCCTAAGTTGTTTGGACAATACATTTTCTGGGGAAAAGTCTTCTAGATAATTACTGTATTTACTCATGTTTTTCTTCTGTGAAAAAAAAATAATATATATATTTAAGGGAAAACAACAAGGTAAACCAGACAAGAACAACAGAAAACAAACAAGAATAACCGCTTCTTGGACTATCCTTAGAACTATAAACAGAAAATTACAATCTTATTGTAAAATGTCCCATCACCTGAAGCTTAACATGTACAAAATTCTGGGGAGGACCTGACTGATTGGAAATTATCCAATGTGATGCTTGTATATAAGAAGCGTCGAATTGATGATCTGCAAAATTACAGGCCTGTCAGCTTGACTTCGGTGCCCGGGAAGCTGATGGAGCAGCTCATCCTGAGTACCATAATACAAAAGATGTGGGATAACCAAATGATCAGGTCCAGTCAGCATGGGTTTATGAAAGGCAGGTCCTGCCTGACAAACCTGATCTCCTTCTACGACAGGGAGACCAGCTTATTGGATGAGGGAAAGGCTGTGGATGTTGTTTACTTTGACTTCAGTAAGGCCTTTGACACCGTTTCCCACAGCATTCTCCTGGTGAAACTGGCTGCTCATGGCTTGGATGGCCACACGCTTTGCTGGGTAAAAAACTGTCTGGATGGCGGGGCCCAGAGAGTTGTGGTGAACGGAGTTAAATCCAGTTGGTGGCCGGTCACGAGTTATGTCCCCCAGGGCTCAGTTTTGGGGCCACTCCTGTTTAACATCTTTATTGATGATCTAGACGAGGGGATCGAGGGCACCCTCAGTCAGTTTGCAGATGACCCCAAGTTGGGTGGGAGTGTTGATGTGCTCGAGGGTAGGGAGGCTCTGCAGAGAGACCTGGACAGGCTGGAGCCATGGGCTGAGGCCAACTGGAGGAGTTTCCAGAAGGACAAATGCCGGGGGCTGCCCTTGGGCCACAACAACCCCCAGCAGCGCTACAGGCTTGGGGAGGAGTGGCTGGAGAGCTGCCAGTCAGAGAGGGACCTGGGGGTGTTGATTGACAGCCGGCTGAACAGGAGCCAGCAGTGTGCCCAGGGGGCCAAGAAGGCCAATGGCATCCTGGCTTGTGTCAGCAATCGCGTGGCCAGCAGGGACAGGGAAGGGATCTTACCCCTGTCCTCGGCACTGGTGAGGCCGCCCCTCGATTCCTGTGTTCGGTTTTGGGCCCCTCACTACAAAAAGGACATTGAATGACTCGAGCGTGTCCAGAGAAGGGCAACGAAGCTGGTGCAGGGTCTGGAGCACAGGTCGTACGAGGAGCGGCTGAGGGAACTGGGGGTGTTTAGTCTGGAGAAGAGGAGGCTGAGGGGAGACCTCATCGCCCTCTACAGCCCCCTGAAAGGAGGGTGCAGAGAGCTGGGGATGAGTCTCTTTAACCAAGTAATAAGCAACAGGACAAGAGGTAATGGCCTCAAGTTGCACCAGGGAAGGTTTAGACTGGATATTAGGAAGCATTTCTTTACAGAACGGGTTGTTAAGTGTTGGAATGGGCTTCCCAGGGAGGTGGTGGAGTCCCCATCCCTGGAGGCATTTAAGAGTCGTGTCAACATAGCGCTGAGGGATCTGGTGTAGTTGGGAACTGTGAGTTTTAGGTTAGTGGTTGGACTAGGTGATCTTCAATCTCTTTTCCAACATCAATTATTCTATGTTTCTGTGAAATTTTCTGGTCACATCAATATAACTTTTTTTTCTGATTTTGTCATATTAAGTCACCATAGTCTTCCAAAACTATGTGAAGTTAAATGTAAACTGAAGTATTATGCAGTGATTTATTGATAGAAAATATCTTAAATTCATTTTTTGAGACAGTTGTAAGGATTCTGATAGTCATTCTAAAACTGAACTATAAGTTTTCAATATATTCCTTAAATAGCAAGGGAATTTTTCCTGAGTTGTGTTAGTGATGGTCATTGCCTTTAAAATGAACACTGAGTTATGTAAATATAAGTAGTGATCCATTAACTCTGTGCAAAATAAAGGTAAACATTAATTTTGTTCATGTGAAATAATGTGGCTTTGTGACAAAGTATTAGTCTTGCTATTTTAAGGATGTTTTTGTTACTGATAGAAAAAACTATGGTATCTATCAACTTCAAGTCTCTGGCGATCAGAAAATAAGAAAAAATAATTTTGTGATACAAGAAGAATACAAGGACTTTAGGCAATAAGTAAGGAACCACAAACAGGTCTTGTAATTTTAAATAGGGAAAAAAGTGATTTCAATCTGTAGGTGATTTTAAATCTGTAATGTCGTTTGCTAGAAAGTGTACCAGTTGAAAAGCAGAATTAGAAGTAATATATATAATTATTATAATTATTATAATTATAAAATAATAATAAAAGAGAACTATTAATATGGAAATCCTAAACTCTCAAAAGTCAAAACTGCCTGTTAAATCACAGTTTTATCCCTTTTAGGCATGATAATACAGCCGTTATAATCATTATATTAAATTATTTTTATTGCAGACACTTTATAGAGTGAATGGGTAGTAGTTTTAAAATGGACAGAAATCCAATACTTTTTCTTTTCAATGTTAAATATATTAATAATATATTTACAGCACAATATTCAAACTTCCTTTTAAAGATGGACTTGATATATTTAGTTATTATCTTCATGGGCTTTCCTAGAAATGCCTCTACAATTTAAATTACTTGAGAATTAATTCTTCATACACTCCTTAATGAGGGAGATTTTGTCTTAGATGAAGGACTTGTATGGGGACTGAAAAGATACACTGATATTTGAAGGTCCAACTTGACTCATGTAAGTCTTGATTTTTAAGGGAAATCAGCTTCCTACAGGACTTTATGTTCAGAGCAAAGATTCATTGGCTTTAATTGCAGCTGTAAATACTTACTATTAGTGAAAATGAGACTCCAGGGTGTCAGTGTGTGCACTAAAAAAAAAAAAAAAAAAAACCCACAAAAAACACACACACCCCCCCACCACAAACAACAAAACCCCAACATAAAGTTTGCTTTAAGCGTGTAGCAAGTTGGTGATGGGAAAATAAAAGAATACCGTTCTTTACCACACTCCATCAAATATTTTAACCACAGAAGATTTATTCCTCCCCCTGAAAATTTTTGCTTATATAACTTAACATAACTTCAGGTAATTTCATAGAAATTTCAGGATTCTTTCACTAATTCATTACACTGACTGCAACACAAGTGTGTTCCGTAGAGTACATAGAATAAAATTCCTGCCAAAATCATGATTAAACTCCTCATATTTATGTGAATTTTAAATCATGGTCTTTATGGACAACCTTTTATTCTTTGCTTAATTTGTAGCTTCTATCTGATTGCTTGTTCTTTGACGATTAATAATCATTGACCATGAATTTTTGATGTGTAACACCCTTTTTTAGTAAAAGGTTAATCAAAATCAATGCTGGAAGTTGTATACTTTGTTACTGCAACCAAAATATCTCATCGTCTGCCACTTGAGCTGATTAAATATCTAAGAGCATAAAGTGTCCTCTCTACACCAGTGCTAACAAGGGAAAGCACTAGCAATACATTTCACAGGTCTTTGCTGTTATTTGCATTCCCTACAAATACTGGAGGGAATTAGGTTTTGGCAAGACAGATTCTAGTCTCTTCTTTCCTTCAAGTATGCATGTCTAAACTACCCATTTCTCAATACTGTATCTTTATCATAGAATCACAGAATCATAGAATTGTCTAGGTTGGAAAAGAGCTTGAAGATCATCTAGTCCAACCACTAACCTAAAACTCACAGTTCCCAACTACATCATATTCCTAAGCGCAATGTCGAGCCGACTCTTAAACACCTCCAGGGATGAGGAATCCACCACCTCCCTGGGCAGTCCATTCCAATGCCTAACAACCCGTTCTGTAAAGAAATCCTTCCTAATATCGTGTCTGAACCTTCCCTGGTACAACTTGAGGCCATTCCCTCTTGTCCTATCACTTATTACTTGGTTAAAGAGACTCATCCCCAGCTCTCTGCAACCTCCTTTCAGGGAGCTGTAGAGGGCGATGAGGTCTCCCCTCAGCCTCCTCTTCTCCAGACTAAACACCCCCAGTTCCCTCAGCCGCTCCTCGTACGACCTGTGCTCCAGACCCTGCACCAGCTCCGTTGCCCTTCTCTGGACACGCTCGAGTCATTCAATGTCCTTTTTGGAGTGAGGGGCCCAAAACTGAACACAGGAATCGAGGGGCGGCCTCACCAGTGCCGAGGACAGGGGTAAGATCCCTTCCCTGTCCCTGCTGGCCACGCGATTGCTGACACAAGCCAGGATGCCATTGGCCTTCTTGGCCTCCTGGGCACACTGCTGGCTCCTGTTCAGCCGGCTGTCAATCAACACCCCCAGGTCCCTCTCTGACTGGCAGCTCTCAAGCCACTCCTCCCCAAGCCCATAGCGCTGCTGGGGGTTGTTGTGGCCCAAGGGCAGCCCCCGGCATTTGGCCTTCTGGAAACTCCTCCAGTTGGCCTCAGCCCATGGCTCCAGCCTGTCCAGGTCTCTCTGCAGAGCCTCCCTACCCTCGAGCACATCAACACTCCCACCCAACTTGGGGTCATCTGCAAACTGACTGAGGGTGCACTCGATCCCCTCGTCTAGATCATCAATAAAGATGTTAAACAGGAGTAGCCCCAAAACCGAGCCCTGGGGGACACCACTCGTGACCGGCCGCCAACTGGATTTAACTCCGTTCACCACAACTCTCTGGGCCCGGCCATCCAGTCAGTTTTTTACCCAGCAAAGCGTGTGCTCATCCAAGCCACGAGCAGCCAGTTTAGCCAGGAGAATGCTGTGGGAAATGGTGTCAAAGGCCTTACTAAATTCAAGGTAAAAACACCCACAGCCTTTCCCTCATCCAATAAGCAGGTCTCCCTGTCGTAGCAGGAGATCAGGTTTGTCAGGCAGGACCTGCCTTTCATAAACCCATGCTGACTGGGCCTGAGCATCTGGTTGTCCCGCATGTGTTGTGTGATGGTGCTCAGGATGAGCTGCTCCATCAGCTTGCTGGACACCGAAGTCAAGCTGACAGGCCTGTAATTTCCAGACCCTTCTTCTGACCTTTCTTATATATGGGCGTCACATTGGCCAATTTCTAATCTGTTGGGACCACCCTGGTCAGCCAGGAATTCTGGTACATTATCTGAATTTTCATTCCAGCTTCATCTTTCTAATGTGGACAGTACAACCATCCCCTCCCTATATATGTTTATTCCCATGTCTCTCAACTGTAACTACTACTGCCATTTTTCAGTAATCTTCAGTTATTCTCATATCGCCCCAGAAGTCGTTATTTGATTTTCTTTATTCTAGTGTTTCTTATTCTTGATATCTTATTCCTCATATAATCTGCCTCTCCTATCTTTTTCCATTACTGCATTTACTGACTTCCAACTCCATCCTTACTACTTGGGCTTCTCATTCACCCAGTCACCAAAATGATTCTTCTTAATTGTCTTCAACATCTTCCTTCTGCAGCTTCCCGTTCAAGCCTTTTAAACACAGCTCCTCCTAAGGATTGTTGTTGTTTGAGTGATTTTTTGTTGTTGTTGTTGTTGTTTGTTTGGTTTTTTCCTTTCTTTTTCTTTGCATTTCTTTATCAGCCTGTCTTTGCTCTTTTCTTATTTTTCAGTTACTCCACCTTTCTTTCCCAGGATCTGGTCTCTGTTTCTATCTCTACTTCAGACAGTTTGGTCCCTGTACTTCTTTGCCTCTTTGTCTTGCATTCTGCAAGTGTTATTCTAATGTCTGACCCTGAGTCTCAAAGTTTCCTCTTCTGGGATGACTGAGCCTTTCCCCAAGATAAGATGCTGGCCTGAGTGGCACAGAAATGACAGAGTTGAAGTATTTACAGTCTTTTCCACAGAATACAGTGATAACTTTGTTCCTAATTAATAAAGGGTACATCTTTTGAAGCAATTAATGAAAGGAAGGGAATGTTATTACGTTCACTTGTATTAGTTGTAATGCAGATTTTAGAATAAAAGAATAAACCCCAAGAAAAGTCTGAAAGACATCTAGTTGTAATCAATGCTTTAATTAATAGTAAGCTAAGGCTATGCCACTGATCACAAAGGAGAAATGCAGAGATCAAAACCAGCCTGTAAATACAGGTTTCATAGCATCAAACTGATATTGTAGTGGATATATACCAGATATGTGAGAGAGGCAGTCTATTTGGTCAAAAGAGGGACACTTCTGCGTTACTTTATATTAATTTACTCAATTAATATGAACAATCGTGCTATCACAGTTACGACAATATGAAAGGGACAACCAAAAGTATAACATGTGCAACGCTGACACAAAAAGACAAATAGTATTATTAGTTCTTGTCCTTCAGTTTTTCTCTTCCGTCCCACAGCTTGCCCTGTGCATATCTTCAAGTATAAAAAATAAGTTGATACAGCTAGCATCAGCTTGAAAGAGCTCCTACTAAATAGATTCACAGACTCTGTGCCTTCATTCATTTCTTTTTCTTTATTGTTGCACTTGCTTGATGTGTTTGTCATAGAGAAACCCATATTAACACTCTAATAATCAGGAGTTTTTTCTGTAGACAACACAATTTAGCAGCATATGCATAGTTATGGGAGTCATCTCACTTAACTTTAGCCACTAAAAGTTAGGGGACAGTTTAGCCAGGTGTCTCATGTAGTTGTTAAGGATTTTGTTGCTGAGGAAGAAAGGTGAATACAGAAAGATTTTCATCCCAAATACATCAGATGACCTACCTTAGGAGACAGTTATTTCTCTCTCCACTGATATGAAGAGAAGTATCTGCCTCCAGAGGCAGGACATCTGACATAGCTGGGATGAAAATTCATAGCTGGGGTTAAATTCATAGTGGAGATGAAGATTCTTCATTGATATAGAAAGAGTGTAGACAATTAGTTTAACTGTATAAATGAACATGGATGAAATGGAATCCTTTTTAACCTAGTAAATGACTGTTAATGAGGAGATGGTTATGTAGCTTATGTCTTTTGTCCTCTAGTCAGAGACACCAACATCACTTATAGCACTTAGGTTTTGGTATAGATATTTACCTACTTTAGTTAGAAAAAGGACATAATATTGTTATCAGAGAGTAAGAATTTCCAGTTCATACTAATTTGTTTAAACTTTATAAACTTTGATATAAACTTCTGCTCTTATTAAGACAGCTGTTTGGAGCTTTACTGGTGACTTCACGGAAACTGGATTTCACAGATAAAATCTTTATAGCCTACACAAACTATGTTCCCTCTGACCAAGGTTTCTCAGAAAGAATGTGTGAATTACGTCCCATTCCTGCCCTTGCAAAATAAGGTGGTTTTTTTTTTGTTTTTTTTTTGTTTGTTTGTTTGTTTGTTTGTTTGTTTTTTTTGTTGTTTTTTTGTGTTTTTTTTGTTTGTTTGTTTTTGTTTTTGTTTTTGTTTTTGTTTTTTTTTCTGTTTATATTGGAAAGAGTTATTGCCAGAAACCAATACATGAGGTGTAGTTTTAAAAGCAGTTCGGCAACACATTTAGTATCAGCGGTGATGTTGACATATCTATAATCCCTTAGAGTTAACAGAAGCTGTTAATTATATCACTTTCAGTAGCTAAACTCTAGTAGCTATTACTTGAGTAAACAAACTTCAATCAACTATAAGGCTTTCAGGCCTCATTAAGGATCTTAAAAAAAAAAAGATTTGACTGTTTTGAAAGGCACATTGACTTTGTAAATCTTTTAGCTATAAGACACATAAATCTCTAAACTGTAAGGCATCAATGTAATTAACTGGTGTTTTAAAGATACATACATTTAAATGCATATGAAGGGAAGTAAAATGCTAATTTTCAGAGAAAAAATGTATCTACTGAAACCTGCCACAAACTGGTACCTAAGTAAAAGTTTTCATTTTTGTTAATATTGTAGTTTTTATTGAAAATAGTGTTTTACCAATATTGATAAATCAATAATTATAATATGTAATTGTAATTCATAATTTTAAAAGAGATGTATGACCTTTCATGTGGTCTTGGATTAAATGTTGAGATGATATGAGAAAGGTGTGATTTATGTTTGGTTTTAAACATTGAATCTGTTGAAAATTCAGGAGCTGAGTCTGGACATTGTTTCAAATCTAACAGTAAAAATAAAATTAAAAAAAAAATGGTCAAAGTAAGGAACCTATAAGTATTTTTGCCTATAATTTTTGGAACTGTACTAAATTCATATATGGCATATGTTTAGACAGTCTACCTTATTTAAAAAACTATTTTTGCATTGTGAATTTGTTATTCAATCCATTTGATGTCATTATAATTCATAACAAAACCTTCTATTGTCTGGGGCCTCTTAATAAAGCAAACACTCCAGGTTTTTGGACTCTCCACCCTGTGCAAAAGGCAAAATACCTGTATTACTCACCAAGCTCATGAAAAGACACTGTACTGAGCGGTACCTGAATAAGAAAATTGAACAAAATGAAAACGAGGAGTGGATATTAAAATCATGTAACTAACTCAGTACAAGCCTTGGCAATGTCGTAGTCTTGGGAACGTGGTGAAAAGGAAATAATTTCTCACCTTAAAAATATATAAATGGAGGTAATATAGGGTATTAGTGTTTTCATTTGTTCTTAATCTGCAAGGTATTTAATACTGATGATAAACACTATCTTCTTTGAGAAGTTGCACTAGACAGACTCGTAGTAAAAATCTTATTTTTATTTTAATGCTTAGATAAGTATGTGCATTCTTTCAAATGCAGAGCTTATGTCTCTTATTCATAAATAAATTACATCTTATGTTTGAATATCAGATATATTTTTCTAAGCACGTGGAACTAGAATTTCAAAGATCATAAAACACATCCATGTAATTAATAGTTGTATATTCGTATGATATTTTCCAAGCAGAAATGTTCAAGTGTAGAAATTATTTTATTTGAAATACATATTGTTGTTTATGATAAGCATATAATAAAAAAAAATAAAAATTACATTTAGAACTCTGAAGAAAGATGATCAAACTTAATTCAATCTGCTTATATGTGCAGACCACATCTTTAACTAATGATCTTATGTTATTATTCTGTGTAGGCCCCTCTGTCTGTCAGTGCACAGTGAGCTGAAATAAAACCAAGCTGGAACTGGAGTAAATTTTAGATATTCATAGCTGTGAACTTGTGTGAATAGAAAATGTTTCTTCATATGACTATAGAGAAATTGATAAATGCTTTCAAAGGGAAAACCGAAGTTGTAATTGGACCTGAGGGCAATATCTATAGCAACAGGCAGGGGATACAGCAGGGGATAGGCACAGCCAATGGTATGCAATTATCTGTTTTGTTTCACATTTGGTATGCTCCCTAGAATGGCTACAGTTAGTGCAAATCAGATTTCCCCTTCCTATTCCTATCCATGACCTGAGGGATAGCATGGCTCAGTGACTATTACAGGGGACTTAAGGGATAAAGTACTTTTTTTGGAAGGAATAGAGAGTTTTAGGCATGTGAACACAAGCTGTGCCACACCACTTACCTTGAGGGCCAATGAATGAGGCCTTGGCATTATATTTACTAGCATATAAGTGATCAATGAAAGTCTTGAAGTGAATCCACTCATTCTTTTCCTTTTAGCGAGTGTATGAAAAACACCAGAAAAACTTTCAATTTCTTAATGCAGGTTTTAAGAAAGTACAATAAACAACACATGGTAAACTTTGTACACAGAGAAAATTCAGACCTGTTAGATGTGGTAAATGAAACAAGTTAAAAAGAAAATGTCTATCATATTCAAAATATCTTTGAGGATTATTTCCTTCAAGTTACCATTAACCTATTTTATAGATCCAAAGGCACTCTGAAGAGTTTGCAGCAACTCAGGAAGCCATTCAGAATTGCTAGACTATTTTCACTACATTTGAGCTTTGGCTGTACCTCTGCTCTCTGGTCTTCTCAGTAACTTTCCAGGTTAAACTTGTGCATATGTCTTTTTTTGCTGTGTTGCTTAATTTTTTTATTCTTCTAACTTCTTCAGCACTTTCTCACACACTGAGCACAGCAAGATGCTTTCAAAGAAATATCCATCTTCTCAACATTTTGGAGTTCAATCTACCCGAATGGGCAGTGCCAATGGAAAAGTAAGCACACAGTTTTCTTTCCTCACAAGTTCTGAAGAAAGCATAAGGTACTAGTGGGTATAGTAGATGGTAAATAAAAATAAAATAGACGGTATTACCACAGTGCTATTAAAAATGCAATATCTTCCCCCAAAACCTCAGAACAGAAATAGAACATTTAGACAAACTATTGTCAAAGGCTAATCTTACAATTTTTATTTTTTGCCATGGAGAGAATTGAACAGATTTAAAGCGTATCAAGATTACTAGGACTGCGTGAACTGTGAGGATCAACTGAGGGAGTCAGACCCATTCAGACTAGAAAAGAAAGTGGCTTGAGGGGACCTAATAGCAACCTTACAATACTTCAGAGTAGGTTAACTGAGAAGATGAAGAAAAAATCTTTACTGAGGTGCACAGCAGGACATAGATGGAAAAATTATCATAATTTCACACAGGTGAAGTTCTGAACAGGTACAAGGAAAAACAATAACTATGAGGATAATTAACCATACAAACAGGTTGCCCAGGGAGGTTGTGAAGTCTCTGTCCTTGGAGGTTTTCAAGACTGGACAAAGAGCTCTCAAAAACCTAGTCTGAATTCAGCATTGACCATGCTCTTAGAAGGAGGTAGAGCTGCTGACCAGCTGGAATTCCTTCCAGATTGAGTGATACTTAGAATATTTCTATGGATGAACAAGAGAATGAGGTAACATTCCCCTGCCTATTTAAAGGATGCTTGACACTCCCAAATTAATAATCTTTTCCAGAAAAAAAAGCACAAAAACAAGACTACAGGAGATATCTTTTTTTTTTTTTTTTCCACTGTCTGGTCCTTTCTAACAGGCAAACCTGAAATGTTGTCATAAACAGATAACATTCCATATGGAAGTCATTTTGCTTCCTTGACATATTTACTTATGTTAAAAATCTATTCCAGATACGTATTCAACTGATGTTTTGAAATCATCAGGACTGAGAGTATATGACTTTGGATATAAAGAAAGTGTAAGATTTCTTTTAATCAAACATGCAAAGAGGTACCTGAAGCTTGTTCAAAGCAGAATAAACAAAGAAAAAGAAAGTAGGTATCTCTGAACTGAAGTGGATGAACAACTTCCTCAATAAAAGGAATCAGATTTATAAATGAGTAGACATCTTCTAACTAGATTTGCTGACTAAAATGTCAAAGGGATATGTTTAGGGGATCCCTGAATCTGAGACAGCACAGAATGGTTAAAGAAGTGTTATCTAATGAAAACATTAGAGCATACTTGGACTTATCCTAACCAATGTTGGGGGGTTTTCTGTCTTTCAAGAACTAACATGAAATTCCAAGGTCTTCACAACCTTTCACTTTGTACTCCTGGTAGGAATAGTGACAGACTCACAGGCTGGATGAGGTTGCAGGGACCTCTGGATATGGTCTAACACATCTGCCTTTCTCAGGGCAGGGTCATCTACAGCAGGTTGCTCAGGACCATGTCCAGCTGAGTTTTGAATATCTCCAGGGAAACTTATTCCAGTGTTTGATCACATCACTGAAAAAAAAATTTTCCTTGTGATTAAATGGAAGTACTTGTATTTCAATTCATGTCTCTTGTCACTTGTCCTGTCTCTGGGTACCACTGAAAAGAGCCTGTCTTCATCTTTACTTTCTCCCCTAGGGTATTTATGCACATGGATAATATCCTCTTGATCTTAAATTCCCATCAGGTATTTATGCACATGGATAAGAACCCCTCCAGGCTGGGGATTCCCAACTGTCTCTGCCTTTCTCTGAATGTCAGATGTTCCACATCCACTAGTCATTTTATTTACCCTAAGACCTTGCAGTATATAAATTTCCTGACAAACTGAATATTCTTGGCTTACTTACAGCAACAAAATGTATCAAGCTTAACAACTTGACATTCCTCTAAAATTAGTTCTTTTCAAGTCTGAAATGTCATAGTTACTTTAATTGGAGAGAAGTTGTTGCTGTTTCAGGAACCCTCCCTCCATTTCTTCCACCCTGCAAACATTTTTCTGCATCTGCAAAGTCTACAGAACACTTGCCTAAAATTCTTTCTTCCACTGCTGGGACTAATATCCACAGAAAAAGTACTGAAGACTTCTGACTGATGAAACCATAAGAGGTTTAAATATGGTTTTCTTACGTATATTAGCTTTCATAGACTAATTTACCATTAGAAATGTAGTGAGGAAGCACTGACAATTACCTGAACTTTTGGTCTATATTATGCTCTCAGAAAGTAAAACTGTTTAAAAACATCAAGGATGTCAGTCTAATCTTGTTGCTTGGAGACATATATTTCCACATATTATTCGATGTTCGGTACATATAACCCTGAATATTTCAGGCAGAAGAGGTAAAATGCATATATTTATATTGTCCTACCTTCCTATGGGCAGGATCTGTTGACTCCATTTTTTTCCAGAGAAATGGGAGCCAAACTATGGGCTTTTTTTTAAGTGGGGAAGCATGGCCTGACCAAAAGGTTCCTTCCAGCAAAAATTTTTCTAATATTTTATTAATTAATTAATTTTAATTAATACAGATGAACTGAGTTCATATTGCCTTCATTACTCCTTCAAACAACTAGTGACATATCTGATAAAAATATATGAAGAATACAGCTAAGAAAGGATGTGTAATTGTCATTTAGGTGCATTTCTATTCTAGATAATAAAATGACACATACTGAATTTGAATTGTTATTGGCATATTGAACTTGAATATGAATTCAGAAATTCATAGGACCAAACTGTCTTTCTAAAATAAACTCTGGGCACATTTATATTATTCTTCTTTAGAGCTCTAGTTTAGGGCTTACTATCAATTTTTATAGACCAATAATCAATCTCTGTCCCAAAGAGTTAAGATATTGTTATTATAATAGGTGCAAGAGCTATCAGGTATTGCAATAGTGAGTATGTTTCAATATCAGAATAGCTTCATCAGTTTCTAATATTATTAAGAAGAAAATATTCTCTTTATTATAATTAAAGAAAAATACTACCACAGATGTTGCACTTATTCATAAGATATTAAATAGGAGTCACCAGATGGTGCTGTAACACCTAATTTTATGAAGTCCTTTGTCTGAACAAACAACAGCCTCTCTCTTCAGCCTCAGGAAAAACTACATTCTTTCTAGTTCAGTGATGCACTTCATTTTAGGGAGAGCTCTTCAAGCAACTAAAATATGTGCTTTCTAGCTTGGTTTCATTCACCAATCATTTTGGTTGAGATGATAAGTAAATTTTATGTGTTTGGGCTGAGAATCCAAAACCAGATGAATTTTCTGTGTGCAATGTGTCTCTGTGAGAAGTAGGTGGTGTAAAATTAACACCTTAGGAACATAAGGTAAACTGCTGATTTGATTCCCAAGACTGGCTATCCCTTGACAGAAGACTAACAGTTGGCACATGAGCTAAAAAAAAAAAAAAAAAAGCAATCTTTCATCCTTGTTTAGTTATACAGCAAACAGAACTTCCTAATTGGAGCACTTCAGCACCAGTCTTGGACAGTTGCAAAAGGAACACTGAAACCCATGATGAATTACAGAGGCTTCTGAATTTATGGCATCTGGCATTTCACACATTTTAATCTATGGATTTAGATGGATTCAAACATAACACAAACATGTCTATAAATATAAATTTTGCATCTAAGGTATTCTCAGTTCAGACACTTTTTACCCACTATCACTGATAGATTCTGTTGTGCTTGGGGTTGCTTTGACTAGAAACAAAACGTTTCTTTCAGTCCATGACTTTTAAAAAGATTACAGGCTTACTTTTAAGTAAGAAGGAATGGTAAAAAGCTTGACATGTGATCCAGTCATTGACCTTAAAACTCCATAGATTTCTAGATCTTCACTGTAAACACAGCCAGGGATTATTTGCTTTGTTTGTTTGATCTCTTTGTTTATTTCTAAATTTCAGGTGAAAATTCCAGTAGTGATTCCTCCCACAGTTCTTCAGTACTCAAAATACAATGAAAAGGAGTAAGGAAAGGAACTATCAGACAATATTGTTTTTCTGAAATCAAAAGGAGAACTGGAATTTCATTTGTTTGTTTTAATTTTATTTCCTCAATCACTTTGTGCTTCCTTCATCTTTTCCCCTCCATACTTTCTTATTCACCTCTTCATCTTCTATTTTTGCTGCCAGATCAGACAGTAGTGCTCATCTCCTTTTTCTTTCAGTACAAAAGATGCAATAAAAAGACTCTTCCTATCAACTGGAAAGAAATGCGAAATATTTTTTTGCATATGTCAGAAAGTGAACATGATGCATTCTCCCTAAAACTTGCAATAAGGTCTTCTGACTTCTGATGCATGCTGAGAATAGACTGTACAATCAATATTAAAGCCAGGATGGAAAAGCATAGGGAAGCACATGCAGCAGCTCTTATTACAATGTCTTAAAATTAAGTCTATGTGTCTCTATTATTTATAACTAATCATGTTCTGATTCTTGTTAAAATCTTTTTATTATTAGTTAGTTGATCAAATGCTGCTTCAGAATTCCCAGTTTGCCATCCAGTTTGTCTTAGATCAGAGGATTACACTACTGAGTCTACTTTCTGTGTACCTTTGTGTTCAAGAACTCGCTTAAGTATGTGAGGATAAGAAATAAAAACACTCTATAAAACTTATGTTAAGTAAAAAAAGAAAAAAAAAACCCAAACAACCAGGAAATATTGGAATAAAAGAATAGATTATTGAGTGTTTTAGTATAAAAAAGATCTAATCTTTACTTCTGCATATTGCACTCCAGATAATTTCAGTCCTGATCTCTTAATTTTTCATTGGTCTAAACCAAATATTTTCAAAATGCAGTTAATTTTAATGTAAAACCTTCAAGACACCTCTTGGTTATATGTTTCAATATCTAATTAAGCTAGCACTTAAAAAGAAATCTTTTATAGTTTGAATTTATCTGTTTTAAACTTGATATACAGTCTAAGGTTGGAACACACGACTGGATTACTGTGACTACTGCATATAGCTGTTATTAGAGGTGTTATTTTCCTGTAGAATACCTGAGCAAAAAAAGGTAATCACGAACTCTTCAACTCTCTTAAAGCTAAAATAACACCTTTTACTACCTTTGACTCAGTTAACCTTCCAAAGAACGACTAATGTCAAGTAATGTTACTGAAATTAAGTTATTGGAGCTATGCCTTAAACAATCTTTCTAGTTAATTTTAAGTTAATGACATATGTACATAGAGTAGAAGAGTAGAAGCCCTACAATTAGTTTTATAGATGAAAGGTCTGATACCATCTAAAATTATCTGCAGAGCCCCAGAATTTCTTAGAAATTCTCTGCAATGTTAACTGTTTTGAAACAAGTAAGCTTTGGCTTGCCATTGTCATTTTCCCAAGCACTGATTTTCACATCTTATCCTATTACAGCTATTATCCATTAATGAGCTCAAAGAAGGATCAGACATATTTTTCTATGGTTATTGTTTTAGAATTAGATTGTTGTAATTCTGTCACAAGCACAGATGCTTTTTATTAATCAGCAGTAAAGTTTAGTCGCATTAGAACTTTCACACGCACTTATCAGATGAGGTGTATATGAAATAGTCATCTCTGTAAATCTAAAAGCTTTTTTGAGATATACCAAATTATTAATTTATACCTTTATGGTAGTCTATTTCTTGTCATTTGGCTAATCCTTTTAGACCTGCATTTAGGTATATCAGTGCATTACATTTCTCCCATTCAGGAAATCAGACATTTTGGTCAGACACCATTTGTTCTGAATGAAGTTCTGTATGCTAGAGTTCAGTCATCCGTTTTCTAGCATTATATCACCATTATGCAATAAATCTCATAAGGTCAGGAAATAGTTGGACCTTTTTGGTTTTTTGTTGTGGTTTTTTTTTTTTACATTTTCTAAATTTTTTTTTTACATTTTCTAAAATTATCAACATGACATTAATATATATTCTCTTTTGAGATATGATGATGATAGTAGTTTATAGTCTGATTGTGCAATAATATTATGTGTGTATTGGTCTATTAATCAAACCAGTAGGTGATGCAATTTAGAAAAACCTTGAAGAGATAAAACTTGGTGAAAAATGTATCATCAGTGTTCTATGGCTGTTCCACAAACTCAAATCTTACATTTAGTAAATAGGTAATTTTAAAAGGTTGTAGTAAATTTATGTTTAACATTGCAGAAATCCATTGATATATTTCTCTATAGAATTTATAAAAGATCTTGACAGGATTTGTATGCACATGAAAATACAATATTGTATCAATCTCCTAAATACTACACTGTATAAATCTCCTAAAACTGATTATACTTGGGAGGTTTATTTCTAACAGTTACATTTGGGAACAATATGTGCCAGGGACCCTAGAATTAGTCCAAATATGCAGCCACAATCTTTCAAAGTATGGAAGATACAGAAGAAACAACCATCAAACCTCATCTAGTACCTCACTGTCTCCATCAATATTTTTAAAGTTAGTTCCTTATATTTTCATTCACCACTGGAAGAACTGAATTTGTAGATGTCACATCGATTTACCTCAGAATGTGGCCCAGTGAGTCTAAGCCTAGGCTCCCTACTTAAAACACACAGTCAGACAAACATCAAGGGAAGATTCTTCTGTTCTCTCCTTATTACTTAAGCAAGATGGTTATTTTGCACCGTCTGTGTGGGCAAGACTTCTCCCATCAAGGCCATATTTAGAGGCAAGTTGTGTTTAGTACCTGGCATATTGCTTTATTCCTTCTTTCTACCTCCTTCTTTGGATGGAGATAAGATAAATTTGATTTTTACTGTCATTGTGAGTCAAGAATAGCAATGATGAACTTGGGACTAAGAAGCTGCAAAGATGTAGCAATACCAAGCATGTGAACAGTCAGAATGAATCTGATCACTTAAATGCAGAAGTGTGACTTATCAAGCTGAATTACTACAAATGAAGCATGATTGATTGATTATACCCTGTCATAAGAGGTTCTCTCAGAGCAAAGGAATTAATTTAGATAAATACAAGGTAGTAATACTCTTAGGAAAATGTAATATCAATAGGATGCACAAAACTGGTAAATTCTGGTTAGGAAATTGATAGTGATACAGACCTAACAGTTGCATGATATTGCACAAAATGTTTTCTGTATGCAGCAGAGAAAGTAATACAGCCTTAGTAACATTTAACCCTGAAGCAAATTTTGTGATCATCATCTTAAAATTTGGTAAGAGTAAAAAAAATTTTTAAACCCCCTAAAATTAGATACCCCCCCCTAAAACTTATGCCTGAGATATATTAATGCCCTTTTATATCTAGCAGAAAAATGTGGCAAAGCCAAAATTTATTGTGTATTGAATGAGATACAACAGATGTGTGTGAATGAGTTAAGAAATAATTTGATCATTACAAATCATTGAGAAGATCAGTATGAAAAGTCTACAAAGTGCAACATTCTATTCCGGAGACTCCAACTGATTCTCTCACTGATTCACAATTAAGGTGGGTACAGTTTGCCAGGGAAGACAACGCTAGAGGCCCAACTACAGAGAGTTTGACTGCAGACATAAGAAAAATGACCAAATGAGTTCTATTTTCATTAATTTTACTTTCTCAAAATCCCTTACAGACTGTCACTACTATTTGTGCAATGTGATAGTAGTTCAAGGTGGGAGTCACTTCACCAAAACATTTAACTTACGCATAAAGTTTTTTGACTTTGCATTTATATCATTAAGATACTGAAAGAGGACTTTAGGCAGTAAAACCTCAGCCCCTTCTCGAGGCTCAATTTCTCTGTGTGCTAATTATACAGATTTAGATGCTTAAAGAACCTTCTTGGTTTTTAAATTATCCATCTCACACATGGGCAAGATTCACCTCCTTGACTAAGTGTGTCTAACATCCTGCCAGGCATTCATTTCCTTCATGGCAACAATTCCCTGTAATTTCTAGAAATCTCTTAAATTTAAATTGATTACAGATAGTAACTGCCCTTCTTAAGCTGTTCAGGGTGAAAGGTGATGACTAAGCATGGGGAGCCATGCAGCGCTGCTGTTTCTATTCCATGACAAAGAAACTGTGTACTGGAATATGGTGCTCATTTTTTTGCTTGCATAACCATCACACTAGCGTGTGGTGTTGTGGCAATTAAGGAGTGATCTCTCACCTTCAGCAGAGGATCTGGACTAGTAGTAGTGGTTGTAGGCTTGTGGGCTATCGTGGCTTGATTCTGAAAAAGAATAGATTATGCTTTCATTTTCAACAAAGCCTTTATGAATGTATTCTTCCTTAAGGGCTACCTTCCTTTCTGGGATTTCCTAATTCATCTTTCATTGTAATTAGCATAAGACTCTCATGTGTGGATATGTGGAGGGGAAGAAGATGTAGCAGACAAGATATAAGAGTAATATTTAGGATGGAGTTTGCCCGGCCTTTCATTCTTGAGTCAGCAGTCTAAAATGCTTTTGCTGGGAAATATAAAGGTTTTGAATAAATGTTGTATCACAAATAGTAAGACTGCTATATACTTTGGAGTAATTGTAATCTGTCCAATTAATTTAGAGAGCCTGAGTGAATCAGGTTGTGGTTTATCCCATATAAACGGAATTATGAAATTCAGATTCTAGTCTAAACTAACCACCTAAAATCATTGCTGGAAAGAGACAGTCACTTTAAGGAGGTTTCTAATGAAAATGTGATTATGGGCTGATGAATATGGGCAGATGTCAATACCTTCCTACTGACCCCCAACAGCTCACTGTCTGGTAAGGTTGTTCATTAATTTATCTGGAGTGGAGCTCCCAGCAGAAGACATTGATTACACCTCCCTCTTCTCAGTAGATATATAGGGGAGCAGGCACTAAGAATGACTGGTATACCAGGCTTCGTTGTTGGAGCAATTCCATCAGAGCCATAGTGTAATTAAATCCCAGTAGGTAGGTTTAAGACTGGGAACTGGAAGAACTGAAACATCATTTTCACCATCTTCCATATGCTATGTATTTGACCTAGAACAAACTATTTAGGGTTATTTCTCTATTTTCTGACATCCTATTAATAAAGAACAATTCTTATGTGAACTCACTGGTAACAACTACTCTAAGGACTGGTTTGCTATCCTAATTTCTCAAGTTTTTCATGTACTTTTCCTGTATTAATTTGGTTGCAGCTTTCTACATAGCATCCTATTATCCTGTTTTTTTTTCCAGACTAGTTGTCAGCAGGAAGCATGCAATAACTAGAGAAAAAACAAAGGATTTAAAATAGATACATTAAATTTGATAAAGATGAGGCCATTATATCATATTAAATACTATCATCCAATTAATTAATTTTGCCTGGTTATTCTTACACTGAAGGCAGGAACTTTTGTTTTACTGAATTTTATACTCAGTAAGAACATCACGGTAGGACAACTCCACCGCAGTAGGACTCATTGTGAGGATGGTGCACTGACTGGGCATCACCTGGGAGCTGGGAGCTGGGGGACTCTCCAGTGCCGGGCAGCTGGGGCCTGTCCCACCCCCCAGTCCCAGGCAGGGCAGCTGGGGGACACTGGGACATCCCGAGGCATCAGGCTCCTCACTGAGGACAGGCTGAGGTGAGGCCGGGACATGGGCCTGTGGGTGGGCCCAGCTCTGTGAGGCCCATGTCCAGTCAGGGCAGGACTGCGGAGAACTGGAGACTGGCTCTGATGCAGTGTCACAGGGGCAGTGGCTGCTGGCCTCAGGGGGCCAACGTGACGTCTTGGGCCCTAGGTAGGGTGGGGAGAGCCCCAGGGAGGCTGGTCAGGGACAGTCAGGCCCATAGTGATATTCATTCAGTAGACACCTAAATTTTGTCTACATGTAGGGGTCTACACACGATATAGATCTGAAAACATCCTGTATAATAACTGACTATCTGATTAAAATTGTCAATGGCAGTTATATAGTATCGTCTAAAGCAAAAAAATGACACAAAGGTTTAAGCTAAAGACTTGCACAGGTGTTCATGTAATTTGGTATGCTCTGGGACACTGATTCTAGTCCAACACTGCAGTTTCAGGATGGCAAAGGTCTCCTTTAAGTCACATCTACCCTAGCCATATGGATCCCTTGAACCTTCCAGGCACCACATGTGGCCACTGAAGAAAATACTTAAAAGAACCAAATCCCAATGGAGTCTGCTTTCCATATGAGCTAGATCTCCCCTGACTACATGTAAACATGTAGCTTCTGTGTCAACACCTGGACAACGATTCAGTTGCCTAAACATAGGTGGTTAGTGCCACTTGAAATGACCTATGATATGTGAGACTTCCATATGGTTTAAGTGGCTATAACACAGGAAGACCAACACCCTTTGCAGTGGAACCAAAAGACAAACAATTTGTACAAGAGCATTTCAAATGCTTCCTTTCTTCAGCTTCTACTAAGGCCTTAATAACGTTATAGATAACACTGTAATTATACCCATTATTATTTCCTTATTTGACTCAGAGCAGCATTACTGAGCCATTAAAATTCCAAGACTTTCTGCTGGAACTGTCATATAATCTGTTGTTTCTTAGCCTGTATTTGTGAAGATGATTATTTCTACATAATTGTAAGACTCTGGACAAAGTCTTGAAAGACAACATCTTATTTTATCATGCTGGTTTTCCAATTTGTTAGAGACATTTTCAATTCTAATCTTGTCTACTTATTCAATTGTCCAAATCATTATTAATAAGTAGTATTAGTAGAGCCCTGCAAAACTTGATACCATATATCCTAGCTATTTGCCAAGGTTCATTAATAATAACACATAAAAAACCTTTGTAAAATCAAGATATGGGAAATCTGCACCTTCTCCTCTATCTACAAGGTTTGCTACCTTGTCACAGGAAAAAAAAAAAAGAGAATTGTTTGACAGGAGTTGTTCTTAATACGTTGTTCTTATTTACCTCCTTGTTATTTTCTGTGTAGTTACAAATATTTTATTTGTTTATTTGTTCCAGTACTTTTCCGGAAAATAAAATTGACTAGCTGGTCAATATTCATTCCCTTCTCACCTGTTTCTCCACTCTTTTCCATTTCAAAGATAGGCACCTTTTTGTTTTGTTTTGTGTTCTTAGTCTTTAGGACTTCATCCATCTTTTATGAGTTCTCAAAGATAAATGCTAACAGCATATCTCTAAAGCAGACATTCAGCAAAAGCCCTTAAGTGTTATGACTGATAATGTTGCAATACTTAAGACTTAGAAACCTTGTTCCAAGAATGAAATTCAAAGTAATGAGATAACCATCTAAAGGGTGATATCTGTAGAAGAGCAGAAATGGAATTCATAGCAGCTAGCATCCTCAGTACTGGTATATATACCATACAAAGAAATGGGTTTATTTAAGTGTCGGGGTAGGCAGCGGGTCTGCTGAACGCCTGGCAGAGCAGAAGGAATTTGACCTTGGCCAGATCATCCCGTACCCGTGAGAAGTCTGCATGAGGGAGAGCATACCACAGATAAGGAGCAAGGATAGTGAACATCTGCAACAAGAAACGTGAAACTGTTGAACATAGATAAGGAACTGCGTGAATCATGTTCAGAAGTAAAAACTTTGAGAAAGCTATCTAATCATGTACCGTTGCTATGGGTGTACCGTTGCTATGGGCTTAGCCAATTATGTTAGAGCTTGCAGTAGTTGTAGAAGATATAAAAAAGGATGTAAAAGAGCAATAAACGATTCCACTTCTTTTGCTTCTTAATTAATTGTCAATTGTCGCATGACCGTCTCGACCGCGACATTTAAGATCTTTACTATTGTAAGATCCCCAACCTCAATATTTAGGAACTCAGGTTAATCTGAATTCAAGGGCTGAAATGCCCTCTGAAGGTATAAACATTAATAATGATAATAATAATAATAATAATAATAATAATAATAAAGCCTCTTTCCTTTCCCAGGCAAGTGAGCTAATGCTTAAATTATTAAACAAATAAAGTACCAGTACCTTTAGGCAACAGAATAAGCATGGTCTGAACATGATTTGAAACTTGTGCATTTCTGAGAACTTAAAAAAAGGAATACTTTCTTAATGAATCCTTAAATTATCTTCAAAATCACTTCTCAGTATATTTTCTTGTTCTTACCTGACTCCTTACTTCTTTAGAGCTGGTATAAGTTGTGATGGCAATCACTGGCAATTTTAATGAAAAAGTTCAGTCGATATTTTTTTCTGAGGAATTTCTCTGCAGAATGGTGCAACAATTCTTTCTTCTTATGTAGTTAAATAATGTTTTCTTAGTAACAGTGTTGATTGTATATAATTTCATGCACTAGCTTTTTGATTTTTTCCCGGGAAAAGGGGAAACATAACCCCCATTTTTAAAAAAGAAATAAAGAAGACCCAGGGAACTACAGGCAAGTCAGTCTCAGCTCTGTGCCTGGCAAGATCATGGAGCAAATCCTCCTGGAAACTATGTTAGGGCACATGGAGAATAAGGAGGTGATTGGTGACAGTCAAAATGACTTCACTAAGGACAAATCGTGCCTGACGTATTTGGTGGTCTTCTACAATGGGATTACAGCATTGGTGGATAAGGGAAAAGCAACTGACGTGCCATGCACAAATGCAGGCTGGCCAAAGAGTGGCTTGAGAGCAGCAGCCCTGTGGAGAAGGACTTGGGAATAGTAGTGAATGGAAAACTGACTATGAGGCAGCAATGTGTGCTCACAGACAAGAAACCCAACTGTATCCTTGGATGCATCAAGAGAATTATGGCCAGCAGGTCGAGTGACGTGACTCTTCCCCTCTAATCTTCTCTCATCAGACCCCACCTGAAATGCCATGTTTAGCTCTGAGACCCTGAGTGTAAAATAGAGACCTGCTCAAGTGGATCCAAAGGAGGGCCACAAAGATGATCAGGGGGCTGGAGCACCTCCCTTGTGAAGACAGGCTGAGAGAGTTGGGGTTGTTCAGCCTGGAGAAAAGAAGGCTCTGGGGAGACCTTATAGCACCTTCCAGTAGTTAAAGGGTGATACAGGAAAGATGGAGGGGGACTCTTTATCAGGGAGTGTAGGGATTGGACAGGAGGTAATGTTTTTAAACCAACAGACGGTAGATTTTAATTAGATATTAGGAAGACATTCTTTCCTGTGAGGGTGGTGAGACACTGGAACAGGTTGCCCAGAGAAGCTGTGGCTGCCCCCTCCCTGGCAGTGTTCAAGGCCAGGTTGGACGGGGCATTCAACAACCTAATCTAGCAGAAGGTGTCCCTGACCATGGCAGGGGTTTTGGAACTAGATGATCTTTAAGGTGCCTTCCAACCCAAACCATTCTATGATTCTATGCTTTTCAACATACAGGTTTGTCCTACTGTTTTATATTTGTCCTCTTGTCATCTGACCTAGTCATCATTTGTGGTATATCTCTTTAAGATCAAGTTAGTGAAGAACTCATGATTATCACAAATGGTCTTCTCCTTTACTTACTGTCCCTTTCACACATATTTGATTTTTAATTTTGAAATTATCTGCCTTTAAGATCCAGCTATTATATAAAATAACAAAAAAAAAAGTTAGAAAACATAGTAATACCTTCAGTAATATATTTTTTAAAATTCAGTAAATGTGCCAGGTGTAGAGAAAAATCGTAGTGAATATCTGAGAAAATATTCATTGTTTTATGGAAAAATATGAAAATCAGTGAAACTATAGTGATATAGAGCTCTGTAGTAGTGATGCAGTAAAAAAATTCATATCAGTTTTCTTTAATAAGATAAATTGATTTATTTTTTTAATTGTTCATACTTGTTAGACATTATAGAGGTAGATATTTTTACATTAAACACTTGTTTGTGTCTGTTCCTGTGCTTTATTCCTGTTGTTTAACACTTACAACCTATGACTCTAGCTCCTAGCTCTCTTTTACCTCTTGGCTTTTAACTCCTGATCAGTTTTTCATTCTGTGTTCCTGATGTTTGCTCCTGACCTTGGATTTAGCTTTTCATACATCTCCAGATTCTATTCGTCCTTGAGGTCTTTGCCTTGTTTCTCAATATTGTGCTGGACTTCTTACAGCTCCAGAGGTAGTAAATAGATATACAATCTTGTGAGGGCTATGAGGGCTACCAAATGCCATTTTTCATTAACAGCTACATTAAAAAAGTCCACTTAGAAAATCTTAATTGTTGGGATTTTGTTTCCATCTGCTGATGTCACTGAACAGCAATAACCACTAGATTCTCTTGTACTCTTTTTGTGACATGCTTTCTGTAATATGACACTAAACTTCTTTAGATTATGACTTTCAATGTCTTGCATATATTTATATTATTTGGTAATACTTTATTTTCTGCTCAATACTACAGAAAAGAACTGTAAGTTCTCTGTGGATACAGTGTAAATAATTTGAATTTAATTTAATTCTAGTGAATGACTAGCAGTGGGATTAATTTTGTGTTGTGGATTCATTTCTGTATTGCAGGCAACAGAATTTCAGTGCAGTTTAGATGTGGCAGTGATGATAACTTACAAAGTTCCTGCTATACACATTGGATATTTAAAGTCTAATACATCCTAACAATAGGTATCTAGTGCCATATAAGATAGCCTAGTGTATCTGTGACACCCATATGGGACTGACAGAAACTACATGGTACCTGTAGGAGATTTGTGTCACACTGTAAAAAAAGCTGAACACCCAACAAGGCGTGTCTAGACATGACAATTAACTGACTGAAACAAACCCTTAGTTCATTTGGGAATGCTGACTTTTAGACTCCTAAATGTATGTTTCTACATCCTGATTGTACTAAGACCTGAATAGAAGTGTATGTGTTCCTTCTCCTAATCCTCAGCTAATACTGTTTTCCTCTGATAAAGCCTAAATGTCAGAAATACAGAAGCTCAGAAAATCTGTAATATTTACTGATGCCGCTTCTTATGGCTTCCATCAACTTGGGTCATATTAGAAGCCCTTTGATTAATACAAAAACTCACAGAACAGCTTTCAATTTGCAAAATGTAAGTATCTAGTGTCCTTTTGTATGTTCTGGGCTACATTATGTAGCCTGTGGTGGTGTTCTGGAAAGTTTTGGCTTTCCTGTAAGGCCCACATCATATCTGCTGGCACAGTATTTTGGAAACTCCAGCACATAACAAACAAAAGTAGGAACCTATGCTTAGACAACTGGACTGAACCGTAGTGAGACTTACATTCACTTAGAAATTCCCAAATGTATTTAAAATGAATGTTTAGAAGCCCTGCTTGTATTTACAGGCAACATCTGCAAATTGAACTTAGGAACAATGGGTTAAAATAACCTAGTGAGAAGGGAATTGAGTTAAATCTCTCAAAGTGCATGGAATAATAATAGAGTTCTCTATTCTTAGAGAGGCCAGGAGAGGGGGAAGCAGAACTGACATCCTGGACTTCCAAAGGTCTGACATTGTCTTATTTAGTCACCTGTTTGACAGGTTTCCTTGGGAGACGATCCTGAAAGGTACTGGGTCCAGGAAGGCTGGGCACTCTTTAAGAAGGAAGTGTTAACAGCTCAGGAGCAGGCTGTCCCCAGGTGCTGTAAGAGAAGCCGGTGTCAGAGAAGACCACCCTGGCTGAACAGGGAGCTTTGGCTGCAACTGAGGGAGAAAAGGAGAGTTTACAGCCTTTGGAAGAAGGGGCTAGCCACTCACAGTGATTACAGAGAGGCTGTGAGGCTATGCCGGGTGGAAATCAGGAGGGCTAAAGCCCAGCTGGAAATCAATCCAGCATCAGCAAGCAAGGACAACAAGAAATGTTTCTATAAGTATGTCAGTAGCAAAAGAAAGACCAGGGAGAGTCTCCATCCCCTGCTAGACACAGAAAGAAACATGGAAACAAGCGATGAGGAAAAAGCTGCGGTCCTTAATACCTTCTGTGCCTCAGTCTTTAATAACAAGACCAGTTGCACTGAAGGAATCCAGCCTCCTCAGCCAGAAGACAGAGACTGGGAGAACAACCCCCCTCATTCCAGGAGGAGACAGTCAGTGACCTGCTGCATCACACAGACACACACAAGTCTATGGGACCGGATGGGATACACCCGAGGGTGCTGAAGGAGCTGGCTGGGGTGCTCGCCAAGCTGCTTTCCATCATTTACCAGCACTCCTGGCTGACCGGAGAGTTCCGACAGATTGGAAATTGGCCAGTGTGACGCCCATCTATAAGAAGTGTTGAAAGGATGATCCAGGAAATTACAGGCCTGTCAGCTTGACTTGGGTGCCAGGGAAGCTGATGGAGCAGCTCATCCTGAGTACCATCACACAACACATGAGGGACACAAGATGCTCAGGCCCAGTCAGCATGGGTTTATGAAAGGCAGGTCCTGCCTGACAAACCTGATCTCCTTCTAAGACAGGGAGACCTGCTTATTGGATGAGGGAAAGGCTGTGGATGTTGTCTACCTTGACTTAGCAAGGCCTTTGACACTGTTTTCCACAGCATTCTCCTGGTGAAACTGGCTGCTCGTGGCTTGGATGGGCAGGTGCTTTGCTGGGTAAAAAACTGTCTGGATGGCTGGGCCCAGAGAGTTGTGGTGAACAAAGTTAAATCCAGTTGGCGGCCGGTCACGAGTGGTGTCCCCCAGGACTCGGTTTTGGAGCCACTCCTGTTTAACATCTTTATTGATGATCTAGACGAGGGGATCGAGGGCACCCTCAGTCAGTTTGCAGATGACCCCAAGTTGGGTGGGAGTGTTGATGTGCTCGAGGGTAGGGAGGCTCTGCAGAGAGACCTGGACAGGCTGGAGCCATGGGCTGAGGCCAACTGGAGGAGTTTCCATAAGGCCAAATGCCGGGGGCTGCCCTTGGGCCACAACAACCCCCAGCAGCGCTACAGGCTTGGGGAGGAGTGGCTGGAGAGCTGCCAGTCAGAGAGGGACCTGGGGGTGTTGATTGACAGCCGGCTGAACAGGAGCCAGCAGTGTGCCCAGGGGGCCAAGAAGGCCAATGGCATCCTGGCTTGTGTCAGCAATCGCGTGGCCAGCAGGGACAGGGAAGGGATCTTACCCCTGTCCTCGGCACTGGTGAGGCCGCCCCTCGATTCCTGTGTTCAGTTTTGGGCCCCTCACTCCAAAAAGGACATTGAATGACTCGAGCGTGTCCAGAGAAGGGCAACGAAGATGGTGCAGGGTCTGGAGCACAGGTCATACGAGGAGCGGCTGAGGGAACTGGGGGTGTTCAGTCTGGAGAAGAGGAGGCTGAGGGGAGACCGCATCGCCCTCTACAGCTCCCTGAAAGGAGGTTGCAGAGAGCTGGGGATGAGTCTCTTTAACCAAGTAAAAAGTGATAGAACAAGAGGGAATGGCCTCAAGTTTCACCAGGGAAGGTTTAGACTGGATATTAGGAAGCATTTCTTTACAGAACGGGTTGTTAGGTGTTGGAATGGGCTTCCCAGGGATGTGGTGGAGTCCCCATCTCTGGAGGTGTTCAAGAGTCGGGTTGACATAACGCTGAGGGATCTGGTGTAGTTGGGAACTGTTAGTGTTAGGTCAATGTTTGGACTAGTTGTCTTTTCCAACCTAGATGATTCTGTGATTTTGTGAATAATGAAATCTGCCCTACTATCCCAAATCAAATCACTGCACAAATAAATTTAGTAGCTGTCAATATCTGAGGTCACTTCCTGATACCCATATAGTTGGATAATTATGTTGCAATGTATGGAAAAACAAAAACCATCTTCCCTGTTTATCACAATGAGCTGTTTAGCTTTCAGGAGGTGTGAAAACATCCCTTATTTTTTAACATTCTTCCGTACATTTTTGTTTCATCTCCATTATGAAATCATTAACAGTTTTTATGTGGAATGGGGTTCTCAGTTATATTACATAAGAGTTTTAAGGAGCTCTTATGGAATACTTTGCAAAAGAAATCATTGCTATTTTCATCTCTGGTTTAGAGTTAAAGAATGTGAAATACACGTGTTTGCCAAACTCAGGCAACAAACAATGGAATTCTAGAAAAAAAATTTGGGCATTCTAAACTTTTGTCCAGCATAAATTCTTACTGTCACTGTGATATTCCTAAAATGCTTTCAAACTTATCTACCAAAATTTCTCTGTTTTAAAACCAGAAAAAATGAAGGAATGAAGAGCTTCTACTATTTATTTTAAAACCTTAAGTCTCAGTATTTAAAATATTTAAACTTTTATTTTTCCTATGAAACTACGGCTTGACATTTAGATTTAAACTTACTGCCGTTCAGTGTAGTAGCAGTGTCACAAACCATCATGGATCTTTTTCCAAAACCACTCTTCTCTTGCATATATATGAAAGTGATGCAACCTTAATTACACATAAAATATAATGTCTAATCCAGTATTGAAAGAGATGAATAGGGACATGGAAATATATCTGCTGATCTGCCTAAAATCCTCATCCAAATTATGTAGTATAACTATGATTCTTTTTTTTTAATGATTGGTTTAACACTTATATATTCTGTCTGTATAGTAACCTTATCCTGGCTTATAATAGTTGTCTGGTGATACTGTCCCTTTTTTTGTGTTAAAAAGTTGACTGTATTTTGACCTCCAGCAATCAGTAAGAGAGCAAATTGCATGTTTTCTCTACTGGTGAATTTTGGGGTCACTAGGAGAAAGGTGATTCAGGCTCAGTGTGTTATTAGAAAACATGTTTGTTGCCTGTATTTCTTCTGTGAAATATTTCCACAAATATCAAAAGAATCTTAATTTTCCTTCTTCTATCCAACATTTAGATTCATAAATTGAAATTTCAAAAAGCTATACTAATGTAGTAATATTACCACAGGGATTAGAGGTTAGTTTGGTTTAGAGGAACAGACGACAGGGAGAAACTTCAGAATACACTGTTTATCACGTTTGTGTTTGACATAGCTTCTGTTGTGCAAACAGAAGAATATATAATTTTGGCCAGTATCATGGCTTAATATATTCTGAAGGATTTAGAGGGAAAAAAAGTTTCATTTAAAGAAAGAAGAGAGCATAAAATATATAACATATTGAATAGAAGTAAAGATGCAGATATCCTAAAACTTTCAAACCAGGTTGAAAGCAAGCTAAAGATTTACTTGTAAGCATGGGATGAGTATGTATTCATATTTCTATATACTATCATTAACTGAAAAGAAAAATGGTTTTGGGACATATTCTACTTTCCTATAATTTCTTTCATTAGTATTAAGGTTGATAGTTCATGATCAGATTTTATGCAACTCAGTATGTGTTCGTAGCAATGCAGATACAGCTTTCTTTACATTCTTAAACTTGTTCCTTTCTTAATGTTCCAGATACATCGGCTTTTGCTATTTCTGAAAGGTTAATTTGTTCAGTATCTCAAAATTGCTTACAGTATCTAATGTTGTGTCTGGCAACGCACTCCATATTAATTTGTTGAATGCAAAATCAAGTATTCATGTGACTTTCAGGGGTCAGTCAACTTCTAACTCAGTGGTTGACAGTAAGAACTTCCATCTAAACAAAAAATCCTTTAGATAATTTAGTGTTGGGTAAATGGCAGGTGATTCCTATAACTGAAGTATAGGCTTATTGGAAGCTGTTCCTGAAAAGGCCCTCATTAAATGTGGAGATATTTAATTAAATCTTCTAAACGTTTTAAATGACAAGCACTTATACACTTATTAATAAGCCTAAAATCAGATTTCCATTTAAACTTGGAGAAGGGGCAGAACAACAAGAAGTAGGAGGAGAAGGAGAAGGAGAAAGGAGAAAGGAGAAGGAGAAGAATGAGAAAGGAGGAGAAGGAGAAGGAGAAGGAGAAGGAGAAGGAGAAGGAGAAGGAGAAGGAGAAGGAGAAGGAGAAGGAGAAGGAGAAGGAGAAGGAGAAGGAGAAGGAGAAGGAGAAGGAGAAGGAGAAGGAGAAGGAGAAGGAGAAGGAGAGCTGGCTTGTTGGAAAACAAATGAAGAACATGTATTATTAAATATAATCTCTTTAAAGTTTGGAGAGAGGAAAGAAAAAAAAAAGAAAAAAGATATCAAAGCAGCATTAATTTAAAAGACATTAAATGACTTCAGAATTATTTGTATGATGCATAGACAACAGACCAAGACTTTTGTACAGGCTTACAGCTTTAGTGTTATTTGTGAAAGACATTAGTATTTAATAGCATTGTACGACCAGATATGAAAGCAATTTAAATTACTTAAGTCAGCTTCTAATATGTGTCTACAATTCCAAATTTGTCATAACAAATAAAACTGTTAAATTAAAGCTAACATTTCAACACATGAGACAAAACCTTTAGGGAAGACTTAAGATCTTTGTTAATATTGGAGGTATTTGCAGTTACTCTGTGATGTATATACTCCGTGAATAAATAACAGCATTCCAGATCTGTCTTAAATGTAAAGAAGAGCTAATAGAAAATTTTGCCATGTTTTTCAGTTAGGAAAAGATTATACATTTTATCACTTCTAATGATATAAAAAACATTTCTCTGTTATAACTGTTTCACGAATGGAAATAAAATCTTAGTGCTTCAGAATATTTTGAAGTTTGATTCAAAATTTGATGTTATAATTACATTTTGAAATTATTTCTTTAATAGTTAATGATTTGTTGCTAATGTTTGTAGAGCAATAGCTTTATACTTTGGTGGGTCATAGGAGATGAAATAGTCTATACATGAATAATTTTGTGTTTAAGTGATCAAAGGCAGCTTCCAGTCAGATCATATTGAAACATGGCACCTTATTTTCTAGATCAAACTATATCTGTACTGTAGTAAGAATACTTATTTTGCTTCAAATAAGAATTAAATCAAATATCATTTTGTTTAAATCACATGGAGAATTGGCATTCCTGTGTTTTGATAATCTATTCATCAATAAACTAAGTATAAATACACACATATGGAAAGAGCGGTCATCCTTTGTGCACAGTTTTTCGGTTGATAGATTAAAATAATAGGATTTTTGTTATTCTAATATTTTAGTGGCCAAAGTGGTGTAGAATTCTGGTAGCAGAACAGTCTATGGAAAAAGGATGACATGGAGGATGTGCTCGAGTATTTACCTGTGACTAAAATAATAAACAGAATGGTCTAGGGACTGTTCTCTGACCTTGAGACAAATCATTTCTCTGTTCAATTAACGTCTCTTATTTACCTGTCCTGCCCTACAGCTGGGCACAGATATGGACTCTGTTGGGAATAGTCCATGGCCTTTGCTAACATCAATTGTCCTCAGCTGTTCATATATAAAGTTTCTTGGCCTGATCAAAACTATGTTAGACAATCACTCTAACTGTATTAGTACAGATAACAATGTTTCCATGATTATCACAATTACTTCTCCCTGGCACGGGGAGATTTAAAAGTATAAATGTAAACATTGAAAAATGCTTGATAAATAGTTTATCTTTCACTTTCCTTAAGCATTCACTGTTTTTGCAGATTCTAAATTCCTAAATGTTTATTCCAGCACAGTTCCACTCTCTGTGGTAAATGCAAACACATCTTTACAAGTGCAAAGACGAAGTTCAGTCTCCAAGTCACTGCTGAGCTCCAGGAAACACAATTTTATTTAACGGCTGAGGACTGCAGAGTGTATGGTTATGTTTGGGTACATGAGTGTGCCCAAGGCAGAGAAGTAAACAGAGAGGACAGGAAGGATAGCACTTGATTGTAATTTCACCTTGGAATGCTCAAATTCACTGTAGGCAGGAGCAACTCTTCTTCAGAGGAACTGGAAATTATACAATTCTCTTAAAATTAATGACTGCAAAAGGGCTTTTGTAGGGAAAGTGCTGAACCACATACTGCAGGGACTGATCATCCATGCATTATCAGGACAAAGCCATTGCCATCCTTTTGAGATCAGAACAAATAGGAGTTATGTTTCAGGATTAAATTTAAAACTATCCAAACTCAACAGCTGGTCATTCTCTCTATAATAAGATGAACTAAACCTTTCTATTTTGGCTTGTTTAAACTCTGAATCCAAATGTTGCCCTTCTGGCTCTCTGATTTCCGTATAATCAATTTGGATATCGGTACAAACCAGGAGATTCCCATTAAATCTGGCCAGCTGCTCTCTTTTCTAAGCTTAAGGCTTCTTTCCTGTTGCTCTTTCTAAAAACTGTGGGAGCTCACATGAACACCAGCATAACACAAAGCACCTGCACCATTATTGATCTAGGCTGGTGAATTCACTGAATGTTATTGTGCACAGCAACAAGAATAACACAAATCAGTGGTTAGAAAGAAACATTGTACCGGTATCTGTTTCGAAGAGGCCATATAGATAGGTATTTTAAAATCTGTGGCATTATAATAAGCCGCCAAGTGTAGGAAATGCATATCTGTTGGTTTTTTTTGGTTTTTGTTTTTTTTTTAATCTTTCCAAGATCAGCATAATTTTAATAAGTGGAGCCATTTACATTGCTAAATTTTCATATGCCATCTTAAAAACCCGCTGGGTTTGACAGTTATGTGGGGCTGCAGAGGCAGAGAATCCCCATACTTGTAATACTCAGGATTATTCACAGAACCTAATCAATTCTCCTCTGAATGTCATCCTCAAGAATTGTTTACACTGGAACAGAGTGTGCAAAAGAAGTTCACAAAGCAGATGTTTTTCTATCACTTTAAATTCATTCACTTTAAACAAGATGATGGGTAAGAGAGAATACAGTTCAGAGTTAAGCAGGCAGCCATATACAGTCAGTATTTCAACATTTGCCCATTTAATATCCAGATACTGAACTGTCTACTAATGTGACTGTCATCTTAATTCTCTATTGCTTCCCTCTGGCCATGTTGTTAATGCATTTTGCATCATTTTCAGAATGAATACTCCAAAGTGATAAAAGAAACCGGCTTGTGTGGCATTTACCATGACATTCCCTAAACTTCTAATTGCTTGAGAATGTGGGCTCCTACCTTTCATTTGCTTTATGCTACATACTCTGCCATTGCTACTTCTCGAATAAACTGCATAGTACACCTTTTTTTTCTCTAAACAAAACCATCAAAAATCAATGAGCTGGGGACACAGAGCTTATAATAAATAATAAAAAATATAAACAAACAGATAAATAGATAAGAAGGAGAGAAAATTTCTTGTGGGATAAAAATGGACTATATTAAGTTATTTTGGTACAATATCTACAACTGGTCATAACAGAAACAGGAAGGTGGAAAGCTGGAGCCAGTAACACATTTTCATTGTTCCAGCCTACTTCTCTTGAGAAATAAAATATTGAGGATGTTTGTGGAAGGCTAACAAGTTCTTGTGTGATTCACCAAGCTGCTTTCTGGTTGCTGAATGAAGGATCCTTTTTCTGCCTGAAGAGTAGTGAATTTCAATTATCTCTGCACAACCAGTACTAGATCTGTTACCAGTACAAACATGAGATAACTTACAGCATCACCGTCTCTCTTCAGGAAATCCTACTGCATTGAGACAGTGATAACAAAGGGCAGAGGCTTCTCAGGTGGGCATAAGAACTGAGAAAACATCGCTTTTTACCATGGATTTAGGGCCAAGAATGCAAAGAGAGAGAAAATTGTAACAATCCTGAACAAGGCTTAGGTTTTTATAAGAGTGCTGGTGCCTGTCCTTAACTACGAATTTCTTAACTCTAGAGCTGAAGAGTTGTGTTTGTTCTCCTTCAGGGCTCATGAATCTTGCATTCTTGACTACGCAGTGACAGAGCTTCAACATGAGGTGAAAAGGGTATCCCCATTTTCTTTTCTCCTTCTTATTTCCTTCCTTCCTCCCTTATGCTTCTGTGGTGCTCAGGGCACACTCCTGGGAAAAAAGTGATTTTAGTTTGAAATCCTTTAGATTAAGGATACTGAACTCAAATCTCCCAAGTGATTTCTTTAACCAAGAGTCTGTCATACAAAACATGAGCAATGCCTCCCCTCATCACCTTTCTCTGACAGCTGTGTTTTAAAGGCAAAACAGTTAAAATAGTGTTTTATAAGTGGCTCAGTAAGTGTCAGGCATGCTCAGAGTACAAGTTTCAGACATTCAGTCCTACTACACTGGTCTTCTTAGGTAATTTATGAATTCCATCAGGAGCTAGTTGAAGGCTGTGGATCCTCAAGAAGAGACAAGTGCAGGTCTAGGCATATGCAAAATGGAATTTCAGGCAATTAGGAAAGTTTTAGGTCAAACAGTTGGGCCGGGAAATTTAGCTGTTTGCTGAGCACGGATGTTTTAAATGGCAATTAATCCATGAGGTGTGTAAACTCAACTCTCACTTTTTTAAAGGACTCTATACTATTTTCATTGTATGTGCTTCATCCTAGATTATACTATAGTACCAGAATTACTTCCATCATCTGCCATTCTTAATATTTTTTTCTGATATGTTGACTTTATTTTTATTTATTGGAAATAGTATGCTACTTTTCCCTTTACTCCTGATATCAATTTTATTCCTTTGGCTGAATCACAGTAGATATAAATTTGGTGTAAGTAATGTACTAGTCTTTGCCTCTATCTTTCCAGACTCCATAGGCTGAATTTTTACTGACTTGTACCTGAAGACATTAACATCTGGGCAAGTGTTATCATTAGTACAATATGTTTTCATAAGTGGAAAAATTAGATAATTAGACTATAGATGGCTTATGTTGTTAATAAGGTCTAACTTGCCACTTCTTTTATTTGTCAAAAAATGAAATAACAAAAATTACTTCTAGTATGGTTATAGACCACAAAAATTGAGAACCTAACTCTAACAGCTGTTTGGGGACAATTTTACTCATGATAAAATGTATGACAAAGTAGGTTCTATTTCTTTCCCCAATTGTTAGTGTAACTGGGGAAAACAATTCAAGATGTGTAAAGTAGAGCTACCAAGATAAGAGTGGTTGAATGTGATTTTCAGAACCCAGTGTTAAAGAAAGTTGAGTAGAAAAAAGCCTATATAAGTTTAGCCAATGAAAAAAACAGGAGTCTAGTCTAAATATGACCTCCAGGTTCCCTCTCAGTGTAATAAAGAAATACCTTTTCACATTGGGATGAATTGCTGATTGCAAGTGTTTGATTTTCGATCTGGTGTTCTTTTCCAAGTAACTACCAAGGCATTTCAGACATCGGTGTTAGACTGAATGTCTAACTTCAGATAAGTCAATTTAGGTGAGACAAAGCTCAGGTTGGTTAACTGAGTAGGTAAGGAAAGCTTAACTGTATGTGGCTAGAGGTCATTTACAAGTTGTCCTTTTACAATTTTGGGGTTGCGAGTCACAAAATATTATTACATTGATTGATCTACCTGACATAGCTGTTGTGAAAATGAGTTACTCTTTGTACAGAGAGAAATAAATACAAAAAGATACAATTCCACCTCCTCTAGTCCAATATACTTCTGATTGACTATATTGGGAGATCCAACAGCATAAAAGGTGTAGAACTAAACTGTATGTAACATTTCTTTTTAATTTATATTATAAGCAAGAAAATCCTTCATAAGTTTTTGTAATTTGTTCTCCTATCTTGTTTCAACTGTAGCAAACCAAAGAAGAATAAGGGCAGAAGTAAACGTCCAACTTTCCCTACTTTTCCTTCTCCAAACAAGAGCTGTGTTTATTGCCTACAAATAAACAGACTTCCAGTAACTGAAAGATATATATTTCTTTTCCTGTGTTTATATCTGCTTCATTTACTGAATGCAGAATTTCGTAAGGTTTGAAGATTACAAAATACACTTAATAACTAATTTTTTAACCATTGAAATGATAAAAACTGTAACTGTGAACTCAAGCTAATCACAAACTTCAGCTGTTTTAGTGATTCTAATTTGTACCTCAGTAGAGCAAAATGCTCTACACAGATTATCTGATTTATTTTGTTACAAGCTAACTAACAGTGGAATTTATCCTAGCTAACACAGGTTATCTAAAAATTAAGATAGATTCAACTCTAGACTAAGACATTAAAATTTAGGTCTCTAAATGGGAGTTATGGGTATAAACTCCTATGTAGATGATGAATATTTGCATTTCACTACAGCTGCTAAACAGATGTGGTCTTGTTTATCTTCTCTGTCTCTTGATGTAGAAGGTTGTACACCTCCCATGGGGATGTCTTTAGACACCTTAGGGCATCTCAAATTACACAGTTATGATCAGGCAATAAGAATTGAGTCTCTAGTCAATGGGGTATGAAGTACTTTTAAACTTCCTAGACTGTCATCTTTCTATGATCCAAACCCTCATTTTAGTACAACACTAAGGCATAGTCTTGGCTCGTGCATCTGAGAAAAGTAACAAACTACGGAAAAGAGTTGTGACAGAACTACACAGACTAGACACATGAATGATAAAAAAGATAAAACTACAGACAAGGTAAGAGAGAGTGGTGCAAGGATCCTGCAGGAATCACAGGTGAGAAAAATCTTAAGAGGCAAAATAAAATAAGAGTAGCTTTTCAGTCCTGGTAATTTATTGCATAATATCGTCGTGGTTTGAACTCGGCCGGAAACCAATCACCATGTGGCCAGTCATTCACTTCCCCCCCAGTTAAATAGGGGAGGGACAAACAAAGAAATTCGTAGGTTGAAACAGGTTTTTTAAAAAAATTAGTAATAGTAACAAAATAACAGTAATAATAGTAAGTCCAAACAGGTAATATACAGCAGTTGCTCACTGACTGGTGACTGGTACATAGCCCACACCCAGCAGCGATCCTGATTGCACCAGAAATGCAGCCGCGCTTGCTGTGCCAACTGGAAAACGGAAAAGGAGATGAGAGAGCACGTGTCTGCCTATACACTGAGCATGACATCACATGGCGTGGAATACTCCAACAACCATCCGAGCCCAGTCCTCCAGCTGTGCTCCCTCTCAGCCCAAAGAAAGTTAACTCTACCCTGGCCAAAACCAGGACAAATATTAAGCCACAAAATCTTTAAGTATTTAAATAAATATATGTGATCTGTATCCATGTGTAGAATTTCTACCATTATTTGTTATTCTTTGTTATTTTGTTATTATTTGTTATGCTTGGTTTCTCCTGCTGCTAGTCTTTTCATCTTCTGCTCCGAATACTTAAGCTCCCCAATAGAAGGGCAATATGTTTTTCTATCAAGGTTGTATACTAGGTATAATAATTTTTAAAATCCTACAAAGATACAATTGTAAAATATAAACTAACATCCTGTCCCCTGCACTAGAAAGCAGGATATTTTTGGTAGTTATTATTAAATACATTGCAACAAATTTCTGATGTAAAACTGAAGCCTGGGTTCTGAAGTCTTTCAAAATAGTCTTGCACTGGTATATCCTGAACACCTTATTTCCAATGAGTAGACAAGATTTTCCTCAAGGTTTATATACAGGGGAACAAAGAGAAGGTGGAAAGATGGTAAAATAAAATATATTAAACCATCTTCAAATGAAGAGGAAAGAAGAGGTTATCTGGGTTTGAATTCCCTCCTCCATTTGTGCCATGAAACTATAAAACATCTGTACTTAATTTTCTACATTTGAACAAAGAAAAAGAATTAAAAGAAACCTTTTTAACTAGAGGGATATGGAGAGAAATAGCCACCAGAAATTCAACCCAAAGAGTGTGTCAAATTACCTAAAAAATATTCTACCTTCTTTCAAGGCCTATCCTAAATAATTTGAGAACAGAGATGACATTTAAAAGCAGAAGGGAAGGTGGGCAGGAAGATCAGAGCAGAAAAGATGAATTTCTTGTGCTGCAATATAACACCATCATTTTTCTTAATTATTCTTGACATTTCACCTATTATTCTGTGAGCTCCCTCAGAGCATAGAGGAGAAAAAATGCCAGTTGCTCTTCAGAATAAAATGTGAAGAGGTACTTGCTGTTGGCTTTTATGGTTGGAGTCTGCCCTTTGATACACAGAATCATAGCACCACCTGTCTGGTAAAATTAGCTATTATGTTTGCAGATGTGCAACCCAGGGCAGATTATGCAAAAGGTGTGTGTGGTGTGTATTTGTGTGGTAGAAAGCTAATAGAGTGAACTTAATTTTTATATTAAAATAAGATTAATGAATATATGGTGAAAAAAAGAGTAATACTTAAGAGCTGAATTAACCCTATAAGAACTTTTATTGAAATTTGTAGGCCAAAATAAATAGTACATATCTGTATAGGGCATTTAAATTCAATATATTCTCTAAACCCCATGACCAATGTTGTAGGGTAATATCTATCTATCATAATGAATGAAACATTAATTTCCTCAGCCTCTCTAGGGTGTTGCTGTAAAACAAGGATTAAGAATTGTTCATCAGAACCAATATGAAAAGGACGCAGAGGTTATGCTAAGAAACATACAGTTTTAATAGAAACATAAAAAACAAAGCAGAAAACTCAATCAAACCACTAGTGGGATAAAATTTTATCTTCTTAATAAGGATACCTTAATTTCACTGTGTTGTTCTTTTTTTTTTATTATTATTATTTAATTTCTATACTTCAGTGAATTGTGAAGTATAGGTAAGAAATAAATCGTTAGCCCGCAAAATTACATCAATCAAAATAACCACTAGTCTTAGAAAAATCCAAACAACTACTTAATAAGGTTTATACAATTAAAAGTATATGCTTGGGAATTAATAAACAGAAGTCACAGGAACTAATTTCACAAGTCAAAGCACATATCTGCTAAAAGGCCATCATCCCCGTCAGAATGTATTTATCTGTCTATTTGTTCATGTATTTATTTATTTAAGGAAATACTGACCTCTTCATGGAAGTACAGGCTCAAAATGAAAATCTATTTTATTCACATGAAACTTTCAAGTTTTGATAAATTTTGCAGGCAAACAGCACTTCCTTTCCTATCTTTAATGAGATTTGTGGATATAAGATAATGAAACTACATTAACTGTAATCTGTAGAATCTCAGTCTCCTCCTTTCTAGTAAAATTCATTCTGTGGAATAAAACCTTCCATGTCAATCCACTATGACCAGTCAATTGTACAGTACTTTTTTAGTCCGTATGCTCATAAATTCTGCCTTCCTCTCCAACAGGAGGAATTAACTCTGATCTTCAGTAGTCCTACCAACCAGTGTTAGAAGAGAAAAAAAATCACAGTTGTCACTGCCTGCTGGATATTAATATATTTAAGAAGGCATACTTGCAAAGCACTAAGTAAAAGACTTCCAGCCCATATCCCTCCCACAGTTGTGAGGGGAGACAGGGAATGATAGATGTGAGCTCATTTCCCACAAAAGAAGAAACTAAATCTCAGATGTCATAACTAGACCAGCAGTCAGAACTACAGCCTTACCCACTGTTGCATGCCTTCTTCCTCTTTTCCAGGAGGGTGTCATTACTTATTGTGACACTTGCACAGACATTTGTACTTTAAGTAGGTCTATATCACAGAATCACAGAATCGTCTAGGTTGGAAAAGATCTTGAAGATCATCTAGTCCAACCATTATACTTAGGGGTTGTACAGTGTTAACAATGTGTTTAAACCAGAGTATGGGTAAGGAGAGTTTCGTAAAAAAGTTCTGGCACGGCATCAACTACCAGCATGCCACACACACTTTGTAGTGTCAGAGGTCTTGGGATGCCCTGAATAAATGTTTGTGCCTGATTTGAGCATACAACTGAGGATACAACATAATGAGTGCTTCCTGGCATATCTTTATTAGATATCTCCTGAGGAATGACCTATAAAATTGTGGACACATAGCCATGGAGTTTTGTGTCATCTATATTGGTGTAACTTCTAGGAAAGGTCCTTCAATTTTTCTTGTTGCCATTCCTCAGAAACTAGTATAAACCACTTAAAGTTAATAAATTAAACACTAATTTGCAGATGGAAATTTTATTATTAAAGGTTTTGTTAGTTGTTATTACCATCACTGTCATTATTGTTACTACAGCAATTCTAACTTCAGAAAACTGAAAATAACTAGTGTAACTAAGTCTTAGGAAAAAACAGAGAATAAATGTTTTTTATTGACTGATTTTTGGACCAAATAAACACTTGCAAATAGATGAAATTATGGTGAAAAGTTATTGGTGGATAATTTTAACCTATTAAGAACAGAAGATTGCCAACATTCAATCAAGCCTAAGATAATTTACTCTGCTTTCTGTAAATAAAGTGCAGGTAAGAGTTTCAGACAGGTCAGGTATGAATGCGTTCTTAGATTCTGGCAATTTGTAGCCCAGGGACTTTCTGAGCCAGAAGCTATTCCTTCATAATTGGTAAAATTTTCTTTTGAAGGAATGTTAATATTTAGTGCATGACCTTGCAGAATATTCTGTAACTATTACAAATTGTTTCATTTATTTTTTAAAAAAAATTCTTGTAGTAAAAATAATTTTGAAATTGGAGTGAACAAAACACCCGAGCAACATATTTAAGGTACCTACTTTCAGATGTGTTGAATAGGACTGTAGGTTTACTGGTTCCTCCCCATTGAGCTAGTGGTTAACTTAGATGCCTACATTGTAGACACATACAATTTGGTGTTAAGATTTTATGTTTTCTCTCTGTGTCAATTTGATATTATGAATAATAATAGTAACTTGAATCATAACAGTTAATGCAAAGTAATTCTGAAATAATTATTAAACTTCAAATTTTGGTATTTAAAGGAGTCTGTGAGTCTTAGAAGTTTAGAGGACAGTCATGTAAGGCAAAGTATTACGTGTCTTCTTATTACATTTTACGTCTCTCATCTGATGCATCTGGGCCTCATTGTTTCTTCTTCTGAAACAGATGGTCCCAGGGTTGGACCTCCTATTGTAATTCTTAGTAACTGATTGTCTTCTAGTCACAACCCTTTCTCTCACACATTGTGAAAATTTGGACTTGTTTAATTTCTTTGTTTCTGGTTACTTGACACTATTAAAGGAGGAGAGCAATATTCCATTTCTTCATTAAATTCGAAACTTGATCAATGCCAAGTGCTTCTGTTGTACTCGCTAGAATGCATTTCCTGAAGTTGTTCTCAAAACACAGCAATTAAAAAATGAAATTATTTAGTTTGAGGGAATATATTTTTTATATGAATGACTTAAAAAAATAAATCTATTCATGCCTAAATCACCAGTAATTAATGTGTGGCTATAAAATAATCTGTTCCCTGAGATCTTTCAGGGGATTAGTTTTTAATGAACTCCATGCATTCTCGACATTTGGAAAGAGGTAAAAAAAGAATATCCCACCCTTTTCATTAGACTCTGATGGCCTGTTATTCTGAGTCATAGGTGTGCATATGCGGAACGATCACTACTCTGAGAGATACTAGGCTAATGGCTACTGCAGGTGAAAAATGCCAGCTGATCAAGTCTGCAACAGTGTCAGGATTCCCTCACCCTCCCCTCTGAGCTCTTAATTCAACTAGAATAAAAAGGAAAATAACCCCAAGTGGTTTTCTTTGTAATTTTCAAATAGACTGGCTGCTTCTCTTTCTCCACTGGAATGGAGTCACTCCATGCTGCAAACTAATAAATATAATACCTTCTAAATAAGTTTAACACAGAAGACTTTATTCTTACTTTAGATCCGTGGGTGCACACTGCAACTTATCTTGTATAAATCACCTTTTGTGGTCTTACATACATATCTCGGGTCACACAACAGAGGTCGGATTCAATGCCTAAACTGGTAATTTTATACCAGATTAAACAAGCCATAAAACCTGAGAAAGAAGAAAATTTATACTGCTGAAGATATATGTGTACTCTGTAATGAGAAAAGTAAGGTAATTATGACAGTTTGTCCTTGATGTCCTTCAAAAGAAAATACTCTGACATCAATATTTAACTAAAGCATGACACAGAAAATTCAGTCTCCATTTAATGTGTTTTTTATATTTTATTAATTTTTAAATTATTGGATGTCTACATTTTTTCATAGCAAAACCTTATAACTTGAGGGGATTTTGCCTCAGGCAAAGCACTGCCGTTTGATATATCTTCTGCACTTGTCTTGCTTTAACAATATGAACTTTTTTCAGAAAAGTGAAAAGCTGTGTTTGACCCCACAGGGAAAAAGTTTTCTTTTTAAGAAATATGTACAAAGTACTTAATAAGTTATACCACTCAGTTTTACTGTATATTATGTTTTCAGTGACTACAGTTAACTTTCTGAATCCCCAGATGACAACATTTTAATAAAAACAAGACATTTTCAACAAAATGTCAGTAGCAAAGTGATCAAAGTGCTATGGGAGCATTTTGGCAACAGTCTGAGCTTTGAATTTCCTATTCACTTTCCAAAACATTCACTTAAAAAGCATTTATTGAAGCTGAACTGCCTTTATCAGCCTGATCAGAGCTCCATAAAGAGCATGCATGATTCAACCACCTTTCCAAGCTTTAAAAAAATATAACTTTGATATATGCCTCACAAGTACAGCACAATAGTTTTCATGCTCACGTTTGTTAAGATTTAGTGCAGCCATTAAAGAACAGAAGGGCTCTTTGGTGGCAATTCTCAGACATACCAAATATCCCAAAGCACAACCTTCTACAAATCAGAGATTAAGGTACTGACAAAAATTTCCACTTGATTGCAGTTTTCCCCCTTAAACTTGTATCAGGAGTGACTATCTTTTCGATCAAATCTCTGAGGGAGGTGATTTTTTATTTTTTTACTCTCTGAGAAAAATATCAACTGAGAGATAAAAAGTGACATTTTATGTGCCTTGTCCAGAAGTCAGTCGATTTATTTAAAAAACTTTGTGTGTGCCTGACCTATACATGAAGTTTGTGACATGTCCCTTGTCAAGTATTGATCACTTAAGACTTTACTGTTTGCCTACTGCAATGTAGCTAATAATCTCTTTTTATTTAGTTTTGTGGCTTTGAATTCTTATAATGACCCAGCTGATTTCTCTGGGACAGTCTTGCTTCAGCTGTGTAAACGGGCTATGGAAATTAAGCCTACTAAAGCACCTTTCCTAGGCAAACAGCCTTTGTTTTCCATCAGTTCACATTGCAAGTGGTTTGCATGCAGATTGATACATTTGGAAGCAGCAAATGCCATCAATCTTTAGGACTTTCTGATACACACCATTTCACCTCTACATCTTGTAAGGGATGGTTGAGCAGTCATGCTATATTCTCCTTGAATGACGCAAAACTTTCTTGTTCAGCTCACCTCAGCATTTTGTGATCGTTGTTGGATATACACAAAAGGTGGAGCTTTCATTAAGTCTCTGTTTGGTGTCTTTCAGATGGCATTCCAATCTGACAGACCTTCTCGCTAAACAATTATGTTATACTATCATACTTTTCATTGCTTCTCACTTCAGGATGAGGAGACTGTTTAAATCTTATTTTCTTAATGTACCCAGATTATTTTTGCACAGACTCAAAATGTTAACAGAGATGTTATTCATAGGTTCACTGGCAAATCTTGTATGGAACTGTGAAAAGTCAGTAAAATTATAAGAAAAATCTTACATTTTATGTTATTTATATATATATATATCTCACTACAGAAATAGGATAATCTTCAGTAGAGGATTTAAATTCTGCCTTGTTCAGAACTGGTTATATTACCATCGTAGGGCATTATATGACAGTTTCTGAAGCTGTGTTTATGCCACCCAAGTAGTTTGCAATGCAATGATTCATTTTACATAGATTTCAAATGTAATGAAATAAACAATGGTATTTCAAGCTTCTATTCAGCCTTAATTATACACGTGTCTACAACAGATCTTTCAGCTAAATCTTAGGATCTACAGGTGCCTTTAAATATGTTTGAACCAGAGCAGGGAAAAATGTAACAGACATTGATTTAAAATTCATCACAACACCCAGCAGCATCAGCCAGAAATGCCATCTCATTTTTCAGATTAAAAATAATATATATATTCTATAATCTACAATGAGAACAGAGTGAAAACTACACGCTCAATATAAAATCCGTGGCTTAAAAATTTTCTACTCAACTTCTCTCTAATTCTTTGCTTCTCTATATAACAGACACTCCCTCTCTCTTTAAATATCTTAAACCTTTGCAGTTATTTCTTTGTGCATGCCTAGAACTGTGCCAGCCTTATTACAGCTCAGCAGTTCAGAGATTACTTTACACAAAGCAAGAATTCCTCTTACAAAATATCACTATGTTTGATATGAAAATATTTTTCACCGTTAACAAGGTATTGACAGAAGTTGGCTGCTAACAAATATTGTTCAGATGTTATTTTCATTAAACTAAGCTGGAAGAAATAGTGTTCTCTTTTTCTGTAAGAATGAGGCAGTTGAAGTGCTGCCCAGATGGTAGAAGTGGAAAAATAATTTATTTCCCTCACCTAAAATTATTCAAAACCACGTCCCGTATGGGAATAGGCTAACCATCTGGCTATATCTGTTTTATCTGACTAGGAAGTGGTTGGGAAATCCTGCTGGGAAAGAAAAAGTCTTGATCTGTGATTCCTGTTCTAAACAGTTATTCTGAAATTTACTTATATAGTTACTAACAAAAAGCCTGAACATTTCTGGAACAGGTACCATATGCCATATCTCCCGTGTTTCAGGTGACATCCTAGTCATTCCTACACAAAATTATGCTCTTCCTCTACTGAATTCCTTTTTGCAAAGTCACACAACTTCACTAGAAGAGTAGGAAGATGCTAACCATACAGTGAAACCTGTAATCTGCTGGTGGGGAAACTTCTGGAGGAGAGGAATTCAATCTATTTCTGTCCATTTATGTCAATATTTGAACAGTACAGCAATTGGGTGGAAAAAAATGGTCACCCCCCTCATTTTTTGACATGACTTCAAAGAAAGAGCAAGTGGAAAGCAATCACTTGAGGAGATCCCCTCCCTCAGGAAATGTTTTGGAAGCTCTCAAAGTGCTTAGCAGCTGAGCAGTGAGTTGTTAAAAGTCTGGCAAGAAATGAAAGTCTGTAATCTTGGGGTTGTATCTATACTAGAAAGCTAAGCAGTGTTAGTGACTTTTGTCAAGTTCTATCTGGGTGGTTTATCTGGCATAGCTTGACTCGCAAACTTCTTCCACCCCCAGATGCCACAGTACCTATTGGGAATGGCTGCTGGCCCGTGCTACCCAAGAAACTATGCCTGGAGAAATGTCTGAAGTCAAAAACTGTGCAAGAGAGCATGTTACAATTAGATACCATAGATAACCAGGCACAAAGGCCAGAGCTCATGTTGTGACCCTGATAAATTTACTATCACAGTTCTGGTAACTCCAGGTTCTAGTTAACTGAAAGAGTAATTTGAGAATTCTTCCAGTAGTTGCTTTTTCCATAATATCTCTCTCTTCCGAATTTTCTATGGCATCTGTTTCAAGCCCTGTTGAACTCAGGGTCACTTTGAGAATAGGAACACTTACAGGCTCTTCTCTTCTACTTGGCTACCCTTTACCATAAAGCTTGAGGAACTCAACATCAGAGGTTACTGACCTTTTGTCAAATACAGCTGAAATGAATTCTATTCAGAAGCATTTGATGATAACAGACAAACAGACATAACACATACACACATAAACTTTATTAATGCAATCCTAGAAAACAGGGATTAAATTAAATTTAAAAGACACCAAAATCAGGGTGCTTTTTGAGGAGCATCTTCTCTTTAGATCCTATATCAAACTGCATGCTGATTGACTCTGACATCTGGCTATTGCTTTTTTGATGCCCGATGTTTAACTTATAGCTCTTGTTGCCTTTCACGTGAGTTGATCTCCTGGCACCTGAAAATCCTGACTCCTAGAATGTTAATAAAGAGTATTCTTTTTAGAGGTAGGAAAGAATGAAAGTGAAGGGGCTTTGAATTCTTTTGACTAGAAATAAAAAGCCTAGCAAATTAGAGAGTAAACTGTTTCCCCAGCAAAGGAACATAAATTTATGCTGGTGATTTGAAAAATATATTCTAAAATATTATTTACAGTATTTCATCTTCACACAGTTAAAATCCAAGATACGCAGACTATGCTGCTAACAGAAAAAAAACCCAAGGTATATAAAAATTAAACTTGGGGAGGACTGTAAATGAAAATCAGAACTTTAGGCTTTATTCTCATGACCAACATGATTAGCGACTGTAATGCTATGATATGAGATAATTTCTAGCATTTTTTTGCAGTGAATTGACATAATAACAAAAAATACACAATCAGAAACAATATCAGGAAGAAAGAAAATCCTCAGTTACCTGCTGATTTTCCCTGGTGAAGCTTATTTTTTAACTCTAAGATTACATAAACACAGAGTTATGCTCCTAACCTTGCCAAGGTGTTCCTCTGTCTTGATCATATGGAGTATTGCGATACGTAAATGTAATGTGAGTCGATACTGAGAAATTATTCTTTGTTTGGCTATGTTCCATGAGGCAGCTGTTAGAGTTGGCATCCTCAAACATGCTTGACACAGGCACTCTGAAAATGTGTAGCAATCTCCAAATTTATGCAGATGTCCAGATGCTAGAGTGCTGATTGAGACATGGATGATGAAGGTTCAGTTCTATGATCCTTCCTCAAAGTAGGAAGTTTAAATCCTAATTTTCCCCTTCCATTCAAAAGACATTAACCTTGAGGATACTCACTTCCGCGGCTAAAGGTCACAGTCTACCTATGTTACTGAAATCATATTTCAATTCAGATGATTCATTTGGTGAGAAAAACATACACAAAACAGTTTACTTCTTTAATCTGGTAGACTAACAGGATTGGGGTATTACTAGGAATGTGTCTTTTGTATAATAAAATAATATTTAAAGTGGGTGATAGAGATCGGATCACCTACAGATGCTTTGCCCATCATAATATTCTCTTTTTGTGCTTTAATGACCTGTTTATGAACAGCAGCACATCTTCATCAAGTAGTCTGGATATTATGGTGCAATTTGGAATACAGATTTGTGTCCCTCCCAGCAAAATGTATTTGACTTTATAAATAAATCACAAAACACGGTTTGTGGTTGGTTTTGTGGTTGTTTTTTTTTGTTTGTTTGTTTGTGGGTTTTTTTGTTTTTTGGTTTTTTTTTTAAGGGATGGGCCATTTGTCCCCCCTATGAAAGGTTATAACTGATTTCCTTCAAAAAAAGGAGTGGAAAAAGGTGCCGAGGCATGTTTGAATCTAAAAGCCTGAAGTATGATTCAAGATACACCCTGCACTTAATATTTGTTCTTGGCCACAGTAGAGCATGTCTCAGTGGATCATATCCTGATATGTCTTTTACTATGTTTATATTAGTAAATTAAACAGTTCCAGGGAATGTTTATAAGCTCTGGAACTTTAGTGTCTATTTTGTTAATTTAATTTTTTGTTTTTATAGTGGCCCTTGGCAATTTGTCTCAAGTCAATTAGCGCTCTCCCAAATAATTCCTGGGCATAGTTAAGAAATTATCACATGCTATGGACATTCTTAATTATCAATTTAGATCCAGTTTCCTGTTTAGGAGGATGAAATAATTTAATGGTATAGACACACACACAAAGACTCATTTAATTCCTCTCAGCCTCAATATCAGCCATTGGTTCTGAACACACTCAATTTACTACTATAGTTAGCTTAAAGCTCCTGACATACTGTGTAGGGTACACAGATTTTTATTTCCACTGAGTTATCTTTCAGGTCCTAAGCAAATCTTTGCCTGTGATCTTCTTTGGATCTGATCCTAAGAAACTTGCCCAAATTTATCCAAGATGTCGATTTGTAGATAAAAGAAGTAAAGACAGGTTAGACTGAGGTGGATTTGTACTTTTTAATGAAGAAATTAACTGTCTTTCTGGTTTTTAGCAAAAGGTGTGCAGAAAAAAAGAGTCTCTGCTTAGAGGATGGGAAATGGAAAATTATTTCATGCTAAAGAAACTAATATAAAACCTAACAATACAAAATTATCTGAAAGGAACAAAGAAGCATTCAGAAGGTGAAGAACGGGTGAAGGTTCAGAGCAGGTTCAAGAAAAAAAAAATTAGTAATCAGACATGGAAAATGTTATAGAGAATCTGAAGAAGAGTATACATGAATGTGATAAGAAGATGATGAAAAGTTTGGCGGACAAGTTAATGTTGGTTGTCCAAAAGAGGGTGATGCATTTAGCTCTGATATTTTGGAAAAAATGCACAAAGGATGTTGGAGAGGCTGTATGGGAGGAGGCTAAAGCTGTCAAGACAACAGATACAAAAATACAGACCAGAGTACTGGCTGGAAGAGCAAGAACAGGAGTGGTATTTTACACTGAAGAATGAGTGCCAAGACTTTGACAGAGCTAGCTGAATATTGGAAGTCTTGAATTTGAGCTCAAATAAACACAAGCTAATATCAGTGTGCTTTCCTTGAGACAAGTCTTCCATGCATGGTGGTAGTGTCAGTCAGTTCTGTCAGTCCCTCTGTGTGTATATGTGTATGTCAATCACCTAGTCAACAAATGCAAATTTGTAATTCTGAAAGTATTGGATTTTAAATCGCTCTTTCTTAAACATGTACACAAACACATGTACATATTGACATTCTGTAAAGCACTTCTATCACAGTAGCAATTTTTCTTGACGTGATTTTTTTAGTATAAAAAAGAAAGAAGTCTAAATGAAATTTTGGCAATCCAGCCTATGAAAATATTACTCAACTAGTTTAGTTACTAATCTATTTTGTGCCAATTTCATTTAAATACTGTCTCAATTTTATTGCAAAATGTGAATTCTAATATTTGCTGCTCCTCTTTTTTTTTTCTTTTTTTTTTTTTTTTTTTTTTCCCCAGTGTCAGGTGAAGAATGGAATTTAAAGGAAAAAATGATACCAAACCCAACACAACACTAGGGTATGATAGAAACATTTGCATGGAATTCTATGTTGTTGAAATACATGAATTCTAGGTTTATGTTTAGAAGAGTAGTCTTCACTTCCATGCTTCTCTTGTCTGAGCTACTTATTACAGGTGAGGGATTTTCTCATTTCTGTGATTCTGTTCTTCAGGTTTACCAAGGGACTTCGTTCATGGCTCAGGGTCCCATTCAGCTACTAGCTAAACAAATATGTAACAGACAGTTCCCACTTTAAAAATGTGTGAGCAATGCATAAAAATCCAAAGAGATCCCCAAAACAGAGTGAAGGGGCCAAGAAAATCCCAGACAATTCTGGTTAAAGCTTGAAGCTGTACTCAGGGTCTCTCAGTGCATAACTTCTATACCATTTTATCAAGGACTCATCGTAAGGTTCAAGGAAAGGTGTAAAGAATTATTATGAGGTGGGTTTGTGACTGCTCAGAAGGAATCCCATTTATAGGCAGAGGTACATAGAATCAGTTATGAAAGTGCTTGTTTGAAAAATTAAAGCATAGATGGGAAGATAATAATTTTAATTTGAGTTGAGGAGGAAAGATTTCAAGACTTTGAGAAATCCAATAAATTGCATAGAAAAAATATACAGAGATGTGCAGGATAAAGATGGTCACAAAGAAAGTCACAAAGAAAACAGTTACATGGTGTAACTTCTGTCCAGTAGTATGGTTGTCACAGATTTAAATTCTATATAACCCTTCAGTCAGGTCTTTTTTTGAATCAAATGGGCTAATTTCAATTTTTCTTTTACAGTCTTAAATCTTCATACACAAACACTGGAAAATAGGCTTTCTGGTGCATAGCCAGCTCTTATTTTTCCTCATTCACATAAGTAAATTGCTTGACTTAACAAAGAATATTTTATTTGAGGGAGAAAAGGAAAAGTAAGAAAGCACATAGGCCGGATAACATATAGTTCATAACTGTTAACTATTTCATGATCCTCTAATAATAAGGCAACTCCTAAGCCAGCTGCTTTTTTCTCTGCTTCTGCAGTAATGTGTACCTCACAGTTGGGATTGCCCAGTCTTGTTGTGTAGTAAAGCCCTTCTGCTGACCTTACGGTGATGTGGCCTACTTTGTCCTAGTGACAATCCCTCACTGCTCATCGTTATGCTACCTGTTCACCATTTTTCTCCATTCCTTGTTCTGCTAGCAGCTTTAATAACCATTCCTGGTGTTTATAAATTCTTACCAAGAATTCTGGAAGAATTAAAAACCAACAGTCTTGTAACATACAAGTGATTCTTAAACAGACTCTTTTTCTCAACTTACAGATACATCTTAAAGTTATCTTTTAGAAATTTTTTCCTACAAATTCTCTCTTTTTTTTTTTTTTTTTTTTTTTTTTAAATAAAGGCTATAACTTTTGTACCCTGCTACAGAAAGCTATTCTTAGGTTAGCTGTCCACTCTGTTTCCATAAATTTAATTGGCTATCATTAGTGTACACTGTTATGATCAGAAATGTCTCTTTACATTATGGTATTAGCAGAAATCGTTTCCAAACATAAAGAAATAGTATATGAAACTAAGCTGCAGGCATTGAAGCATTTAATTTGTCTCCATTCTTTCCACTAGATGTCAATAGAGTGCTCTTCCTGTCTGGGCTCCCCTACCACTTGAAAAATTGGAATAAAGAATAGCAGGGTTTTGGTTTTTGTTTTAGCCCTTAGCCACAATGCTTATATACCCATTCATCCCTGAAAGGGTATACCAAAGAGAATAAGGAAAAAGAGGTCTGTCGCTAAGGTACAGAATGATTTTTGTTTACAGAATCAAGATTAGGCTCTGTGGGTGCTGAATTGAAATAAAATTTCTTTTAAATAGGGCCCTGAGAAATCAATTGTAACCAGTAGTTAATGACCAGTTTGTGAACAGCTTGAGGGAAAGCCAAGGGCAGTTAAAACTCCAGTAAATTAGTTGTTAACTGTGCTAATGAATGATATTGCAGGGATTATTGCTATTATAAACTGTAATCAATCAGGTTTACCATTGTGTCCAAGAAAAAGTTTACAAGTAACAATATTTTATGGATGCAGCTCTGCACTTCCAATTTTAATTAATATGATAATCTGAGTATTCCATGATGCTAAATTCTATGTTCAGTTCCCAGGCAAATATAAGCGTGCATATTGCACATAAAAATAAGTACTTCATGATAAAATGTGGTCATATGAAATAATAAGGACATCAGCCAAGGCATCAGGAACTTGTCATGATTTATAGGAAGATCATACAAGTAAAGAGGACTATCTGTGGCTGGATTCATGTTGCATTCTTCCTAATTTCAACAAGAATTTGAGTAATTCATGGATGTTTTGATGATGCAGTTCTGAAAATTTCACTGCATGTTCAACTCCTGTTTACACAGATCTTTGTTGAGCCCTGCAACTCCTGCTCTCAAATGCAGTAATTCTCTCCCAGTCCCAGGAGATGCACTGGCTAGTTCATGCCATCAGGGAGATTTGTGAACTGTTGGTTTAGCAAATGGGTCTGCTGCATGGATTCTGGAGGAAGGAAATGTAGCCTTTCATGGGTATGGTTTGTTTTAACTCTGAATGTGGATCTTAACAAAAGCCATAGACAAATGTATCAATGCGTCTCCAGTGTTGTAATGCAGAAGGAAGATGGATGCAGACTAAAAGAAATTTGACACAGTGTGCCCCCCCTTTCATGTACCATGGAAAAGAGATGTCTGAATCATTTGGAAAACTGACTGTGAACCAGCAGCACAGCCCAGAAAGCAAACTGTGTCCTGGGCTGCATCAAGAAAAGTGTGGCCTGCAGTCGAGGGAGGTGATTCTCCCCTTCTATTCTGCTCTCACAAGATCCCACCTGGAGTTCTGGGATCCCCAAAGAAGAAGGACATGGGCCTGATAGATCTGGTCCAGGGGAGTTTCCAAAGTGCTGGAGCACCTCCCCTATGAGGACAGGCTGAGAGAGCTGGAGTTGTTCAGCCTAGAGAAAAGAAGGCTCTTGAGAGACTTTATAGTGCCTTTTGGTACTTAGAGGAGGCCTACAGGAAATCTGGGGAGGGAGCCTTTACCAGGGAGTGTAGGGATAGGGTGAGGGAAAAACTGAAAGAGGAAAGATTCAGATTAGGTATAAGCAACAAATTCTTTCCTGTGAGGGTGGTGCGTCACTGGCACAGGTTGCCCAGAGAAGCTGTGTCTGCCCCCTCCCTGGCAGTGTTCAAGGCCAGGTTGGACGGGGCTTTGAGCAACCTGGGCTAGTGAAAGGTGTCCCTGCCCATGGCAGGGGGGTTGGAACTAGATGATATTTAAAGTCCCTTCCAACCCAACCCAACCCATTCTATGAGTCTATGATTCTTTGATTTGGACACCCTGTCTCACTAATAGCAATCGCATTTCAGATGTGGCTGTTGTCTGCAATATTGAAGCCAAACAAAAGTGATTCAGGGACTGATCCTTGGCCTCAAAGCCTAGAGGTACAAACTGGCTTACTCTCACACTGCTGAGATCTATCTGCCTTTACAAACTCTTCTCAGACTTGCTGTTGATCATGTGCTCCCGGACCTCCTCTGGACCCAAAGTTTTCACCTGGGTCCAAAGATGTAATTATAATTTTATTTTTTTCTTTCCAGGTCATGCCTTCTGAAATTATGTGAATGGTGTGACTTTTAAAGTAGTTATTATCTGTAGGCATGTGCAGGAGGGAAAATGAGAATGCAAAAGCTTTAGGATGTTGCTGGAATACTGTTTCGGACAGAGGAAGCCACCCCTGTGCAGTCACATCCATCATGCCTTTTGAGAGCAGTTCCTCCTGTGATCAGTGCCTTGAGTTGCACCTGAGTATACTCCTTGAGAAACCCAGATGGAGTATGCATAGATGAGAGACCTAACGATTATGCCATCTAATTATTATAGAGGTACAATCTTTAACATTGCTCCCTGGCCCTCCATGTATTTCGCAATATAGATGTAGGTACATTCAGTCTGAATTTGAACATGTTCCCAGTTCTGCTGATTATGTAGTTTACTTCTGGTTTAAATTAAAATTACAGATATGGATTAAAACTGAATTGTTAACAAAGAATGGAAAACAATAGCATAATTATTACAGAGATTCTCTTGATGCTTTTTCTAATTGGATTTTAGACCGAATCCGTATTAAAGCAAAGTGATCAGCACTAACGCTTAAAATCTCCTACCACTTGAAGTATTTTATGAATTACAAATTAGACAGGATAATTCAGATCAGTATTAATCTTGGTAAATGCATGCTTACAAAATGTCATGTAAACCCTAAGTGAGCAATGATAACTAAGCCCCAAATGGGGGTGTGTGTAAGTAAGGTTATATAATTTGTTGGCAGACTGTTTTTATTTAGCAGGAAAAATATTTTCCTTAACAGGAAAAATATGGATTATGGCCATGGCTCATAAACTCTGAAGAGCTAGCATTACTGGATTATGAAATGAACACTAAAGAGATGTTAAATGGTTTAGAACAGAACAAAGAAAATGGAAGTAACAAGATTTGTCAGTCACCAACTTCACCATTTCTGTGTCTTTTAAAATAAATGCTCATTGCTGTTTTCCCACCATGCTACATGTTTCCTCATACTTTCTCAATGTGTTTAATTATACTGATATCTGGTAGATATCTCTTCAACAACTTCTGTTATAAAAACCTGACAAAACTGATCTATCACTTTTAGAGCTCTAAAATACCTTAATTTCTTGGGTTTTTTTCCTAGTTTGTTTAAAAGTCCACTAGACTTCTCATAGATTTCTTAGTTTTGATAGAGATAAACATGTTTTCTTATTTGTTTTGTTTTGGATTTTTTTACTGTTATTTTTTCTTCCCTTTCAAATATTTCAAATACTTGAAGAATAATCAGAAGACTGTAACATGAAAGACCTTTTAAAGAAATTTAGAACATAAATGATAAAGCAGAATTATGAAAATGTAAGGAAAAATGTAGGCTAGAGTTTGGTCCATATTATTTCTTCTAATGGTAGATTATAGTTTGTAATCTTAAAAAAATTATCCATAATCCATCTCAGCATCAATTAACTTTTCCCAACAAATTGAGAAGTAAAAGGAATAGAATCAGCTGTTGAAGTAAGCCAATGAGTTAGCTCTTAAAATATTTTTTAATAACAAAGTCATTTATCATAGTTTATAATGCACTTATATTAACTTGTAGGTCATATATTATGTAAATAATTTAGTAAAAATTTGGAACTTAATGAGCAAATAGACCTTAATACTAATATAACTAAAATTTTCCATGCACTTAAACTAGAATAAATCCAAACCAAGACATTCTTCCAATGTTATACTAGTAACTCTTTAGGCAGATTGAAAGCAGAGTTTTCCTTATTAATATAATATCTCAAAATAATAAAATATCTAATGAGGTAAAAACAAAATTCAGATTTATATTTATTTATAAAGTGAAAAAGTATTTCAAAGAAACTGCCCTTGAAGATAAAGTTATATTTCTTTAGACTTAAATTATCATAATTAATATATATTATTTAATTATAATAGTTTGTTCAGAGTTGAGAGTCAAAATCCACTAAAACCTTCTATTCTATAAAATAACGTTTTCTTAAGGGTGAAAAAAGCAAATTATTTCTTAGAATGGTAAAATACTTATATTAATAGTCATCTGAGAAAAAGTTTTTAGTTGTAAAATTAATGGTACTTTCACAGCATTTCCTGTTACATAAAGAACTTATTTCGTTCAGGGTACAAAATTTTAAACAGTAGTCCCTTTAGTCACAAAACTGTGTGTTTTATTGTGTTTTTTTTCCTGTTTCACTAAATAAAGCTTTTCCCCTTAAATGACGTAACTAACTTCTATTTTTTATTTAAATTTTTAATTGAAAAGATACCTACACAACAAAGTTAAAATATATTTCAGATATTATAATCCAATAAATTATTTTTGCATGTATTTCAGTAGAATGTGGCGGGATTTTTTTTCTTCCAATAAATCTGATGATTTTTATTGTCCTGAATACTTGCTTTAGACTGAATGGTTTAGTTTCACTAAAAATGACATATCTTGTCCCCTCCAGGATTTGATCTTCCTCTGTTGATTCTAAGGCATACAATTTCAGAGTTAAGTTTTCCAGAAAACTCCTTTGTTACCTAGTAGTTGGATGTCTTCCAAACTGTTTTCTGTGATACTAATTCAAGCATTCAGTATGTTGAAATAATCTCAGCCTTAGAGTTCAAGTAATTACCTGCAGTGTTCTTATTTGAATCACAGAAACAGGCCTTTTTTAAGACTGAGTTTTAACTGTACTACATGAAGTATTTGTATGATAATAAAAATTTCAGCTTCTCATTTTCTGAAATTCCTTGGTTTTGTCCCAATGCATAATTCAGCTCCTCTGGTTCTCTGTGCTCCTAGCATATAGCAAATGTTGGTTTTATAGATAGCCTCAGTGAAGGCCGTTGGGGAGAAAAGCAATTATGTATTTCTAATAAAGTAGTCCTCTTCTGGGTGGATAAACCTTGCAGCTATAGGTCGCTATTGTCTTGCAGGTGTCTTCTTGTTGGTCCAGCTGGTACTGAGGAAAGGGCTGCAGCTCTCACCTCCAACTCTCTCAAGTCAGGCTTGCTGGGGTTAAGGGTTCAGGGACCCACTCAGAATATAGAAGTGCTATGTTGCAGCACTTCAAGTCTGCAGTATATGCTGGGGAAAATGAGGTATCTTGTTCAGTTAAGATCTAGCATAATTATACTAGTAATTCAAAATTTCTATTTCTACAGAAAATTGTCAGTTCAATTTTTTGCCATCATTTGTCATTGTTTATAATTGTTACTTTCAGGTCTTCGTTTTCCACACCTTACCCTGCCTGAAATGCCTCAGTTTAAGCCTCATCCTCCACAATTTCCCCGCACCTGTAATCTTGCCTCTCTCCTTTGAACCAACAGAAGGTTGCATTTCATACATTTCAGGTTGGAGAGAAAGCAGACATTATATTCTTCTCTTCTTTCTCTTGCAAACATTTTTCATGATTTTTTTAACTCAAATTGATGATTTCTTTCCTTAATTTTTAAAAAATGTTTATCAACATTTACTGGCAAAATGAAATGTTAATAAGTCTAGTTATGACTTAGTCTGTGCTATTAGGTCCATTGACTTCTGCAGGATTTATCTGAATAAGGGATATTGAATTTTGAGCGTATATTAGGCAAGTTATCTTGCAAACAGAGGGCAAGAAATACTATAGCTTTGTTTCTGTAGAAAATGTAATGGCTCTAAGAAGCTTTTTAAGGGAACTCAGATATTGAGATGTAGAATATTAACTATGCAATGGAAAGAAGTTTCCATTGCTGCAGAGTCAATGAGACCTAGATGAAATTTGTTTTAGATACAGTATTTATTATAATTGTTTACAAAGCTTCATGTGCTGTAATTTGCACTATGGTATGTGACAGGAGACAAAACCATGACTGTTGGAGTTGTATAAAACCCTTTACTGTTTGGTACATATCAAAAAAAGACAATAATTCTGCACATGTCTAGGTTCAGATGATAAATTGGATGTGAAAGATGTGAACTCAGTGAGCTATAAAGATGTGTGTCTGTCTATAAATTTATTATGTATATCCTTAAGCATAACTGGATTATCTGTGTTCTCAATGGAAATTTTAAATCTCATCTAAAGAAACATATTGTTTCACCCAATCTAGGTCCTATTTCATTCAAGCAGTTTTACTCTGAGAATAAAGACTCAGGGGTGCATATACTGGAGTGTTTTCATATGTTGTTTGTATTTGTATCTATTTTTCACAGCAAGAAAACTGCTTGTTTGGTATGACTAGTAATTTGCTTTCACTCACACAAGCTTTTCTGTAAACAGGAGCCGAAATTCTGTCCCAGTCAGGAAGTTTCTGAGTTATCTGTTGTCAGCTGCTGAATATTTCAAACTCTGACTGGTGTCGTGGCATCTCAGCAGCATGCGAGAGTAACTCATTGCCTCATAAAATAACGCTTTAACCAGAGAAAATATAACAACACATAGCTTGATAGTTAAAGCTGTGTCTAGGGCAGTGAATGATACAGACTTAAATTGTCTCAGGAAACAGACTAACTTTACTGTGGACACACTCTGACTTTCTGACTCTTCCGTAAGAGGCCACTGCCCTGATGCTAGGTGCTACCACCATACCCTGCACGGAAATTGGTTGTGCTTGGGTGTGTGAGGACAATATCTATTCAACAAGCAGGCAAACATGTCTGTTTTGGTTCTCAAGGACATTTAGTTACACTGATTAGCCCAGCCTGAGACAAAGACAGAACATAGGCCTGTAGGCATGAATGAGATTTTCAGGTAAAAAATGAAGATGCTATATGAATCAAAGCAGCTCAAGGGATAGTTCTCTAGTATTTGTCTGCAGGGTAATTATTAATGATTATGTTTGATTGTTTGTCAAGCTTTAATAAATCTGATTATTTATGAAAAAATCTGGGCATGTGCAAAACCAAAAATTTATGGATCTTGAAAAGTCTGAAGTGGAATAACAAGTTCTTGTGAAGAATTAGCTCCTGTGGGGTGCAGATGAGAAGGGTTTTTCTTCATTTCTGTTGATATAGATACTTTCATTTTACACTTAAATAGCAGTTTAGCATCTGAGATTACAGGACCTTAAGTGGCTGAGTTCTTTATAGTCTTGTTTGACCAACAACCTAGCTAACTAAGTAAATCTCTTTTATTATAGTTATCTTTCACTGCTTAGTCAGCTGTATGTCTGAATATCAGTAAGTGTAACATGGTTTGTCATGGGCACTTATTTAGGCAAGTGAGGCTACAGACTGTTCATTCTAGCAGTTGTAGAAAATATACAAATGTAATGAAGTTTAATTTCTTTGATTGAACTTGTTTAGGTGTTGGATTAGTCGACTTGTCACTTTAAATACAAAAGGGTATTTTTTCTCTTTATTAACTGGAAGTAATACTGTGACATACAGACTACTTTTAATACTTTCCTGTTTTGAAATAGTCTGTATTTACCAGTATGTTTATACCAACTATCTATAAATTATGAGTTAGAACAGTTCATCTTTTACCACTCTTATGCTTTATCAATAGTTTCTATTCTATTTATACTCATAAGAGCATTACAATATGCCTTCAGTAAATGCCTTTAGCTGATTGCAAGACATCCTTCCTCAGGAGTGGGATTCATACTACAGTGTTTGTGTGCCATAGTTTCTACAATAAGTTGTTGTGTTAGGCTCTCCCACAAAAGCCTGGTACTAATCCTTATGATAGATGCAGTCAAACTCACATGCAAGCATCCTTTGTATTTCAGTGAGCATAAAGAAATATTTTCCCAGGAGGCCAATATTTGAAGCGTATACTTATCCTGTTGGATAATAAATGGTGTTATTCACCTCAGCAAAGATCAATATTTCCTCAGTGGATTGATAAGATAAAAGTGATCTGGTCTAACTTCAGCCTATGCTGTCTCAAATCTGGATATTCTTACTTTTACTAATGTTTCACAGAAGTTAATCTAACATTCTTGAATAACTTGACAGCTAGTTATGAGACAAGGAAATAATGATAAAATGTAGCCTTTCTATGTATCATTTTGCATATATTATGGTGCATTGCAGAGTTGCTATATAAGAATATCTAACATTATAACTTTGTTTTAGTGGAGCTGAATTAATGCATAACACTTCAAGTTAAAATTTGTATCAACATTCTTAATTAGACTATACATCTCACCTCACATGCACACATTCAAAGAAACAATCACGAAATACCTCTAATTTTTATTAATCTTAAAGACTGAGAGTAGCGCAGCATACTGAATTTGGAATATAAGAAACCTAAGAAAAAGGAAATAAACGCAGAATTTTGTCAGAACTGGTCATGAGTTTGATATATTTTCACTCCATTAACTTAGCTAATGATGGATGCAATCATGTACTCAAAAGAAAAGACTTGCAAACACATTTAAATAAGGAAGGGCTAGACTTTTGCTAATACTCAAAAAATTAAAAAATACAGCTGCAAATGCAGCTGTTATTCAAAGAATTCTTGTATAGAAATGAGAAACTATGTAACCTTTATGTACTCTAGAAATTGTTCTTCTGTATTGACCCTGTGTGCTCTGAAAATCCTATTTCCAGTATGTCTATTCCAAACAGAAGGCACCAGAAATCATTCTTGTCATTCAGCTGGACAAAACTAAGAAGAAGTAATATTTGCATGTAACCACAGCTTTCCAAACTTACTGCTTGTAGGCTACGTTAACTAAAACTTGATATATTTTTTTGGTTTTGTCTTATTAGACAGGAAAAAAAATATAGCAAAATCATCCCACTGTAAAATATCAAATGGTTCTTTAGCAAAAACAATAAAAATGCAGAATTATTTAATGGCATCAAGTGATTTAATTATAACTCATCCTGTTATGCATCTCTCTTAATTAAATAGGTTCCCCAAATGACTTTCAAATTAATAAGTATTTCACTTGTTGTTCGCACCTACAACCTTTGCAAATGAAGCTTGTTTCAAAATGACAAACGTTATCTTCCTAAAAAGCACTACAGCTTAATAGTGGAATATGGCTGATGTTGTATCACATACTGTGCAACAATTTCAGTAGGGAAAGAATAGGATTGGGAATGCAGGTAGCAAATTAGATTGATGTGTTGTCCTCGACATACTGGCATTTTCATTTCTGAGGCCTACCAAGTCCAAAACAAAACCATTTTTTATACTTGTTCAAAATCTCAAGAGAAATGAGTTCAGGTGGTCTCAGCTCAGTTTTTCATGTACAAGAGGACACATCAAAAAGCTGTCTGGTGTTGATAGCAATTCATCACTCTCATCTGTGAAAAGCCATGGGATTACAAGCATGGAGAAAAAGAATACTGTTAACCACATTTTTTCCACCAACTATATCTCTCTGGCCCATTTTGTATGAATATATGAGCAGACATGTCAAGGGAGGGAATGAAGATCATGTCTTCATGATTATCAAGGACTGGTTTTTAATTCACCTTTCCTGCTCCTTGCCTCTGACTGAATCTCAGCATAATGAAATAAAATCTCACAGTATGCAAAGCGAAACAATAGAAGCTATAAGTTAAAGAACAGGTAGTGAAAAATGTAAGTCACTAAAGGACACTGATGAGATGTTAAAAATGTAATCAAGAAGCATGTCACTGTGTATGGTTTAATTCTTCCAAACTCCTAAAATGACCTTGGGAAAATTAGAACACTTGAAAATGTTGCATCTTCAACAAGTCTTTTCCCTCAGGTTTAATGAAGGAGACAGAGAGAGATTACTGATATGATTATGTTCAACTTAAAAGATTTCTCTGGGGAATACCTATATTAATAACACTACTCAGTTTTCAGCAGTGTCATAGACATGCTTTTGGAGATGCTGCAATGTCATATCACAAGGTGCAAAATTGTTTTCAGGAGCTGTTTATATCCTTTCTTATTCTTTCGGTCCTTCAGAACTCATTCCATATAACTCTAGTGAGGGGAGGGAGTTTCATCATCAAGATGATAGGAAAAAGAAAGACCTGCATTGTTCACGTTTCCCTAAAGCTCTGGCAGAGAGGGACAGAATACAATCTCACGTGCTAAAAATGCTCATCTGGATGAGCACAGCAGATTAATGAGAATAAATTTAGCTAGGGGTCAATGTTTGTCAGTAGCATCTTCCTAACACTACTAAATTTGGGGGAATGTGAATTTCTGCAACTTTATATTATTTCTTTGGGACTTACAAGAGACTAGCATAGACAAAAGTTAGAGCTGAGGTAAGCAAGGGAGGAGGTATATGGCAGTGAAGAAAAGCAGTTGTTTTACTCAAGAAAAATTCAAGTCAATTTCTGATCAACTGACTGTATTTGATTTTAGAAGCGATGTGAAGAGATTTCACTTTGGAGTAAAGCATTAGTACTAGAGGTGCATTCAAACTACAAAAAAATGATAATTCTGATGTGGCTTTTGAAAACATGTAATAGGTCTAAATCAGTCTATAACTTCAGTTTATGGCAGCATAGGGATACTGGGTGGCTAAATTTTAGCTTGCTCTGTAAATGATTATTAAAATTATTATTAAAATTAATACAATTATTAGTAGTATTAACCAATATGATCTGTACTAAAAGTAACCTCCCATCTTCTCTTTCCCCTCTGACAGTACTTATGTTAATCTTTTCTGTACTCTATTTTACTCTGCAGCTCACAGACAGGAAACTCTAACACTGTAACTGAATCAGTAGAGAACTGTGCCACTCTGAGTGAGAAATAATAGCCAGGAGTAAGAGGAAAAAGAATGGGATTGAAATGAAGTCTTTGTTGCTGAAATCTGTTAGTTTCTATAACTCGCCCAAAAATCTCTCAGAAAGCAGGTTAGAATTCTATTACTTGTGTCCATTAATGAAGGCACCTGGACTCTACCTGGGTAAAAATTCACTGTGTTCACAGCAAAAACTTGTCACAGAAAAATTTTCTGCGTGAAGTTAATAACACAGTAATGATGTGGCTGGACCACTACATAACAATGTACTGTTCTCAGATAGACAATATGTTCCCATAAGGTGACATCATCTCATCTGTGACAGTAAATAATGACTTGCATTATTTAAATTAAGCAATATAGCTTGTTTTTTTTTTTAATTACATCTATTTCAGCACTGCTGGACTGTAAGAAAGAATTTTCAAGAAGCAGACAGAAAACCTCCAAGCCTAGTAGTTTCTTCTTCTCTATGTTTATTTCTGTGTTTATTATATAACATGGTCATTTACAACAAAAAAACATTATTTAATGTTGTATGAATATGCATACTGTTGCAGGGAACAATTCAGGATACCAAGAAGGTATTTTAAACTAGAAATCTCTATAGAATAATAAGAGATGAAGACTAAGAGGCTTGGAATAGTAGAGAGGAGAGACTATTCTTTTAAGGAAAGACACTTATTGTGTAATCTGACTTCTAATTAAAACATAGTTGCTTTCAGATTGTGTACATCAAGAATTATTCATAAACAGGACATCTATCCTGCAGCTGTAATGTTGTTTTCATTTTAAAAAATATTTTTAGATTAGTTTTCCAGTAGAAAAAGATGAAGTGTTTGATTTTGGATCAAGACGTTGTTCAACAGGTTAAATTCAGTGTAGCATAATTTCTTCTAGGACTTTTCAGGATTCATTGGTACTCATTCAACATTCTCCAAGGAGAGAAGTTAGAGAGGAAGAGCCTATTTAGTTGAATAGTAGTAGATAAAATTATGCATCAGGACTATCAAAGGGAGTTGATATGAACTGTCCAGCTACAAGATCTGGCCCATAGAGGAGAACAGGCTTATGAGTCATTTGAATAATAACTCTCTTGAGGCCTATGACTATTCATGGAACACAATTAATGTCCAAGTGACCTGAATCAAAATATTTCATTATGCCTTTTGATTTTGTTCTTATAGAAGATGAAATCCATGTTGATGTATTAACATCGAACATAAGATGGAAAACCAGACTTTATATCTTATAAAATATAATCCTGTAAAAAAAAAAAAGAATGATGAAATGATGATTCTGCACCATGCAACAGTGTTTAAAGTTCTACAGTATGACAAAAACTACTAACCTCAAGACCAGTCCATCTCAACAAGCAGGAAATCAGGCAAAAATGCCATGAGCCCTATGTGGGTGAACAGGGAGCTCCCAACAAAAGTCCAACGTGAAAAGGGAGTATACAGAAGGCAGAAGCAAGGACAGGTGAACTGAAAGGAATCTAGGATGCAGAGATGAGGTTAGGAAAGACAAAGGCCACCTGGAGCTGAACCTGGCAAGAGATGTCAAAGGCAATAAGAAGGGCTGCTAAAAGTACATAAGTAACAAAAAGAATACTAAGGAAAATATGGGTCTGCTGTTGCATGAGGCAGTGACACTGGTGACAGGCAAAAGACTGATGTACTGAATCCCTTCTTTGCCTCAGGCTTTACTAGGAAGACTGACCTTAAGAGATCCAAGGCCCCAGAGACCAGAGGGAAAGGCTGGAGGAAGGAAGACTTACCCTCAGTAGAAGAGGATAAGGTCAGGGAATAATTAAGCAAACTGGACTCACATAGATCCATGGGCCCTGATAGGACGTACCCATAATAGTGAAGGAGGTGGCTAATGTCATTGAGAGGTCCCCTGATAATCTTTGAAAGATCATGGAGATTGGGAGAAGTGCTTGAGGGTTGGAGGAAAGCAAATGTCACTCCTGTTTTCGCAAGGGGCACAGGACACAGAAAACTGCAGGACAGGCGGCCTCATCTTGTTCCCTGGGAAGGTGAAGAGACGATTAATCTTGGGAACTATTTCCAGGCACATGAAAGACAAGAAAATCATCGCAATAGTCAGCACAGCTTCATCGTTGGAAGTCATGCTTGAACAACATGATAAACCTCTGCAATAAAATGGCTGGCTTGGTAGACTAGAGGGGGACAATAGATAGTGTCTACTTGACTTCAGTAAGGCTTTCAACACTGTATACCATAAGATCCTCATAGAAATGTTGATGAATTGTGAGCAGGATGAGCAGACGGTGAGGAATGAAAACTAACTGAACAGCCAGGCCCACAGAGTGGTGGGCGCAGGAACAAAGTGTAGTTGGAAGCCAGTAACTAGCAGAGTACCCCAGGGGTCAATATTCAGAAGAGAAGAGAATAGACTACTTCAGCTGAAAGGGACCTACAATGGTCATCTTGTCCAACTGCCTGACCAATTAAGGGCTTACCAAAAGTTAAAGTGTATTATTGAGGACATTGTCCAAATGCCTCTTAAACACTGACAGGCTTGGGACATTGACCATTGTCTAGGAAGCCTGTTTCAGTGTTTGACCACCCTCTCAGTAAAGAAATGTTTCCTAATGTCCAGTATAAACCTCCCCTGCCACAGTTTTGAACCATTCCCACATGTCTTAGCACTGGACAACAGGAAGAAGAGCTCAGCACTTCTCTCTCCACTTTCCCTCCTCAGGAAGCTGTAGAGAGCTATGAGGTTGCCCCTCAGCCTCCTTTTCTCTAAGGTAGACAAACCCAGAGACCTTAGCTGCTCCTCACTGGACATGCCTTCCAGCCCTTTCACCAGCTTTGCTGTCCTCCTCTGGATGCGTTTAAGTACCTCAACATCCTTCTTAAATTGTGGGGACCAGAAATGAACAGAGTACTCAAAGTGAGGCCTTACCAATGTTGAATACAGCAGGATGATCACCTCTTTTGACAATCCGGTTATCCTGTGTTTAATTCACTCCAGGATAGGATTTTCTCTCTTGGCTGTTGTGGAGGTTTGAACTCAGGTGGCAGCCAGACGGCACGTGGCCAGCCCTTCACCTCCCCTCCCTGCTCTGGTAAGATAGGGGAGGGACAAAAGAAGAGAATTCATGGGTTGAATAAAAAGAATTTACTAAATATAACAAGAGAATAAGAGTTACAACAGTGAGTTCAAAAAGAAAGCGGGTAAAATGCAGCAGTAGCTTACCGAATGCAACAACCGTCCCCCACAGCAACAACACCGACCGAGGAGCAGATGGTGTGTGTGCAAACCCCCAGCAAAAAACCGAGAGAGAGATCGACTCACCCACCTGGGCATGACATCACATGGTATGAAATACTCCAATGAAAATTAACTCCATCCTGGTTGAAACCAGTACAGCTGTCAGGGCAAACTGCTGTCCCATACTGAATCTGCTGTCGACCGGAACCCCCAGAGCCCTCAAGAGAGTCAACAGCACCTCCCAGTTTGGTATCATCACCATACTTGCTAATGGTGCATTCAAGTCCTGCATCCAGATTGTTAATAAATATGTTGAATAGAACTGGCCCTAGAATTAAACCCTGAGGAACACTGCTGGCATCCAGTCAGATCTAGTCCCATTCACTACAAGCCTTTGAGCTCTGCCCTTGAGCCAGTTCTTGACTCAGCACACCATGAACCTGCTCATCCTACAGTTGGACACCTTGTCTGAAGGACAAGGGACAATATCAAAAGCCTTCCTAAAATCAAAAAAACCCTACATCCACTGTCTTCCTTTCATCCATGAGGTAGATGACCTTATCATAGAAGGACATCATATTAGTTAGACCGGACTTTCCCTTTGTGTACTTGATCCAATCCTGTTCCGTATGTTAATGATCTGGATGATGGTGCAGACTGTACCCTCAGCAAGTTTGCTGATGACACTAAACTGGGAGGAGTGACTGATATGCTGGAAGGCTTGAGATGGGGAGTCTAAACAATCTTAGATTGATGGTTCAAGGCCTGCGCAAAAACAAGGGGAGGCGTATGGGACTGTTCCAAAAAGACATACCAGGTGCTGATAATGTTGCTAGGTGACTATCTCCTAGCCCAAAGAGAAGTTTCTTATGGTCTTGAAGTTGTATGTTCCAGCAACAAATCATCCTAGATTCAGCACAAACTGGCCTGGCGGTTTGGCCAGGGCACAGGGAAACAACTGAGGCTGTGCAGAGTGACAGTGTGAAAAGTTCATCAGTGAGGAAGAAAAGGTACTTCATCTTTACAACCCCTTCCCAGGAAGCTGCGACCCCAGCCCGGAGCTTGAAGAGCTCATTGCGCAGGCACAAGAGTAGGAGACCTGATTACCATGAGAAGCAAGGGGAGGTGGGGGTAGACTATGTATATGTATAGGTGTTCTATGAATATGCACTATTCTGTAACATATAAGTCTGACAGGAGCTGCAAACGATGCGCATGCTTGTGGTGGAGCGATCCCCCATGCGCCCAGCGCTGAATAAACATACCTACTTTATAACTCCAAAAGTTATAGAGTGATTTCTCCGCAAAACAGGCTGTGTTGCCATCCAGAGGGACCTCAACAGACTGGAGAAACGGGCCAACAGGAATTTCATTAAAGTCAACAAGAAGTACAAATGGGAAGGAATAACTTCAGGCACCGTATGTTGGGGTCCAAATGTTTAGAAAGCAGATTTGCAGAAAAGGCCTTTTGGGACCTGGTAGATAACAAGTTGAACAAGAGCCAGCAGTGTGCCTTTTCCACAAAGGAGGCTAATGGTTTCCTGGGTTGCATTAGGTAAAGTATTGTCAGCAGCTCATGGGAAGTGTTCCTTCCTTCTGAACATCAGGAAATACTTTTTGACTTTGAGGGTGACTGAGCACTGTCATAGGTTGCCCAGAGAGGTTGTGTAGTCTTCATACTTGGAGATATTCAACACCATTCAGACATGGCCCTGGGCAACTGGCTCTAGGTGGGTCTGCTGGAGCAGGGGGGCTTGGACCACATGATCTCCAGACATCCCTTCCAACCTCAACTTTTTCTGTGATTCTATGAAAATCCTTCATGATTTATTTTTATAGCATGTTAATATGTCAGGCAAATGAATGTCTTGGGAGATTAACTTCTGCACCCTGTAAACTCCCTCTAACAAAAGTCCTTTTTTTTTTAGCTAACCTCAGGTTATAAAATGCCTTAAAGTATTTGGTCTACCAACATAAATGCCTGTTAGAATTATTTCAGAGAAGTCTTGAATCTTGCCATTCTACATTGTTAAAAGACTTTAGGACCCCAAAAGACCTCTTCAAAGCTAATCCACCGCTTTATAGTGACTGAGATTAAAGAACACATGGTCTGGTCACATCTGTTTCATTTTGTGAGCAAGTATGTTATTGCAAACTCTAGAAGCTGAGAACAGCAGAGGAGTCATACTGAGAGGCCTGGTAAACAATTGTGCTCGTGTCCTTGGTGGCATATATTGTATGGCCCCTGGAAGATAAATAAATGATCAGCATAACTGTACAGCTGGAAATATTGTCAAAATACGTCTAAACATGGTTCACTGTGAAAAGAGTGGTGTTGCTGAAAATACTTTTCAGAAGTTAGCCTAACTTGCTATTTGTAGCCTGTGCCTTTAGAAGAACAAAGCATACAGAAGAGCAGGGAACCTCTATAGTGTTGACGTTTTTGTCTTCCTATAAGGTTATTGACACATTCAGCGTGAGGTATGTATGAAGATGACTTCTGAACTACTGATGCATACCTTGCAGTCATACTAGCCTAGGAATCTTTCTGTACAGAGATCAAGTCACCAGGGGCCACAGTGGGAAAAAAAAAAAAAAAAGAAAAAAGAGAAAAGAATCATCAGCATCACAGCCTCACCATAATTTTTCAGCTCAGAAACATTTTCTAGGAAGTGATGCTGATCTGGCAATCAAACAGACTAAATGATCTAATAAGGTATGTTTTTCCATTTCAGATCTTATCAATAGGTCAGTTAAATTTCAAATTAACTTTCAGCTTAAAAGAACACATCACTTTCAAAAGTTACACTGCTGTCAAGATACCTGATGCGCAGTTTTATTTATGGGACAGCCACAATTAAAATAACTGACCATACTTGTTAATTTGAATCTCTTTCTCTTCATATGGATGCTATTTTTGCACTAGAGCAGGAGAAAACAGAAGAAAATGCAGTAGAAATAAACCCCTGCTTTTAACTCTGTAAGACTGCCCACAATTTCGGTTGATTTTATTTCAAGTGAACACAAATATTGGAGTTTATATTAAAATATGTTTAATTCCTTTCTAATTTAAGATGTGTAATTGTACTTTGAAGTGTATTTCATCACTACCTGAAAGAAGACCTTGATTTTCCTTACAACACATTTATTTCCATCTCTCATCAAATTAATTTATTAACAGATACTTCTTGCATGTTAGAAAAAAACCACTAGCTATAACAGGTCATCTTTATATACACAGTCTTTACTGCAAACTGTTTAATTCTGACTGCCTTTTCTCTCACATGGGCCATAGATAAGAAGTACATATCTTAATATTTATTCGTTTGCACGTTTCCAAGAGTTCATTGTAAGTTTACTCTTATGTCATTATCTGGTTTTCACTGGTGTCCAGTGATTAAAATAATGACTTGGCAATAGTTTCATCATTTTTGTACACTGATGAAAAATTCACACTATTTTTTTTGCATTACTTGTGTGAATTTAACAACAAAATAATATTTTTAAACATTCTTTTCACACTGAAACATTAAAAAAATTATATTGCAAGGTCATAGGCAATTGAAAAGAAAAGGTCAGTCCGATAGTGACTTTTCAGTGATTTTGTTTCTGAGATTTCCACTTCACAGACTTTCACTCTTTAAGATAAGTAATTAATTGCTAAAAGAATGCATGATCTCTGTGTTTTTCTCCCATGGTAGTACATTTTAAATAGTTTATTTTTATTTACTTAGTTCCCATGATGGTCCAATTAATAGATCTGATTTATATCTGAGATGTCATTTGTCATTAATTGTTCTGCACTAATTGGATTCCAGAGGCCTCTATTGGTCAATCACTTCTTCCTTATGTCATCTTCCAGAAAATCTTGAGTATGTGATTCCCCAGTTGGTCAGGAAAATCTAAATGCTTTCTCTAAACTGCCACAGCAGTGAAAAAGAAATCTAAATGTTCAAGCAGGATGTTACTTTGATCCATTTTACAAAATATTATTGTAGAGCTTTTTGTTGTTGTTGTTGTTGTTGTTGTTGTTATTTCTTCTTTATTCTTTCTGAGGATACAACAAAAAGGAAATAAATAGACTATTAAATAGACTATTTAGTTTGCGATTTTAGATTCATCTTGGATATAGTAAAAAATGTTACTCAGATTCTGTGTGCTGCTTTTGGATAAATAGTGTACATAGCTGATATTATTTGTGGTATAATAGAGCCAAAACATTTTTTAAAGTTGTTTGTTTTTTTGTTTTTTGTTTTTTTATTGACACTAGTAAAATTAGTAGGCTCACATTGTTTGAGTAACTTAAGTTCCTCGATGATTCAGAAGCCATTTAAGGTATATTTTATCATTCTGCCATTTTACAAATTAATAGAATTAATTTTTTGTGTGACTTCATCCTTTGAAATTCTTACCAAAAAGTCAATGTCTATTAACATTTGCACAAATTAGGCGACTGCTGCTGCAACAAAGAGCTTCACTCAACAGTCAGAATTGAGTATAAGTGTTAAGCAGGCATTTTTTATTAGCAGCGCTGGGCAGCACTGGGGATCACTCCACCAAGAGTGCTGCACTTACTAACAAAACACTCTGACTAATATACAGAAAAACCATACATATTCATCAGATTTCCCAGAAAAGGCAGTCTTATGCTAATGGGTTCTCAGAATTCATTTACATCATCTGAGCATGCGAAGTAAAAAGAGGGTCTTTTTCCCTCCCTAGTAGTCCACATAGTCGTCCACACACTCTCCGTTAGTTGAACTTTAGGGTTACCGTGTCCATATATGATCATAGAGTTACCTCATCTGTTCTTCAGCTCCTGTTTGTTCCAAGGGGGTTAGTTTAGATCGGCTTCCAGTCACTTATCTTGACACTGGCATCTTTTTAGACACTTGGTTTTTAGGTCTCTGTTATCAGGGATGTACTCAGGGAGTTTTCCAGACTGTCCAAGGCCTGTTTAATCTCCACTAGGCAAGGATTTACAGGGGTCAAAACATCTTACAAGTGGGTAATGACTACAGAGGGTAGTTAGGAAAAGAGTATAAATGAAATTATATACAGTAAAATATAAGAAAAAGAAAAGCTAGTAAAACACAAGTGATGGTTAACGTTAAAACTAAATGTCCTACTTTACAGGTCCCTGTACATTAGCAATTTCAAATATACTTGTACCAACTTCCCTTCACTGCTCTAAAGAATAAGTCATTATGAATTTACTTATTGCTAATGCAATATGCTTGGCTTCTGGGGTATTACTATTCTTCCTTCTGTGACTGTGAGCTGCCTGCTTTATGCTCACAGCAAGTCAAATTTTGAAGTCCTTACTCTGGCAGAGAATATATTGCAGCCACTGGGAGATTTTCCAGAATGCCAACTTCATGATTTATATAACAGTATTGCTTAGTTCAAAGGATTTAAACTTCTACTCAGACACGGGTATATAGATACTATTGATCTAGTATGTGGATATTGCTTCTCTGATATTGCAATTTGATCCTGATTGTCTGTTTCTGAAACCCAGACAATTCTCTGCTATAAAGTTTACAGATTCTTAAATTCCAATCTGATTAGATGGATCTTAGTGAGGCTCCTGCATTCATCTAAGTAAACAGACCATTATCACTACATTATCTCCAGACTAACTTGGGCTTTTCACATCAGGAGATTTGAATTTTCTCCATTTAGAGATTTACTATAATCCAGTTCTTTTTCAACCAGAGGTGGTTGTCTTCTGGTATATCCCTTTAAAGGAAAGTCAGGATGCTTCTTAGATCTAATCATATCTGGGTCAGAATCGTGCCTAAACAAATCTATGACAGTTTTTTTAAGGAATGAGAGTATATGCAGATAAATTATTCTAATGTGTTTGAAAGCAAAAATTGATAATATTTTTAGGAGGCTTTTAGACATGAAGGCTTCTAAGCAGACTAAGCTGTTATGGAATATTACTCCTGTGGTCAAAAGACAGGAAACAAAGGCCTTAATAAATAACCAGATAAATGACCAGCTTTTGCTTTGGAAATTTCACCTGTGAAATTTCTGCTGGGACTTGTGCTTTTACTATATTCATAAATTAGCTAGGAAGAAAATACAACACAACAAACTCAAAGCCAGGAAATAGTAAGATAACAAAGTCTGCTGATGATGGAAGTTTATTCATGTAATAACAGATGAAGAGCTGTAGAACCATATTGTGATACTGATTGACTTGGTAATATAAGGAAAACATTTTTTATGCTGAGGGTTGTGAGCAAAACCCTCTGTTGTCTGGAACAAAATGCCCAGAGAAGTTGTGGATGACCTATCACTGGAAGTAATCAAGGTCAGTTTGGATGGGTCTTTGAGCAATCTGATCTAGTGAAAGATGTCCCTACCATTGGAAGGGACTATAATCACTCTAGTTTCTAGTTTTCAAAACTTCTGCATCAACAGCAGCTTAATTTCAATAAGCTATTAACATCCCATAAAAGTTCTGTATATCAGCAGAAAAGATTTTCCATGGCTACCACTATAAGCTAAACAAGTTTAGAAGTTTAAAAGTATCTTATTAAGTCAAGTGCTTTTAAATACCTTCCTTAGCATCTCTTTTCAATACTACAGTAGACAGAATAATGGGCTAAGAGGGCCATTAGTTTAATGCAATAGACCTGTTCTTATTTCATATTGAATTTATCTAAAATTAGCCTTATGATAAAAAAAAAAATTAATCTAGACTTCCTATCTATGCTAGTACTTTGGAGACCACCAGAGTAATTTGACCCTTTCAGCCTATATGCAGTATACTAATAACATATTTTGGCTTGACTTAGGTTCCCATTTAACAGATATTCCTTTCAGTTTGGATCATTAGTTTTATATCTCCTACAGACTGTTTCCAGGATAGAGTAAATGTTTTGAGCATGCCAGGCCTCACCACATTAAAGGAAAATTAAAGAACAAAAAGATGAACATTCAAATTAGACAAGGCAGTCATGTCTTGCCACCTCTTTCTAACTGCTAGAGTGATAATGAGCAATATCATAATTGACTTAAGAAGTTCCATAGTTACCTGCCTTCTTGGCCGGTGATACTAGCTTACGTTAATTGTCAGTTTCATGTCTGGCTTTTTGTTAGATGCCCTTCCTTTCAATTTTTCTTTTTGATTGGGATTTTAAGTAATGTTAAAAATGTTAACTGTTTTATATTTCAGTATTTAGTTAGTATATTTACAATTGTAAATGAATAAAAATAATTCAAACTGTAATTTGGGGGGAAAAAAAAGCGCCAAACCTGAAATACTCTAAGAAAAAGGTTGCAACTGGATTTTTTTGAGATATTTTAAGTGTTCATTGTGGTGAAAATAGAAAAATAACGAAAATTATTTTCATACAAATAAACTTCCAAAATATGTCATGATTGGTAAATGAGAATTGTCTTACATTCAGATAATCTATGGATGTATTTTCATTTTTGATGTGTACATTTTATTCATTTTATTCTAGTTCAGAATTTGAAGTCCTATAAAATGGGTGTTGTGATGAGTTTAATTTAAATAACATCTTTATTAAAGTCAAAGTCAGTGAAGGGTTTCATTCTATTGCACTGTTAGGATATCTTTTTCTGTATATTCCAGTAATGCAATGAATGACAGCAGAAGATCACATATTGCTTCTGGGACTTCTCCAGGACAGAAAGCATAATGATTTCCAGAAAATTTCAGGAGAATATTCCATGCTAACATTTTAATCCATTTAAATATTTTAACAATATTTGCTAGTTTTTTTGTTGGAATGAAATTAAATAGAAAAATCTATGTAAAGCTGGGAACTGACCAAGTTTCATGTTAAAACTGCATGAAGTCAATAATAAGTTCATCTGAAGTTCTCCTAAATCATAACAAAATTAGTCAATTTCAGTGTGGTAAAAATAGGATAAAATAAGTTTCTTGCATGGCTTTGGGAATTTTACTGCAGGCATTTGGCATGACTTTAGAGTTGCTTATTCTTAACTGGATCTTTTGAAAGATATCTGTACTTTTATCCCCATTACTTTAATTGTCTGAAGAAATACTTTGTATTTTTTACTTTTTCTGAATGTGATGAAGTAGAATTTCATATTTAACCTTTTTTAATCCATTAGATACTTTTAGGAGTTAAGTCCATCTATAATTTTAAATACTAGTGTTTGGAGGCAACAGCAATTTGGCAGAAGGACCACCTGAATGTGTATATTACACAGCATTATTTTCACCAGTGTGGCTACATTGTTTGTAGTCTAAACTAACATCAAAGCCTGACAGACCTTGAGTAATATTTTACCTTTCACATAAATTCTCACTGTTCATTCTGACTACTTTAAACAACTGGAGAAAACAAATAGGTGAATTTTAAAGACACTTGGGCACCTTATTTAATCTGTGGAATATCAATGGATGCTAGGGTCAAAATATACTTAAAAGCAATGTTGTAAGTGACTTTCCAATCACAAAAGAAATCTGTGGTAGAGTAGAGGCTCAGATCCAGACCTCATAAATTCTAGGCCCATTTACTAACTACCAATTTGCATTTGCTGTATTATACTTGCATTTAACTCTGGTCTTGGAAGACCAGACATTAACCATAAGAAGTTATACAGATTAGAAGGAATATATTAGAATTTTAAGCGATAAGAAAATTACTCATAAATAGGAATAGATCTATGGTTCAGACCACCTGGGAGTTACATTCTGCCTGACTGTGTGAGCAAAGACATGCAACAGGCTCCTTGGGAATAAAACTGTTCACATGCAAATGAACATTATTGTAGTCAAGTTGTATGTCAGAGGTTATCTGATTTTAATTAACATTTACCCAGGTTCAAAGAGGGTTTTGTAGTGACGTTAAGTGAGAAGAAATGAAAAACAAACCATATATCAAGGGAAACACCTTTTCATTCAGTGTTGAATAAATGGGACATGAAATGCCAGAGGAGATACTGGTCTCAGTGCTCATTCTATATCCTCAGTTTGATTAGAAGTCACCAGGTAACAGAAGATGATCACATTTTAAAAAATCAAAGAACAATGGAAAAGATTCCCTGAAAAAAAAGAGGGGTTTTTGGCTCTGAAAATATGAGAGCACAAAGAGAAATTCTTAAACCAGAAAAGATAGTTAATGTAGATAGTAAACAAATTCTAATTTCATAGATTTATATTTAAGCTTATTCATCATAATATATTAATAAATATTTTTATGCTATCTTTAATGAATATCTTAAATTATTTTTAAAGACAAAAATGGGCTTGAATATTTGGTAAGAGGAAAAATGGAGTAAAAATATAGCTTACTTCAAGCATTGGTCACAACCATAGGTCAAAGTATTACATAATATAAAATATGCTTGTATGATGTTGATGAGAAGCCTTTAGATAAAGTGTGAAAGGAATAGAATCCTATTTCTCACAGATGTTCACGATACCTTAATATATATATTCAAGGAATCAGACAATGTCTTTATTTCCTGTGGACACAGAAAATCTCAGAGGACATGGAGCACTTAATGACTTGTCTATGAAATGTGCTCCAAAATTCAAAATACAGACTCTGAGGAAGCATGTTTTCTGACAAGCCAGAAGATATCTATTAAGATTACTGTCAACATGAATTCTTCAGAGGCTGTCTTATGATTTTTTCCCCGTTAATAACAACTGTGTTTATTAACCTGCTAACAATCTAAGTGTTAAGGAGGAAAGTAAGTCATCCAGTCCTAAAAATAATCAATGGAATCAGGATCAATGGAGAAAATGAGTAATAGAGAAATGAAGAAGACAGTCTAAATAGAGAAGCAGTTAACAAAAGCAACAAGTAGAAAAACTAAGAACCGTTCAGGGCCAATCAACTATTCAAGGACAAAGCTGTAAGTACACTTAAAAGAAAATCTCTTCAGAAGCATATTTCATAGATTAGCTTTATAGCAATGCAATACTGAATTATAAAGATTTCTAGTCAAATACATACCTGCATCTACCTGAGCACAAAAGAAAGGAGTGCTGTGATCATAGAATATATGCCAATATTTACCTGTTACAGAGAATAACAGAATTTTAAAATCTTTTTGTAAAGGGCAGTCATTATTCGTTTAGAAATAGATTTTTAAAAGCATGTTAGCTTGTGACAGCCATACAAATTGAAATTATTTTCTTATCACCACAAGCAGATACATCTGCAGTCAGTTTCCCTCTGATATTAACTCATGTAACTCAACTCTAGCCCATAGGGACTGCACCTAATGATGACAAGGCAATCACATCTTCGTGTCAGTCTTCATTCTGTTAGAAGAGATTGCCAATTAATGCCTGTTGTTTTGGCGATTTTGTGTTATAGGTGCTTGTCCACTGGGATTTGACTTCTGCTAGTGACTTGTACTTCACCTCTAGAGCAGCTGCCAGATGGTGACTTTTCAGTCTCTATCACCCTCTGCTGCATTCAAGCCCATGACTTAGAGGTGAAAGATGCTTTATATACTCTTTGGAAAAATTGGAGTTCTCACAGTATACTATATGCTGTAGGCTATGAGAAAGAAAAAGGAAGAGCAGGGCATAAAATCCAATAGAAATGCAGACATTGGTGAAAAATGTTCTTTTTTTTTTTTTTTCCCCAGTCATAAATACTTTCCATGTCAATTTTATTGCAAGAAACTATGTAAGTAGATTTACCTATTCACTAAAGACTGGGGGTAATACATTATGTTTTGGAACTGGATGAATTTACTTAATCAGCTTGGAAAAGGCCTCAGATTGTGTGGAAGTGGAAATGGCTGAGCATGAAACATAAAAGAACTAGAACAGAAAAGAAATTTTCTATCCACACATGATGTGAGATAGTGTTAGCAGGGCAAGAGAGTATATAAATAAAAGAAAATGTAAAAGAAAAGTAAAAGTGAAGAAAATATCTGAAGACATCTTAAGGACCTATTTTGTGTGCAGCTGAAATCAGCACTAAATTTATCCTACTTTATGCTTTAAAGGATTTGATGGTTTAAGGAATGAAGTTTACAAACAAGATGATCAAATATATGAATTACTAAGACTTTAAACACTGCAAAGATAGTGAAAAAATATTTGATTTCTATTTCAGTAGTTCTTAGAGCAAAAGGGGAAAAAAATCATCCTTTTAAAAAGAAAAGTAATACCATAAAACTGTATGAGTGATTTCACCATTACCTGATAGTTTGGCAGAGATTAATCTTTCAAAATTATAGATGTTTGCATCTGATTTAATTATTTTATACTTCCTCTATAGTCAGTGGAGAGAAATAGTCACTTTTAGAGAATGATTCATCTCATCCTCATGCATAAGTCTAAAATGTTTTAGGCTTACTTCATTAATAAAATGCTTTTCTCTGCTTTGTCTACGAAAAAAGTCTGAGGTGAGTATCTCAAATATTGATGTTTGTTTTCTTGAGAAAAAAGTAAATAAAATGGACACCATCATTTGTGCATATCTGAATCACCAAGAAATACACATCAAACTATGCATCGTAAAATGTGTTAACATCAATGAAAGTGGATCAAGAGCAGCATAATACCTCACTAACCCCACTTGCCTTAGTATCCCAAAATGTAGGGCTACAGGGGCAGTCAATAGTGTAGCTTCAAGGGCTGTTTTCAGTTATATTCACAATCAAGATTGCTTTTTTTCCTACAATGCAATCATAAGAATGTAAGAAGATACTTAAAAAAGAAAGGAGCTGATTCTGGTAAATACTTTACCTGTTGGATGATGATTCATGACAGTAGGTTCAATTTCTTAAAAGAAAAAAGAATATAGTATAAAGCTTAAAAGTAATCTCTTTCTTCCAGATATTGTCAGAGTGCCAATTGATCTTCCTCCAGTTTAACAAGTATAGAGATATTTATTTTTACTGCTAAGGAGAAAATGCCCAGCTGTTAATATTGTGTCTAATCGAATTTAATATTTATGTTGGACAAATAAATTGCACTTATTTTAAAATATAAACTATATTGCTGCATTCAAACAGGAACAAGTAGAGCCATTAATAAATGCTCAATTATATGTACTTAGAACTACTTCAAAAACATTTGGCAGATTCTTTTTTCCTTAGAACATTTTAACCAAACTTCAAATATTTCACAACAATATGCTGATTTTGCTGCAGTTCTGACAGAAAAACAAAAATAAACGAATTTAATGTTTTCCTTCTAGGATATTTATTCCTTTGTGGTATCTTTTCTTACTGTACTCATGTCCTCTGGGGGTAACATGATTGCTATCAAAGTAGGGTTCTCCACTCCTTTTGTGAGCTTTGAGGTTTCCATATGATTTACTCCTGATTGTAAGAGAAAGAATTAGTGGATCTAAGTAAGAAATGAATGATTTGTTATAGGTGTCTATCTCCTCCATCAACTCTCAGGTGATTATGACTATTTTTATATTAACAGATAAAGTGACCCAAATGAGTAAAACAATTGGTTTGGAGAATCCTACAATTACTCTATAACATAGGAGATGGGGGGAGCAGATTAATTAGGACTAGTTTTAGCCCAGTCATTTAAACTGAATGCCTGTTATTATCAAGAGTTCACTCCTTTAACACTTTTTTGGTTTAGTTTCATTCAAAAGGCAATGATTTGCGCTCTGTCAGTATGCCTGATCTGAAATAAAACACCAATATGTTTCAGTTTTAATAAAACACACTATACTTCTAACTTCAGATAGTAATTTTTAGGAGGAACGGATGCCTAGTTAATTGTTCATATTTACAGCAAACTCAGTAATGCTTCAAATTGTATTAATATATAAACTGTGCTTTTTTGTATGTGTATGTGTGTGAGACAAAAATGGAGACAAGAGCTAGAAAAAAAGAGAAGAAATAAGCATTGCTGTAGTCATTCCCCTGTCCTCAGACAGCAAAACTGTAAAGTCGATATTCATAAAGCTTATACGCACATTTAACCTACAATTTGTCTTCTGAAAATAATAGTTCATATATTTAACTTTTCAAAATATGCATTTTTTTAATTCTGCTGAGGAAGTATAGCTCTGTGTCACCTGTTGTCAGCACTTTTTCCCAGCTAATACTGACTCAGACCTTATCAGGAAAGCAAATGGTGAAATTAATTAATAATGAAACAATTTCAGATTTTGATTTATTTTTTAAAAATCTGCTAGTTTGTATTGTTTAGTTTATGTTGGGAAAAGTGGGATCCGCTTTGTCACTTTTACATGATATGCTGTGGTGTCATGGCGTTGATGGATCCTAGATATAAAGTGGTTTATATAGTGAAATGAGGTGAGAGTTATAATAAAAATACGACACAAAGCTGATTTAAGTGACGAGTCCTTTGCTACTTCCAAGTTACAATTTTTTAAAAATAGAATTCTTACAGCTTTAGCTATCTGCAAGAGGGATAGATTTATTTCTGAAGAAAAGATGGTATCAAGGGAAGTAAAGTATTCCAAGGATCATCTCAAACCAAACCTTCTTATAAATTCAATGCTGAAAACCTGTTGTTATTAAGATTATTTTTCCATAACATTTGCTTTTTGTTTTAAGTGTATAGGCAAGACTTTCAGATTTTCAAACTTTTTCTCATTTACTGCAAAATCAGCAGCACTTATGAACATTTTTAATACAATAACATGGGTGGTAAAGATATGGAACAAATGATGCTATTAAAATCAATGTCTGAGATAGAAGCCACAGAAACATTAAAGGTCATTGCAAATACTGATGAGCAGATAGAAAACCAGATGATGGTGAATAGAATTTGTCACTCAAATCTTTTTGCTTTACAAAGCTGAAAGGCGTGAGGGATTTACAAAAATATCAGTAATTTTTAAATTCATGTTAAATATTGCAACTGAACATAAATATGTGTACTTATGCACACACGTGTGTGTCTGTATACATAGATATTTATAGAGCAGCTAAGGAATAGCAGATCCTTGTAATAGAAGTATTTAGGAAACTGGTAAATTAAAACCAGTTTTAAAATCTGAAACAAAACTTTATTAGACATTCGTTAACAGCACAGGTTGTGTTATTCAAAGAAATTAGCCCTTAATAAGTGTATTCTAAATTAGCTGTGAGCATTCAATGCCACAGAACTGACACTGGGTAGTTAGTGCCTGCAGTGGGGGGCACTAATGGTGTAAGTTGTTGCGGTGGAGGTGGCCAAGCTTGAGAGCTTTTTAGTGATGGAAACTGGAACCAAATTGTGTCTGTCCTTTCCCCCCCTCATTCCAAATTCAACATTTCCTTTAATAAGAATTTTAAGTTTCTAGACCATTTCTAACCCTTGGCCTCTACCCTGGGACTATGCCTTTTCTCATGGAGTATGTTACTTTTCCAGTGCAGCAGGCCTCATCCTATTGCTTGGCTGGCCTTCTCTGTTTGTTTGTTTGTTTGTTTTAACTTGTTTAGTTCCTGCTTTTAGAGGCATAATATATATAATAGACATAGTCAGAAACACTATGGTTATATTTGTAATTTGCTTGGTGCATTAGAAAGTTTATTGTTCCTGCTAGTATTCCATTTTCAACACTTCCAAAACAAACTTTCAAAATAATTTCTCCTTCTTCAACAGGAAGTAGTCAGGGAACATCTAGCCTGTCTAAGTTAGAGAACTGAGTACACATAGACATCTTGTTGAGATAAAAACTCATGAATATATGAAATGGTGATAGATATGATTATAACTGGGGCTGTGAGCTTTGTTTTTTTCTATCCAGAACTTCTTTTTGTAATATTATCTCTGGAGCTCATTTTCTATTCTTACATTTAAATACCATGAAGTTTTGTTTTCTTGTTTCTTGGACCTGACCAGCCAACTCCAGCTTGTCTCTCTGAATCCTGGCTTTACTCTTTTTTACAAGTTGAGGTTCTCAATCAGCTAATCAATATTTTTTTTTACTGTTACAATTACTGTGATAAGAAATGTAAGTGTGAAAACATTCTTGTGAAAATAGCAGAGTGGAACAGAATTTATTCCATGCACATTCCCTTCGTATTTATATTTTAGTTGGTAATTTTTTGAAAATTTTACTTCTGCTGTTTCAGTGCTACTTTTGTGTAGCTTCCACAATAGGTAGACACTTGTAGAGGGGGACTCTTGTGTAAAGCATGTAAAGTTCATAAGATGAATCTGATTTAAAAAAACAAACAGACAACCCCCACCCCAAACCATCACATCCTACCAATCTAGCTTTGTATCTTAGCTTTGTCTTCTCATTTAAGATACTTCTTTGCAACGTCTAGACATACGGAGGAAGAAGTCTCCAAAAGCTCTAAGGTCACCTAGAGATCACACCAGTTCAGTTGACTTAATTCTGTGCCTGACTTATGAATTTTGAACTCTGTGTGCATTACTTTATAACTGTCATCATTACATTCCATCCTTCTTGTCACTTCATTTACAGAGCAAATCAAAACCCCTTTCAGTTTCACTTACTACTTGGCATGAGTTCACAGGGTTCCCTTCCCCATTACACAAATCTGTATTATCACATCACAGATTTAAGTTCACTATTTCTCACTCTGTCTCCAATTAATCTTATTTGGTTTAGATAATAAATTAAAAGGAAACAATACTGAATAATAACTACTGCATAGAGAACACATCCTAAGGCACTTCATCAGTTTGATTATGGCTATTGACTTCTGAACTTGAAAAAAAAAATCCTTAATGTAGTTGTAATGAGCCATTAGCCATCTTATCTTTTCACAATTTCACTGGCACTTTGTAAGCAGGTGACAGAAAATCCAACATTTTGGCTTTAAGTTAGTGTTAACTGCATTCTTTAGGAACAAGTTTGATATATGTGCATGTAATTAATTTGTTTTATCCTCACAACAAGTAAATGGAGTGATGAAATGTAATTCAACCAACAATCCATACGGTCTAAAAATCCCATGCAAAATAAACTGAAAAAATAGCTAGGATATATACTATACAGCATATAATTGCCTTTCACTGTATATTTAGTATCCTTAATGGCTTGAAAAAGAAACCTGAAAATATCAAGGAATTTTTATTTCTGTTAACAATATCCTAGTTACTTTCACCAAATTATTAGAATTTATAGGGGTATTTTTCTTGCCATGACAGTTACAAATTACTCATGAAGTTATTAATTTTAGGAACTAATTTATTACTAAATCCACGATTGTTCATATCAGAGGAAAAATTTTATTGTGTGTTAAAAATCTCATCTGTTTACTCAGACTAAATATGTAAATAATAGTAAAATATTGTGTTGGAAGCATATTGCTATGTAAGTAATATGTGTGGGATATATTTAATTGCTTTAATCTGATTTTTTTGGAATGCGGAGATTGTTTGGTCTAAGAAAACAGAAGTATCACTTTTAATAACTTGGGATATATCTGATGGATATTGACTTTTTTGCCACTGCCATCAGTACAATGTATATTAGGAAACTTCTACATGGGTAATTAGGAATTCTGATGGATTCTAGCCAATGGAAATCTACTGTATTTTTCCTGGTTTTGTCTGGGACAGAGTTAATTGTTTTCATATTACCTTGCATGGTGCAGTGTTTTGGATTTGTGCTGAAAGCAGTGTTGATTATACATCAGTGTTTTATTTATTGCTGAGCAGTGCTTACACAGCATCAACACCTTTTCTGCTCCTCACACAGCCCCACCAGTGAGTAGGCTGGGGATACACAAAAACTTGGGAGGGGACACAGGTGGGACAGCTGACCCCAACTGACCAAAGGGATATCCCACACCATACGACATCACGCTCAGCACATAATGCTGGGGGATTAAGAAGGAAGGGGGGGATATATGGTTACTTGACTTCCCAAGTAACCAATATGTGAATGTTGGAGCCCTGCTTTCTGGAAATGGCTGAACACCTGCCTCCCAATGGGAAGACATGAATGAATTCCTTGTTTTGCTTTGTTTGTGCATGCAGCTTTTGCTTTACCTATTAAATTGTCTTTATATCAGCCTATGAGTTTTCTCACTGTTACAATTCTGACTCTCTCCCCATCCCACTTTGGAGACTGAGCAAACGACTGTATGGGGCTGAGCTGTCTGCTGGAGTTAAACCATGAAACTACTTAATGCTTGCATAGGTCAAAGACAAAAATTGCTAATAATTAAAATCCAAATTCTTGAAAAAGACTTTACATACAGCAGGATGACTTATCTGAATTATTAAATGCAATAAATTTATATGTATACGACCACAGAAAATTGTATTTTACCATGTTCTAGTTCTGGTTTATTTTTTCAATGTTTAAATAAAAATCTCAGTCTGTAATGTCAAAAAGTGATTTGGAGTAGTCTATATTATATCAGTAAAGAGGGAGGCTTTTGAACTGTTTGAATAAATTGATTTGGGAAGTGACAATACTGTAAGTTTAGGAAATCTTTTGAACTTGGCATACATATATATCTCTATATATATTTTCCAGTACAATTGCAATGCTGCAGACAAATTCTTGTCTATATTAATCTAACAGAAAGATTGCTGTTACTTTGCATAGAAAAAGCCCAAAAGGAGTCTTTTCAACTTCAGTTTTGTTGGCCAATATAAATTATTGTTGCTGAAGTTTTATGAAATTGTTTGCAATTTTCAGCATTATCTGTCACATAAAGACCTTGAAATCACCTGTCAGGTGATACTAATATTTTGTTTCTCTTGTAGATGGGGAGATGGAGTTCTGGATAAATTAGATTTCTGGTCATAAAGTGTGGGTTTTTTCCATGAGAACAACATGCTTAAATCATAGGTGCTTAAGTCATTATGGAAAGAATATTTAGCTTACATACTGCAGCATCAAAATATAAAATATAATGTTAAAATAATGTGCCAATGTTTCCTAGTTTCTTTAAAGTAAGGAAACTGTAAAAGTAGAGTAAAAATAGTATAATACTTTTATAGTAAAGTATAAGAGAGGTTTCTCTAAAGAGTAATCTAGGAAATATACATTGAGAAGATTTTTTAAAGTTAATAAGTATAAAATGTTAACTATAGTTAAGGGGGTATGTTAGCTCTAGCTTCTGAAAATTACTAACACTGAATTCTCTTCAGGGAACTGATGCTTGCTGTAAAAGGAGGAGAAGATGATTTCAGCATTATACTCTAGTTCTTGGGCATTTGGTTTGGAAGTGTAAACCATTATTCTTATGACTGAACAAGACTAAAACCAAACTTTCTTTTGAAATAAACCATCTAGCTCCCTGTGAAACAAAGCCTGTGTGTAGCATATGTTTTGTTCATTCCAAGGACTGTCTCAATAAGCTTTAAGCATGACACTACATGAGGTCTGTTCCCTTTCTCCCTACTCAGGCTTCCCATTTAATCTTACCATGTCAATTAGTGTTTGCAAGCACCCAAAAATGCCTTTTTTCCATGTGTCATGGCATGTGCTGTAAATCCTCACTTTCACGAAGAGAAAATTTTGGTGATCTGCAGCACACTCCCCATGTAATTTCAGACATTTTGATTTCAGCTCCCGATTTCTGCAACTCAAATATGTATGTATGGTTTAGGGCTATGTGTCCAAAAGAAAATCTGCGACCATCCACTACATATGGTATATGTTCAGCCAGCTGTGGAGGTGTTTAGCTGCATGAATGTACATCATGCAGTATCACTTGGCCTTGAAGGCCAGGAATTACTCCTTGAAGCAGATCATTTAATACTGTAAATGTGTCCTGGGACATTTAGGCACTGTTGTGGCAAGATGATCCAGACTACCGTTCCTAGATAAATGTAAACAGAAATCTCACTATAATTGACTTCCTTTTTTTTTTTTTTTTTTTACAGATAGGATTTAAAACCATATGTTACTTCATGGGTCAGTGTGAATGGTATATCTTGGTAAACAATATTTCTAAAAATGATGGAACTACTTCTAAGGCAAATTCTGTACAGACAAGGAAAAGAAAAGTAGTACAGGTGGGAATGTAATTATCGCTCACCTGCTGTAAAACAACATCAAATATCACTACAAACAACTATTTCATTGCATTTGTCCAAAATTCAACAGTAGTAATGAGCTTTTTCATACACATCAAAATAACCTCAAAGTATAAGAAAATATTATCTTAACAAAAATAGCCCCCCTCCCCAATCTCTTTTTAAAGTGATTTCTGTTTTTTATGTTACATTTGATTTAAAAAAAAAAAAATACAATCAGAGATACTTTACATTTCCTCTTCTGTATTTGTACTTTCTCTCTCTCTTCCCAGAAGATACCAGTAAAATAAATTGGGGTTAAGTTTTAACAATTAGTTGAACTTTATATTGGAGGTCTTACAATAGTTTATATGTGACAAGGATAATAACTACATATGTAGATATGACAGAGGTAATCAAACATATAGGTGTTAGCATATACTCACTTTAAGTGTGTCCTTAACTTTATACTCTAACTTAAATTCCACTTAGCATTTTGTCTTCAGGAAAAACAGTATCAAATTCATAATGTCAATTCTTATACGCAGTCTTCACTTTGTAACTTTCTCAATGTAATCTATTTACATGAACAATAGGATGATCACAAAGAAGTCTAAAGCTCATAAAAGTCTTTCTGATAGTGTGATGGGTTTGTGTGGTGGGGTTTTTGGTAGCAGGGGAGGGGACTACAGAGGTGATTCTGTATTTCACCACTCCAAGAAGTCAAGCACAACATTGGAGGTCACAGAGAAACAGATAGGTGGGAGGAAGAAAAGGAGAAAGAAGGGTGGGGAGACGAAGGAAGGAAGGAAGGAAGGAAGGAAGGAAGGAAGGAAGGAAGGAAGGAAGGAAGGAAGGAAGGAAGGAAGGAAGGAAGGAAGGTGCTACTGAGCAGACACTCCCCTTTATCCTGTGATGACATGGCAGGGCTTCCCCCCCTGCCACCCATCGAGGTCAGTAGAGGAGCATAGGTCCACCTGTGGCCTGTGAAGAACCCCTGGGACTCTGTGGGAAGAAGAAGCACCCACTATTGCAGTTTGACACTGGGAGGACTACAACATGTGGAGGTGACCCATGCTGGAGCATCTTGAGAAGAATGCATCCTGTGAGAAGGACTCATGATGGAGAAAGTTTGTGGAGGACTGTCTCCTGTGAGAGGGACATCATGCGGAGCAGGGGGAAGAATGTGGAAGATTGCTTCCCCTCCTTCTTGGAGAAAGAAGCAGTGGACTGACTGCATCCCCCATCCATTGCCCCTGTGCCACTGGAAAAGGAGGTTGAGATATTGGGGACAAAGCTGAGCCCAGAAATAAGGCAGGGGTGCAGGAAGGTGTTTTTAAGATGTAATAATACTTCTCACTGTCCCACTGTCTGTTCGGTGTCATTGTTAGTGTTTTCAAGTGATGTCTTTTTTTCTTCCTGTGTCAAGCCTGTGACCATAATGGGTGAGCTACCCCTCTGTGAGAGACGAGAAACCAGGCCTGTGAGAAACTAAGACAAACAGCCTGGGAAAGCAAAAGTTGAGGCTGATTGAAGAAATGCCTCAAACACTCGCAAGACAAAACTCTTGAGTCACAGGGTGCATTCTGTGGAGGCCGAAGCTGATAACGCTGCCCGATGTAGCTGGGGGAGAGAGCCCTGTGGAGACAGGACGGCTCTGCCCTGGGGCACCTGGGCAAATTTCAAGGGCCATGTGTCCGGTGAATGAACTTTGCTTCATTATCCACGAAATGCATATTAAAGTTAACACCCCTCAATATGCTAACGAGGGCTGTCATGATCATGCTAATTACATCATCCCATGAAACACCTTACCCCTCCCTGTACATGGGATATGTAGGTCTGTGGGTCGACCTAGGGGACGGACTCAAGGAAAGTGGGTATAAATCGAAGGAAAGAAGAAAGGACTCTCTCTCTCTCGCTCTCTGCCCCTCTCCCTGCCCCCCCCCCCCCCCCCCCCCCCCGCCCCGACCGTCTGGAGAAAGCAGTGAAGCAAAGACGGATGCCAGCGAAGAAGACGGCTGCCTCCTGGAACCCTCGCCGGCGGGATCAGCGCAGGAACCCAGACCGGTGATCTGTATTCCCCCATTCCCTCTATCTCCCTCTTTCCCTTTTTCCATTAAGAAGTGCAAGGCATATTATATTGCTCGCCACAACTTGCTCTGTACTTAGCCAATTATCATGTGTTCAATTGGTGCATTGTAGGTAGTTAATAAATGCTTGAACTTGGAGACTTGTTGTCCGCTCCAATTGGGGATTTGTGAATCTGAGTCACTTGTCCCCCTCGTCGGAGTGGGACGTGACACCCTCTCTGTCCTTATCTCGATTCCTGAGCCTTTTGATTAATTTTTCTCCTTCCCAACACTGAGGGGGAAGGATTGAGGACTGAGTGAACAGCTGCATGGTGCTCAGTTGCCCTCTAGGCTCAAACCATGACAGGTGTCTGGCAAAATTTTATGGAAACCATTTCTGCAGCCCAGTGGAATGACTGTGATGTTTTCTACATTCAACATAGTGCACAAATCATATATAATGGTCATAGATGTCCTGTGATAATAAAAGTAATGCATATGGAATACACCTCTTGAACTCAGGAGCAGTAGGTGACTGTGACAACAATACCCGAATGTAGGGAAACTGGAGGAAGTGTGTGTGCAACTGTGAAGGGTTATATATAGCTCATGAACTAGGAAAAATATAGATAAATTATGGAATTGATATGGATTCTCACTTTAAAGAAGCCTGAAAATTTTTAGTGTGTTCAAAGATAATTCTGGGACACTCAAAAATGAAAAATGCCATCAATAAGATTTAACTAAAATGTGTCCATTTTTATTTCATTTGATTCCTGTGTTTTTTCTGTGGTGGTTTTTACTGTTGAAGGTGAAGCAGAGATATTTTCATATAACTATTAAAACCTTCCTAAATTTCCAGGTCATTAGAGAAAATACTGTTATTGCAACTGCCAAACTTCTAGTCTGAACTTGGTTTTAAATAAGGAAAGAAGTGAGTAACTTCAGAATATGCTTTTGGTTGACTGACAGAATTCAAATACACTGAGAACAAGATTTCTGAGCACTTTTGGGAGAGCCATTAGGTCCTTTGAGAATACCTTTTTTGCACTAAATTTATGAAAAAACATTTTATCTACCCATTAGGCATTACCAGTATATACACATGATATATTATTGCATAGAGGCCAGACTCCAGCAGTTTGACTTTAATCAAATTTCACATTCTTGGTAGATTTTTAATCAGGAGAGACTTTGCTGAGATATCAGGATACTGGGGGATATATATATACACATATATATATATGCACACAAAAACTCAAATCTCTACCTATGATCGATCAATTGATTGATCACTCTACCTACCTACACACCTATGTAGTCATATTTAATATCTTATTTGGTTATATAAGGTATGCTGACAGATCATGATCAAATGCTAACAAGAGAAATCTACAGAGCCTAACAAACCTATAGTACTACATCTACCATGTTTTTCTAATCAGAGATCAGACATGACTCATTTAATTGCTAACAATATGTTTTATGCGTGATGACTCTTATGAAATTTACAGAAGGAAAATGATCACTTATTTGAGCTGCAAAGCTCTTCTTTCTGCTGTATCAGTTACACATATAACTTCTATTTTGGAATCATTTTAATGTGATTTATTATTACTTTCTAGATTTATAAATGTGAGATCATGGTGCTGCTGAAAAGACTGGTAAACAAAGAAAGTTGGTGAAAACCAGAGAGATCGCTGGCATTATTAGGTTTCCTAGATGTTAGTAGTGCGAATAAATTAGGCGTGCCTTACAGCCTACCTTTGCTTCAGTATTGCACTATAATTTATGGAATAATATTTTATTACTGTATGAGCAAAAATATAATTATGTATCTGTAAATGAAATCTGAAAGTAAACAGGTATTATTTCAAAATATATTTAGTACTTAATTAAACTTTTTTCTTGTTTGCCTAGAATAATATCTGTATACATTAATGCATCAATATTTCATAAAATGCAATTATATTCAGAACTGAACACTGTGCATCATTACTAGCTAAAATCTATCTACAATGCAAAATTCATTTTTAAATAGAATTGCATGCAAATACATTTACAAAAGTATGCAAATGTTATTATATTATCATCTTTCTGACCTGATCATTTCATTTAAAGCAGCAGAGAAAAAGGGAACATCTGCATGACTTTCCTAAGGCAGTTAATGAAACTAATCATGTGTACAAAGTGTAAGCTTAGGTGTAAGTTAGCCATTAAAATAAGAACTGCAAATAATGTATCAAACCCGCAAAATTTAGTGTATGCCTTCAAGTCTACAATTATTTTACGTAGCAACGACCTCTGGAAAACTTAAATAATTCACTATATTCAGTATGAAGGAATAGAACTCATATCAGTATAATCAGTACAAAGAAATAGAACTCATATACTTAAATGACTGTAAACCACTTCACAACATGCATTCATGAATGCTCACAATGTCGTTATTCAGCACATACTCCACTACTCATTTTACAGGTATTATTACAGGAAATGAAATACGTTTTTAAAGACCTTGCATAAATCGTATTGAGTGGGATAGATCTTACTTAATTTTAGATATCTACATAGTCAGTGCGGGTATTTCAGCTAGTCACTTGTGGTTCCCTCTCCTTTATGCAGAGAAATAGGTGCTTGTTAAGGTCTTATTCATTGCACTAAATATGGATTTTGGATGAAGTTATTTCCATTCATTACTTTTACATTTTTACATTAGCTGTAAAAGTCTAAGTTCAGAAGTAGATATCTATACTTTAAATGTCTAATGATAATAAGAATCCTATGCTTTGTGTCAGAAGTAATGATAGAATCCAGAACAACTTACTCCTCTATTCAGGTTTTGTTTCTTTTTTTTGATTCATTCTTTGGCACACTAATTGAAGTTTAAAACTTTGTCTTAAATGCTCTTTATATAGATCTTTTCTGAAACGATAGGATTATGCTAACCAATAATAGTTGACTTCTTTAGAATTTCAGAGGTTTGAGTCTAAACTGTATCTAACTATATCAGCCATCATCGCATGACTCCACTGAATGCTTAGTCCACTGATACAAAGTGGACTAGAGATTTGAAATAAAGCAGATGTGTTCTCTGACAACCAAACTTAGTCTTGATTCTTCTGATCTGATGTGTAGTGCAGGACATATAACTGGATTATCTTAGCCTTTGTGGGTTTGGCAGAAAAGATGTCCATCTAATAGTCTGTTAATTCCCAACACATAGTTAAAAAGATTTGTAAGGAGACTGAAGTCAAACTATGTATGGATTTCCAAAGATAGACAATATTAACTATATGTCCAAAAACCTGGGGCCTGCTCAAATCTAGAAAGTTCCCAGTACAATTCCAGGTCGTCCAATGTAAAGGTAGGTTTTATTTATTAACCTGAACTCCTGTTTCCTATATTTCTTAAACGAAAAAGTACCATGAATGTTTTGTGATGTTTAAGGTTAACAAAATATAAATTTTAGGGCATAAAACATGACAGGTTTCCCTTCAGTTTTTCTACAGTTATAATAGAATTTTACTGTTTTCTGTTCCTCCTGTTTGTTTTTAATGCAATTATATCAAGACTGGTGGAGAAACTTGCCCAAAAATAGACTGAAAAATGCCACTTAATATCAACCACGTGTGAGATTCAATTCACCTAACTTTACCATTTAAAATTCAGGGTTTTTGTCTAAACTATTTAAATACAATTCCTGTGTAAATAAATGGAGAAAGATTGATACCTCTAGGAAACAACTATGATAGACACCTACCTTAAAACAGATTCAATTCTTTGTCTGGCACGCTTGTCTCAATTGACTGTACAGGCAGAATAGGATTTATCCAGGTAGTTAGTGATATGCACATCAATTTTATATATGTTAAATTAAGCTGCGTAAATTGTACTTTATAGATAATAAACAACTCTCAATAAAACATGAATGAGTCATCACATGCAGAGAAAAGAAAAAAAACTATCATGATTTTTTACATTTATTTTAGTTAGTTTTAGCAGTTTCCTGAAATTTTTGCACAATTATTTTTAACATAAAGGCTCAATTTGAGAGAATATGATTGCAAATGAGAATAGATAAATTATATAAACAATGGCAGAAGATTACAGAACAGAATTCAGATGGAAGCAAACTCAGAATTAAAATATATAAATTTGATGGCAAAAATTTTGTAAAAAGAAATGGTGAAAGAGATTAGAATTATTGACATCAGACTAGGCATGAGTTAGCTGTAAAAAATGACCAAAAGAAATTATGGGTTATTTTTTAGCTTTATCAGAAACGTGCAAATGTAGGAGAAGCTGCAGGATCACAAGTTTCCATTACCAATGCTGAAGTAGCATAGCAGAAGGTAAGGGATGGAAAAACACACTTCAAATGTTTAGTTCTGGGAAATCTGCTAGGGTGAACATCAGAAGTGAAAACCAAAAGAACATCAATAACATCAACAAAATACCTATGCGACTAGTGATTGTGACCAACTGTAAAAGCATAAGACCAGGCTATGACAGTGAGAATAAAGACTAGCAAGTGCTTCGTTGTTAGGTTAATGGCAAAAAAAGCCCCCTTTCACTAACTTTAAGGAGCAAGGAACAGATATTCAGTGGAGAACACTGTATCTGTGTATTAACATTTGAAATTATATAAGTATATCAGGTATAAGCATAAGTTAAGCTTGAAATGAAGTCTCTGAAATCTTAGACTGAGCTTCCAAAACAAGACCTCTTAACAAAGAGATGCATGAACCTATGTTTTATGCAGAAGCAATATTTTCTCATAATTTTTCACTTTAAAAATAAGACATCAAAAATACAGAAAAATCAGTGCTAGAGATCAGTATTGCCCTGGAAGTGAGACTGATGAAGTGATCTAGCAGAACTTTTCCATTTGTTACTTCTAGAAAAGCTGTTATTTACTAAAAAACATTTTTGTATCTTTCGAGGAGCAGGTAATTTTTTGAAAATAAGCTTTCCTGTCTGAAGCACAAGAAAACAAACAAGCAAAAAATCAACCAAACAAAAAGCACTTTTTAACTGTCAGCCTTGGCCAATGTACTTTACCATGTGTATCAGCAGAAAATATAAAACACATTATGAAGTGTAATGGTGCAGGAAATTTCAAATTAACATAAAAAATTACTTTGAAGGTGCAAGAAGAACAGTTATAGTCCTTGTTTCATGAAGTCATAAAAAAAAAAAAAATTACTATGGTGACAGAGATTTGATGAAAGAGTTGACTTTCTGTCCTCATGGTCACCTCCTAGGACATCTCCTCTGCCTTTGAAAGTTTGACTGTAATGCTCCAATAAACTCTTATTTTATCTCATAAAATACATATGTTCTTCCTGACAAGTTTTGGTTGATTGACTGTTTGGCTTTAGCTAGTATGGGATGCAATTAGATGTGGAAAAATCCAGTAGAAGTCATATTCCTAATGCTAGTATATATTTGTTGAGTCTATATTTCAAAACACAGATACTCAGACACAAATTGGAAACCCATAATTTTAGAGAGAATCCTCGAATATAAGTGAAAATTGGGGTTGTCTGTTCATCCTCCCACTTCATCATGTCTATTAGAGAAACATTACAAGATATTGAAAAATATATTTGTACTTAGTAATGTAAATCTTCTCTTACATAATTCCTTTCTGTAATAGAAGTTGGAAATATGTCTCAATTTTATTTAATAACTAATACAGTTGACTTGATTTAATGATCAGTTCATTGCTTTAAGGGCCTTAAATTTTGATGGTGCAATGTGAACCTACTGGGTGCTTGCAACAACAGAATACAATAATAAATAGCTGCATTTGGAGATGAGCATCATTACAAAGTTTCCCACATAACAATTTATGCCATGCCATTACAAACATCAGAGAGATGCTCTTTGTGTCTAATGGTTTCTTCCATATTCTTTAGCTCTAAGATGTCATACAGAAGCTTCCACATAGCGGAGAGTGTGCCATCAACAGCTAATACAGTGTTTTCACAAGTGTGCTTCATTTGCAAGGCTAAGTCCTATCTCAGAGGGCACACTAACAATGTCCTAAGTAACACTAATCTCCTGGCCTCCCATCTCATAGCTCTCTGTCTGGAAACTTTCTGGAAATCACAGTAGACAAGAAGTCTGTTCCATATGCATCACAGATATTGATCAATCCAGAACCTCTACTTCTGGTTAAACCCGATGACATAAGCCCAGTCCCTTTTCTGCAGTTTTAAACAGTCAAATAATTAACTTAAAAACTTTGCTTGAAATGTAACGTGAAATCTCTTTCAACAATCCAGTAACCTGGGTCAGAAGACACTAAAGACACTATATCCAAAAAGTTGAATTTAATGTTTGCTGCTAACACTGAACTGCATTGCTGTGGCTCACCTCTCTTAAATGCAGACTAGGAAGCATAGATTGGCCTGGAAGGTGAGAACTTTAGGTTTATGCAATGCGAGAAATAGATGTGATTAAATTCTGAGTCTTTCACAGTGTGTTTCCAAACAAGCAAAACTCCTTTCTGTTGACTACACTTGTTAATCTAGAAGCTTAGTGTAAACAGCGTGCATCTTAAAAATACTAGCAGCTCAAAGACATAAAATAGTGTAAAATTCCTTGAGAGGCACTTTGAAAACCTGAGGTTCCTTTTGCCAAAAAAAAACCCCAAAGTAAGATAGATCATTCTTTAAATTAAACCAAAATCATCTCTATTGTACTTCCCTTAATTTCTTCTTGTGGAGAAGTAATCTGCATTGTGAAGGAATGTATCATCAGAACAGCTAATAATATTGTTAAAAGTTCACTGTACCATAACGAAGAGAGTGTGTGTCCAATAGTGGGTACAACTAATACAAATGTTTAATAGTGTATGTTTTTCAGCTTTCCAGATGTTCATATTCTGGCCACTGCTGCTTCACAACATTTTAAACTCTACTATGAAAGACTATAAGTATGGCAGCATTTTATTTTTACCTTAGAAAACCCAGTTTTTCTGAAAATTCCTCATGAAAAAAGGACAAAAATGTAAAGGAATTGACTTAAGTCAATCTTCATGTATTATTCAATAGTCTTCTGTGTGTATGCAGTATCTAGGTACGTTTTAATTAGATAACTTGGGCAGAGAAGGCCTGGTTTAGAATGTTGAAAACAATAGGTTTCAGAAAGCAATTAAAGGTAAATATGGGATTAGGCTTCCTAGTGCAAGGTGACATGCACCTTAATAATTTCAGTTACAGTCCTATACATTATGTAATTGTGAGATGGAAAATATTAAATAATCCAGAGCTGAACTAATTTCTTTAAACTCACTTCTAATTCACTAAACTCTTTGGGAAGCAAATACTCCAGAACAATGAAGCTTATCTCCACAAAGAAAAACACCTCACCCACCATCAAGAATATTTTCTTTTTCTGCGTTATTCATGGGGAAAAAAAAAAAAAAAAAAAAAAAAACAAACCCCACACCAACAAAAAAAAAAACCAAAAAACACCTCAACTGATATTCAGTTATGTGTGTGTTGAAGATTTCTCTTCTGTGACTGACTCCATGAGTATTTCATTGAACACAAGACAATGAAGACTTCCATGTTCCAGATTGACAATGAAAACTCTGGTCTCAAAACTGTATTCTCATTTTTATTTCTTTCTCAATTTTTGGTTATACCTGAAGTTGGATATCTAATGAAAAAAAAAAAAAAAAAAAGTTTTAAAAGTGATTTAAAAAAAAAATAAATATATGCTTTCTGGATGAGAGAAATGTCATTAATTGATTATTACTACTTTCCTGATTATCCTTCATACAGAGACTGAGATAGGCATAGAGATAGAGTTAGAGACAGAGAGATATGGATATGTGTGACACACATTGAGTACAGCTGGCCAGAACTGATGATGGCTGATTGTCTTCAAATTCTCTCTGCTGCTTCACACTATCTGAGAATAGTTGCAGTTATTTTTATGATACAATGTGTGTTATTACAAATCTGTATCTACATTTTTCTAGAAAATCTTACACCTATATGTACATGCTGATGATTTAGATATGCTTCAATTTGAACTGTATTATTTTTACCCATTAAATGACATTTAAGTAACATCTATGTCATTCATTGCATTTCAAAGAGATACATCTGAAAAATGTCAAGACGTAATATTATCAACTCCCATTCAATAGACACGTGTGAAGTACATATTTACATAGTTCTACACATTTGGGATACTATGTTTTGCTTCCATTTATGTTTTCGAAGTTCTTGGGCTATTTGTTTCTCTTCATATCCTGCCAAACTATGATATTTAAAGACAAAAAACCCATAATGTTTTTCTGATGATACGAGAACTTTTACTGTTTCTCATGAGAAAATTAATAATATTTTATTCTCCATTTGACTAATACTTCTGATATTGATCCAGCAGATACTTTATTATATTTATGAGATGGCTGACTGTAATTTAACAACTACCTAATGTGTATTCCCATGTTATTCTGAACAAAGATAATTATAAAGTGAAATTAATACTATAAGACTGAGTGTAACATATGCCTTAGGAGACAAAACTGCTATGAACTGTTGATATTAGTTTCTATAGTCTTTTCCTGAATGATGTCAGATGGTAAGAATTAATGTTATAATTACCATAAAATGAGAATGTGGAAAAAAATGGAATAACATCAAACATTTAAGTGCCACATGGTAAAATTATGGGTACTGTGTTATGTGCAAATAAAAATGAGTCTTGTGTCAGCATAATGCATATGTAAGTTCAGTGCATTTTGCCAAGCTTTCTGAAACTGACCAATTCAATGACAAAATTTATGGATAATAAATTATTCTCTGACTACTTTAATCAGTCATAGTATTATAAGAGGACAGCAGTTCCTTAATATTCACCTAACAGAAGAACTGATGTTCATTAATGTAATCAGGTTTCCTGAAAAAGAATCCTTTAAACTCATATGAAGCATGAAGGCAAATGAAGATATAAATAAATAAATAATAAACCAGTGTAGTATTCTTTTGAGGATGTAGACCTGAGGAAAAAAAGATAAGACCAAAAAACCATTATTTGTGGCTAAAAATGAAATAATGATACAGGCAAACATAGAGTATCAATATTTTCTATGCCTTGTAAAAAAATGAACACAAATATAAGTACAGTTATATTTTTTTGTCTGTTAATATATATGTTGAGATATATATTTGTATTTCTTAAGTCAGGCTAAATAATTATTACTTTTGCAAGCATTAATTCTTCAATTTCAGATAGCTGGAGTAACAGCTGAAAGAGAGGTAAGTAAAGGTCTGTGACACAGCCTTCTGTGTATGCCCATGTGTGTTTCTCTGAAAACAGTTAATAAGATGAAAGGAAAAGAGCATTCCAGAAATTCTAATCCTAATATTGCTAATTATTTCTTTATTGTTTTACAGATATTAAAGGAAGCAAATGTGAATGTGAATCTCTACAACATGGATATTTATGTTTCAATTAGTGACCCTAAAATTCTTCACAGTCAATGTAGAGAATTAAGCATTTCTAAACAGATAAGATGAATTGTCCTGAAACTCACCTTTTTTTCTTCATTGTCTATACAAGGACCAAAGATGTCTAGCTCAGACGTGGATAGCTACCTTCTGTCCAATTTCAGATGAGCTGAAAACCACTTTTATTGTCTCCTGTATTTCATAAAGGAAGGCTAAAAAGACCACTGTGATCATCTAGCCTGATTTCCTCCACAAGATTCAAAGTCTTGTCCCTAATTGAACTTTATAGAAGAACTTGAATTTGAGAATATATTTCAGCAAGAACCAAAACTAACTCAGAATACATGAAGAATTATTGATTTGAAAATGCAGCAAGAAGACAGATCCAATGTCTCATTTACTGTTTCCTAATGCACAACTTTAATACCCTAATTTGTTGAAGGACACAGAAAATAAATTAACTGAAAATCTATTTCAATGTACAGAAAAAAGCTTTAAGATAACATTTTAATTTCATTTTTTCAGGTAGTCATCTAATTAACTAAATAGCTACAGTCTTTTCAAAAGACAATTGTTACACCTCAGCTGTCAAAAACTGCAAACACAAACTGTTCAGCATAACATATCTGGACTTAGACTATTTGATAATCCACATTTCTACCATGGAAAACATACAAAATCTGTTCCTTTTTGTAGTTATAGTGACATATTGCTAGCATTGTTTCAATCAGAAATATTCTGCATGCTTGTTCGTATTTTGGATGCTATCCTTAAATAATCTTATCACTACTATCTGATTAACTGTTATAAAATAATTTATATATATATAAACACACACATACCATTTTAGCATTCTCTGTGTAGTGTAGGAGACATGCATGCACAAAATATTTTTAAAAGTGCAATGTGCATTTACCACTTTTGCTGTTTCTAGTAAGCATAACATTTCCATACCATGTTTTGTTCTCAATTTATGTCTTCAATTAAATATTTGCCTATGCCTAATTAAATAACACTTATTAGCCTTTAGTAGAAATTCTGATTTTCACTATCATCAGCAATAAAATATTTTTATTTAAATTATTGAGAAAAATGTACAGAAACTAGTGCTTCATATCTCTCTCCTTGTCCTCCTCCTTGGCAAAAAAAAAAAAAAAAAAAAAAAAAAAAAAAAAAAAGTAAGAAGGTAGTAATCTTTTCTGCCACAAGAGATTCTCTATTGCCAGTACAAAGGAAATAGACAAAAGACTCCCAATTTCTCTAATTCAAATTCACTATAATATTCCTGCAGAAGAACATGATGTAATCTATTGTGGAATATTAAATGGAATGGGAGCTTCATGGGATGTAAATAAAACTCTGATACTGGTAATTTGCCTAGAGAAATGAATGCTATTAACAATTTGTGTTATTTCTTATTATATTTTCTTTTGTCTTGCCTTGTTGACAAGAATCAACAATCTACTTTGTCCCCTTTTGAGTATGTATTTATTATCTGAGATTCTGTAAACCAGCAGTGCAAGATATTGTAATAGTGTGCAATGAACTGTGTAACAGTGTCATTTTAATTTATTGCTGAGGTTTTGTCTTTAAAAATTTGTTTTGAAACAAACGAGTATAATCTTCTCCTGAAAGATTTCCTTGCTAATCACAACATGAACAAAATGAAGTGCTCACAGGGAGACCCTTTTATTATTTTTTCCTAGACTAATTGCAGGAAAGCAGACCATCACAAAGAAAACAACAAATTTAGGGAGTCATAGAAATTTAAAGCAATATCAAGATCAGGCCTATAGTCTAGACAACGACTCCTATTTCAAGGGCCAAAAATGAGCAAACAAAAATAAGTTCATAAATAACCTAGTCTTTAAAATGAGAGAGAGAGAGAAACCCACAAACCCTGCTCTGAATGATCTGGATATCTCAGAAGCTAAAAAGTTTTAATGACTGGGACCATGAGTGTAGGGATCTAACCTGATGTATGGTGTTTGATGCACTCTTTCTTAGAAGAAATTCAATACAAAACATGCACAAATCCATAGCTACTTCTCAGCTGTCTAGCTGAGATACCATGACTTGTGTTTTTAACCACTCTTGCACAACTTCACACCCACTGCAACATATGCCATATCTTCAGTGCACTCAGTGCCGTACTGGCCACTCTTGCAAGTGTGTGAATTGCAAGGCTGTGAATAAAATCTACCTGCCCTAGAAGACCCCATGTTAGAGCCATGCCAACAAGAGCCATTCAAAATCATTTGGCTTAGAGTTAGGGATCATTTCCTGGGATCAAGGGTTTCAGGAGTGTAGGCAAGCTTTTTATTTCCTTTCTGTAAGATGCCCTTAACAGCTTCAAGGTTTTCTGGAAATCACACCAGTCACCTCTGCTAGGAATTTCAATGCTTTTGAAAAATTGGCTCTGAAAAGACCTTCCGCCTTCAAAGTGCAGAATCTTATAAACTGCTGCTCCAGGTGGCAATGCCTTGTGCCTGTGCAGCACCTGCTGAAGGGCTTCCAGTGGACACTAGTTTCTCCCTTACAAATACTGCTAATCCACTGCTGCTCATAAAAAAGAAAACAAAAGAGAATTAAACCCAGTTCTTCACTATGTGGGACTGTTGTAAGAAAGACAGCTTAAAAAAAATTAATAATTTTTGTAGATTTGCTAATAGTTTAATCTCTTTTCACACATTTTAAAAATAGAATTCACATTTGTTGGAAGTAATTTGTTTCTTAATTACTAAGTGTCTCTATCATAGTTTTTTCTGGTTTAATGCAGTTTCAGCAATATATTTAATTTTTCCGGATGTCCCTTGTATCTGAAATGGGTTTTTGTTCAATTCAAAAAAGCAGAAAAGTATGTCAAGCTTTGTCAAGCAGTGTAAGCTAGAAGAGGAGAAAGTCAACATTTTTCCCCCCTTTTAAATTCATTTTTATCTGCGAGAATTTGTTCTGTGATGAACTCAAACAGAAAACATTCAGTTGCGAAGTCTCAGTCCAAAAGTGCACATTAAAACATAAACCGGAGACAAAATGCAAACCCCTCTGACTTTGTAATTAGTTCAATCAAACACAAAAGGCAATTAAAAAGGATAGTGAAATCAAGGACCAGATTCTCATCTGGTGAAAAACCGTGACATTCCATTGACTCAAATGAGTAGTTCTATTGAAAAATCTATACTGAAATGCAGGATCATTTACATTAACTGAGAAAAACAGTGCAACTGATATGGCATAAGACCTTACTACAATTTATAAGATGTCCTTGGAACAACCTGAATGTTTTCCTTATTGGATCTTGTTTCATAGACATGAGCTTAAAATAAAATATTGATAAAGTGCATTAGACCAACGTCATGTTTCTGCTGCAAAATAGAAAGGACTTTTTGATAATCGATACGTTGTTTAACCAGAAATCGAGGCAGATTTCAAAAAGGATGAAACATGCTTGGATTGTCCCTTTTATAAGAGAAACCTGGCAACTGCTTTCTGAACCAGCTGGAGTTTATGAAGCATCCTATTGGGCAAGCAGCCAATAGGGAATTACAATAATCTAATCTTGAAATAACAAAAGCGTGAATGACCATTTCAAGGTCTGACTGTGAAAGATGTTACTGCAACATAGCAGAAGTTTTTTAAGTAGCAGGATGATAACATGGCCTAGAGTGTGCATGTTTTTTAAAAGATAAGAGAATTAAGGTATTTGAAAATTTTCCAACTCTTTACTACTGTAGTAAAAATGTAGTTCCATTAAAGTAAATGCGTGGTGAAAAGTAGTTTAAAGAGGTCTATGCCTAATATCTACATAATAAACAAAAAAATTACAATGAGGACAAAAGAAAAATAGTTTATGTACCCAGTGTTTTATGAATATCAATATTTATAATGACAAGGCAGGTTCTTGTGTGACACAGTTCTGTGTGAATTGTCAAAACTGTCTTGATTTTAACGGTGTTCAGCCAGCCAAATAACTGGATGAAATTTACAGTATGTAATTCCATTATATGTATTAAAATTTGCAAAATTCAGGTTAAAAACCCAAACAGATGTGGTTATGTCCTTTGCTAGTTTAAAAACAATGTACATAAAGATACAAAAGTGAGTATTATTACCATTATAAGTGAGTATTATTACCATTATGAATTTCTGTCAAACAGTACAAATAAATATTTCCAAGTTAGGATGTACCAGTTAGGTGTTACATGTGTCATTTGATTCTTACCAGTGATATTTTCTTTAAAGCAGAATTGAACGATTTAGTAGTAGTTTGTGAGCTTTAAGGGCTTTTAGTACAGTTATTTCACTTTTATAATCTTGATTTTATCTTTACAATTTCTATAACTGGAACAGTTGGATTTATGGCACTAATTTTTTCAAAGTATATTTGACAAGTTTAAAACCTCTCAGTGTATATAAAAAATAACCATAACAACAATAATGAGAAAAATAATGTGAAAGGAATGGTAATTTTGTGTATATATGTCCAATGGCCATTTGGACTCATTTGAAGGAAATGACCACACAACTAGTACATTGTCTTTGATTTAAAACGGTTAATGGCTTTTTCCAAATGGTCAGAACCCAGAACTGTCCCACTAGCAGAAAACAATGGTGTTTGTGAAATAATTTGGATTTCAACTTTTTAACTAATAAAGTTCAGTTTGATAGTGAGCAGCTAAAAGGCCAGGAAGAATAGTTTTTAAATAAAATAACAAGCAAACCACTGTCAACTAATATAGTATACATAAATAAGACTAAAGTATTAACTTTAAGGTTTACATTGCTATTTACGTATGGCAGCTATATTTAATATCTTCCACAGCTCACAAGAAAGAGTGAGTTTATATTTTATTAGCATTAACAGTTTTTCAGATTTTCTCAGATTTTTGTTTTGTTGTGTGATAATTTTACCTTTTTTTTACCTGTTCGGGTAAAAAAACAAAAAACAAAAAAACCCAAACAAAAAACCCAGCCACAAACATGTCAATAAAGATCTTAACATTTCAAAGACTCCATCCAGCTGGCCCCCATTTTCCATTTCAGAAGGTCATGGATTTCCTGATATACTTGAATCATATCTACAAGTCCCAGGTGGCTGCCTTGGATACTGTAGGGCGTCTTAAATGGTGTGAGATGCTACTATGAAAGAAATTGAATTTAAAGATGAATATAGTCATGTTTACAAACGTGAGAGTGATGTAAATAAATTGTCCATCCAAGCTATGTAACTCTAGAAGGACCTCAGTAGATAGTTGAGCCCAATTGCACTGTGAGATATGAAAAAGCAGGAAATTCTCTACTGGACTACAGGAGATTCTTTTTCAGTGCATCCTTTTTATAGTCTCCTTTGGTTGAAGACCTTCTAAAGATTTCAAAGAGCACTCCTTTTTGAATACGATACAATAAGCTTTTGGCATATGATACAGTATGGTCCCTTTTCCAAATGAGTTTGGACCACATGATCCATCTTTCCAGGTCCCTTCCAATGTGGGTTGTTCTATGATTCTAAGATCTTTCTTCATTCTTTTTGTACTGAAAGTAGTCTGATGAAAAGTTAATTCATCTTTTCTATTAATATTCTTTTGTTTGAAGAAAAAAATTGTGTGGCTAGGTGAACGATGGACATTCAGATTATATCCTTTCTGAATAAGGTATTTAAATTTAATTTTTAGGTTAATTTGAAATATACTGGAATAAAGTATGTCTTGCATATTAAAAAACTTCATATTAAGTTTACTGAGGTCTATGTGACTTTTCTGGGGGTGGTGGTGATTTTCTTGTTTGTTTTTTGTTTTCCTTTTCTGATCAAGGTACTGCTTATTAAGCAGGTGTCTTTCCAGTTAACATTCGCCTTCTTATCCACCCTGTTTTTGTAGAATTTGTATTTTGTAGAATGTAGCATTTTCTTTTAAGTGCAGTAAAGTGTATTTCTAACAGTCTCTTTTTTTTCTTTTTTTTAATTAGAATGGGAAAATAATAAAAGGGAATAATTTGACTCACACTCTCCAAAAATGTCTTAGATGCAGATATACCATACCTAAAAAATGTTAGTGTTAAATATAAAGCTTTCTGAAAATTATGAAAGCCTAAAATAGAAAGCTAAAAGGAAAATTATAACTCCCATGTAATTATAGCTTATATAGGAAATATATTCTGTTCAGAAATAATAGTATGTCTGTGCTACAAAAGAATATGCATAGTCTTTGTTTGAACAGCTAGGCCTGTCCAAAGACGAACCTCAAATCTGCTGTATCTGGTTGTTCAGGAAGAAGCATTACTTATAATGTGCCTATGGCTCTGGTCAACAGGTTACATCTTCCTTCTCAGATCCCACAAATCCCATGTAGTAAATATCAACTAAATAAACATCCAAAGCATTTCTTTCTGAAGTTGTCTGATGCCATGTACCACTTGCTACTATAAGGATATGCAGAGACTGAAGTACTTAGAGTGGAGTACTTATAGTACAGCTATTAGGGAAGTGCTATATAACTCTAATTACAGGAACTGTGTAAAAAAACAGAGAATACTGTGCATCACTGAAAAAGAGGAAAGCAAACTAGTGAATGAAGGGGAGGAATTGAGGATAACATCAAATTAACTAAAAAGCTGATAGACCAGTGACAAAATAAAGAATTATATTTAAGTACAGTCCTAGAATAAAAAAAGTTTTAAACCATCACATAAACAAAGACAGCATCACAACTACATATGGAAATGGTGACAACAGTCCCTATACAGCTAGCAGTCTTTCTTCAGCTCCTCCACAGACTAGCGTGCTTGGCTATAAAATATTATTTTAAGAGATCTTTTGTGGATTATTGCTTTCATTCAAATAGTGAGGCAATTACTGCAATAGTTCCCAAAGACAATATAGCCTGACCTTGCAAAAGTCATTAAGTCTTTTATCACAGGGGAAAGAGGGAAGAAACACCATCAAGTGCACAGGTAATTAGATGTATTTTCTGTATTGCTTTTTCTGTCTTCTTTTTCTTTCTTTCTTTTTTCTTTTCTTTTCTTTTCTTTTCTTTTCTTTTCTTTTCTTTTCTTTTCTTTTCTTTTCTTTTCTTTTCTTTTCTTTTCTTTTCTTTTCTTTTCTTTTCTTTTCTTTTCTTTTCTTTTCTTTTCTTTTCTTTTCTTTTCTTTTCTTTTCTTTTCTTTTCTTTTCTTTTCTTTTCTTTTCTTTTCTTTTCTTTTCTTTTCTTTTCTTTTCTTTTCTTTTTTCTTTTCTTTTCTTTTCTTTCTTTCTTTTCTTCCTTTCCTTTCCTTTCCTTTCCTTTCCTTTCCTTTCCTTTCCTTTCCTTTCCTTTCCTTTCCTTTCCTTTCCTTTCCTTTCCTTTCCTTTCCTTTCCTTTCCTTTCCTTTCCTTTCCTTTCCTTTCCTTTCCTTTCCTTTCCTTTCCTTTCCTTTCCTTTCCTTTCCTTTCCTTTCCTTTCCTTTCCTTTCCTTTCCTTTCCTTTCCTTTCCTTTTCTTCCTTAACATGATTTCTCTAGACTACATTAACATCAGCTACTTTACATTTTCTGATTCTGGCACTGCCTGCTGTTGAAATAGGTGGTAACATTCAGACCTCAGTTTACTCCCTAATATTGATGAATAATTTCTTGCTTTTGGCTTTAAAATGATATTCCATTGGAAAATTTATTATAATTATGTCTTTTTAGAAATATTTTCCTTCATATAGATTCTGCTTGAAACAACTTTTAAGAAATATTACAGTTGTAAATATTTTCTTTCAGAATTTCACTCTAGAGGAGGTTATTAGGCAACCATATGATGTTACTGGGGAATCAGAAGAAAAACAATGGGGTATAATAGAATAATTATTTGCACTTTTCACTCTTGAACTTAGAACCGTTAATTTTTTCACAAGATTTATGTGAAATAAATACTGTCTACTCTAATATTTAAAGATATGGGACACAGTAAATGGCAGACCACAGATTACACAAGAACCTTATAATGAAAAAGACTGCAAAGGAAACATATTCTCACTTGGTATAAAAGGGTGCATATCCTTCAGTTTTCAGCATAGCTACAATAATTTCAACAGCTGAAGATGTTCTCTTGATTCACAGTTACTCCATTATTTTTCTGTTCTACAGTTATGACACCATTACCACCCACAGTGGACTTACAGTAAACCTCACAGAGCTAAAGCCCTGGAGGAATTTAAATGAGTATCATGATATAGCAACAAAATAATATCTGGATTATGAAACCATCCAGGTTATGAAACCGGGAATAGCCATGTAAGGTTTTGTTCAATTTTGAAGTGAGGATTGCACAAATATTAATGCTTCATCTTCCTCTCACTAAAATCAACAGAAGTCTTGCTTCTGTCTTCCAGGAAAGGAGAGCTCATCTATGTGCTAGTGGTTTCTCACTGGTTGAAGTTTAATATACAATTAAATTTATAGTAGGATGGGGGAAGGGGGGGACAGGGGGGTGTGGTGTGGAGAACAAAAAGGAAGGAAATAACCCTTTCTAGACAGCTGGATGAATCCCTGAACTCCAGTTCTATTTATCCCACTTACATGAGCTACATATCCACCTAGTGACTTTTAGTTTTAGCTGCATATTCTCTGTGTGCTACTGTTACAGATTTTAATTTGATTCTCTGAATTCAATAGCACAAAATATTAGAAAGCATACATACAGATACAGATGAGCAGTTGCAAAAAAGTGTCTTGCAAACATATTTTAGAGGGACAATGAATAGAGATCTGTGAATGATTAACATTGATTCTAGCTTTGTAAAATAAATCTGCAAAGTAGTGATATCAAATTATTGAGGTTTTGGACAAATTTGATGTGGCTAAATATTTAAGATACTCTTCTTAAGTTGTTAAAAATGGCTTTGTGATTTCCCTTTCATATATGCATTCTCTAGGTTAAGTGCATAGAATCTTGACTGAAAGAAGTAAACTACAGAGAGATATTAAATTACACTATTGTTTAAGGAAGAGTCTTCTTGGCTGAGATTGGAATTGAAAGCAACAATAAGAAAGAAGTAACTGTGAAATTAAAATGGCTATCCTTCCCAAAAATGCTAATACAAGATTAAAATAACACTTGTGATGAACAAATCCTTCCAAACTGACACAGCTCACTGATACTTGAGAATAAATGCAGGGAGAGAGTCTTTTCCTTAAGACTGTAATACCATCCAGGGATCCAAGAATCCCAAGAAAGAAAAGAATTCATATAGCATAGGAAGCTGTAAATAGGATGTGGGAAATCTCTTCCCACACACAAAGCTGAAAAATACACTTCCTATTATCTTTTACCATGAAATTGTGGCTTAGAGTTTTGTTCATCAGAAAGATACTATCAGGGCACCTTATTTGCTATGGGCATGAAGTCTTTGACAAAGCACAATGTTGTCCAGCTGAATCAAGTTGTCTTAACTTAAAACTTCAGAGGTGAAGTATTTTTATTTAGAGTATTCAAGGAAAATAAGACCTCTTGTTTAAGACAAAGAAGCAAAAGAAAAAAAGACAGACAATTTGAAGTGGACATTGTAAACCTGATCTAAAATGATAATGTTTGTTAATTTAGATTTGTTCATAGAAACTATTCCATGCTCCATATGTACAGTAAAAAAGTATATAAAACAATTAAAAGAAAAAGAAGAATGGAGGTTTTAAAGAAGTCTATGAGTCATCCTCTGTTTTCCTTTTGTATCTACTGCAACATCTTTTCTATTAAAACAACATGTCCTAACTTTACTCATAGGTAACTTTAATCAGTCCTGCCAATCAAATTACTTTTTTTAAAGGGAAAACTTCACCAAACAGATGGGCTTTGCAGCAAGTCTTTAAGGTCACCAAATACTGGCTGTAGTGAAATGAGAAGTAAGATCCCTCATGAAGGACATCTTGTTTCAAGTGGGAAACAGCTTTCATTCAAGTGATCCTGAATGTCATGGTAACACAAGAAGAAAGCTAGTTCTGGGAAAGAAAAGTATTCTTGTAAACTGGGATTTGATTCTATAGCTGTCACTCATACCTGCACAGATTGTGCCCTGTGGACTCTGGGACTTTAGTGGTCCCTGAAAGAATGATATCAAAGAAAAATTAAATGGAAGAAATTAAGCAAGATGTTCCTTTACTAACAAAAGTCACAGTCTCTGAGATTTGGCACTGGGTATTAAGGTAAAATCTATCTGAAACATCCATGCAATGGTAAGGGACAAATAACAGCTAATTCAGATGATAAGAAGGTGTGATGGTCAGATGAAACCACAGTCAATGGCTCAATCATCCAGTAAAGAACTTTGGCAAAGGAAATGGTTTCTATGGAAATGGCTGTGTGGGTAATGGCAGGAAGGTGTGGCAAGAGGAGGGGCTCCTACAGATGTGGGACCACACCTTTTGGAGGCTGAACTTCCCTATCTTGGGTGAGTCTGTGAAGAGCCCATAGAGAAGCCATTTTCACCATGCATGTGCCAAAACGAAAGGTCAAATAACAGTCACACCTGCAGGGAGGGGGCAGTAACTCCCCAACGACCCCCAAGCCCACTGACTTGTTTCCAGAAGAATCTGAAGGTACAAACTGCACATGTACCAAAAGTAAAAAGAATTCTAGAAGCATAAACTGTGCATGATGCTTAATCAGCCTAACGAGTCCAAGTGCCCACCTGGAAGAGGGGCAAGGAGTTATAAAAGGACACAAGTCAAAGCCCCAGGTGGCTGCACCCCACCTAAACTTGACCCCCAGGCTAGCCAGACTAACAATGGAATCAGGACTGGTTAAATCTTCCTTTATGTGTCTCGCTCCCCTCTTCTCTCACATTCTTATTCTGTACGCCTGCATATAAGGCAAGATTTGTTTAGGCATGTTTAAGGCTTATCAGGGCATGTTATAAGATCTGCCACTAGTTGGTGTAAGTTTAATGCCTGTTGCAGAGGATGCAAAGACTACTGACAAAATTTCATGCCAATTATCTGTTGTTAGTGATTAAAAATTGAGGTTTGTGAATTGAAGAATCCTTGGTGTTATTTCATTTTAATTCTGACCTGGGAATCAGTGAATCTGGGTTGTTGTCCTGAAAAACTAGGATGTGACAGAAGGTTGGCTATTTTACTTTGTTTTCTAGGGCTAAGTCCAGAGACAGGACAATCTGGGACCAATTCCTTGGACTGTTATTGCATGACGACTGCTAGCACTGAGCTAAACGTAAACTTTCTTCCCTCATATTTTTCTTCATGGTTATTCAAACAGCTTCAGAAAATCCCTTCTTTGGAAAATGTGGCAACTTCTGTCTCTGTATAGATCATATATATATATATATATAAATATATATATATATATATATATATATATATATATTTCCTTCTGTGGAGCAATGATGGGTACCCCGTTGCAATAAACAGAACATTTCAGAGATAAGGGGTGAAATGTGTCCTCTGCAGCTGCAGAGGTCGGTCAACCCTGAGCAGAGACTGTATCAGTATACTACTAAATAAATCCATACAATATATGTGTGTTTCTTTTCAAATCAGTTATTGATTTTCCCTTCCTCTCCTACCCATCTAGAAAAGAAATCAAGTTAAATTTCAAAAGTAGTATGTGTATGCATACATCTACATCTGTGTCTACATCTACATACACAACAATCCCAACATCATTTAATTGTTGCTGCAATGGTATGAAACAGTTGAGACGAAAAATTTTGGTAAAAGCTATCCATGAATATCTAGTAACTGGTAGAATGTTAATGAAGGACACTGCATGAAGAAAGTTAATTAAAGACTGGTTTTGCAATCTGGCCTAAAAATATCTGTTGGTTTTGTAAAAATGTTTATTTGAACCATACTGTTGAAAATTAGTCTGGCCAAAGAAGTATGCTTTAGACAAAGAAAAGGACGAAAACTTAAAGGAGACTTATACCATTGGTTTCAGAAGAATTCAGGAAGAATTAATAATTTATAAAATTATATATGCTAAATATGTATTTTATACATTACAATGCTTATTAAAAATGAAGGATAATTGCAACTGTGGTCAATGCATTTAGTGAAATTGTAAAGCTAATAAGGAAACCCTATTTTGCCCTGCATATGGACATTTAGTCTCTTTTCTCAATTATAAATTGCAGTTTATTCTTTCTGCTGCAACTTTCTGCCTGTGTGCAAGCTATACACAAAATGAACAACAGCGTTCTGTGATATGGAAATCTAACTAATGGATTAACACTGCATGGGAAAAAGCAGGCTGCATCTAAACCTTTAGCAGCAACTTTGAAATCCTTATATAAGATTCATTTTAGCATAACATTTAACAATATCCCCCATCTTTAAGCACAGGACTATTCTGTTGATTTCGATAGAATGCACATGCTTCAAGATAAGCACATATTAAAAATACTACTGAATAAAGGCTAAGGCTCCCTTAATTTTTATCATTGTTTCCCCACTTCATAAAAAGTCCGTCAAATTATTTCTATGCATTTGCTGCAATCTATCTACTATTCCTGATTAAAAGAAAGGGGAATGCATTTGGCCCTTCAATGTTGTTTTTCTTTGTATGCTGGTGGTACATTCAGTAGCAGAGAAACATTCAATTAGTGCTGTTTCTAGTATGATCAATGCTTGCCTTCCTGTTCAAGAAGCTGCAAAATACTGGGGGCATACTCTCAGCTTGTGAAAAATGTCATACGTAAATTACTCCAGAAAAGAAATGACAGTTTACACCACCTGAGGATCTGCTCTGTGGCATATTTGTTTTCTGTGTTCTCATCTTCAGATTTAACGTTGGCTTCAATGCAGGGTTTGTAGCCATATTGTTCTCAATATCATTACATTCGCTGGGGAGAGGAGCATGCCATGAGACATCTGTCATTCTGTACGGAAGCAAAAATTTACTTTATGCACATTTATAATACAAACTCCTTAGGCAGGAAATATTTATTTATACACATTTGCACAGAGACTGAAATGATAGGGACCTGAGCTTTATTAAGTTCTTCATGCACAATTGGGACTATTAAGTAAACGTAAAAGTCAAGATATATAAGTAAAGACCATTGTTTATTATGAATTAGGATTTAATTATTTTTACATTCCTGGTTAAGTACCAGAAAAATCTTTGCCAATACAGAGCATGAAGGCCAGCTGTTTCTTTTTAAAGATCTTTCTTATAAACTACAGGACAGGTGTAACTTTCTGTATTATTACTTATAAGACTATGTTAGAATAATTTCCTGTTCTTTCAGTAGATCACATCTATAAAGAAGAATGAAATTTACTTGTTGAGCAGACATGAAAGCAACAACAAAAATTCAGGGTGAACTCAGGTTGACAGAAGATTTGAAGTGAGATCATTTGTTTATTGTTCTTCATTCTTTATTATAGACTCTTTAATGTACAGTCTGTATTCCCTTAAGTGAAACTATAAATAAAGTAGAAACAAGTGTTGTTTGTGAGTACTGGTATGTAACTATGGATGGATTTCATGGTTTTAGAGGGCAATTTTTTCTCAAAAATCTAAATATGTAATGTGTAAGTCAATCTTCTTATTTATACAAAGAAGTAGTCTTAATTTCAGCTGTTGGCCTACCTGAACTAGCCGAAATTCTCACTTATATAATATGTTACAGAAGGTGTAATTTTTAACCTTTATCCCCAGCTTGAAGTCGAGGCAATTTTTATCAAGGTAAATATATATTTTTGTTCTGTTTTTTAAATGAATGCTTGAATTGATGTAATCACATAATGGTTTTAACTAAAACTAATACCATGAAAAAGGAACTTCAACTGTTTTACACTGATTTACAGTCTGCAAGAGTATATGCATAGTTCTACTAAGTGTTTTTTTGTTTTGTTTTGTTGTTGTTGGTTTCTTTTGGTTTTTTTATTTTTTTTTTTTTTTAATTACATTGCTGTATGGATAATGGAGCTGAGGTTTTAATGTCTCAAATTTTTTTCAACAGTGCTTAACTCATTTATATTGTGGGTCCATATATGCTTTCCCATCTCTCTTTAGGTGCCCAAGTCTAGACTGTATCAATAAGTGCAGAAGATCACCATTAATGTTAATGGAATTGGCAAGGTTCATTAGAAGAAGTTAATCCTTTTGCCATTGTCAGTACTTAAAAAAAATTACTGTCTGGAAACCAAACACCTAAACCCAGTATTATAGTGAGCCTTTCAGCCTAAACACAAGAACTGTAGAATAGTCAGTGACTTCCCAAATGTGTCACTGTGGACCAAGTTTATTTTTTCTGTTCATGGGTTTGTTTTTTGGTTTGTTTTTTTTTTTGGTTTTGAGCGTGCCATTCACTAAAAATCTTAACATATCAAATTTCTGTAGAAGTATGACTTCAGATAAAATGATATTTCCCCCCCCCCCCCCCCCCCCCCCCCCCCCGAATTAGACTTTGTCTTTTTCTCTTCCTTGTCTACTCAACAATTACTTTTACTGGTAAAGTCAGAAATCTTTTCCAGAGAAATGGGTGTTTGAAAACAATAACAACAAGGAGAAGGAATCAATAAAGCTGCTTTCTCAAAGACCACATAAAATGAAGACTTACAGCCTCCTAGTAAAATGTATTTTGTACAGATCCTTACCATTGTAACATTCCTATAATCACACATGATGGGTAACAAGAAGGTTCAAATTTCTGATTATGATACATGCGTAAATTGTTCAGCCTATTCCAAAATCAGAGCCTGCTCAGGAGAGTATTTCTAAATTAGACATTTTAGCTCCTATCAGAAGGAGGTAGATGAATTTTTGAAGCTTTTTTTTTAAAGATCTTTTTAGTTCCTTCCAAAGAAGGAAGACTTGCTGCAGTTCTGATGCACATTACCATTCTCTCCCCTTTATACTCTTTCATGTGGCTAAATACAAGATAGAGAGGATTTTTAGATTTTCTGGTATAGTCTATAGTATCATTATAAACTTAATCCCTTAAATGGTAGAGTATCTGGCTTTGAACCAGTAGATGATCTTAGTATGAGCATATTCAACCATGAGCATACTCAAGAAGGTGCTTCAATTAAAGAAGGTACTTCAATTAAGGCACATGATGGTACCATTTACTTTGATGGAACTACTTGAGGGTATATGAATATGGGGTTAATTGCTGGACAGGATTCTTACATGTGGTGATATTTCCTTTCCAGTTCTACCCCATTACAGATGCTTTACAGCTCCCTAAAATACAGAGTTAGTAAGAGCTGATGCTTAGCAGCATGAGTGAAAATGCTTTGGCTCTTCAAATGTTGAAAAATTCCCTACCAGTGTGGTGGGAATAATTATCACTGTACAGTTGTCAGGAAAAAACACACTTGGAGATCAGAAATGCAAATTGATGAAATTTGGTTTTTGAAATGTGATTTAAAACACAGTATATGAAGTTTGGCATTTTGGGACTGAGAGCTGGGAATAATTAATCTCAGTTGTGAATATATGGTAGTATAAGTAAATGTGGTTTGGTTTCTGAATTTTTTTTTTTTTAAGAACAGTGAAAAAGACAGCATGTATGTTATGGTCTGTGCAATAACCGTCCATAACAGAGGCCTGATCCTCCCAATATAATAGAGCTAGCAAATTTTATTCAATATTCTTCTATATGTATAACCTTTACTTAATTTGAAAAAAAAAATGGAATGGACTTGTGGCTTTACTGGCAAGGTAGGTCTAGATTAATCCCATATAATTTTGTATGCTTATGTAGAACATGTAAGTTTAGGAGTATTTTTATCTTAGGTTTCTTAGCAGTCAATGGAAACAGCTTAATACCTTTAAAAGTTAATTCAGATATTTTACTGGCAAAGCTTCTGAAGGTTCCTGTCTCTCATCACTGATTGCAAAAGAAGACTAGAATGACTATTTTTGGTATTTTTTGTTCGTTTGGTGTTTTTTAAATATAGATCCTGTAATTAGGCACTTTAAACTGAGGCAGGAAATTTAGGTGTTAATGAATAACAGATATGACAGATTTCTGAACTCCAGAGAAATCTTAACTGAAAAGGGAGGAAATAGTCTTTAGACCTCAAACATACGTAGAACAACCAGTCAAAGTTAATTTGCTTTCTTTACTTGTGGAGTTTTTGTTTTAGCTTTATTGTTGTTTGTTATTTTACACTGAAATATGTTATCTAGAAAGCATTTAATTATTTATCAGTAGAAAAAATGCACTTGAAAACTTATAAATATTCATTGTTCTCAGCTTTTTTTGGCATTAAATAACACCACAATGTTTTAGATTTTTCTTTCTGTTTGCTTTTGTTATACTGAATTTGTTATTTAAAAGTACATTTAATGCAAATCAGTTTTGTACTGAAAGTAATTTAAAATAATATAATACTATTACAGACATTAATAGTGTCTTTTGTTTTCCAAATAGCAGTAAGGAAGTACTTTCATACTGAAGTAGGTGATATCTTTTCCATATATTTGTTAGCTATATTAATAAATATTACTATAGCCTTCTTATATTTGTAAAGACTAAATGCAAGTGGTATACTGTAATGTAAATGCAAGAAACAGATTTTTATCTCGAAAACAATAAAAGCAATGCTAAATTGTAGCATCAGGAATGAGGTTTGTTCTTTTTCAAACTCATTTCAAGATGTTCAATTACAGCTGCATACATTTATCATATCTTAATATCATTTGGGGTTCCTTTTCATGGAAAATTGTTTTCAGACAGTTACTGGGTATCACGGTTGCTCTAAAACAATAAAAATATAAATGAATAGTATTCATTATTAAAATTGCAATGTGTGAGAAAATATGGGAAATCCCTAAAACCAAGCCTTTTTCCCACATTATGAGGGAGATCTGCTCATTAAAAAGGAAAAATAGCATATGCACTATTCCCAAACCATATTTAAATTTTTTCACTTCATAAGTGCTAGATACTTATGTATGACTTTTGACTCCTTGTCTTAAAATATTTTCAAATACTTGTATAGCATAAGATGGTAAAGTCTCTTCATATTCTGTAATAGGATAATCCAGACCTCAAATTAGAGAAAATACCACAAATCTGGAGTAAAATAAACGAGGATCTAAAACTTTCGTAAGCAAAGAAATTTTCATGTAGACTTTCACAGCATTTGAAACAGATTAAAGACTTAGTTAAAGCATGATATGAATATCATGTAGGTTTATGAAAAGCATTGTCTGTTGTGAGTTCCTCAAACTTACACAGCAGTTTAGACAGAATTAGGATCAGTGAACTTCAAAAGTCTGACTTTCAAATTCCAGTCCTAACACTAACTTAATGGAAAGATACTAATGGAATGAGCATTATCCCTATTTGTTTCCATTGATATCACTTCATTAGCTAAATTTAATATTTGTTTGGCTCTTATCTGACAGATTTGTTCTCTTCTGTTTCAATCTTTTCTAGAGATCATTAATTCAACAGTACAAAGGAAACAGATGCTCATTGGCACAGTTATGAGGATATTTATGATGGGGGGTTGTAAAGGAACTGAAGGAAGTAATGCCTCAAACATTCATCGACACGAAAAACCTCGAAGACAATTTGTGACCTTTGTGATTACTGTAAGGAATGTCACCCATGGAAGCAGAAGCGTATCGAAGGATTCACCCCTGACTCCCTTGCATTTGTATTGACAAATTCCTTAGATAAGCCTCAAAGGGGGGAAACATGAACTGACTGAAACCAAATGTCTCTCATCAAGCACAAGGACCGCTGACCACTGGCTCCATTCTGTAAGCCCAATACTTTGTATCTCTCTTGTGTAATCCAGACACCAGGTATGCCTTGCTAAGGATTTTGCAACTTCACCATTGAAGAGGTATCACAGAGTCTTAGGTTGGAAAAGACCTTGAAGATCATCCAGTCCAACCACTGACCTAACACTGACAGTTCCCAACTACACCATATCCCTCAATGCTAAGACAACCTGACTCTTAAACACCTCCAGGCATGGGGACTCCACCACCTCCCTGGGCAACCCATTCCAATGCCTAATAACCTGTTCTGTAATGAAATACTTCCTGAGATCTAGTCTAAACCTTCCCTAGCGCAGTTTGAGGCCATTACCTCTTGTCCTATCGCTTGTTACTTGATTAAAGAGGCTCATCCCCAGCTCTCTGCAACCTCCTTTCAGGGAGCTGTAGAGGGCGATGAGGTCTCCCCTCAGCCTCCTCTTCTCCAGACTAAACACCCCCAGTTCCCTCAGCAGCTCCTCGTACGACCTGTGCTCCAGACCCTGCACCAGCTTCGTTGCCCTTCTCTGGACATGCTCAAGTAATTCAATGTCCTTTTTGTGGTGAGGGGCCCAAAACTGAACACAGGAATCGAGGGGCGGCCTCACCAGTGCAGAGGACAGGGGTAAGATCCCTTCCCTGTCCCTGCTGGCTACGCGATTGCTGACACAAGCCAGGATGCCATTGGCCTTCTTGGCCACCTGGGCACACTGCTGGCTCCCATTCAGCTGGCTGTCAATCAGCACCCCCAAGTCCCTCTCTGACTGGCAGCTCTCCAGCCACTCCTCCCCAAGCCGGTAGCACTGCTGGGGGTTGTTGTGGCCCAAGGGCAGCCCCCGGCATTTGCCCTTAGGGAAACTCCTCCAGTTGGCCTCAGCCCATGGCTCCAGCCTGTCCAGGTCTCTCTGCAGAGCCTCCCTACCCTCGAGCAGATCAACACTCCCACCAAACTGGGTGTCATCTGCAAGCTGACTGAGGGTGCACTCGATCCCCTCGTCTAGATCATCAATAAAGACGTTAAACAGGAGTGGCCCCAAAACTGAGTCCCAGGGGACACCACTCGTGACTGGCTGCAAACTGGATTTAACTCCATTCACTACAACTCTTTGGGCCCAACCATCCAGAGAGTTTTTTACCCAGTGGAGCATGTGCCCATCCAAACCTCAAGCAGCCATTTTCACCAGGAGAATGCTGTGGGAAACAGTGTCAAAGGCCTTGCTAAAGTCAAGGTAAACAACGTCCACAGCCTTTCCCTCATCCAATAAGCAGGTCTCTCTGTCATAGAAGGAGATCAGGACCTGCCTTTTATGAACCCATGCTGAGTAGGCCTGATCCCCGGGTTGTCCATTATATGACTTTGAATGGCACCCAAGATTACCTGCTCCATGACCTTCCCTGGCACCAAGGTCAGACTGACTGGTCTATAGTTTCCTGGATCATCATTTCTGCCTCTCTTGTAGATGGGTGTCATATTTGCCACCCTCCAGTCCAATGGGACCTCCCCAAATAGCCATGACTTCACGTAAATCATGGACAGCGGCTTAGTGAGCACATCTGCCAACTCCCTCAGCACCCTTGGGTGTAACCCATCCGGTCCCACAGACTTGTGTGCATCCAAGTGGTGCAGCAGGTGTCTGACCACCTCCTCTTCAACTGTGCTGACCTCATTCTCCTTCCCCTCCCCATCTCCCAGCTCCTGAGGCTGGGTGTCCAGGGAACAGCCAGTCCCACTGCTACAGACTGAGGCAAAGTAGGCGTTGAGCACCTCAGCCTTTTTTCATCCTTAGTTACCATATTTCCCTTTGCATCCAGTCAAGGAGGGAGATTTTCCCTAATCCTCCTTTTGCTGTTAATGAATTTATAGAAACATTTTTTGTTATCCTTAACAGCTGCAGCCAAGTTGATCTCTAGCTGTGCTTCGGCTCTCCTAATGTTCTCCCTGCATAGCTTCACTACATCTTTATAGTCTTCATGAGAGACCTGGCCCCTCTTCCAAAGGTGATAGATTCTCCTTTTCTTCTTGAGATCCAGCCAAAGGTCTCTGTTTATCCAGGCTGGTCTCCTTGCCCCCCTGCTTGTTTTTCAGCATGTGGGAACAGCCTGCTCCTGTGCCTTTAAGACTTCTCTCTTGAAGTATGTCCAGCCTTCCTGGACTCCCATTTACTTCAAGGCAGCCTCCCAAGGGATTTTGTTAATCAGTCTTTTGAACAGGTCAAATTTAGCCCTGTGGAAGTCTAGAAGTAGTAAGAAGTGATCTTGTCTGACCTACAAGCTGGATGATTGCTCAAGTAGCATCAAGTCAGCAAAATTCTGTGGGAACTGAGGGAAAAACAAAGGTGGGTAGAGCGAGCATGACCACTGACTCAATTGGACAGCGGGGTTGATGCACCCCTTTCTCTCTCAACGCATGCACAGAACCCATGCTCCGCCTTCTTCCTCATCTCTGATGAAAATGAGTTCATGGAATACCTGCCTGTCTTTGTCTAGTATGTTAATCAGCTTATAAAATGAACTTAAAAGGTGACAGAAAGCTTTCCTGTGGGTGCACCCACCACCCAAGATTACCAGACCTGAGACAATGTTGGATCCAAGTGTCGTGACCAGATTTCTTTGACTCTTTCTCTCCTTTCTTTTTCTTTGCTTTAATTTTTCTTCTTTCTTATAGATTTATAAGATGCCACATTGTTTATTATTATTTTCCAAGTTTAAATTGTTTTCTACCACAAGTAAAACATTTTAACTGGTTTGGTGTCATCTTAATTCAGCCTGAGGGGATCGCAGAACATTTATGACTCTCTCGGCTTACAGTCCGGATTGTGACAGAGGTAAGAAAAGATAGATACTGGGAAGAACAGTGAAGGTATGGAAATGCTCCCATAACTGAGGAGAAAGAAAAGCTGAAAAATCTTAATACAAGTAAAGTGAATGACAGTCTTTATAATGGGGTATTAAAAGAATAGATACACAGAACCACCAATCAACAAACAACTACCTTCCACAAATTTTATCAACTAAAGATAGTACCAAAATAGGGTTAAATGGGAATTTGCATCAATTCAGTTTAGCCTCTAAAATATGGATGTTTCTAGCACAGATGTCATTGCATATGGTACTATTTTGGCATTTAAGTATATGAATTCACATAGAACAGGCACAAAAATAAATAGCATGATCAGTGAAAGAAATGTCTGTCTTAGAAAAGAAAATCAGTGAACTTGACTTGTAAAGTTTGGTAAAGTGTAAGGCCTATTTATGCACAACAATAATGGGAGGAGGGAAAAAGAAAATCCAATAAATTTGCAACCTATGTTTCTTAATAAATATCACTCTTCATTCCTTTCTATCTTTGCATTGATTATCAGATCTCTGTTCATTGATAAATATCAATTTTATTTTACCTTGGTTGAAGGTATTTTTTCCACATAATGTAATCTAATCTAATCACATTATATAGAATTTAATCACAATATGAAAAGGAAGAAAGGCAGTATAGGTACAGAAAATTGCCTGTGTGAGTTTATATGCTGATATTATACATGAACAGTACTTGACAAGTTGACTTAGATGAAAAAGTTTTTCCAGCATAACCTATACAGGCAATATCATTTATCTTTTAAATCTGATATTAATTTATTCTTGTCAAAGACTAAGAAAAGAAATCAAAATTACGTTTCCCCTCCTATGAAGTCTAACACAGATGACATGACAAGTTGTGTTGGGTAGATGTGTGGTGGGGGATTTGGTAGCAGAGGAGGGAGCTACAGAGGTGGCCCCTGTGAGAAACTTCTTAAAGCTCCCCTGGCACCAAGCTGGACCTGCCTCTGGCCAAGGCTGAGTCAATTAGCTATGGTGGCTGCCCCTCTGTGATAACATATGAGAAGGGGAACATGTGAGGAGGAGGAGGGGTGAGGGCTAGTTGTGGGAGAGATAACTATGCAAACACTGAGGTCAGGTGAAGAAAGAAAGGAGGAGGCAGAGGGGAGGTGTCCCAGTGCAGAGATTCCCCTGCAGCTTGTAGTGAGAGGGCAGGCTGTGGAGGTCAGCAGTGGAACAGATGCCCACCTGCAGCCCATGGAGGATCCCATGCCCGAGTAGGTGGCTGTGCCTGAAGAAGGCCGGGACTCTGAGGGAAGCCTGTGCTGGAGCTATTAATCACTCAGCGGATTGAAACTCGTGTGAGGGACCCATACAGGAGCAGTTTGTGAAGAGCTGCAGCCCATGGGAAGGGCTCATGTCAGAGAAAGTTTGTGGAGGACTGTCTCCTGTGAGAGGGACCCCATGCTGGAGCAGGGTGTGAGGAAGGAGCTGCAGAGACAACAGGAGATGAACTGACTGCAACCCCCATCCATTGCTTCCCTGTGCCACTGCGGAGGTGGAGGTAGAGAAATAGAGAGCAAAGTTAATCCTGGGAAAAAAGGAGGAGTGGAGGGAAGGTGTTTTTAAGTTGTGGTTGTATTTCTCACTGCCCTACTCTGTTTGATTAGTAAATTAAGTGGTGGTGGTGTTTAAATTAAATTGATGTTCTTTTTCTTCCTCAGTGGACTCTGACTTTTGCCCATAACCATAACTGGACAGAATCCCTCCCTGTCTTTGTCTCGATCCCTGAAACTTTTGTTGTACTTTCTCTTCCCTGACCCTGAGAGGGAAGAGTGAGAGAACACCTGCATGGTGCTCAGTTGCCCTCTGAGCTCAAGTACATTTGCTGCCATACAGCCAAGTCTTGACTCACTTGGAGTACAGTTACACACAAAGGCATCTTTGTTGAGATTAGCAGGATAAATTATGTTTGTGGTACACTGATAAAGGGATTTCCAATCTGGTTTGCAGATTGCACATTTTTTGAAGTGAGCACCCTGTATTCATATTTGTCTTCAAAGTATCAAGATTTTTAAATTAAAATTTGTGCATAGACACATACATATTGAATATATATATGCAAATATGCACACATGTGCACATATATATACTGTTTACATACACATGCATTATATTATAAATCTTATAATTAGAAACAATTTCTCATTGTACAGAAGCATGTGGTTCTGCACATACCTTTTTTATCCATCTTGAATAAGATATCACACAAAATGTTCGTGACACTCAGCAGCTATTGCCATGGGGGATAAAACAGCTTCATAGAATAAAACCCAGGAACTGATAAACAGACTCCATTAAAATGTGTTTTCACACTAGTATTCAACCAAAATGAGAATTATCTTTTGCTTTGATGTTACCATTTGTACTGTAACCCTTATTTAGTTGTTTTGATGTATGCAATAATTGATACTTCAATAATAAACTTGTTTATATTCAAAATGTCTTTAATCCCTGTATAGTTCTTTTGGTGTCTTTTTTGAGACTGAAGTGCCTTCTTGGCATATCAGTACTCTGATGTCTTCTTTGCAAACCTTTCATTGCTAATGTATTGACATGAATAGCAGTATTTTCATATCTGCCACCTATCCAGCACTGAGAAACAAATACAGAATTGCTGTCTTCTTCTCCTCATAAAGTTTTGGAATTTAGTTATACATATATAATTTATATTCATATATGATAATAATCCTTATTAAATACAAGGACTGATGTAAGGAAACTGAAAAGTGATATTACAGTTGGACAAAATGAAGGGAACAGAAAGAACTACTGCTTTATTTTATAAACAGGCAAAAGAAATAGCATGTGTTAGTCCATTATCATTTGCAGGGGAAATGACATCTTCTATTTTAGTTTATTCTTTAAATATATATATATAAATACATAACATGGATAGTGATTGTTCCTGCATTTATTATATTGACTGGATTTTATGTCTCAATCCACTTTCCTACAAATTTGTTTTGCATATTATCCTTCCATTTTTCTGATAACGTGTGGTGGGTTGACCTTGGCTGGCTGCCAGATGCCCACCCAGTTGCTCTCTCACTCCTCTTTTCAGCAGGACAGGGGGAGAAAATATGATGAAAAAGTCTGTGGGTTGAGATCAAGACAGGGAGATCACCCACCTGTCACCATCACATGCAGAACTTCATCTTGGGGATGATTAATTTTATTTATTGCCAACTAATCATAGAGTAGGATAGTGAGAAACAAAACCAAAACTACTTTCCTCATCACTCCACTTTTTTTCCAGGCTCAGCTTCACTCCTGAGTCTTCTGCCTCCTCCTCCCTGAAGTGTTTTCCACCCTTCCTTAATGTTTTCCCTGAAGCACCACCATGACTGAGGGGCGAGCCGTGCCCTGCGGTGGGTGGGTTGGAGCCGGCTGGAACCGGCTGTGTCCGGCTCGGGGCAGCCCCGGCCTCTCCGCACAGAGGCCGCCCTGCAGCCCCGCTGCCAGCGCCTATATATGAAAGTATGACCTAGGTTGTCATATATATCTGTTATATTTAACCGGACTACAAACATTTTAAAATTCGTTGAGAATATACTAAGCCGTGTTCTCTGCAGTGTAAATGAAGGAATCATCTAGTCTTTCTCATTCATTAATCACATAATGCTAGCAATACTCACCTATAGTTAGAATGCCTTGTGCAAACTCTTCATGAATTTCCTAAATGACAAGGATTATTAGTCACCCACTGGTGCCTATAACTTTATGAAAATCTCCTACTCTTCCTCAATTAAAAAAACAATTCCTCCTACTGAAAGCATTTGAAAGACTGGCACCTCATCCTTTCATATAGATAGGATTTCTTCTTGCTTACTTCTTAGGAAGGTGTGCAATTGACTTTTATAAAAGAGGTGTGATTTGTGTTTTCCCCATGTCATATTGCCACTGTGAACGGAACTGTTAGGACTGCAGACTGTTACTACGGACAGTGTACTTGAGGCATGTTTCCTGCAAGTCTGTTTAATAACATTTGTTCAGAGGAAAAATGAGACTGCTTTGTGAGTTAATGGAGAACACAACTCTTAACACAAATTCAAGGTGACTAATGGATGTGCATTCAGATGTTTAAGTGCTGTTGAAGAAACCAGTCTGACTAGGTAACAAAAAACCTCCATTAGTGACATATTACTTTTCTGAGGCTTCAGTGGGATCAAAAGTAGAAGACATAAAAAGAAAGACTGTTTTCCTATATATGGATAAGTGAATGTAAATTATTTTCCTAAGCATGAGAGACATAGGAAAGAAAACAGACACTTCTAGAAATAATGAGGGACATTGCATGCCTACTTGGTCCCTGGAATTACTGTGTGCATATCCTGCTTAGAATCAGGGGACAGTATCTTTGTCATATATCTCTTTAAGGATGGAGGAACATACAACTGTGTAGATCACATGTGTTTCCAAGTTCAACAGTAGAATGAGGTGAACTGCAGATGCATTCTGGTATTGTACTCAGAAATACATCAGAAGAAATCTCTGAAAATTCTTATTGTTTCCCAGCATACACTTAGTTTAGGGACCTTGGTGTAATTATATCCAGGATTAGATAGTACAGCAAAGGGTGTTAAAATGAAAGTTCCTGTCCCTCCCATGTGTCAGAACTATTAAAAGAAATAAAAATAAAAAGACAGAAAGTCAGAAAAAACAGCAGTTACCTTCAAAAGCCTACTTATTGCTACCATACATCTTCACAACTTTTCAGCAGAAATGAGCAAGATCATTGCCATGTGTATGCACATATATAGAGTTAACGCAGCAACACCAAGCAAACAGATATTCTGCATGGACTATTTCACTACTGATATGGCTCTTCATTTTCCCTGAAGAAAATGCTTGCCATAATTGACATATATCATGTAATACTCATACCTCAGAAACTGACATTCCTCCCATTCTAATGCATGTTCACATCAGTTCCTGAGTTGCTTTCAATTCCCTCTCATAAAAAGAGGAGTTGTTTCCAGATATTAAGCTTAAGTAAGGAACATATATAAATAAAATTATCTTTACCTTCCCAGTCTGAGAAATGCTATACATAATGTAATAGATGGTAGTAATTGCAGTCTAATGTACACTTTACCAGGGTGGGTATGAGCAAGAACACATGGCGAAAAAGCTAGCTTTTCTTCAGGACACTGAGCAGCAGTGATTTGTCAGTGTCACTTCTGGAAAGGAAAGAGGACAAGAAAAACATGTCAGAAAGGCAAGCATGACTGCGATAGGTCAGAATGTGTCTCTGTGCCTCTGAATGCAGAATTAACTCACACAAACCAAATCATATTTATGCAAAGGTTTTTAATTCTATTTTTTTCATGGTAACTGGATTTTTGTACAGAATATTTGTTTAGAGAAAGGTTTTCAAAAGGGAGCTTTCAAAATAACAAAAAAGGAGCCAAAATGTAAGTTAATGTGAATTCTGAAAAGATAGGAATCAAATAGTTTTTGTAGAAATTGTTTAAATCTTTCTGCCATGTGCCTGTGCTATTTTCCATAGTAAATAATGTCTTTCATGTGCTAATTTTTTACATGACACTGCCTACAATATATCCTTATTAACTGTGCGTTGCCTTCATTAATAATACAACCAATAAAGATAATTTTATTATTTAATTTCACAGATTTTCGACATACATGTACCTTGTTCATTTTGTGGCATATGCAGAGTTAGTTCCAAGCCTTCTTTCATCTTAGAGATGTTTAATGTAAGGTTGAACATTTTTTAACACTATTTATTCAGCCATACAAGAGCTTAAAACAAAAAGAAAACAAAAAACCCCAAAAAACAACAACAACAACAACAACAACGAAATAAGTTTTACTTCAGGTTCTTAACCTCTGTTTTATTCAGAAGTAAATTTTGATCCAAATCCCACCAAAACAATTGAAAGACTTGCAATGTTTTGTATTGACTTTGCATCAGAATATAAATGAAGATATTTCAGTGTCCCAAGCAATTAATAATCTTTCTATATATTTTCTTCTTTTTGCAGATAAAATCTGTTTCTTTCTAGTTTAATGTAGAAAAATCAGGGAAATAGAATATTCCTTAATCTTCAGTGTAGTTTTTTTTTCACTTTATGCTAATATAATGATACAA